>NC_088203.1:68602942-69202942 GCF_037126465.1 Ornithodoros turicata | reverse complement strand
GCTATGTTGTCAGCTTGTTGCGATAATAATAATTTGTATCTTGTCGTGTTATTTGCAGCAGTGTGGTCCCTCAATGCAGGTTTCCTCACGGGGGCTACCCAGAGGATCGTCTGTGTCATCGTCTGATGCGATCGAGCTTACAGATAAGTATCATGTTCCTCATTCACGGGTCCCTACTGTACGAGGAGGAACCACCCCAGTGCACGCACTGTGGTGAGCCTCTCTCAATTTTGTACATTCTCTTTACATGTTCACATCATGGAACACATCACTTCAAAGAGCTTTATATACACCTTAGACCCCTTCACCCAGCATTGTGTCTTAGTGATGAAGCTATAATTTCTTTTACAACAGCGTTTAAACGTTGAAATTTTTAAAAGATATCAAGATTGTAAACCCTGTTTTAAACTCATGTTTTAAACATTTATGCGATGCTTTTACTAAACAACATATTTATTTTTAACTAGTTGCAACCTAACAAATGTTCTCTCCTTCACAGCTGCCTCGACATACGCAAGAAATGGGTGCAAAACCTGAGCAGTGCCCACAAACTTCGATCACCGCAGCACCTCCAAAAAGTAAAAGCATATGTGTCACATGAGATTTTTAAAGGTATTCATAGCAGTGATGGCCAGTAGTTAACTACATGTAGTTAAACTACCTGATTGTAGTTAAAAAGTAGTTATCAACTACTTGCAGAAATGTAGTGTGCAACTACTAGTTAAACTACTATTTCGAGTAGTTGGCTACAGTAGTTAGGTTACTGCAGGCACCAACTACTTCCGATTTTGCCGCAAGCTTTACGGCATGGCTGTGCTTCCGATTTTTACCTTGAGCTACTTGTTTGATGAGAACGGAGGTGCAGAGCAATTGTGCCGTGCATGTGTACTAAATTTTCACTTTTATCACTGCTTGTGATTCATATTTAGGGGTCTTAGAACGCTATAGAATGGGATTGGTGTTGATGGACAACATTAAGTAGTTATAGATGTAGTTAAACTACACTGCAGTAGTTAAAGAAGTAGTTTTAACTACCCTGCCTGAAAAGTAGTTGAACTACTAGTTAAACTACTCCATTGCAAAGTAGTTAGTAGTTATAGTAGAAGTACTTAGTGGCCATCACTGATTCATAGTATATAATACCTTGTATTAACTGTTGTAGATCTAACGCACCTCTACAGTGTACACCCTCAGGAATTAAAACTCGTTGCGGAACTGTGGTCATTGTTTCAGTTACTAGGCATGCACATATATGCTATAAGAAGAACATTATTTCTTGAGAATGCACTACTGTTGATCAAACTCATGCAGCTGCAGGTTTACCTTCGGCCTCTTGGAACTCTCTGTAGTTGCCTTAGCTGCAGGAGGAGTGTCCTCCAGCATGTAAACTACTTGCAAAAATATTGACGTATTTAAGGTTATGACACAGTTTGAAGGGTTTCAATTCAGGAAATGTTCAGTGGCAGGGCCTGCCAGAGTGAAACCTACTGAATATTTATGGTGTCGAAGGGGCGGTTCCTTCAGGACAGGAATATCTTGGATGGGAGCAAAAAGCTTGAAATTAACGAAGTGTTGTTTGCATTACGCAATTTGTAATACACTGAACACATAGGCAGCAAAACAAAAATTTAAAATTCAGCATGTATGAAAATTGGGTGCAACAAATTTACATAGTGTACCTGTACGTTGTCGTTTCTGTGATATATATTGTCATTGCAGGGAGGTCACAAAACAATAAATGTATTGTTTTGTCACTTCCCTGCGCATTCATTGTATTTTGAAATGCGTATATGCCAGAATGAACTTGAAAAATGTATAATCTCTTTATTCATAGAGCATAACATCACTTATCTTTACAAAAGCATATCGTGTTAATCTTTGTCACTCAGAATGCACAACCAAGAAAGCCATCTTCCACTAAACATCATGTTTGACTTGATTCAGTTGGTATCATTTCATACACAGGGAACACCAGGGCTCCAGTTTCAAGCTCCAAATCGTCATGTTGCAGTTTGGAAACCGTACATGTGTAGTGCAAGAGAGCCCTCGCACATGAAAATGTAAGATGGGAGTCACTGTTAATGCAAAGTGACTCCTATGAGAGAGACTGACGCTGAAGAAAAGTGTGCAAACTGCGGAAAGTGCCATAGAGGATCTTCAGAAATCGTGCCTGGTTTCACAGCAGTGCTACTACATTCCCTTTTAGATGACGATGATAATGAATGGAGTTTCAGATGTGCAGCTGCATTTTTTGCAACGTGCTCCACATAACAAGCATGACAAAGTCTGCAGTGGATGGCAGGCCCCCATCCTTACGCAGCTTTGTTCACGCTGCAGTTCTATTCAGCAAAAGCATGTGAGTACGCGAGAAGGACATTCAATTTCACCTGCAAATAATCAGAGCAAATGAAGGAAGAAAAAAAAAGTGCTGTACTTCAAAAGGAGATAAGTCTGGTGTCTCAAGGAGGTGTTACCACTTACTAAATAACTTGATTAAGTTTACATCAATACCTAGATTAACTGGCCTAAGCGTGATCTAATTGCGTGCAGTAATTGTTTGGGATGCTTCGATGTGTTCATATTTGCGAGGCATTACGTCGAAGACACCACTGTCGTTCACTAAAAGACCTTTTCTTGCTTGATATCAATCATATTAAACGCACACGCCTGTTTAAAACAACGGCCGTCATTCTACGGGGCGATTTCTTTCTACCATGCGGGTATATCCCTTCTGGGACCGTTTTTGTGGAACAATTTTTGTCCAGAACGCAGCACGGGAGATTATATACATGGTTGTTATTAACCTCACATCGTTTCTTATTGAAATATTGGCTGGGAAACGTGCTGTAGTACAATTCCCAGCGCTGCACTGCAGTGACGGTCTAGTTTCGGAATGCAAAACATAACGTTATTAAGAATCGAAATGCAGGGCACCTGCGAAACACTGTTAGGATACATCAGTATACTGGCAGCTTACAAAATTGTGTGATGACAAGCAACGATCAACGCCTGCAGCGCTATAAATACTCACAATCTCCGTTGCCTACCATTGTTTTCTATGGGCGCACACTGCGCTTTAGGGCCTCCCAACATGGCGGCCCGAATGCACGCCTCTCCCCCACGAGCCCCTCTCCCATACGCGATCCAGCCTTTATACATAGAGATCAGTGGATAGATACGAGTGTAGTAGGTGGAATGGATCGCATATCTCCTTTTTCGTCAAGTGGACGTGGGAGGGCGCTGCGATCGAGCGCTCTTTTGGCGTGACGGAAACATGCTTCAACCAAGTTTCGGAATTCCGGGGACATTTCTGCAAAGCCAGGAAAAAACGAGTCGTTAGAGCTAGAGTGTTGCAAGACACTGGATTCGTTTTCTCATGACAGCGCCTACAACTTCACAATTGACATCTTCGCTGTAGTCCTCGTAACTAGAAAGTTATAAAATTAATTTCCACTAATTAATTAAATAATTTCGGTACAAAAATATTCTGAAACACTTTAGGCTACTAGTAATACTATGCAGTTGGTTTCGTTATGATGCAATGAGCCGTTATTTGTTCAAGGTGGGGTTCGAGTTAAATGGAACACCCTCTATATTACAATCGATGTTCTGCAAACCTCTGACCTTCAAGGAGCCCATTTTCACAACACTTTGAATGGTATGGGGTGTTTCAACATTTGCCGCCTAATAAATGACAGCGAAAGTTCAACTTCACAATTGACATCTTCGCTGTAGTCCTCGTAACTAGAAAGTTATATAAAATTAATTTCCACTAATTAATTAAATAATTTCGGTACAAAAATACTCTGAAATAATTTAGGCTACTAGTAATACTATGCAGTTGGTTTCGTTATGATGCAATGAGCCGTTATTTTTTTAAGGTGGGGTTCGAGTTAAATGAAACACCCTGTATATTACAATCGATGTTCTGCAAACCTCTGACCTTCAAGGAGTCCATTTTCACAACACTTTGAATGGTATGGGGTGTTTCAACATTTGCTGCCTAATAAATCACAGCGAAAGTTCACGAGAACAGAAGAGAAGCCACGCGAGGTCATGATGCCGTACGTACTTCTTCTAGCAGTTTAGCGATCCATTGCTTCCACACTGAGATGGTCTATTTTGCGTCTCATCGGGTGCGGTAACTTCCACCTCCAAAGAGGTTAAAGAGGAAGCAAGTTATTCGGAAGCTCCTCGTCTCCGCATTCAGGTGCCGGTACTGCACGGGCATGGAAGATGCCATGTTTAATGACCTATTGCAGTGACGTTTATGGGTCACGTGTGTGGGCAACTAACTACAATGCTTTGCGCGGGTCAGCATGGCTGCTTGTATTGGGAGAGGCGCTTAGTGCATCTCCTTAGTTTCCTTCCTCCAAGGATGAAGCCCACGCTCGGAAAGTTTGAAGTAGCACTTTCATATTTTGCTTCTCTGGCACGCCGTTCGCTTCCATGACGTTTGTCGTGGTCACCACATCGTTGACTGTCGTCTTGGGCGTAGTTTCCTTCGAAGGGCCACAGACCGACGGTGCATGTTGTCGCCTGCTATGGCTGCATGACTTTTTCATACGGCAGTCTTTAGAGCGATGTCCCCTCTTTGTGCAGCGGAAACAACGCATTTCACGTGTCAGTTTCTTCAACTTTTCGCGCATTCCATGTATTGAATATGGCGGTAAGCACACCAGTCTTTCAAGCCCACTATACTAATATGGCGGCCTCCACTTCTGTTAGGCTTAACAAGGCCGTCGCCGTGGATGAACGGCTTCAAATGCTATTTTACAAACGCACATAAACAACTTTCTACCCAGCACGTTTTCATAATCATTGTATTTTCCGATTCGCTATATCACCCTCCTTCACTTCAAAGTGTTATTTAACTTTCAAACGCGCTGGCTAATTACTAAAATCCATACACCCATCTACAGAACTACACCCCTGGATTCAAGGCAAATATAGGTTTTACCTCGTAACTTACATTGTTGGATCGTAAACTTCCCTTTTCGCACTCCCGGTTCATAGCGGTCAGTCATATCAACATTAACAGCACCCCCGCGAGCCCTGCCTTTAGTGCCTTGTCCTGCTCTCGAGCCCATTCTTCACGCTTGTACATTCGTTACTGAAGCCTGCCTTTGTAAGAACACGATGACTGTTCCCGACGCGTTCTCCGACGGCAAGGTGTCAGACAAGCCGTACTTTGGTCGTTTGATGAAAGTAGGTCTTTGCCTCATGGTGCTTGTGCTTATGGTCGGAGCTACAGTATTGAGCGCGAGAATTCTGGGGCGGACTGAAAAGGAAGCCCTGAAGCAGGTAAGGGAATGCATCAGTGAGTGCAATGTATGACATACTTCTATAGGAAATTGGAAGCCCGTTACGTCCGCCTCCCCGCTACTGGTAGAAGTGTCGTTGCCGTAGTTTAGCCTATTTTTCTTAGGTTCTTAGGTATTGACTGCAGGTACACTTGGTGATGGTGCACCGTTAACGCAATTTCTAATTGCACTTTCACTTGAGCAGACGGAGCTTATAGAGGCACGAAAGTGTCATTACTTGATTCGCTTCATACTGTGTGCACAAATCGTTTCTGCTTACACGAGAAACAGGTTCCTGGTAGGTCGTTCCACCGCCAGTTTGTAAGCAACCAGTCGAGTCACTGAAAATGTTAGGGCTCAGGCGAAATGTTAGGACCATATACAGGTTTGTCCAACGAGCCCAATTCGCCATAAAAACGTAGTAATGACCACATAGAAATCTACATGTATGGAATGGTGGTCAGCTATGGAGCGCAACTGGAGAGCTATGGAGAGAAGCAGGCGCAGCTATGGAGAGAAAAACTGCCTTGTGTCTGGCGTCTGGTTTGCGTTTCTATTAAGCAGTGTAACAAAGAAGTTAGCCGACGTTATCTGAGATCGTGAGAGTCTTACGGTTTAGCAGTTATTGTGGTGTTCGTGAACCACAATGTGTTACGTTTAGCATTAACTTCTTGGTGCCCTTGAGATGTCACATAGCATTGACCAAAATAACATGGAGCATGTTACTCTCTTGACACACCGGGATAGGACAGGGGCGGATCAGACGATCAATTTGGGGAAATTTCATTGTCCAAATGCGTAGCTGAGGAAGGGAGAGCAGCACACCTAATGATTTGAGCCCCCTCCCCTGGATCCGCCATTGGATAGGACTGGTCTTGAGACGTCGTTGGTTCATCACACAGTGTGTTCCACGAAGGTGCCCCGGCTGAATAATTCGTAAACAGGTGGCGCTATCGAAAATCTGAGCGTTCCTGGGACATCTGCGAAGAACTGAGGAGTGAGCGGCTCATTTGCATAAGCTCGTGAAAGGCAAAGCTCCTAACTTTTAAATTTTAATTCGCACGCTCTCCGATCCACTGCTTCACCATGGGCGTCTTCCGAAAACCGCAGATAGCTTATAGAGCCTCTTTGAACTACGGGAACTTGCTTATCAGAAAGGAGGAGGTCTCCAAACAGTTTAAATTTCTCCTCTCTCGGCCGATTGTCCACGACGTGATGGACTGTGCTCCCTTCCTCGTGGCAATAATCTCACAGGATGCAACGCATACGCAAGGAACACTGGGATTTCTGGAAGTCGTCTATTACGCGTTCATCCGAATAGTCCTTACACAAGAGGGTGACGGAAGACACGGAACAGACGGAAGAGATGCCGCGGTATGCCGTATTGTTCTCCGCTCGACTGGTATACAGCGCATTCGTCATGATCACGATAAAGGCACGCTATCTCATCTACTGAACGGCAGCACCCGCGATGGGTGAAACAGCAGTACACCGCAAATACACTGGAAAAGAAAGATCTGCGCGTACCACACTCTGCAGATATGATTACGACGGACGAAGGAACAGCTGGTGCAGAGCAGTGAGGCGAGTTTTATATGGAGAAAGAAGACGGTTGAGAGCATCTAAATTTGAATGAGCCGAAACTTTTGTGCAGAAAGCTGCACCACTTCGTGTCTAACGTCAAGTTACAAAAACCCTGAATATATGACATGTTGTAACGTAGAGAGCGAGGGTTGGTACAATAATAATATAATACAACAATAATAATAAAATAAAAAGGGGGTACGACTCCACATGTTTCAAACAGACAAGGGATGAGTTGGCGTCTTGGCGAGACAGTGTACCATAATACATGAATGACCACGGTGGCGAGGCCAGTACTTGGCACAAAAGGCATTCACGGGCGACGTTCAGGGAAAAACAGGGTTTAAGGGTGTGGAAATAAGTACACATAACTCACCTGGTGTTCTATGAATCTTGACCATGGGGGATTGGTACAGAGCAGTTATATGAGAAATGTAGGGAACGAAAAAAAAAAAAAAATGAAACACACCCTTCCACACCCTTGAGCCCTGTTTTCCCCTCACTGTCGCCCGTGAATGCCTTTTGTACCAAGTACTGACCTCGCCACCGTGGTCATTCATGTATTATGCTACAGTGTCTCGCCAACTCATCCCCTGTCTGTTTGAGACGTATGGAGTCGTACCCTCTTTTTATTTTATTATAACAGGGTGGTCCACCAACCATGATACAAATTCATAGTAAAAAACGCAGGCCCCGGAGAGACGTGCGGTCACGGGATTTTTTTCTGTCAATAACTTTTGCCACATATTGGTAACATTTTTATTTCATTTTAATTGATGGAAAGTTAACTTCTTGGATTGAACTCCGAAATTTCCCAAGGCACCCTAACGTTTTCTTTGCGGAAATGGGTTCCCCGCGGTCATTTTACTCAGTATAGCACATAATCTCACTCGTAATGCAATGGCAATTGCCGAAATAAATTCGCCGAAAATTCGTGGAAGTGAGCCCTTGGCTCCGCCTCTTTTTGACGGCTTGTAGTTTGAGCGCAAAGCTGCGAAGAAAACAATTGACACCCCACACTGGGCGGTAAGGGTTACAAGCCTTCCCCACGGAACAAACACGCGCGGTGAGTGCGGGAATCAGAGCTATCGTATCAAAAATGAGGTCACCCGACGGCTTGTAATCGTTTCCCCCCTCGTGTGGCGTGTCAATGTAACCCCCTTTCTTCCCAGCCTTGCGCTCAAACTACGAGCCGTCAAAAAACAGACGGAGCCAAGGGCTCATTTCCACGGATTTTCGGCGAATTTATTTATTATGTACTGGTACCGAGTAAAATGACCACGGGAAACCCATTTCAATTCAAGAAATTAACTTTCCGTCAATTGAAATGAAATAAAAATGTTACCAATATGTGGCAAAAGTTACTGGCAGAAAAAAATCCTTTGACCGCATGTTTATCCGGGGCCTACGTTTTCTACTATGAATTTCTATCGTGGTTGGTGGACCACCCTGTATGTTTGTATTATTTTTATGGGATGTAGTTCCGTATCGGGACCACTGGCTTTTTCCAAAGAAAAAAGAATAAAAACAAAAATCAAACGCTTTTACGTGAAAGAGGAAGTAATTAGTAACGAATTTAAACAGGAATGACCTTCGTATATTGCGTAAAACGTATAAAAATTATCGCCGGTTTCTTGATGGCGATCCGCCATCTTGGCTGAGGACCTTACTGACCTAACCCGAGGCACAGTCTCAACGCCAGCACCCCCTAGTGCGTGCCTGGGGGGGAGCGGTGCCCCCTAATCTGTAGAACCTAACTTAACCTAACCTCACTAAAGTGGGGTGATTTAGACTATTTCAACGACCCTACCTGTCGTAAGACGGCAAGTTTCGAATCCGTTAGGCTTAGCATTCCCGCGTTTCTCCTGCACTAAAAGTGAATCAGATGGGGTTGTTTAAATGCATATAAAAAACTTCTAGTTCACAGAATGTTATAATTCTTAAATTTTTAGATTCAGTATATGATCTTCTTCCAGTTCTATGCAATATTTACTTTTCTAACCATTTCACTAATTTTTAACAGCGAGTGGTCCCGATACGGAACTACACTTTTTTTATGTTTGTACCAACCCTCGCTCTGTACCTTACAGCATGTCTTATATATTCTGGAATTTTGTAGCTTGATGTTAGACCTGACGAAGTGCAGCCTTCTGCACGAAAGTCTCGTCTCATTAAAATTCTCAACCGTCTTCCTTCTGTTGTGAATCTCTATCGCCGGATACTTGCCCATTGCTCTTCTACGTACTACGATTTCGAAATAGGTGGTGGAGGCAGTGTCAGCGCCTGTCCTGTCTTCTCCTCTTCCGTAGTGTCTTTTCGCGCTTTGTTTTTATCTTCGTGTCTAGTCACCAACGTGCCCAACAGCGAGTCCTTTTGGATTACTTTACGTGTTTAAGAGCTCAGCCGCCTGTGTACAGCGAGGGGAGGGGGGGGGGGGGGCTAATGGCAGGATCGGCTCGCCGTGTACCAAACGTGTACCAAATGTCAGAAGAGGTTTAAAGGCAGAGCATTGGTGCGCTGGATTTTGCCCGGGACGGATTTGGCCAGGGAAGAGTTTTGACAAAGAGCGGGGGCTATAGTCCAGCTGATTAAGAGACCCGGGAAGTGTGATCCGCGAAGGTGACATTAGGACAAAGTATGGCGAGTGATGCGGGATAATAGAGGCATAGTGCATGATTGATTGGAGTGCATGGCTGCAATATCAGCAAAGGCAGAGAAATATCAACTGGAATTCTTGTATGTGAAGTGCTTTTGTGTTTGTCGTGTGTTTCTGAAAGTACTATGGTCAACGGCGGATCAAGGATGTTTACAATGAAGGGCAGCATGTAGTAGACCAGTATGGCGGAAACTGCGAAACATTCGTTTGATATAACTCATGTCGTTCAATTTTCTCCAGATGGACGAGAGAACCCGGACTACTCACTGCGTAATGGACGAGGCTAGGGCGAAGCCGATCATTTGCATGTATGAACGGGGTCGCGTATCGCCAGACTACCTGGTCGTGGACATCCCGGTCCACATATGCAGGCACGTAGTTTACTGCTGCGTGCAGCCGTACAAGCGCGACTGGATGGTCTCTCACATGGAGGAAACGCGCATTTTCGGTTCTCGCCTGGAAGCTCACATGGCCAGCTCTTTCCGTTACTTGGGCATCGGCGGCAGGGACGTCAGCTACGAGGCACTTGACTACGAGCTACGAAGCCCAAAAAGCATGGACGTCTTCATTCAGGACGTTATCGCTTTTGCACTGAACTCCAAGTTAACGTCAGGTGTCGCGTACTTTGTTCCTTTGCCTTCGAAGCTACGAACCGACAAGTTACTCCAAGAGCTTGCCCTGAATACTGTTAAAGCGCTTTCCAGCTACCAAGGTCAGACAGTCATCGTCATCCTGCCAGAACACGGCTATGACGTAATTCGTCATTTTGACGCATCCAGTTTTTCTCACGACCGTCTTCTCATGGTTATGCCAAGTCACAATATGGATCCGAGAAACAGAAGTGTACCTGTAGCCACATGTTCCTCTCCATACCGTGCACACACGTTAGGACAATCACTAGAGACGACATTCCTTGATTTGAAAGCGCGTTACTTCGACACTTGGCATCAAGTTGAATCGCATTTGCTTTTTACTTTTTCCTTAGCCTGGTACGTATTTCAGCTTTATAACGTGCATAATGCCACAGCTGGTGCGCCGGCGTTTTACACACGGAGTACGTCGTACACGGAGGCTTGCGAGATGGCCTCCGATTCCAAATTCATACAGGACAGAGATGATGAAACAGACTGTCTCATCATTCATGACAACACAGGCCATTGGATGTCAGGACTCGACTTATCGAGCGGAGGGTTCTGCAGGGCACACAGAGAGATACGAGGACTGGTTGTGTTTGATATTGATATGGACGATTACAGAGGGAACTGTATGCATCACAAATATCCTCTCCTGCAGACGTTGAGTGATGTGTTTAACGAAGGTACAGTATGACGAAACGTACACTCGCTATGAATAAATTGCACAATTCTATATGATAACTTGTGCGCATATAGTAAGCCAATGGCAGGGAGTTGATCCAAAATGTATATTTTTAGAACGCGTTCCAAGATCATAAATCCTATCATAAATCTAGTACTTCGTGTGTCATCCTGATCATCTTCACCTGACTGTTGTATATTACGTTATATTTCGGCGCCATTTGGTTGCATATTGTGACATTTCGGAGCCATTCGAATGATTTTTGCAACATTTGCCGTCCCCCTTTTTGCCACTCACGTTATTTCAAAAGGCAGGTCATTGGCACATCTCTGCTTTTGGACTGTTTCGTACCGCAATCAGTGGATTCGGCTGGCACCACTAGCACCCAGAACGCACTGCTCAAAACAGTTGCTACGAGAAGTAGGCAGTGAGAACAAACAAAGTATCTTTGACCGTATTGGCGTGAAAAATGACTTGACGGCCAGTTGTGTTTCTTCCTACTTCCACGAAAAGTTGGGAAAGCTGGATACCTGTGTCTTGGAGATGCTATAAGTTATGCTTGAGGTATTGCAGTCTGAGTGGCTGTTCTGGAAGGCAATGAACAGCACAACGAAGAGCATTTTCGTGAGTGAGACGGTGCGTATCTGAGGCGCCTGTTTTAGTATGAATTATAGCACACTTGTCCCGTACCCTGTCACCAAGTTTCTGTCCGGGTTCAAACTCACGATATCAGAATCCGAAGGCGAACACGCTACCGACTGAGCCACCGATGCCGGTTTTCATGGGAATGCTTCATTTGTATATGTATATATGCGTATCTCCATGCATAACTTTAATGGCTGCACCGTACTTGATGCTTGATCATTCGATTCGACAACGGGACGAGAAAAGGCGCGCGTGAAAGGGGAAGAGAAGCATAATGGTACAGAAGAGGGAGAGGTCTTGTACTGCAACCCGAAGGACGGGAGGTTGGTTTGTCTCAAAGAACTACTTTTGTATTGCTAAGTGCAAGATTGTACGAGTGCAATCATCATTCAAAAATAACATTTCCAAAATAGCACTGCTCTAGCATTAAACACAGAACACTATTCATCACAGAAAACATGCGAGCTGCCGTCTGTGTGCCCTCATTGAGAAGATCCTTCGAATAAATTAGCGAGTCAGAAGGTCACATGCCACGCGATGTCGTCCTGAAACGCTGGAAACCTGACCAGGTTGTTGTCATTTATACCTTGTTGATCAAAATGTGGACAGTAACGGATTATAAGTATTTGCAGTGAGGCAGTGACTTGGTCAATTGCAGGAAGCAAGAGGGAGTAACTCACTGAATCGGAAGTGAAAATATATTAAAAATTTAAACTGAACTCCCTCGTTACTCTTTTTTTCTTCTTAGAGTGCAGGATAGCGCGCTCCACCTGTACTTGCTGTGTGAATGGCTTGTAAGCCCAATTTTTACTTCTTCAGCCTTCTAACGAGCCATTCTATCAATGTCGGATTTACAGTGGTGGGGAGCAGCGCACTGTGCTCCCCACTGTTAACCCATCTCTAATTCCGTGGCCTCCCTCTGATAAGCGCCCGACTATCGGGGAACATTAGAAACAGCACTGGACAGGTCGACTGTCACTTTTGGAGTTGTCGGGAGCTGAGATGGTATCGCTTATTCAAAACACGTGTATGGACAACAGCTCAAGCAGAAAGGAAGAAAGACCGCTTATCTGTGGCCTTCCCGAATGACACCCGTTCACTATCCCTATGTCAACGATTATCTTAGAAAACACTACATCGCCGATATACGTGCCGACATAAGAGTCGGAACGCACGACGACAGGAAGTATTGATGCCGTAAGGGCTTGGTGCTGTGGCGTCGCTCCGGTCAGAAGAGGCTTTTCGCCATATCGAGTACACCCTTTAACACGTCCAGATGCATTCCCGATCATATTAACGCACTTATGTGCGAGTAATAACACTAAATTATTCCTTCGTGATTGCGGTGCGCCCAACATGGATCCCGAACCAACAGGCTGCGTGTCTAGAAATACCAAGCATAAAGTCTGAGAAGAACATCGCACGCCACATTACGAGATAACTGACTTTGGAAGCAACGGGAAAAGCATGGAGAAGCAAGTGCCGACAACGCTAAACAGCAACCTACCCTTCTTTTATAGCAAGCATTTTTATGCAACACGACATTCGTCTGTGAAAAAAGACCTATACCACTTCAGCAGAATGGTCAGGCATGTCGTCGCTGCACAAACCATACACTCCTGGCTCGTCCTCAACGATTTCAAGAGCGGAGTTACCGCACCTAGCATGCGATGAAGCAAGCAGTATTTCCTTTCACTGACATCGTCACAGCGTACACCGATCGTATTGACAAAATACATTATGTACGGCCGAGTGAGGTGATGCAGGCGCCCGTAGCAGCGAAGTGGCTGACGGACTAGCACTTGACGCACGCCTACAAAAAGAAAGGAAGAAAGAGAAAAGAACTACTTCGTGGGGTTCGACGCAGAGTGTGCCAAGTCTCAAACGTGAATGGTACGATAAGACTGCTCCACATGATGGATAAAGCTTCATAAAGAGAATACCTTCGCGAGCGTCGTCCGGCCTTGCTGATTAATTGACAGTTGTCGAAAAAGAGCAAGACAGCGGCGGGAATCGGATCACACTCCTCTCTACTGCAGGTCGGGTGCGGTTACCACTACGCTACGCTGGCAACGGGTGTGCAACGCCTTACCCTCATTCGACTAACGGAACACTCACTCACTCTCTTCACGTTCTCTTCTCCATTTTTCTCTCTCACACACACAACACAAGAACGAGGCTCCAGTATGCTAGCGTAGCGTTGTAGTTCCCGCTGCTGCCTGGATTTTTCGCCGACTGCCATATTTCAATTGATCGTGTTCTTTGGCACCTTGACGCCTGTGTTGTGTTCGTTTGTTTGTGCGTTCCAGCCTCAGAACAGTTACTTTCCGTCATGTCCAGACTATATCTGTGATTACTCCACCAGTGGATCTTTTTCACCACTGCTTATGCGCGTGGTAAGCGGTAACTCGTTACCCAGTAACCAGTTACTTTTTTTGGTAACGAAGCAACGACTTAGTTAGTTTGCCACAAATTGTAACTAACAACGTATTCAGTTACAAAAATTGGTAACCGTAACCCATGTTACTCGTTACCGTTTTCGTTTACGCTGCGGAGGATATACTTATAGAACAGACGAACAAAGAGGAAGGGTCAGTCAAACGGTATGTCGGCTTCACACGCGGCTTCAACATGGACGACATTGTCAATTAGTATGTGGAAATTTTGCAGGCTTCTAACACGTGGAGAGCTGACCTCGATTTTCAGCTCTTGGGAGCCTCTAGTCGACAGTCATTCTTTTGTTGAGTGCTAGGATGACGGCATGACGAATACATCAGTGCTATCTGGTTTGTTGTCGACCATGTGAAGCATTCTTGGAAGAATATTCTGGGACTTTCTCTTTCTTATCTTACAGCTTGCTGCCCATGGATTAACTAGAGTCACTGAACTCGTCCGACTGAGCTCGACTGAGTCACTGATATATGTTTGTAAGTGCTTTAACGTCGCCACGCCAGTATTGGACAGCAGTTTCGGCTTTACTAGGCCATCAGCAGTACGCAGGCAGGCAAGTCTTGAGCGGATGGCGTCAGAAGGTCACGTAGCACGTGTGTGCTTTTTGTGCTAACTCACCACTGAAAGCCCAGTGCAAAGCCAGTGAATTATAGTATTAGGGAAAAAGATAGCCGGAGCTCTTTGGCTGCACGCATAGCATATGTTTGAAGGTGCTCAAACGTTGCCGCGCTAGTATTGGACAGCTGCTCCGGCCTTATTGGGCCATCATCAGCAGTATACACAGGCGGGCAACGTTTCAGCGGATGGCGTCCGAAGGTCACGTAGCACGTGACGTATCACGTCACGGGCATTAGCATGTAAGCAACAAACAAGATAGCCTGGTTCGCTCTAAAGTAACCGAACCAGAAAATTCACCAAGAGGCCGCCACACATGCGAGAGGTCGTAGATGCAGGATTTTAAGGCAGGAAAAACCTAATCTTCCAGTTTCGCGCCAGCAGGGCCATTCAATTCAAGACGTTTCAGTTTGTCTTCTTCAATCATACTTCACCACCCATCGATCCCGAGAACAACGGGAATCGTACCTTATCTACAAATTACAGTCTGCCATAAACGAAGACCCCTGTGTACTGACAACAATAAGAAGTTTAACTTCCTAGATAAGGTAGCGCTTCTTTTGTTTTTCGTTTCAGCTGGGGTCCCCCCCCCCCCAATCAAAGAGTGACGACCTCACCCAGACTTGATACAGCATTCCTGGACTTGACCTACTGACAGCCGCCAGGTAGCGGGGCCCTTCTGATTCTGCGGTCATTTTAGAAATTTGCAAAGGCTCCAAGCAACCATTGTCACCCCTCAGCCCTGACGACGGCGGAGCTTCGGCCGCAACGTCAACGTAACCCCTTAACTTTCCAACTGTAAACAAATAACTTTCCCCCCCTTTTTCCTTACCTGTTACACCTTCGTTGTTTGCCTCTAATGTTTTTCAACTTCCGATTCGATTTCGCGGTCGCACGAACACATTTCTTTCAGCGTATGTACACAGGGTGTCCCAGAAAACGTGTAATTGAATTATAATAAAAAAAACTACGCCATCTAGAATCATGCGATCAACGACATTTGTTCTTACTAGGTTTTTGCCACCTCCTGATGTGAATGTCATGTAACCTAAATTTAATTATGTAAATTTTTGCGAACTGAAGTCGGAAATTTGCCAAGTATAGGTCACTTTTTTTACCCCACCAATGTGAAGAGCGTGTCTAATTTACTCAAATTAATGATAATTGACAGGGATATTCATGGGCTATCCCATCAGAAAAAATAGCTGCAGATCATCATCATCAAAAAACATCATGCTCTACGGAGCTAGCACGCGACAAATTTTTCAGTGCATTACTTGTTGCCATTTCAGGTGTTGGTGGGAGTGCACAAGGCACTCTACCGGACTCATCATTAAGGCGGGGGCCCAGATGACGCTGGGCCACAGGTCAAGATTTCCCCTTCGAGTAGCTAGAGGAAACGTTTAGTGCAAAGACCTCCCTGTGGACAGTTCACAAACGCATTCGCTAGTAGTATAGATTAAGACGGCATAATAAGGGTGCCTGTATAAGAACCAGACAGCATAAGAACCGAGCGCTATAACGACATCCTTTTTCTAATCCAAGATGGCCGATTCTAATCCAATTCTAAGCCAACACAATCCATTTGTAATCCATCACAAGCCAATTCAAAGCCATCTGATTGGCCGCCATTAGCCCCGCCCACTTCACGTTGATTGGCCCACGCCAAGCCTCACTGATCGTCAATTGGTTGACCGTAGTTCCGCTCCTTTATGCTAATTGGTCGGCTCAGCTCCGCCCACTTCACGTTGATTGGCCCATGCTAAGCCTACTGAGCGTTGATTGGTTTACCGTAGCTCCACCCCTTTATGCTAATTACTTGGCTCCTCCCACTTCACGTTGATTGGTCCACGCTAAACCTACTGATCGCGTTGATTGGTTCACCATAGCTCCGCCCCTTTTATGTTAATTACTTGACTCCGCCCTGCTTCACGCTGATTGGTGCACGCCCGCCGTGCTAATTAACCGGCTCCGCTGATTGGTCCTACTGTCCAAGCGCGGCCCGGCGGTAGCGGCCACGCTGCGGCTTCATCTCAGATGTTCAAACTTACCTTGTGGCGTGCAACTTTGCGCCCACTTCATGCTGATTGGTTCATTCTAAGCCTGCTGACTTCTAAGCTGGTCCACGCTAAGCCTGCTGAGCACTCTCCCAGCGCTCTGATTGGTTGTCCCCAGTCTAAGCCTACCAATTGGCCCTCGTTTCACTGGCAATAGAGGGTGCAACTCTTTACTGGCTCCAACCACTTCATGCTGATTGGCCCATTCTAAGCCTACTGACTTTTAAGCTGAACCACGCTAAGCCTGCTGATTGGGCCTTCACACCGAAGCCTACCGATGGCTTGCCCCTGATTGGTCCACGCTACTTACCTTGTGGCGCAACTCTTTACTGGCTCCACACACACTTCGTGCTGATTGGTCCTACTGATCCAGACTTCTAAGCCGAACCACGCTAAGCCTACTGATTGGCTCTTCATAGCGAAGCCTAGTGAGGGCTGGCCCCGATTGGTCCACGCTAAGCCTACTGAACAGTGGTTGGCTAGCCTGAATTTGTCGGCAGCTGCTTCAGACAAGACACATGACAAGTGTTGATTTCAACCTTTATTTGGTACAACAGGCTCCTGGTCCAGCTGTGGGTTGGTTCAGCTGCATCAGAGAGATCGTTAGTTCCTTGCGCTCATTGGTCACTCAGCCCTCTCGGTAGATGCCATATGGCTCATCTCACTGCAAGTGGTCATTAGTCCATCACAGGCCTCTCATTGGTCACTTACGTGTAGAGCGCCCTAACAGGCTCGAACTGGTCACTTCCACTCCTCGCTAGACCCGACTGCTACTCCCTCTAATCTCTAGATGAGATAATATAAGTTCAAATGTGGGATATTGGAACTTTTGCCATAAGATAGGTTTAGACAGGGGGGCTGGTAGGCTCCGACTGCCCATGCCTCCATCCGCGGCTGCTCACTGGTTCACAATGAAACTCTTTCACATGCTCTGACGGCGTCAAAGAAGGTTCCCTACACATACAATAGATGGCGCCGTTTGTATACCGTCTTTCCAAAGATGGACAGCTGCGACGCGGGTGTTGATAACGTCCATTCTAACTGCATTGGTCACTCCTTTCTATCCGACTGATTCATACATCTAGCGAGAGAGCCGGCATTAGAAGCCAAATCTGCTGCTGAACATTACAAAAACATGAATAAAACAGCTTACATCAATATGTTCGGTGCTGCCATCTGAAGTCAGCCTCCTTCATGCTATCCATGCCCCCTCACAGCCACGGTTGCCTCGCGGTGCCAACGGTAAATTTTAAAGAAATGTTCGGGGTACGATGAACACATCTTAAAACACACTCTACCCATCGCTCCACAGAACACGAGTAAAGTGGGCTTAACCATGTTGTATGCATGCGTAGGGGGAAGGCCACCTCTGGGAACAAGCTTTCGTTCTTGTGATAGTGTGCTTTGCACTTCAACATCAAAATGTACTTCAGTGTTTATCAAGCAGAATGGAGAGGTAAAAACATAAATAATGCTATAGAGTGAAGCGCGTTCATTCTTAAAAGCTGAAGAACGGATTTTGTCGCAGATAGTGTGCTTCGACAACAACAAAAAAAGTTTTCAATGTTTAATAAGCAGAGCGCAAAAAAAACAAAAAAAAAACACTCATCGTGATGCCAAGCAGTGAAACCCACTAGCTCAGCACGCGTTCGGACTAAAGAGCTGAGCAGGAAGATGCACGTGATAGAGAAACATGGATAGTTGATGCTGTGCAGAGATGCTCGTCTTATAGAAAAACTATTTCAATGTCGATTGAGCAGATCATCAAGAAACCCTGTAGAGCTGTACCTGCAAGGAAGCTTAGGATCGTTTTGTTTCAGACAGTGTGCGTTGCACTTGAACACAAGAGACTAATTAAATGTTTATCAAGCAGAATGGCGAAGCATAGTAATGGTGAAGCTCAAGATTGTTTCTCTCACTGACGCTCCAACGCTTATTAAACAAAGTGATCGAGTAGACTCATAGTGGTTGGTGCTATGCAGTGAAACTCTGCACGTACTGAATATTAAAAAGAAGACTCAACCCAAGCTGAGTAGCAAGAAACACACTTTCAGATTGCTTTCAGAGCTCTCAAGGAGGCATTCTGTGGAAACGTATTTCACGCGACACACCTCCGCGTTCGTACGAGCACTACTGAACAGTATGAAGAAATATAAATTTAGGATGGTCGCACTCAATCTTAAAAGGCAGACTCAACCCAAGCTGAGTATGAAGAAACACAATTTCACATTGCTCTCCCAGAACATTACGTGCAAACATAGCCAGCGCACGCAACCCACCTCGCACGCAGAGCACAACTGGAAGCACCATTAGAAATATTAGGATAGTCGCATTATGAACAGGTTGATCTCGGAAAAAATGTGCTCACCGTCGCTGACGGGCACATGCATTCACCAGCACCATGCAGCAATATCTGAAACATGCGGCGCGCGGGCAGCTCACGCGACTTTAGCCTGCCCATGTCCACGTATATTGCGGTTTTAGACAGCGTGCGTTTAACATAAGAAATTAACTAAACCAAGCAGAATGATAAAGCACAGTGATGCTATGTCATAAGGCTCTCACTGACGCTCCAACGCTTATTAAACAATGCTATGCATGAAGCTTTGCACGTACTCAATGTTAAAAATGGACACTCAATCCAAAACTGAGTATGAAGAAACACAATTTCAGATTGCTCTCTCCCAGAACATCCCGTGCAGTCGCACTTCCGCGTTCCTTCTCTATACTGGAAGCACCAATATTAAGATCGTCGCACTATGAACAAGTCCATCTCATCAAAAAAAAAAAGAAAGGCTCACCTCATCACACCGGTATGACGCACGTAGATTCTTGTGGCGCGGTGCGGTACAGCGGGGTAGGGAAACACGGGCGCGTGGACAGCTCACACGATTTCAGCCCGCCCGCGCACACCTCACAACATGCGCCGGCACACCAAAATGTCGCGCACCTTCCTGGTTCACCCGCATGTCGCCAACTTACCGTGCCAGTCGCACGGAAAACTTGATAGCCGAAACACAGGCGCAGAATATAACCCTCCGGTCGGGACCATCTCTTTTATATCAATGTTCGCTCGTTTCCGCAAGGTTGCAAGCCCGAGAAATTGGGTCACCTTGAAGATGAGCCGGTGTTGGAGCCATCTGTTTTATATCAAAAACGCACTTCCAACCATCATGGCCAAATTCTGCGGCGGACCCTAGCGGAAAAAAATGTTGCGTCCAGGTGATGTAAATAGGCTTTCTCCGAGAAACTGGGTCACCTCGTCAATCATGTTTTCCGAGGCCGCACGTATTAAAAGCAAAAGTAAGCAGTGATCACACCACGCTATGCGAAGAAAAAAAATATCCCTATGAGCCCGCGTCACCACCTGCTCATTGCCGAAACAAGCTTTCTCTAACCAAGGACAAGGGGTTCGCTCATGCAGTTTCCAAGAAGTTCCAAATGTCCTTCGCAGCTAACGGGCGCGCATCACGGGCCGTTCCTGCGTCATTGTGTAAACAAAATCGCACCACCCTCCAAGGGCGCATTTGAGTTCATCTGGGTCAAGCGCACAACAAGGAAGATGAGGAAAGTTCTCATTTTCAGTTCATTCGGCAGTAAAATAAAAGTATCTCCTGTTTTTAGAGGGGAAAATTCTGTGTTGTGTGATGGAGAAGCTATATAGATAGGTGATAAGGAGAAGGATTATATAGCACGTACTCATCGACTAAGCGAGTATAGTTTGTGGAGAGCGCCACGCTATTTTAAAGCCATTTTATATCATATCCCAAACGTTCTGCGCGATCAAACAGCATTATGGAAAGAAGAAAACCGTTTCACGCATCACGGTGCGTGCGCGTTTCAGCGTGCTCAAACAAGTTCTGGCTATTAGTAAAAGAAGTAGTTTTGGGGTTCCAGGCGGGTTCTGCATGGTGTTTCCAGCGCATCAGGCGATATTCTACAACAACGTAAATTGTTCTGCGCGATCAAACAAGTCCCGCTCCCACGCGCGTGCCATATCATAACTTGTTTCAGCGTGCTCAAACAAGTTCTGGCTTTTGTGTTGAGACTCGTATGATGGTGCAGATTTGTAAGAAACACTGAAGAGATTCAAGGGTGATCCTCCGACATGAGAAAAGTGATGAGCAGCGACTTGACAACCGCGAAAGTGCGAATCAGTGTGTCGTGTGAGATGGATCAGTTCGTATGCAAACGCATGCTGGCAGATTTACAATGCCTACACAACTTTTTAAATGGACACGGAGAAGAGAGTGATTTTAGTGACATTTTGAGAGCTATTCCCGTGCGGAGTACTTATAAAATAAGACAGTTTGTGAGATACAAGTTGGAACTGTTGGAGCGATATAGAAACGGAGAACCCATCAACGAGACAATCATAAATGCCGGGTTTTCCATCCCAGTGGTGCGCGACTATTGGAAAAAGAACCACACGAGCTTGGACATTACCGTCGTCGAGGGAAAGGAACGTGTTGTCTCCACGTTAGAAGACGTCCTCAAGTGTTGCGAATACAGTGTTTACCACAAACAATTTTTTCATAATCTTTATTGTTTGTGACATAAAGTTAGCACGAAATAAATGCGGGAATGAAGCGACCACTATAGTTTTATGATGTAAAACAAATCCACCTCGCGAACTACGCAGGGGTATTGCCACCCATAGAGTAGATATCTAGTGACAGCGCGAAATATTCATTGTTTACGCACATTGAGATCATCCATAGATTTTTTATGAAGAGAAACGTTTATTTGCCTGTACCGTTTCACTCAATCCTTGGAAATATAAACCGACCGCTCACTTGGTAAATCGTACAACAACATTGATTCCACCGATAGACCAGCATGCGTAGCAGAAGAAGAATATCTACAGGTACAATGTCTTCGTAGCTCGACCTCCTTAGGACTTCATCGAGATTACGTGATATTTTGAATAGAAATGAGACTCCTTGCTTTCGCTCGATTACGTAGTACATGTGTAAGATCTTGTCCACGGCGCTGTCTATCCTGTCATCTGCGCTGAATCTTTTGTTGATGAAAGCTTCATATATTCCTTCCGGCACTTCCTGTTCAGGTATCCATTGGGAGAAGGTTATTACAACATCGAGGACCACGCGTCTTACAGAAAATATGATTTTCGTCAGTTCTGTGAAGAGAGGGCGGGGGGCAAGAAATCGATTTACCCCTTCTTTTATCAAACACCATGCTGTGTCGATGTGCTATCCCGAATGGTGTGCGGTGGGAGCTCGAATTGCACAGCGTGTTGCCTATTTACAGATAGAGAGGGAGAGTATCTTCGCACCACTTACATCAGGCTTCGAAAGTACCTTATTCCCCATACATTGTTTTAGAGTTACTCCATGTGTGGTTATAAAGATACGCGATATCAAACGCCCGCGTGGCAATTTAAAGAATGCGACGAATGAGGTAGGCTGGACGTTCGAAAACGTCTGTTAATGCATTCAAAAAGCTTTTGTGCGGACGAAAGAGCTTTATTTTACGTGAGGATTACACAGTTTCACTCGATCTTTAGGGGACAGCCAACCGGTTCGTACATGATACGACAGCATTCATTCCAGAGGTAAACTAAGACGTGCAGCAGATGGAGAGCTTGAAGAATATCTATGCCCGCGATGGGTCTCTGTAGCCGTATCTCTCTAGGACTTCGCCGAGATCGCGTGATATCATGAATAGGTTCGCATCTCCTTTTTCTAGCTCAATTTCGTGGTATACTCGTAGGATTGTCTCGTTGATGGGTTCTCCGTTTCTATATCGCTCCAACAGTTCCAACTTGTATCTCACAAACTGTCTTATTTTATAAGTACTCCGCACGGGAATAGCTCTCAAAATGTCACTAAAATCACTCTCTTCTCCGTGTCCATCTAAAGCTGTGTAGGCATTGTAAATCTGCCAGCATGCGTTTGCATACGAACTGATCCATCTCACACGACACACTGATTCGCACTTTCGCGGTTGTCAAGTCTCTGCTCATCACTTTTCTCATGTCGGAGGATCACCCTTGAACCTCTTCAGTGTTTCTTACAAATCTGCACCATCATATGAGTCTCACCACAAAAGCCAGAACATGTTTGAGCACGCTGAAACAAGTTATGATATGGCACGCGCGTGGGAGCGGGACTTGTTTGATCGCGCAGAACAATTTACGTTGTTGTAGAATATCGCCTGATGCGCTGGAAACACAATGCAGAACCCGCCTGGGAACCCAAAACTACTTCTTTTACTGATAGCCAGAACTTGTTTGAGCACGCTGAAACGCGCACGCACCGTGATGCGTGAAACGGTTTTCTTCTTTCCATAATGCTGTTTGATCGCGCAGAACGTTTGGGATATGATATAAAATGGCTTTAAAATAGCGTGGCGCTCTCCACAAACTATACTCGCTTAGTCGATGAGTACGTGCGATATAATCCTTCTCCTTATCACCTATCTATATAGCTTCTCCATCACACAACACAGAATTTTCCCCTCTAAAAACAGGAAATACTTTTATTTTACTGCCGAATGAACTGAAAATGAGAACTTTCCTCATCTTCCTCGTTGTGCGCTTGACCCAGATGAACTCAAATGCGCCCTTGGATGGTGGTGCGATTTTGTTTACACAATGACGCAGGAACGGCCCGTGGTGCGCGCCCGTTAGCTGCGAAGGACATTTGGAACTTCTTGGAAACTGCATAAGCGAACCCCTTGTTCTTGGTTAGAGAAAGCTTGTTTCGGCAATGAGCAGGTGGTGACGCGGGCTCATAGGGATATTTTTTTTCTTCGCATAGCGTGGTGTGATCACTGCTTACTTTTGCTTTTAATACGTGCGGCCTCGGAAAACATGATTGACGAGGTGACCCAGTTTCTGGGAGAAAGCCTATGTACATCACCTGGACGCAACATTTTTTTCCGCTAGGGTCCGCCGCAGAATTTGGCCATGACGGTTGGAATTGTGCGTTTGAACATGCGGGTGAACCAGGAAGGTGCGCGACATTTTGGTGTGCCGGCGCATGTTGTGAGGTGTGCGCGGGCGGGCTGAAATCGTGTGAGCTGTCCACGCGCCCGTGTTTCCCTACCCTGCTGTACCGCGCCGCGCCACAAGAATCTACGTGCGTCATACCGGTGTGATGAGGTGAGCCTTTCTTTTTTTTTTATGAGATGGACTTGTTCATAGTGCGACGATCTTAATATTGGTGCTTCCAGTATAGAGAAGGAACGCGGAGGTGCGACTGCACGGGATGTTCTGGGAGAGAGCAATCTGAAATTGTGTTTCTTCATACTGAGTTTTGGGTTGAGTGTCCGTTTTTAACATTGAGCACGTGCGAAGCTTCACTGCATAGCATTGTTTAATAAGCGTTGGAGCGTCAGTGAAAGCCTTATGACATAGCATCACTGTGCTCTATCATTCTGCTTGATTTAGTTAATTTCTTATGTTAAACGCACGCTGTCTAAAACCGCAATATACGCGGACATGGGCAGGCTAAAGTCGCGTGAGCTACCTGCGCGCCGTATGTTTCAGATATTGCTGCATGGTGCTGGTGTATGTATGTGCCCGTCAGCGAAGGTGAGCACATTTTTTCCGAGATGAACCTGTTCATAATGCGTCTATCCTAATATTTCTAATGGTGCTTCCAGTTGTGCTCTGCGTGCGAGGTGGGTTGCGTGCGCTGGCTATGTTTGCACGTAACGTTCTGGGAGAGCAATGTGAAATTGTGTTTTTTCATACTCAGCTTGGGTTGAGTCTGCCTTTTAAGATTGAGTGCGACCATCCTAAATTTATATTTCTTCATACAGTTCAGTAGTGCTCGTGCGAACGCAGAGGTGTGTCGCGTGAAATACATGCTGGCTACGTTTGCCGCGTGATGTAGATTTGTAAACCTGGAAGGTGCGCGATAGTTTGGTGTGTCTATATCGGCGTATGTTGAGCTCGTGCGTCGCGACATACGCAGATTACGCATTCGAAATTGTATTGTGTGTGTATTCGTAGCTACGTGATAACGGTGTGTGCATGCCTCTCAGGTGAAAAATTGCAATATACGCGGATATGGGCAGGCTAAAATCGCGTGAGCTGTCCACGCGTTTCAGATATTGCGTGCTGTATGGTGCTCGTGTCGCACCGTGAATCTATGTGGTGTAAAACCTGTCATATTTGTAACTGTGATACTCTTAAAGTGAACACATTTATTCAGAAATGAATTTGCTTATAATGTGATAATCATTTTGAATCTGTGTGATCACGCTTAACTTATATTTCTAATGATGCTTCTTACTGTCTAATAGTGATCTTGCGTACTGTTTTTGAAGGAACGCGTGCTAGGCGTGTCGCGTGATATATACGCTGGATACGTTTCCACAGAATGCCTCCGTGAGAGCTCTGAAAGCAATCTGAAAGTGTGTTTCTTGCTACTCAGCTTGGGTTGAGTCTTCTTTTTAATATTGAGTACGTGCAGAGTTTCACTGCATAGCACGAACCACTATGAGTCTACTCGATCACTTTGTTTAATAAGCGTTGGAGTGTCAGTGCAGGTCACCGGAGCTCATCCAAAACTGCCGTCAAACTAATGAAGCCGCCATTAGGCGTCCCCGTGTTGCCAGGCCAGAACTGGCGGAACCCGCTAGTTTTGGCGGAGGAAATCTGAACAATGGTTTCGGTTCATGTTTGTCGTTTTGTCACTGTGTGTACCAAACAAAGACGTGTGAAACGTGATAAAGAAGCGATTAAATCTAGAGTGGGGTCATATGTTGTGTGTTTTATTGTTCCGATGTATTCTTTTAGACTGGCCTCCACCTCTGTGCTTTCTAACTCGAGCCTACTTAGATTTCGGTTTCTATTCCGTGGTTGTCAAACCTGTCAAGCCGTAAAACGCGTGAACATGTCTTTAATTAGTACGTTTATTGGCGATTTCAAAGATATCGTGGTTACCGATTCCTTTAAATGGAGCCGAAATCCGAGAGCTTCGACTCTCTGTTTCGGAAGTCAGCAACATAAACATGGAATGGCCCATTGGCCTCTGGAGATGGAACTCCCCATTCATAATCTTAAAATAAAGTTGTTATTATTGTTGCCCAATAAATGCATAAAAGAGAACTGCAAGCAGTGCAGAGAGGGTGGATCAGGAGCATCTTTCCTAAAGTAAGTAGCCTGCTTTTCCCACTTTCATGTGTGTGAAATTCTTCCACTATGTTTTTGAGTAAATTAAGTTTGTCTTTCCCTGGCCGTGCAGCTTTGTACATCAGAGTGCCAATATGTACAAACATAGCTTTATATGCGCAGCATTCACACAAACCTTTTAATTTCAACATCAGAAATGTTTTACTAACACAGCATCGACAAGAGGGCACATGCCGCAAGGTAGCATGCCGCTTAGCACCCACCTTATCCCAGTTACTTATATTTGTTTGATCCCATCTGCCATGTCTTTGTTCAACCATCTGAGAAAAGGTACCAAAAGAAGTAGTGCAAGTTACTAAGAAAAAAACTGCATTTCAGATACAAGCACACACATATAGGAGCACCTTGTATTTTCCTCAAGATAATACAAGCACTCAGATATTTTCACTCTGGGAATACGACAAGCAGATGCTGCACCATCCCATTAACAGCTTCACTCGGGAAGGCTCTGGGGAAACATTGTTAATGAAAATTTGTCGCCCTGACAGGCTCCCACGACAACATACGGAGCAATATGATATTCGATATGGGTTCAGCGACTTGAGGAACTGAATGTGAAATCCTACACTGACTGCAAACACGACCTCATGTGCTCCACTCATTTTCAGCAATGCTTCTTTTATGGTGGACACAGTCGAGCTGTACTGAAGCCTGGTGCATGCCCTAGCATTACGGCTCCAGGTCAACAAAGTATACATGTTCAGGTGATGGAGCTTACACAGTTTCATTCCTTTTAGTGTCAGTGTGCCTCTGTAGTTCTCTGTGAATTTTCTCAATTTTATCCTGCTTGTGCTTGTGTGCAGGTCATGGAAGAGTATACCAACAGCAAAGTGTGTCTCAGATGCAAACCTCTTCAAGCATTTGCCACGAAGCCATGACACAGGAACGGCTCCACTTGGGCCATTCAGTTGAAAGTCTGCTTGCAGCGTACTTTTTGCTTGAGCAAGGGTTTTCAAATCCTTTGAAAAGTGAAGTACTAATTAAAAGTACACGATTGCTGCATAAATGTAATTTTAAAAGCCAAAAAAGGGTGGCCAGATAGTTTGTGTGAGGCATATTCATCTAGCACGTGTTACATGACTAAAATTCATATACAGCCACAAAACTATGGCTTAAATCTTTGTGCAATTATACCAAAACCAAGGAAGAATCTCCAGCAAAGTGCGCGGGCACTACGACTGTCTACATCAAGCAGCTATGTGCTGCAACATGTTCTACATCGTGTCTGCTCAGTCGATCATCTCTTTTATATGGGGAGTACCGACACTGACACTGCAGCGTGGCGTGGTGAATGCTCCTGTGTAATACAGTCAAAGCTTGTTGCAGAGAAAGTCAATGCAATTGTATTTTCATTGAAACAAAATAGAATCATCTCTTGATTTATGAAGTTCACAAATTCCTTTATTTTATTAACAGTGCCCTCTCAAACAAAACCCATTTCCTTATTTATTGCAAAATTATAAGCCTCGCTTTATGAATCTCAATTGTAATATTTTGCAGGAATATTGACCATTCATAAATTGTGTGTTAATTCTATTCGATACAATAAAGTAGACCACTCATGATCACCATCCATTCTTTTAATATAGAGGTGTACCTGTGTCGAACAGCCTTTGTACTTACACCATTATATTTACGGTCTGACTTTCTCAAGTTAAACTCATCTCCTACTGATTATTACCCTGAATCAGTTGAGCCCCAATTTTGGTTGAACATGATCTCTGTCTGAACTCCAATCGTGTATCATATCTGCTAATTAGTGGCAATATGAATGTGTATGGTGTAAAATTATTTTAGTGCAAAAATAAACTATGCAAGGCATGTTTGATATCACAACATTCAGCATTTGTGACCATTAATTGTGACAACTGTATATTTGACTTCCTTTCAGTGGCACAGAGAAAAGAGAAAAATTACGAAGCTTATAACACCCAAATGCATCAGCAGCACCTGATGTCATCCTGATTTACAGATGGGAAACTGAAAGACTGTACCTCCACATTTTTCTTCCCTTTTCTAGGGAGCATACTTTTAAAAAAAGACAGACGCAAGTACAGTTTGCTCAGACGTAGCGCTGTAGAACAGCATCCCATCAACGACTACGTTTTTACATGCTCCTTGGCAGCAGCAGCTACATGTCTGTTGACTAGTACTACCCCGTGAAACAGCTTAATTTTACTGTACTGTTCTCTAATGAAATCGTGACTCGCATTAATAAACAGATTTTCTTTGTTGCAACAAAGTTGTGTGTTGCTCTCTCATTCACCTACACGTTTCCCTCTACTTCGTGCATTCGAATAGCTATTCTGCCTGAATCACGGCAGACTGTGATATCGTACATCGACCTACAGAGCTCTGTGCCGAGTACCGTCAACATGCGCAGTACATTCGATGCAAACAATTTGATTCATCTGTTAATAGTTCAGTTGCATGATGCAGCTAGCACGATGATCCATATGCTGCGTACCTCACTTCGATAAACTTGAAACGAATTCACAAAAACGAACGCAGGTCATCGTTCACGGTAGAAGTGGTAAATGGCACGCAAATGGCCACAGCACCGACAACACTACTCCAACGATGAAACATCAGTTCTTTCATGTACTACTCCAACAAACGCTACGACATAAACAAAGCTTGAAGCCCTGAAGCCACAAATCACCAATTTCACAAAACTGTGCAGCATATTGTAGATCAAGAACTTCGAAAAATACGTTCCCTCAATACACAAACCGACGATTTCGCGTCATCTTCGCCTTCGCAGTGCTTCTTGTTGACATTAGGAGCATTTAGGCTTGGCTTGGACAAGTTGCCAGTTGGATGGCTTGGATTGTGTCTGTAATCCACTTGGATCCAAACAATCATCCAACTTTAGGCACAGTGTGCCCAGACACTTTATACTTTTCGCCAAGTATGGGGAGAGATATTTCTGTGCTAATAACTGTGGGACGTCTGATGGCTGCCGCCGCCGTTTGACGCGCTGAATAGGGAGAAATGCATGGGAAGATGGCGACTTACTCCCACCTGTGTCAGTGAGAGAAACAATCTTGAGCTTCACCATTACTATGCTTCGCCATTCTGCTTGATAAACATTTAATTAGTCTCTTGTGTTCAAGTGCAACGCACACTGTCTGAAACTAAACGATCCTAAGCTTCCTTGCAGGGACAGCTCTACAGGGTTTCTTGATGATCTGCTCAATCGACATTGAAATAGTTTTTCTTAAGACAAGCATCTCTGCACAGCATCAACTATCCATGTTTCTCTATCATGTGCGTCTTCCTGCTCAGCTCTTTAGTCCGAACGCGTGCTGAGCTAGTGGGTTTCATTGCTTGGCATCACGATGAATGTTTTCTTTTTTTTTTTTGCGCTCTGCTTATTAAACATTGAAAACTTTTTTTTTTGTCGAAGCACACTATCTGCGACAAAATCCGTTCTTCAGCTTTTAAGAGTGAACGCGCTTCACTCTATAGCATTATTTATGTTTTTACCTCTCCATTCTGCTTGATAAACACTGAAGTACATTTTGATGTTGAAGTGCAAAGCACACTATCACAAGAACGAAAGCTTGGTCCCAGAGGTGGGCTTCCCCCTACGCATGCATACAACATGGATAAGCCCACTTTACTCGAGTTCTGTGGAGAGATGGGTAGAGTGTGTTTTAAGATGTGTTCATCGTACCCCGAACATTTGTTTAAAATTTACCGTTGGCACCGCGAGACAACCGTGGCTGTGAGGGGGCATGGATAGCATGAAGGAGGCTGACTTCAGATGGCAGCACTGAACATATTGATGTAAGCTGTTTTATTCATGTTTTTGTAATGTTCAGCAGCAGATTTGGCTTCTAATGCCGGCTCTCTCGCTAGATGTATGAACCAGTCGGATAGAAAGGAGTGACCAATGCAGTTAGAATGGACGTTATCAACACCCGCGTCGCAGCTGTCCATCTTTGGAAAGACGGTATACAAATGGCGCCATCTATTGTATGTGTAGGGAACATTCTTTGACGCCGTCAGAGCATGTGATAGAGTTTCATTGTGAACCAGTGAGCAGCCGCGGATGGAGGCATGGGCAGTTGGAGCCTACCAGCCCCCCTGGCTAAACCTATCTTATGGCAAAAGTTCCAATATCCCACATTTAAACTTATATTATCTTATCTAGAGATTAGAGGGAGTAGCAGTCGGGTCTAGCGAGGAGTGGAAGTGACCAGTTCGAGCCTGTTAGGGCGCTCTACACGTAAGTGACCAATGAGAGGCCTGTGATGGACTAATGACCACTTGCAGTGAGATGAGCCATATGGCGTCTACCGAGAGGGCTGAGTGACCAATGAGCGCAAGGAACTAACGATCTCTCTGATGCAGCTGAACCAACCCACAGCTGGACCAGGAGGCTGTTGTACCAAATAAAGGTTGAAATCAACACTTCTCGTGTGTCTTGTCTGAAGCAGCTGCCGACAAATTAAGGCTAGCCAACCACTATTCAGTAGGCTTAGCGTGGACCAATCAGGGCCAGCCCTCAGTAGGCTTCGCTATGAAGAGCCAATCAGTAGGCTTAGCGTGGTTCGGCTTAGAAGTCTGGATCAGTAGGACCAATCAGCACGAAGTGTGTGTGGAGCCAGTAAAGAGTTGCACCACAAGGTAAGTAGCGTGGACCAATCAGGGGCAAGCCATCGGTAGGCTTCGGTGTGAAGGCCCAATCAGCAGGCCTAGTGTGGTTCAGCTTAAAAGTTAGTAGGCTTAGAATGGGCCAATCAGCATGAAGTGGTTGGAGCCAGTAAAGAGTTGTGCCCTCTATTGCCAGTGGAACGAGGGCCAATTGGTAGGCTTAGACTGGGGACGACCAATCAGAGCGCTGGGAGAGTGCTCAGCAGGCTTAGCGCGGACCGGCTTAGAAGTCAGCAGGCTTAGAATGGACCAATCAGCATGAAGTGGGCGGAACGTTGCACGCCACAAGGTAAGTTTGAACATCTGAGATAAAGCCGCAGCGTGGCCGCTGCCGCCAGGCCGCGCTTGGACAGTAGGACCAATCAACGGAGCCAGTTAATTAGCACGGCGGGCGTGCACCAATCAGCGTGAAGCAGGGCGGAGTCAAGTAATTAACATAAAAGGGGCGGAGCTATGGTGAACCAATCAACGCGATCAGTAGGTTTAGCGTGGACCAATCAACGTGAAGTGGGAGGAGCCAAGTGATTAGCATAAAGGGGTGGAGCTACAGTAAACCAATCAACGCTCAGTAGGCTTAGCATGGGCCAATCAGCGTGAAGTGGGCGGAGCTGAGCCGACCAATTAGCATAAAGGAGCGGAACTACGGTCAACCAATTGACGATCAGTGGGGCTTGGCGTGGGCCAATCAACGTGAAGTGGGCGGGGCTAATGGCGGCCAATCAGATGGCTTTGGATTGGCTTGTGATGGATTACAAATGGATTGTGTTGGCTTAGAACTGGATTGTGTTGGCTTAGAATTGGATTAGAATCGGCCATCTTGGATTAGAAAAAGGATGTCGTTATAGCACTCGGTTCTTATGCCGTCTGGTTCTTATACAGGCACCGTTATTATGCCGTCTTAATCTATACTACTTTCGCTCCATTTCCTTTCACCCATTCGCGCCGATTCACTCACACATTCGCTCGAGGTCGGAATATTTCCCTTACTCCTGAAAAAAAAATTAATGAAAAGAATAAAAGGAACTAAAATTAAACCATTAAGGGCTAACTGAGGCTTTACGCCCCAAACCAGTGGCCCTTCATTCACTCGGGCGTATCGGGGATCGCTCCCGCGCGCCGCCCTCATACACGCAAGAATAAACGCATACGTTGGCTGGCTGAGGCTTTACGCCCCACCCATCGGCCACTCATTCATTCCTAACAGGAGCTCAAGTCCGAACGTAACCTCCCATTCGCTCTAGACGTGGTACGGATTGGGTTTCCGCCCGTGCGCCTTATCCATTCGCTGGCTTGCGGGGCTTTACGCCCCGCCAGTGGCCACTCTTTCATTCAACATTCGCTCGCTTTCATACAACGATTAGGGGGGCGTACGTGCAAATGTTCCTCTGGCGCGACCTGTTTCTTGATTATTGGTGGCTGCTTGTGGGCAGACTGATGAATGACGATGGTTGGTGAAAGCGTGGCAGATGTTGTTGAGTGATTATGAATATAAAGGAAAAGGAGAGAACCAGACAAACAACAAAAAACCGTTGCCGAAAAACGCCAAAATAACCAAAAACGAAACGGCCGTTATGACGGAAACAAAGCAATAAAAAGAAGAGCAAATAAAGAAAACACGTTGCCCAAAAGGTGCCAAAATAACAATTAAAAAAAACGGCGGGCGTAACGTGCAGCGGATCCTGTATGGCGCCAAGAAGACTACAAAAAATCGGCAAGGTCCGTAAGCTGTTCATAACATGAAGTGAGTTAAAAAGGGAGTTATTATTTAAAAGGTAATAAGTAAACAGTGAAGCCTCCATTCTCGTGCTCGGAAATTGCAGCGGGAGACATCCATTTTGCCTAGAATTCACTGTTTGATATTCTTTTTTCCTCTCTTCGTAGTACCCATCCAATTTTGGTGTTGCATCTTTTCAGAAAGGCGACAGTTTCTCGTCTGGGTTTCCCGTGTGCGATGTCGCATCGCATCTTCCAATTTTGATAGGACACCTGTACCACAACGAGAATAAACTGTCGCATGATGCATTAATTTTTTGTTATGTTTTCCAGGTACCGAAAGGAAGAGAGGGTTATAGACTTTGCAGCGAACAAGGCCTTTACCTTTTCCTTGATTGGCTTTAGAAAGCCACAACTGAAGAAAAGGATTGTGTCTCCCTGTCCACAAAGTGCGCATTTATTTGTTAGTCTATGTGCATTTCTGTGGCAATTTAGTTTAGGCAATATGCCATGAGCGAGCCTCCATGCGAAAGTTTTTCTGGTACTTTCCAGGAACTCGGCGTTAATATTTTTCCAGTCCGGGACATTACCTGGGATTGGCTGTCGGACTTCAAAGAGCACGTCATCAGGAAGTAGTTTCATGGCTCTGGCTCTGCCAATGCTTTTTATTGTAATGTCTTGCTCTTATTTTTAATTTTTTTGCAGTCATTAATGACACCTTGATAGAAGCTACTGACGTTTGAGGCCCTCGGTAGGGTGTTATCCATCTTCCCTTCAATCGCCCTGTTCCCAGTGAGTACCATGTAAACTTCTTTGTTATTTCTATGTCGCAGTCGATTGCTCTCGTGGTCCATATTATGTGGTTTGCTCTGGTTATTAAAAACAAATCGCCCACGTTGTATCCACCATCCTCTTTACTTCGCTTCATCCATTCTCTTTTCACTGCTTCCACGCCGCTGCCCCAGATAAAGGGGAATATTATTTTATCTATTTGTTTAATTATTTCCTTGTTTATGTTCAGGACCTGCAACGTACGCTTCTGTACCGAATAAAAAAGCGGTGCATTTTTTTGGCCGGTACAGTGAACCTGGTTCAGCAACCGGTACAATGCACCGTTTCTGGCATGCGGTACATATTAGGTACGTTACTATTCTCACGGAATGCTGAAAGCCTAAAAAAAGCAGACAGGCAAGATCCTGATAAGCATTCGTGCTTGCCAGGTGTTGCCCGCCCACGCTTTTGCAGACAAGTAGCATATTTCCCGTCAGAACGACTATCGTAGCACCAGCTCTCTTTCCAAAATAGCCAAACGCTGACACATCGAACCAACGAAACAGTGGTGAATGTTATGCTATTTTATTCAGCAAACACGAGCAACACATACCTTGGATGTGATATCCAATATTATGCACATATACATATACAACACACGTGCGCACGTCCGACATTGTTTCCTGAGAGCACACAACACAAACACGTTGAGTGTCTCATCACAATGTCTGCAACACATCCGGTGTCACTGGGCAGTCGTGAAGCTTAAAACAGTTTCCGTAATTGGTGACGGGCTCTCCGATGTCACACTTGTGAGCCCTTTGTTGGAAGGCTTCTGAAATTAAAGTCTCGTTCAGCTACATGACACATCAATGTCTGAATCAAATCATCACTGCAAAAAGGTATCAGTTCCACTCATGCAAAGTCACCGTTCTCCTGAGCAGGTGCTGCAAAGATTAGAACTACAAATTTTCAATGATAACGAGCAAAATGTCAACATTACCGAGATCTCGCTTACCGCTGCAAGAAAGCGTTATTTCTGCTCATGCGAACTCACCATATATACTGCCGGCGGATACTGGAAATACTCGTAAGTACAACGACCAGAGCACCGAAAGACAAATATAACAGTTCCCAATGATCATGGGGAATTTGTTTCGGAAAGTATACAGCCAACTTACCCTCCGCCGAGCGTCAACTGCAACTATTCAAATCACAATAATTGCGAGCAAAACAGTGAAAACAGTTTCGTGCAGCGTTGCTTACCTCAGTTTCAGTTAGCGATTCACCTGAACAACAGGATAAAAATAGCAATCGTCACAGCGGGCCCTCCCGATGAAATTCAGAACTGAATTGCGCGGGAACGTAGAATGGTAGCTTACCCTAACTTACCTGCATCTTTCATGGTAACGAACCGCTATACTTTTCAAGTTCGTTTTTCCGACTCCCTGGATGGACAAAAACGTGAACGTACAAATACACGCAAATAATACGTTACGTTTAGCAAGACAGGGTAAAACTACATACATGCCAATCACGGAGCCTCCGTTTCCTTGTGCTCCCCATGGCGACCGCCTCAGGCTCAGCCCTTAAGGCCGCGCCGCAGCTCACAGCGCTGGCAGTTATCGGAGATAAAAGTCCGCCTTGAAAGGATTAAAAATTGAAAAAAAAAGAAAAAGAAAAACACGGATAACATCACATTACTATTGTGCCTAGGATCAAAGTACACTTTATTGTTCTTACTCTGCACCACGGTGTAAGATAAAGATAAAAGGTGATGACACCCACGCAGCGGAGCGTCCAGATAATGTTCGCTTTCCAGGCCCCCTCGCCAGGGTTGACAGGACCGCCAAAGGTTACCTATGCCCTTCCCGGCGTTGCAAGCGAATGTCTTCTGCTCTTGGCCTCGGGAGCTATGCGCACCGTGCAGCTCTGCAGCTGTGCGCATGTGCGGCTGCTTGCGCATCGTCAGATGGCGATCACGCGAGGGGGCCTGGAAAGCGAACATTATCTGGACGCCGCCTTCGCATGGCGAGACAAGAGAGTGTCACTTCTTACATTTATCTTACACCGTGCTCTGCACTTCGTTTCCTCTTCTCATTGATGCTTCATGTAGGCAAGTTGAAACAAAAGTTATTCCTGCGTGTGCCCTCACTCTATCAAGGTCATTACCAAGTTATCCTCCATTAATGTACCATGCAACAAATAAAGAGCGGAAGACAATTCGGAAGTTTTTATTTCTTCTTAATGCAGAAATGTTTTACACTGTGAGGGACATTGGCACATATAGTGTGCAGGCAGATGAAAAAAAAAAAAAAAAAGCGTGGTCTAGCCTCATGAGACTACAACATATGATGAGCACTGTTAATGCACACAAAAATGTCGAATGTCAAAACTAAAAATGATATCCATGTTACAAAAAATGGTTAATAATTGGGCTGTTCGGTATTTCATACTTTAAAAGCGGTGAACACCCCAGTGCCGGGAAACAAATGAAAGGACGACACAACGCACAGCAGAGACTGACGAATAAGGATTTATTATTGTCAAAACCTGCTTCTTAAATATCCTCAGCAAACGCGCTTGCGGAAGAGGGCGTTGTTGGCTCAGGGTATTTAAGAAGCAGGTTTTGACAATAATAAATCCTTCTTCGTCAGTCTGTGCTGTGTGTTGTGTCGTCCTTTGATTTGTTTCCCGGCACTGGGTTTTTTATCGCTTTTAAAGTATAAAAATTAAAGTAAAGTAAACCATGTTACAAGCCTTGGTAGTTTGTATATGGATATTACCACCATTCAACGATGGATGTGTCGGTTATATAGCTTGCATTGCTCTGCCATCTTGATTAGTGCCTACACAAAAAGTATAAGGTACACACAACTTTACGAATGCTGATAAACATCTCGTTCTCAAAAAACGCAAGGTGAACAAAGGTGGTGGTGATCCTAACAGGACTGTGGTGGTTTTGGTATTATTTTAGTTGGAAATGTACAAACCTGTGAACATTTAAGAGTAAGACAAGAGCACGTGGCCTGCAGGCAAGCCAACGCCACAAGACAGGTTCTGCGAAATCATAGGTCTTTTCAGAAGATTTGTACAAAAATTTGACAACCGCAAAACCGTCACTTGGCAAGGCGTGCTCCATGAAATTTGCGTAAATGCTGGCTTTGCCTTTATCGAGAAAAAGTGGAAACAGCCACACCCGATCGAGGGCATTACAGCGGTAACCGAAGTTATCAGTGGCTGGGGACTGACGGTATGCACGTTGATAAGGGCGGAAGGCGTGATTATGTCCTTGTTCGCATAGGAGTGAGGGTATTTGGATGGAACGAAAAGTTCCGAAAACGTAAATATCAGCAAGCGCACCTCGCACGGGGAAGGTTTTGCGGCTGTCAAATTTTTGTACAAATCTTCTGAAAAAAACTATGATTTAGATTGGAATAGTCTGCTATAGCCATTGGCTTCTGAATTCATCCAGAAAAACGTTACGTTTCCTTGGCTAATTTTCGAGTTCAATTAGCAAAATTAGTTTAATTAATGTGTGACGCGAATGCAATCGGCCTAAATCTTTGGCAAAAGAGTGTGTGTGTGTATTCCAAGTAATTTCATAATTTTCTGAAGTTGAACCTACTTTTAGAAATTTAATGACACTTTCTCATCGGACGCCCTGTATTTTCCTTCGAGCTCTTGCATGGCAACGTGTTAGTTAAAAAAAGGATGAAAGCAATGCGGGAGCATTTTCTGACTGCTCGGTGCATAATTGAACCTGTGTATGCAATAAGGGGATAAGTTGATTTATCCCCTTTTTACTATTTTTGCTGCAATGACATCTACATACCAGTATGCGCCTGCCAATGAAAATTTAGGACCTTATTGTGATTTGTTGGCCCGCTACAGCATGGTGAGAAACGCGAAATGCATGTGTATCAATGGGACGGACAATCAGATCAGGCCCCTTTTCTCGGTTTGGGATTTTTCGACTGATCCCCTTATTGCATACAGAGGTTCAATTGTAACTCATCGAGGAATGCAGTGAGTCGTTGTGTCTGCAGAGCAGGATCAAACTGTGAGTCTTTCACAATGACAGTTTGGATGAGGCCCAGTGTCTGACCAAAGGCGTGAGGGTAGCTCAAATTTTTCACATAATACAGGCATAAGAGAAGTACCAAGGCTCTGTCCATGTTGCAGCCGTCATGGTGACGATGTGACGATGCACTTCTTCCCAGGAAAGAACAAGGCCGGACCAGGGACACGCTGAACCTCTGTGAGCTCCTCCTGTTCATTGGAAAAAATGCATGGTGTAACTGACACTTTGCACGCGTATAAATACAAGAATCCAACACACTAGCAGAAATGAAAGGCTCTGTTACACTCTTGCATGTTTGCAATGAAAATTTACTTTTATTTTCACTTTTACTATGATGTCCAAGCCTTACAGGACCTTGCGCACACAAGGAACTTACTAGCGTGATGAGTGCGGCCTTGCACTTCTTCGAGCGAAGATAGCGGTCAATGTCTGCGAAGCTGTTCCCACCATGTAGCCGAGTAAACATGTTGCGTACATAGTTGAGCTTTTCTACCATCTCCTTCGATTGGCCGTGGAACCTCAGTTCGGTTTCCAAAGCTAGCTACAATATTGATTTATAAATTTTGCTTGTCATGCCCTTTGTAATTTACTTGTCAATTCAAATCAAGGACAGTGACTCAGATCAATCACTGCATGCAGTATTGTTGCTTGTCCTGGTGCAGAATAGTACAATTGGAAAAGGTGCTAAATCTCAAAGAAGCAAGTGCAAGAATTACGCTTTGTTAGTATGGGCTGTGCTTGTTGCACTAATCGTCAGCTACAGTTTGCCAGTTTCTGCGCTATATCTAGCCCAATGTGGCAACACTGATTGCAGGAAATAATTTGAAAAAAAAAAGTCAGCATGTACTACGTCCTCGTTGAGTAAGTATGCTGGTAGCTTCTCAGGGTACTCTAGCTTCCTAACTTCATAGGATTCAGCAAGAAGCAGCTGGACACGTTGTAAGCTGAGGCTGACATGTTGATGTCCCAAGTCTGCCAGTGCCTACATAATATAGAAAGGGAACAGTCATGATTTTGAAAAAAAAAAAAAACATGTGGCACAAACAAATAGGTGGTTGGCTGAAACTAGGGGCTGATAATTGAGCTCGGACGTGGGACTTTGTCGTGCACACTAGCACTTCACACAGGGCCCCAAACCACTGATATTTTAACATCTGTACAACAAGAGCAAGTCTCCAAGTCTTGAATTCTATCGAACTTGTACTACACAAGTTTATTTGGTTATATTAAATATCATGAACAGCCTCCACGGACCGCTCCAGCAATAAGGAGCATTGAGGAGCATGGTAGTAAGAGTACAGCACTCTAGGCACAAGTTCATGAATCATGACACATCTGCAGAGTTAGGTTGCTGTCTCCTTGGATTTAACTCTCTGTTGCAAACTCCATCACTAAAAGCAAAGCAAAATAAACAGAAGAACTGTAACAATTCAGAAATTCGTAAGTGGTAAGCGTTTCTGTGAAAATGCGGGTCTTGGTCAGAGGCAACAAAATTTTGAAGTGCCTTCACTCACATTTAGTTCGCTCAGTGCCTCATCACAGCTCATGGCATGACCCAGGACCCCAAAAACGTCTTCACTACTCTCCATTGTGATGCACTGAACATCACTTGTGGGACGCTTATTTTTAATACGTTTTGCTCTCAACCTGCGCATCTTCCGTTTTAGTGCCAACCGGTTCATGAAAACGCTCTGCAGGGGGAATATGCTCAAATCATAATGTTGAACTGTACCAAAGCTGCATCAATTTAGTTGCAAGCGGCTCCCAATGTTACTTCATGTAGCTGACAGGGGGATTACAGTTGATTTGACACAATAAATGATGTGACCACTCACCCAACAGTGCTTGCCATTTTGTCCCTTTGTTCCAGGCTTTCCCTTAGGCCAGGCTATGTATGGATAACACTTTAGCAAGCATCGCCCCAATGCCTTGTATTGCTCGCGCAGCGTCCAAGGCTCTTCATTAACTATCAGCCCATTGTCACTAAATCAGAAAAAAAAAATCACAAAGAACTGAGCTGGGCAAATTGCGTTGGTCATGGATGCAAATTTGTTACCCGTAACACTTTAAGATGTTCTCAAATGCAGCTACTTCGAGTCTGTTTCCTTACTCTATGCAGCAAATACCAGCAACACTTACCATAACAAGCTATATAGCAAGCAGGACATGAATAGCAGAGCAAATATGTTGTGTACATTACGCAATGTGGTTCCCCTTTTGGTTTTACCAACTGTTATGGATATTTCTTAATTGTGTCCCTTGAATTTGTTCTTGAGTACCGTATGTACTTACTCCAAGTACTCAATGACGTCATCTTGGAGTTGAAGCTGGAGGAGTTTTTCCATTTTCTCGGGAAGTTCTTTGCCATCAAGAAGTGGCCCAACCATCGGTGAAAACTGTGGCAAGTGACGCGGAAAAATTAGGCAAGCATGAAACATGTTTTTAAATTCCGTGTTAGCGCCGCGAAGCAACTGTGGCTATGATCGGCGTACAGACGTGGATAGATGGAGGGAGGACAGCAGGAAGAAGTGGGGAACAGGGGGTTAGTATGCGTCCTGGGCCGACTTCAGGGGGAACTGGGCCGACATTCGTCTGGAAAGTCTTCGGAAAACCCAGGGAAAACCTCAGACAGCACAGCCGGTGACAGGTTTCGAACCCGTCTCACCTCCCAGTCTCGGCGTGGAAAGCGATCATCCTAACCACTATGCCACGGGAGCTGGTCAGCAGAATGAAACATGTAGGTCTGAACTAGTTTACAATATTTTTGTACAAAGCAAGCAAACCATAGTCATGGCTCATTATACATACAAATGCAAAATTGGAGCACAATTTTTTTCATGGTTACAAGTCTGGTCAGGAGCAAGCTTCAATGCCTTTTCAAAAGGGCTGCGAGGGCACAAAATGCAAGCATCGTGGCACACAAATCACGTCATTATTGCGCTAATGATACACAAAACATGGCGAAGGGTACAGAAGCCTGTCAGTGGACACAACTACTTCGTGATCTGTCGACTGCAGAATAAACGCATTGATTTTGCGCTTGAATTCCTTCTGAATCAGTAGATTAGCAAAAAGGTACTTTTCTGTGCCCCTGCATGTTATCTGCATTACTTTTGCAAACATAATTTCTGAGGAAGGAGTTTTCGAAATCAGTACATCTCCTGCTTTGATGTTGACGTTATCGACAAAAGTGGCGGCCACAAAGTTCACCTCACTGCCAGGAAACTGAGCTGGCATACCTGCCGAAATCAACCTCTCGTCAACACAAACAGGAGCGGAGTGCTGTTCAATATTTTCTCTGATGCAGTACTTCCTTTTTGGAGCACCAGACCCATTCCAAAGATTCACAGACGAGTGTACTTGATAGAGCTCGCTTACCGAGAATGGAAGATTCTTGAAGTTGTAGTATTTTTGGATTTTGGAAGAGCGTTTGCAGTTTCGCAACTCATTGTGGAGTGATGTTTGAGTGGGCCAAATTGCTTCACTTGCTCTACCAGGTGTACCAGCATGTGAATCTTCGGAATGAAATTAGATGCGCCATAACACTGAATGTACAGGTTATTGTGCTCTGCAACTGCTGACTCAAGGTCACTGAGGCTGTCAACGCTCATTAACGGTGACGAGCAAACCTGAACAATTTGGCCGAGTAGCACTAGGCACGACATGTGCGGACCTTCAGGCACGTCATCAGCTAGCATGAAAGGGAGATGCAAAAGTAGCATGAAGGCAGTACTAGCAGACGTGACCAGAGAGAGGTCTGCTTCGAGGGGTCGACGGTGGTCACTGCAGCTAACGCTAGAGTGAAACTGGAAGTTCTGCAGTCGGCAGTTTGAAGTCTTGCGTGTAAATAAGCATGCATTCCTTACACAGTATCGGAAGAATAGTGAGACTTCCTTGACAACAAGCCCCTCCAACAAGACATGCATTGGATCGAATAAAATATCGTTTGTGAGGGAAAAGTACTGAAATTTTGTGAGCACTGAATCTCTATTCAAGCCAAAACTAGCTGAGAGCCTTTTAGGCTCTACTTCCGCTTGGGCATTTCACACATTGGGTGTTCACACTCTCAATGCATTCTCGGAGGAGCACTTCTTTCGCAACAGTAGACCTTAAGCTTTTCGAATTACCGACACCAAGCAAAAATATGTTGCAAGTCTGGGAGCCTACAAAAGGAGGCATGTTTGCAAACATGATGTAGAATACTGTCAACTTCCCTGTATTCCCCCTCTTCATTCCCAAAGGGTTTGAAACTTTGATATCATCACAATACAGTATAATTGTGAGGGCATTCTTTGGCTTGCCTCTTAGGACTGGGTGAGATCTGACCCGCAAGCCGTCATGAAAGTCCCTAAGCAATCCTCCATTGGGGCTCCTATTAATATCACGAGAAAACCAGCTATACACATCTGGATGCCTCAGTAAATTAGAAAGCAGCTGCCTAACAGGGACAAAGTACGCTTTCTTACCATCAGGTAAAATCACCTGTTCAGGGGGGACATAAATTCCGCGCTTCACATACTCTGATTTTCTGCGCTTGTCACCGCACAGCAATGACAAGTCACAAGGAATATTGTAACATCTCATGATGTTACTTACAGATTCAACTACTTCATCTATAGTCTTCTTTTAAGTCCTGTGGTGCCCTTCCCAGGCGAAAATTTTTTGAACTGGTACCAGTTGAACTGTGTTATCGAACAGGGACCAGTTCAACCAGTCCCAGGTCAACTGGTACCAGTTGGGACAACTGGCCCCTGTTCGATAACACAGTTCACCCAGTCCCAGTTGCAACCGGTCCCAGTTGAGACTGGGACCGGTTAGAAACCAGTTTGGCCAACTGGTACCAGTTGAGACTGGGACCAGCCAGAAACCAGTTGGGCCAACTGGTACCAGTTGATCAAACTGGTCCCTGTTCGATAACACAGTTCGCCCAGTCCAGTTGCAACTGGACCAGTTCAACTGGGACTGGGTGAGCTGTGTTATCGAACAGGGACCAGTTCGATCAACTGGTACCAGTTGGCCCAACTGGTTTCTAACCGGTCGCAGTCTCGACTGGAACTGGTTGCAAACCTCATTGTTGAGCTGGGACCGGTTGAAGTGACTTCTCTTAGAGCGGCCTGTACGGACAAGGGTTAGCTTGTATGTAACCAGTGCCCCTTTGCGGGAATGCTGTTCCCAGCAACGGCAGATCCAAAGAACTGCAATGCAAAATTGTATTTTATTTGTAGTCAAACATTACACATATTCTAATGTACATGTAGCGTAACTGTAACGTAATTAAATTATAGCAGTAGATGAAGTACAGAGTTACATGGAATAGATAATACTTCATGGTTGATTGGTTCCTTGCTTGACTGCCTTGTGGACATCTTGAATCATTTAACAAAGTATTTGAGATGTTCATAATAGCACACGATGGATCGATATTTTCCTTTGAGCCCCAGCAGCTTAAGGTTTCTGGAAAGTTGAAAAGGCACAAGTGAATATGCATTCAATTGCCACATGTAATTGTAGTGTGTGCCTGGACAGTCACTCAATTTGAGCAGTCGTGGCCCCAGAAAGTACGCGAATCTCTCAACATTTCCGTTGTGCAGTAGTTGGACCTTTCAACTAAGAGATTCGCCGGCTTTCGGGGGCAATGAGAACTACTCCGGCGCACTACGCTAGTTCGACAACATCCGTGGTGTGAAGGATCTAAAACACGAGAATGAACGAAAAAAAAAGCAAAAACAAAAACATGAATGAAAAAAGTTTCTGGTAACGTTAACATAAACCGGATGTTACTCGTAAAACGGCATGCACTTGCAGGTGCCACGAATGTGACGCGGAACAAAGAGAAGAGGTTTTAGTGGAAGTAATATTTCTAAATGGTGCACAAGGGAGAAGCATAAGCATATAGTACTCACGATATAAAGCGGTCTCCACAGTTGTAGTCGAGCTGTAATCCTATAATACCCACCCGCACGGCCGCTGGCGCTCATTGTTGATTGATTTCTGGGGTTCCGCAGGGCTCTAATCTCGGCCCTTTATTCTTCTTAATATTTGTGAATGATTTGTCCTTGGTCGTTCAACACTCGCAGGTGCTACAGTATGCTGACGATGTTAAACTGTATCGGGTTATTTCCACAGTGGACGACTGTGAGCTACTCCAACGGGATGTTGTTTCAGTAAATAACTGGTGTGAAAATAATTTTTTGTTACTTAACCCTGCAAAGACGAAGGTGTTGACGATAAGCAAAAAGAGAAAGCCCACGCATTTTTCTTATGTTGTCGAAAACATTGATATCGAGCGTGTGCCCTCTGTTCGTGACCTTGGCGTCATAGTGGACAGCGTCCTTTCCTTCGGTCCACATGTGAACACCATTGTGAACAATGCTGTCAGGTCTCTGGGTGTTATAACGCGATTTACTCGTGGCTTCACTGACCCTCGGTGCTTGTTAGTGCTGTATATGAGCCATGTCAGGAGCAGACTCGAACATTGCAGTATTGTTTGGAACCGCTTGACTAAAACGGAGTCAGACCAAATTGAACGTGTACAACGTAAGCTGGTCACTACTGTTTATGACAGATATATTGGTAGGAGGTTATACTATGACTATGAGCGCATTCTTGATTATATAGGACTTCCGTTATTGTCGTGTCGAAGACGATGTATTGATTTGCGATTTTTGGAAAAACTAATTAACGGTGAAATCGACTGTCCCATGTTGTTATCATCCGTTAATTTTCTGTGTACAACAAGGACAAGGGCACGAAATTTATTCTACATTAGTCATTCAAACGTTGCTTCTCCTTTGTCTCGGTTATTGAAAGTGTATAATGACTATGGTTCTGATCGTGCGACATTTCGATAGTATATCTTTCTCTTAATTTAGTTATCTCGGAATCTTTAATTAGCCAGCATTATGCATCTGTAGCTCCCTGTTGTATATAGAGTATGTATTGTGTTTCGTGCACCACACTAAAGGCCACGGCTGTTTGTGGGCACTTTAAATAAAATCAATCAATCAATCAATTGTACTGTCGCACTGTCGTAACTTGCAGACAAATCCTTTAGATTACAAAACCAACGCCTATGTCACACATCACGCTAAGAACATAACGGGCAAAAATCGTTGTACAAGCACGCTGCTAAGCAAGCGACCGTTGCACAGTAGACGCATCATTCAACGCGGGAGCAGGAACGCACAAAATACAAATATAAGAGTTCCAAAATAACTTTCGTTAACACTAACGAACTTTACCAAAAATTGAAATATGATTGTTTCTACTAGTAAAGTTACTTTCTCATCGTTTTTATAACTTCGTCTTGCAATCTTCATATTAACCTGTCCTGGCACTGAAACCGAAACTTCCTCCCAAATATGTAAACGGGTCCAGTTCGAACTGGCACCACCTCACTTCCAGATGCTGCCAGTCCAGCTTGAACTGGTACCAGTCCACTTTCCAGTTGCCACGATCCCAGCTTGAACTGGTTGCACACATTGCCCACTTGCCACCAGCCCAGCTTGAACTGGTACCAGTTCACTTTCCAGTTACCGCCAGCCCAGCTTGAACTGGTACCTGTTCACTTCCCAGTTGCAACCAGTCCAGCTTGAACTGGTACCACAAAGTGCCCAGTTGCCACCAGCCCAACACGAACTGGTACCAGTTCACTTTCCAGTTGCCACCAGTTTGGTACCAGTTGGTTCCAGTTGACCACCAGTTGGTGCGAACTGGGAACGAGCGGGTACCAGTTGGCTTCCCAGCTCAAATTTTCGCCTGGGTTGTAGGGTACGACAAAGGTCAGAAACGAGTGCCTCAACATCATTGTGTGCTGTGTCTCCAGGAGTCTCAGAAGCAGTCACATGGCCCACATTGCATATCAACTCCATCAGAAAAGTCAAAATGTTCGGTGTCAACTGCAGCTGATGTAGCAAAACGTGCTGGCAATGCACGACAACCAGTGACATGTTCTTTGTAACGTTTAGCATAACCTTTGCTTGCATGGCAGTGTAGACAAACAAATAAGGCACGAGAGTTGGGAGAACAAGCTTTGCAATGGACCCTAAAGCGTCGATAGTTTGCAGTGGAAAACCCACAAGATCCACAAATGTTTTCAACCTTTTCTTTTGAAGAGGATCCCAATGTTGCTTCGGGGTTGATATTCTAGATGGGTTGCAGTACAGACGATGATGCAGGCTCGCTTGGACTGCTTGTTCCACCTGTGAATAACATTGTTATCGCCCTCATACAGCTCTACCTCAACGCAAACACACCTGTTGCAAGTGTGGGACCCTGACTCATCTCCACGGGCGTTATGAAGATGGTGCAGGCTTGAGACTCTGCAAAAGAGAGAGCAGTTGCTCTTGCAGTGCCTGACAAAAAGCCGTATTTAAAAGACATATTGAAAAAGACTCCTACAAAGAGGAGCCGAAACTGCTGTGAAGATGTGGTATATATTTTTTTAACCCACAAGGGAAAAGCCATAATCACCACTGATTTGTTATCGCTGCAGTATAGTGCAACACTTTCATTATTCTTTATCCAGCTCTTGTTTCCTGCAGTTTGGCTGGAGGCACAGCTTCTTGCGAGAAGCGCCTCTCCGCTCCACAAGCGCCTTGGCAACTCTGACAAAATATTTCACAAACTGATGATCACGGTCTGTTAAAACATAACCAAAGCACTTTAATTTTGACCTGGTCGGAAATGTGCAATTGAGAGCGTAGGTGAAGATGATGCCGTCGTACGAAATTGTGGCCCCCCTGTCCCCCACTCCTTCCTGCTGTCCCCTCTCCATCTGTCCACGTCTGTACGCCGCTCATAGCCACAGTTGCTTCGCGGCGCTAACACGGAATTTAAGAAAAACGAAATTGTGGCGTGATGTGTTAAGCGGGATGTCAAAAATACATAATGTAGGTTATTCACGTTATGGATAAGAGTAGTATAGATTCGAGCCCCACAACAGCCACTTTTTTCTAATCCAGTTCTAGGAACTTCTAATCCACCACCCAATTCTAATCCAGGTCAAGCCACTTCTAACCCAGCAAACCAAAGTCCATACGTGCAACGATTGTTGAATCGCGAGTTGCGACGATGCGTCCTTTCACTGGACGAGCGGCTATCCCCGAAAAATCTTCGCAAAACAACCAACTTGGCCACCCGAGTGAAGTCCCTGTGTGCTCCCATGAATCTCCCCAAGGAGAAAGTTGGGATCATCGTGCGTGCGTCGTCCGTAGTAATGCGGTGCAGCTAGCATGCAGGGAGCGTAGCTCCCTTCGTCGTCCCGAGAACCACACGCGCGATGAAGTTGGGGTCATTATGCGCTCGTCTTTCGTAGCAGTATGGAAAAGTCAGCGCACAGGGATGACGACGGAAGCTCGCGGTGTACGAACTTCCGTGTCCTCTGGCGAGGAAGGGAGATCAAACGGCAAGGTCGTGGGACGAAACATTTATTTTTAACAGTAAATTTCAGAGATACTGTAAACAAACTAAACATAAAATGTACAATATAAATAGTGCAGCTGCAGTACGCTGAACTATGCGCTCATAAAATATCACGCAGGCCGGATAATTGCGACAATGCTGGCCCATGACTAGAATTATATAAAACTAGAGACAGAACAAATATACTAATAGGTGTGTGCATAAGCCTTCCTTCATTTGTTATTTAAAAAGATGTAAGTGAAAAGCTAAAAGCAAATGAAAAAATGAGTGCTGGGTAACTTTGTTTCATGGAAAATAATCTCTCATTGCAACTGGTACGGTGCCCGCTGTTGCGTCTTTATTCGTGGTGTGCCACAGGCACTACATGGTACATACATAGAGCTAGCCGCTTGCTAGCTTGGAGTCGAAAAAACATCATCACGTAGCGGTCCGGCCTTTTATCACAGTCACCCTAGCGGCGGACATAACAAGTAAGGCCCCCTAACGAGCATAACGTTCAATCACAGTTACATACATAACACTCCTCCCCTCCTAGACCACATAGTCTTTTAGGTAGTCAGGTCGGCGTCGTTGTCTCTACGGACGAGTCGTGCGCTCAGGAACCGGAAAACTTGCTTCTGATCGTTCGGTAGGCAGTGGTGAAGATGGGACAGGAACTACTGTTGAGCCATGTCCCGTCGTAGTTTCTTCAGAGCTGATGGGCAACGATGCTTGTTCTGCCAAAGGTACATCTGGTGGTAACGGAAGCCGTGGAGAAGACTGCGGCTGGAACACTGGGTCTGGGACCGGCAGCTCAATCATTGGCTCGTAATATTCAGTCCACTCACGATGACGAATCTGATCCAAGTGACGTCTCCAAAGGCGTCCATCAACGGTGCGTACCTTGAACGACACTGGTCCTGTGATGTCTGTAATAATTCGTGGCAGCCATTTAGGACCAGAAAGATAATTCCGAATAAAAACAGCATCCCCCAGATGAAAACTTCGAAGTCTTTGGTTTCCACTCTGCATGAGCTTTTCCTGTTTGTCTTTCATCTCAGTCAGCATGTCGGGATGAAGCCTGTCCAGCACCGTATGAAGTCTTCTGCCCATTAGCATTTCGGCTGGGCTCTTTCCAGTCGTGGAGTGGGGAAGTGTGTGTTGACTCAGAAGAAACCGTGACAGCTTTGTAGTCAAGTCGCCTTTACCCAAGCGCTTGAGGACTTGCTTGGTTTCTTGCACCATTCGTTCCACCTGGCCATTAGAAGACGGATGATAAGGCGCCACCCTGACATGTCGAATTTGATTTCGCTTCATAAATTCTTGGAATTCTTGGGACGTAAAAGCTGCACCATTGTCCGAGACGATGGTATCAGGGACACCATGCGTTGCAAATAATGTTCGTAGTTTTTCACACACCGTTACTGAAGACAAAGACGTTAACTGAAAGACCTCCAACCATTTGGAGTGGGCATCCACGACGAGAAGAAAACACCTCCCTTGGAAGGGACCCGCAAAATCGATATGGAGCCGGGCCCACGGGTTCCTGGTAAATTCCCAAGGGTGCAGCCTTGCCCTTAACGGATCTGGCCTTGTTTCCTGGCACTGCAAACAGGTTCGCACCTTTCGTTCAATTTCGTCGTCGATGCCAGGCCACCATACCACGCTTCTCGCAAGTGCCTTCATGCGAACAATACCTGGGTGCACACTGTGCAGTAACCCCAGCACATGGTCCCTGGCTTGTCTTGGGATAACAACACGACTCCCCCACAGGAGGCAACCTCTGTACTCAGACAGCTCATGCTGACGTCGAGCGTATGGCTTGAACTGTTCAGTCACCTTGCCTTGGGGCCAGCCATTCACGGTCCAGTGTTTCACCCGGGACAGAACAGGGTCGTTCCTTGTACACTGCGCAATCTTCCTCGCATCCCAAGGTATCTCAGGTGCCGCTTCCAACATCCGGACCTCGAACAGTGGTTCGTCTGGAACTTCCTTCTGTGCCACAGGCAGCCGACTGAGGGCATCAGCATTTTTTAGTTGACTGGCAGATCTGTACTCCAGTTCATAGTCATACGCACATAGCATCAACGACCACCGTAGCATCCTAGGTGATAGCACTTGCGGAATAGGCTTTGTATGGTGTAGAAGTCCCAGTAGGCGCTTGTGGTCTGTTACAATACGAAAGTGACGTCCATAAACGTATTTATGAAACTTCTTGATCCCGAATCCAATTGCCAAGGCTTCACGGTCGATCTGCGCATAATTCCGTTCGGCGGCTGTCATTGTCCGAGACCCATACGCTACTGGTAGCTCCCTACCATCGGCTTCGACGTGACTTAATACCACTCCAAGACCATATGGAGATGCATCACAGGCCATGACTAAAGGCTTCTGGACATCATAGTGCACAAGGATGTCCGATGACTGTAACAACTGCTTGGCTTGTTGGAAGGCTGTCGCCTCTCGCCCTGTCCATTTCCACTTGCTCTGCGCGTCAAGTAATCGATACAGTGGCTCCAAGGTATGTGCTGCTCCTTGCAAAAACCTGTTGTAAAAGTTCAGTGCTCCGAGGAAGGCCTGTAGCTCCTTCTTGCATTTTGGTGCAGGTGCTTCATGGATAGCCTTAACTTTGTCATCAGTTGGCTGGATTCCGCCGGCGCTGATCTTGTGTCCCAAAAAAATGACTTCCTTTACCCCAAACAGGCACTTGTCCTTGTTTAAGCGGACACCATCCTCAAGGATCCTTCGCAGTACAGCTTCAAGCCGGGTGTTGTGTTCTTCCTCATTCTTGCCGCCTACCAGTATGTCGTCAAGGTAAACCTGCACTCCATCGAGGCCTTGCAACAGTTCCTCCATATAACGCTGGAATATAGCAACAGCTACTGCCACTCCGAAGGGTAGACGTGTGACACGGAACAGACCACGATGCGTAGTAATGGTTAACAGATCGGCAGTCTCCTTATCCACTGTCAGCTGCTGGTACGCTTGACCCAGATCAAGCTTTGAAAACACCAAACAACCAGAAAGTTTAGAGAACAGTTCTTCTGGAGTGGGCAGTGGATAAGTTTCCCATCGGACAACGGAATTAACAGAACTTTTGTAGTCCCCACATACCCTTATTGCGCCGTTCTTCTTGACCACTGGCACGATAGGTGTGGCCCACGATGAATGTCTAACCGGCTCAAGGATGCCTTGCTCAACAAGTTTGTCCAAAGCTTCATCCACCTTTGGCAACAATGCAAAGGGCACTGGTCTTGCCTTGTAAAACTTTGGCTGGGCGGTAGGTTCCACTTCTACCCTTACTGGCGGTCCCTTGCTCTTTCCCAATCCTGGTTGGAAGACCTTTGCGTATTTACACAGCACCGGCGTTGTTGAAGAGCCTAGGTTCTTGACACCGGCATCCAGTCGATGGATCTTCACCTCAATTTCCAGGGCCTTGAACCAATCCCTGCCAAGTAGACTCACACCAGCTCCCTTGACGACCACCAAGCGCAGTCGCTCTTGACGACCCTTGTGGCAAACATTTACAGTTGCGGAACCCAATACCCTCAACTCCTGTTGGCTATACGTACGAAGGCGGAGCTCACAGGGCTGAAGTTTGTGTTTGGACAGACGAAGTCGCCGAAAGGTCCTCTCATTGACCACAGAGCACACTGCTCCCGAGTCCACCTCCATTTCAAGAGGCTGTCCATTGACTTCTACCGACACGCGGACCGCTGGTTCTTCAGCTGTTATTTGGAAAACGCCGTAAACGTCGGCTCCTCGACCACGACGGTGGCCGTCTGGTCTCCCGCTTGAAGATTTTTGCGTCGTCGGCGAACGTCTCGCCTTAGCTTCCTTCTGGCAAACTTTCACGATGTGGCCCCGTTGTTTGCAGTAATGGCATACTGCGTGTCGAAACGGACAGTCGTCCGGTACGTGAACTCCTCCGCAGCGGAAGCATTTCGTTGATGCACTGGTTGGCTGTCCTGCACTGTCATGTTTCGGCTTCGTCTTGTTAGGCTTAGCACCTCCTGCGACGCCATCCTTCTGAAGACTGTAAACATCGGTGGGCATCGCCCCCCGAATCTTCTCGGTCTCACGAAGAGCATATTCTGCTACTATCGCCTTGTCCTGAGCCAAGGTGAAGGTCAAGTTAGACTCAGCTAACAGTCGTCGCTGGAGAGACTCGTCACGAAGTCCACAGACAAGTCTGTCTCTAAGCATGTCGTCAAGCGTTGACCCGAAGGCACAGTGTTCGGACAACCGACGAAGTTCGGCGACATAGTCGGCAACACTTTCCCCAGGCCGCTGGTCACGCTTCCCGAACTGGAACCGCTGGACGATAACCGAAGGTTTCGGGTTGAAGTGTGTTGCTAACTTAGAGACAATGTCTTTATAATCCGTTTCCGAAGGCAAAGACGGGGAACAGAGGGAACGGATAACTGCATACGTCGCAGCACCGCACACCGTGCACAGCACAGCTCGCTTCTTGTCGCTTGAAGTGATGTCGTTGGCGGTGAAGTAAAATTCTAACCTTTCCAGGTATGAAGGCCAAGCAGAACCCGGACCGGGAATAAATTCTTCGAAGGCTCCGAATGTTAATGCAGTTGCTTGCTTCCCGCCGCTGGTTCCGTTGCCTTGCGCCATACTTCGTAACTGCGTAGTTCGTAGTTCACCTCGTCGCCATGTTGTTGCGTCTTTATTCGTGGTGTGCCACAGGCACTACATGGTACATACATAGAGCTAGCCGCTTGCTAGCTTGGAGTCGAAAAAACATCATCACGTAGCGGTCCGGCCTTTTATCACAGTCACCCTAGCGGCGGACATAACAAGTAAGGCCCCCTAACGAGCATAACGTTCAATCACAGTTACATACATAACACCCGCGAACAACAGCTTGCGGAACACGCTCCAGCGCATTCATTCCTCAGAGTGACACGCACATTTATGTGAGTCCCGCCAGTAGCGAATGGGACCATACGAACGTACAGACATTTGCCTACGGAACCCAGTCACCTGTTCGCAAGTCTGTACAGCAACGTACGCTGCTAGCGTGTCACTCTGAAGAAGGAATGCGCCGGTGCGTGTTCACTAAACTTGTGTCCAGCATTGTACTCAGAAATGATGTTTCAAGACCACAATGATTGTGACGCTATTCCAATCTCCAACCATGGACTCCACTTTTAATTTGGAATTCCACTTGGAATTTATGCACACACCTAGTATCTTGAAAAACTGTCAGGTCAACTGTTGCTTTAAAAAAGTAAAAAGTAATCTGGAACAAATAACACGAATAAATGTCCGTGTCCTCAGGTTTCTTTTCGTACAACAGGAGATGAACAGTCGTGCTTGTCAGCACATTCTTTGCAGTTGACGAACAGATACAAGACATGAGTAAAAATATGTGAGAGCAGTAGCATAAGGCTAATGCCTCTGTGGTGACCGCATGAACTTAGAAATGCAGCTAAGTAACTTAAGGAAGTATAGCTCACTAATCTAGCTCACCTCATAAATCAATCATAAGATTTGTTTTTCTGTGCACAGCTTCACATCTGCGATAGAACGTGCTTGTCTGCAGAAGCCATATATACATATTCACTTTGACAGTTTAATAAGATTTTAAAGCACCAGCTCGGTTAAAATAGTATCACTTGTATTAAAAGTATGCAAATATTACGAAGCACGCAAAATGTGGATAAACTAGAATGGTGTTCAGTTCAAGTAGTACCACCGGCAACACGTGAACATGTGTATTTTTCTACACAAATTTATTCGAACGGTCGTGCAACTGTTTTTCCCTGGCGACAATGTCATCTGCTGAATGCAGATCCCATTGAAATGTATGGTGCTCGTTATTCAAGGATCAGAAAACGGTCCGTGTGAACACCACCTTAGAAGATTTTTTGAGGAGCTACAAACGTTTTGACCCATGCACAAAATCTGCCTCCAAAAGCTTCTTGGAGGAAATAACAGGTCATTACATCATTAGCGGTTTTGCAAAGTTATCTTGCAACAGTTGTTCCTGGTATACTTTATGTGGGCACTTCAACTACACTTTCTCACAATGCGGCATTTCAAAGCTTTTAGAAAAGTACTTGCTCAATGCAGAGGGGCCGAAGAAATGTCCGAGGTGATATCACAATCAAACACTCTGCTAAGAGGTACACCTCATGACTGTTCACGTATTTCTTATTCCCCAATCACTCGAAATTACAGTTTGAGGCATCATCGCCTTTAAGGAACCTGGTTTGGCGATGCTCCGCCACTCTCTCGCCCCTCGCCAAGTTCTCTTTCGTCGTGGTGACCTGTAATGCTTCGTTGGATCCTTTCCGTAGCATGTCCGAGCCACGACTTTATGATGTTTTCCACTTGCGCTTCTGTTGCTCGCTTCGCACGTGGGTTTCGTAGTACAGATTCTGAAATAAACATGGCATGCAATCATTAAATGTACTACGAAATGTAAACGAAAGCGAGTGAGAAAAATGTAAGAGTGAAAGAGAAGCGAGTGCATGACGTGTTCGTCGCAATTTACTTGAGCCACTGAAATTCGCATTGAAAGCCATGCCTATATGGTACAGTGAAAACGTGCATGGGTGAAGGAATGTTCAAATATACAAAATTCAAGATCAACAGGCAAGAACAGGCAAGAAATGCAACGCTTTTATCTACCTCAACTTCATGTGGATCATAGATGTGCCAGCAGGTGCCAGCAGGTGTGCCACGATAAAAGTTCTGTGGTGCAGGCGAGCTGGTGCATTGTAACGCAATGAAGAACGCCAGACAAGGAACAAAAAGGAAGCACGCACACACACACGTCCTCAAACGCAGCAAACCTTTTAATGACACAAAACATCTACAATCCCATGTTTTTGAAAAGGTGCGTGACCCAGCTGGGAAAGTTTTAGCTGCGTTCAATTAAGCTCCCCACTCATCATCTCAGAATAAATTTGTTCTTGTTAGCTGAGTTCAAGGACATTAGGTCCAGGGGCAACTGTGTTAGCGTTTCCTGTGTTACACCTTTCCACCCATCAGGATGTTATTGGGAGTGTAGGTGTTTTGTGCCATTAAAGGGTTTGCTGTATTTGTGAAAATGTGTGTGTGTGCACATTTCCTTTTGCTCCTTATCTCAGGTTTTTTCTCATTTTACAGGTTACATTTAACTTTGTTTCTTATGCTACACACGGCAGCATTAATCTTAGGACTTCACTTTGCATTGGCATGATCAGCGAAAATTGTTGGAACTTAGTCAGCTATTGCTAAGAGCCAGTCCCATCAAACGTAAAAAGTATTCAATGTGTTAATTTTCAGAAGGTTGTGACGGCGTTGTGGAAGCCACCATAACGACAACTAAGGTACTGTCAAGCTCATTTACAAGGAATGCTTTTCTAAGGAAAAAAGCGTTATAAAGATACCACTTGCATTTTCGCACTGCCCCCAAAAGCTCTGTTGTATATTGAAACATTTACAGCGACACTGAGTGTAAAAATACCCTTGTGCATGTCATTATCCTGTGTGGGGCCTCAACGTCCTTATGTACCTAGTTTTTTAGAAATGTTAAATGGCTATAGTAAGAACTGCTGAATCTTATTATGACATGTTGAGCATATGTTTGTAACATATTAGTCTTAGTGAACATTTGCAGGAATCTGCACCATCGGTAATTGTGAAATCAGTTTGGTCTGTGGTGATCAGCTGCACATTTTAAAGTTATCTATACGCATGTGTGGCAACAACAATGACATACCGTTACCAGAAAGGTGGTCAGAACCTTCTTTCAATAGACCGCTGGTTCGCTACGCATGAAACATTAGCTACGCTACGGCATTATATACATTCTTTTTTCTCCTGACAAACAAAATTCTGAAACAAAATATGCCAGATAACTGTGATTCATACTATATATCATTACTACCAGATATCAAACAAGATTTCATTAGATACATACTAATGATGATTCTGCAAACATTCAGAGCGCTGAAATTGTGCTTTCCTTTGCGCCCTTTGTAGCTGAAATACTTTGCCACATTGTCAGACATGAGATGTTGAAGGATCCGTCTCGCAGTGTCCCTTTCATCTGCACCCCCATACCTCATGAGAACAAACAAGAGAACGGTAATGCTATGATTGATGCGTAGCTACACCAAAATTGTGCATGCAGAACACATGCACCATGGTGTCGAACGTACCAAGTCGAGTCTTTGTGGTGCTGAAATAAGACTGGCGTCAAACTCGAGGAATTCTTCAAGGTCCTCGTACGGTTTCTTCAAAACGTCATCGTTTCCAGCCTGTTCTCTTGGTGCAGTTTCTAGCTTGGATAATATCAGATCTAGCACTGCAGTGTGATGCTCCTGAGTGAGCTTAATGGTGTGAATCATCTTCAGGGCTTGAGACTGAAATGCTTCACAATATTCTGATTATTAAAAACAGCAATTGAACAATAACAGTTTCATTTCTCCAATATGTAAGATGACCAGAGAGCAAAACTGAGAATGTTATCGGTTGGGTTCGGCTGTCAGTTAAGTTTGGCTAACATCAATCATTGTTTTCAGTTGGGCTCCCTGATGAATTGATGTGTTCGAAATAAACGCAAGAATGCTGACAAAGCCCTCTGCATGTGTATCTACACAACAGTCCATGCAGTTATTGTGTGACACTATTATTGAGGTCTTCTTACCGCTTCTGTTTTGATCCACATGTGACAATTGCTCTGTATGGGTAAACGAACCATAACATTAGTTTCTTGCATCATGCACCTAATCGAAAAAACATGCAGACGTGGACTTTTTGCTTACGCGTGCAGTGCTCATTTGCAGATATTCCAGATGTCGTTGATGAAGCTCTGGAACGTGTATCCCCTGCAGGAGAAGCAACTCAATCAATAATGAGTAGAGTATAGCAAGTGGGAAAGCTATGACACATCAAATATTGGAGAGTTTAAGGAAGGAGTGATAATTTTTGATATCACATGATCCAACCACTGCAACCTTGTGCTGAAGCATGATAACGTACCCCTCTCAGACGCATCAAGAACATGGTCCACTGAACGGCGGACGTTTGTACCTATTGAGAAGGTGCCAAATTGAGGTCAGATGTTTTGCGCTTAGAATAAATGACAAATATTCAAGGCAGAGTTACTGAGCTGATATATGTACTAAGTAGACAGCGTACTGTACATTGTTTATTATGTCCAGTATAACAGTCTTGGAATTATTACTTACTTGCTACAATTTTACTGCAAGCATAATAACAAAAAGGCAATGAGCTAGAGATAATAATATGTACTCTTTTTGTTGTTAGCTGTGCAACAGTGTTTTAAAAACATAAAATGTACGCACCATGCACAGGACGGAAGAGACCTGTGTCACAGTAAGCACTCGCTCCATCTGACTGACTTGCGCTGGCACTGTGTATTTCTGTAAGCCATTGTGGTGGAGTGAGTTGATGTCAGTGAAATGCATTAGTGCAATTTAAACCTACCACGTAGTGGTGTATGTGAGAGTTGACTGGGCCTGGCTGAGTGAAACTGGGCATGCTGGATAGGCTGACTCACTCGATGAGGCTGATTTTGGTCAGTGTCTCTTGTTTGGTGAACGGGAGCTCTCAGGCTGGCAGGGACCCCATATGAATCTGTAGGCTGTAGGCATCCTGTAATTTTTGTTGATGGGCTTGGTGATTTTTTTTCTCAGGACAGCAAAAAAAAAAAATTCATGAGAAAGTACTCATATGGTTCCTACGTACCACGGTGAAGAACTGAAAAGCCTGGGGACCCGGTCTGACTCATAGCAGAACGAGGAATGTTGGCTGAAATTTCAACAAACATAGATTGCCAAATATATCAGTGTTGAAGAAAAAAGACTGATCTCACAGAGTGTAGCTGCAGGTGACGGGGACGGCTGGAATGGTGCAAAATGTTCCATGTTCCTTTGTGGCACGCATGACACTGCGTAATGTGATTGCTTAGTGAAGAACACGCACCAGGGAGACCCCTCTGTACCTACCATTCTCTGTTTTTACCTCTACATTCTTTATCCCTCTCACTTTTTCTCCCTTTAATCATTTTGACATTTGAAGGGTACCGGAGTAGTCTAACTGACTTCAGTGTATTCATCAACTACACATTAATTTGACCCATCACATATTTACATACAAACAATGCAAACATCTAAGATCCTTAAGATCCTGAATAATCATAACAGCAGCGCGCTTGCTCTGTGTGATCCATTACGTGACAAATGAAAAATTTAAAAAAATCCATGGAAACAATACGAAGGTTGAGCAAGATACGGTTCTTGTTCCAATTTCAAAAATGATCTGTGAAAACATGACATCAAGGGGTAGCACAATTATCCCAAACACAAGTGTTCCACCGTTCCACACCAGAAGTGTTATACCTGGAACCGCAGAAGTGGTCCTGTCAGCACCAGAAACCAGGGACGGTGTAGATGGCATGGGCAAGTGGTCTTAAATATAGAATGTGAATGGCACGTTTTTAGCTGCTGCAGAAATATTTTAAACATTGCAGATCATGGTGCAGTTACCTCGAAAATCGATCAAAGTGGTGTATGAAGGAGGAGAGTCACTTTGAGGATGGTATTCCGACTGGAGCTCTGCGGACATACAAAGTGAAATTATTCAAAACCTCGAAAGATCAATAATTATCACTTATGTTACGTAGCAAACGATTTCAAATATCTGATATGAACTGGTGTGGCCATCTACCTCCTTCAAAACGCGGTGGCGTTGGTGGTCGTGGAATATCCCAAGAGTTATCGTGACTACTGCCCGGACTTAGTGCTCTTTCTTGTCGTTTTCTTTTTCCCTTTCCAAGTTCCGTATCGCTCTGGAGATCAGATGTCACTTCTGCCATTGGCAACTTTTTTCTCGCTTCGTCGTAGGATGCTACAACAGTTATTTGGTAAGACTAACAAATCACTGAAAAAAGAACTAAGCGGAGACTTACAGAACCACCCCATATCCACGTACTGCTCCTGTTTCCAGGTGCCTTCAGGTTCAACACCTTTCTTTATCATCATTGAGATCCTGCTTGGTGGTGTCTTGGTTGGCCACATGCAGCAACCATCTCTAATCCATTTTCTGTGGACAACGGCAACTGCGTTCCCTTCATTTGGGAATCTTACAATTGCGAAACTTTTACTGCCTAGAAGCAGGAAGCAATTATATAGCTAACTTGACATGAAATACCTAGATTACTAATCTGGTAAAGTGCGCACTTATTAAAACATACACTGAAAATGGCGATGTACGATAAACAAGAAATGCAGGCATCATTGTCATTCATAAAACAATTAAATCAGGGTCCATTGAAAAAAAAAAAGACAGGCTATAATTATAGCACACCTAAATCCTGATGCTAGAGTTCATTGTTTGATAACGTGTAGCCGCGCCATCGGAGCTATCATTCCGAGCACATTATTGTGGAAACTATCCAGGCTAACATATCAGAGCAGATGTAACTACTTATGCGTAACGTGGAGGAGTGGAAACACAACTGCCTTGTTTTCGAATGGCAGCTTTGCGCACTTGGACGCGATAGATTCGACAGGCCAACACTGCATCGTTGATAACCGTGACACTGAATGCACGCCCATCAACGACGATTTACACGGATACTCGTAGAAGTCGCAAACATTGAGAAACCTGCGTCCAATGATCTGAGGCTCCCCTGAAGTCTTCAAGTAAGCAAAGTTTTCAACGCACACTATGCTCCCATCCTTCAACATGCAACAGCTGTCACGCTTTCCCGTGCGGAGCATGAACTTGTCCGGGACTATGATTTTCTTGTACTGTGGTCCTTTGCACTCTGGAGGGAGCGGTCCTCTTCTGTGTTCCTGGAAAAACGTAAGGCTTCTACGGTTGATGACGGAAGAAGGGATATGCTTCTGTTCCTCAAGCCTGCAGCAAAGCTGTTCGAGTTGTTTGCAAGGCTTTCTGAGCTGCTTTTTGAGGATCTGCATATAATTTTCGAACACAAATGCACTCCAGAGGTCAAGTGCACCATGACGACGTACGTCATTAGTAAGATGAAGTAAGCCATGAATATTATGGGATACGCAGTCTTCGCCATAAAGCATGATGAACACCGTTACAAAGTGCTGCAATAACTTCTCAGCATAATCTGCAAATACTGAGTGGTAACTTGGACTTGCAAGGATACGTATTGCAACGTGAAGGACCAAGAAGTTTTTGTAGAATTCCTCAGGAATTTTCCCAGCAAGCACCAGAGGTCCCGTGTAAAGCAGGTGAAGTCTAAACTCGGTTGCTTTCCACCGGTCTAAATCGGAGAGAGTCCTTGGTTTTCGGCTGAAGTCAGATGGGACATACGGTTCCAGCTCAATATTACCAACAGATATTTCACTTTTTACTCGACTGCTCAGTCTGTAGGTTTTCTTTCCCTTAAACCAGAGCACCATCAATTTCCGTGTCACACCCAAGCAGACCATATGCATATAATCAAGTGGGACTTGCCTCACCAGGTCAATAGGCAACTGCTCAAGTACTGTGGCACCAGTGTGGTACTCGTCATCTGTTTTCCTCCGAAAGCTATCATCGGTTCTTTCTGTTCCTGTCCTACCCGGAAAACATATTCTACCATTTTTAAATTCACCCTCGACAGTACATTTGGTACAACTGTAGTATCCTGTGTGTCCTTTCACTGACAGGACATACGCTTTTGCAGGGGCATCACACACGATTGCGCCTAATTCAATACGTACAACTTTTCTGTCAATGCACAAGCCAGTCAACAACAAGGCATTAAATTCTGATACAAACGGTAGCAGGAACTCGTTCACGTCCGCAGGCTTACTCCTTCCATAATATACCCCCACAGGGAAAGGGGGCATGTCACTACAATTTGTAACTCTGCAGAGTATCGGCCAAAACTGGTCGCGAGTACTCTTTGTGAGTGGAAGTCCATCGATGTTCACATTCAAGGTGATGACATCCGGAAGACTGGCTTTGTCCTTTAGGCAGTGCCTCAACCCACTGGTTAAGCCGAAGTGACAATATTTTCCGGATCCCATTTCGGTAATTTTGGTCGCTCTTGGAGTTTGAAGTAAGGTCCTGGCACACGCCGGTAAGTCTTCCAAACCCTCCTGTGTGCGTAATATTTTCAGGAGAGACGTGATAGTGTTGTGTGCCACTGCAGACACCACGCTCCATTCTCGAAGTCGGTCTATGATTGGCGGGGTTTCCATCGGGTCATCCTCATGGTGATGAGTGTCACTTGAGTGGCCCTCGTCTAGATCGTTAACTCCGCTTTCGTAATATTGTTCACTGTCTCCACCATCTGGTACACCAAAAGAATCACGGATGTCATTTACATCGCGAGGAAGCGTTTCTTTCGTCGAAACCGCCAAAATGTGACCTTGGCTAGCGTCAGTGCTACAGAACCTGCCGCCTTCGAATGCGACCGAAGAATATGCGCCCACATTCGCTGTTACATTATTCACGACTTCTTCACTGCTTACACTTGCTATAGTCAGCAGGCTCTCACGGACGCGAACGTTGATGTTGCGTCGGAGCGTCCTCGCCGACTTCCACATATTCAGAACAGACTCTCCGCTAACGACTTCTGTTTTCTCTTTCCACCACCAGCTACGAAGACGATACAAAAGCAAAAATTATCAACACTTGCCGTTGCCTGACATGATGTTAGTCCAGTCACGATTTAAATCCAGCGGGCTACTCACTCTGGAACCTCACAACAGCAACACTCCTTTGTGCACACCACTGATCTCTATCTATAAAGGCTGGATGGCGCATGGGAGAGGGGCTCGTGGGGGAGAGGCGTGCATTCGGGCCGCCATGTTGGGAGGCCCTAAAGCGCAGTGTGCGCCCATAGAAAACAATGGTAGGCAACGGAGATTGTGAGTATTTATAGCGCTGCAGGCGTTGATCGTTGCTTGTCATCACACAATTTTGTAAGCTGCCAGTATACTGATGTATCCTAACAGTGTTTCACAGGTGTCCTGCCGTTCGATTCTTAATTACGTTATGTTTTGCATTCCGAAACTAGACCGTCACAGCAGTGCAGCGCTGGGGATTGTACTACAGTACGTTTCCCAGCCAATATTTCAACAAGAAACGATGTGAGGTTAACAACCACCATGTATGTAATATCCCGTGCTGCGTTCTGGACAAAAATTGTTCCATAAAGAACGGTCCGGGAAAGGATATACTCGCATGGCAGAAAGAGATCGTTCTGTAGAATCACAGCCGTTGTTTTATTAGGCCGTGTATCGGTTTCGTATGATTTATATCAAGCACCGCTGCAGAAAGTGTTTTTTTGTGAATGACTGCGGTCCTTTGCCTCGCAAATATGGACACACCGAAGCAGCCCAAATACGTTGTGAGCGTAATTTAATTGCTTCACGCAATTAGAACACGCTCGTTAGGACAGTTAATCAGGTAGTGATGTAAGCTTAATCAATTAAGTTACTTAAAAGTGGTAACACCTCCTTGAGACACAAGATTTACCTCTTTTTGAAGTACAGCCCTTCTATGTTTGTTTGTTTCTTCCTTCATTTGTTCTGATTATTTGCAGGCGCGGCTGTGCCAAACTGAATGTCCTTCTCGAGTACTCACATGCTTTTGCTGAATACAACTGCAGCGTGAGCAAAGCTGCTTAGGAACGGGGGTCTGCTATCCAGTGCTGACTTTGTCATGCTTGTTATGTGGAGCACGTTCAAAAAATGCAGCTGCACATCAAACTCCAATGAGTATCATCGTCATCTAAAAGAGGGCGTCGTATCACCGTTGTGAGACCAGACACGCTTTCTGAATATCTTCTATGGCACCTTCCGCAGTTTGCACAATTTTGTTCAGCATCGAAGTCTCTCATAGGAACCACTTTGCATTAACTGTGACTCCCATCTTACATTTTGATGTGCAAGGGCCTTCTTGCACTACACACGTATGGTCTGCAACAGGATAATTGAAGCAGGACGATTTGGAGCTTGAAACAGTTGTGATTTTGTCATTTTGGCCCTCGTGTACCCCGTCTGTGAAACGTAAACAAAAAAAATCTACAACAGAGAGAGGGCGCAGACAAGCTGGTTCGTGATGACAAGGATGCAACCCAAGGCAGGGAAATAAACAACAGACAACAATTTCCTCAGATGGAAAAACAATGGAAACAATTTCCTCTGAGGAAATTGTTGTCTGTTGTTTATTTCCCTGCCTCGGGTTGCATCCTTGTAAAAAAAAATCTAACACGATATGCTTTTGTAAAGAAGGTCACTGATGGTGAGTAAAGAGAATATACAAGTTCAAGTTTATTCAACATTTTATATCAAGTTTATACAACATCAAGTTTATTCAAGTTAATTCTTGCACTTATGCGTTTCAGGATACAATGAACATGCAGGGAGGTCACAAAAGACTACATTTATTGTTTTATGACCTTGCTACAATGACAATATATATTTTAGGAATGACAATGGACAGGTACTCTCTCTAAATTTGTAACACTCAATTTTAGGTTAGAATGAGCAATGAATAGCAACTTCCCTCCTGGTATTTTCTCATATATGATGAATTTTGAATTTAATGTGATCAAATATGTGTTAATATAATAATATATATAAGAATATAATATGTGATAAATGAATGTGATCAACAGTAGATGTAAACAACACCAGTAGCCAGAGAAGTGCATTCTCAAGAAATAATTTTCTTCTTATAGCATATATGTGCATGCCTATTAACTGAAACAATTATCACGGTTCTAATTTCTGAGAGTGTACTGTAGAGACGGCTTAGATCTACAACAGTTAATACAAGGTATTATATACTGTGAATACATTTAAAAATCCCATGTGACACATACTTTCTGGAGGTGCTATGGTAATCAAAGTTTGTGGGCATTACGCAGGTTCTGCACCCATTTCTTGAGTATGTCGAGGCAGCTGTGAAGTAACCTGCATTGATGATGATTATTCCAATTTTTATGGTGTATCGACAACAAAGGAAATCATACATCAGAACATTGGTTTGGGTGCAACCAGTTAAAAATGAATATGTTGTTTAATAAATGCATTGGACAAATGTTAAAACATCAGTTTAAAACATGGTTTACAATCCCTGTATCTTCTAAAAATTAAAAAGATTAAAAACTATTCTAAAAAGAATATGGGGAACTCTTCTAAAAAGAATTATACTCTCTAATTATTATATTGCTGGGTGAAGGAGCCTAAAGTGTATGGTGTGTTTCTGATGTGAACATGTAAGAAAATATGCAAAACTGAGAGAGGCTAACCACAGTGCGTGCACTGAGGTTGTTCCTTCCTGTAAAGTAGAAACCAGTGGATGAGGAACGTGATACTTACCTGCACACCCAGCCGTATCACACTGCACAGATTATTCACTGGGTAGCCCTCATGACGAAACCTGTATTGAGAGACCACTTTTGCCTTAAAAACTGCTACAAATAGCACGACACGCTACAGATTATTACTATCGTAACAAGCTGACGATACAGCTCAGACACAAAGGCGTTATTCAAGTCGCGCCACACCACCGTTACGTAGGATTCTTTGTCACAAATCAAACCAAGGCACAAAACAATACCAATGCATGAAAAAAGGTGACAATCGTGGTCTCGTTATGACGTAATACCGAACTTGTGCGTGAAGGTAATTCCAAGAAATGAATGTGGCACTTGCTTCCGCAGAGAACACCGTGTACCATGCTAGCAATGCATGCAAAAAAGCGCTCGAGTGCTCGCACATATATTGATGACAACACTACCTGTGTAGTGTAACGTGTTCTTTCAAGCATATTATGCACTCAAACTGTATTTGCCGCCGGGTAAAATGCAAGTGTGCTCGATTGAACGTCGGAAGAGCGATCAAGCAACCTGCATCCAGTGCTCGTTTTGGGCAAAAAAACACTTCATAATGGTCAACTAAATATACAGAATGAACGCCTGTTTATTCCTCGATAAAGAGTGACTCACCTGTATAAATTTAGGCCCTGTAACCTTGCCAGTACGGTTGGTACGACCGTAATTGCAAGAAGTTGCCATGATCGCTGCGGCGACTGTCGTGGGCACCGTAAGATGGCGGCCGGTTTCTTCACGCTCGCGCTCCCTATCCGCGATCCAGCCTTTTACCATCGAGATCAGTGGTGCACACACGCGAAATGAAACACAACTGGCCACTGTAAAAGAGCACCAGTTGCGTACACGTATTATTATATTCCCAAGTGTTTCGAAAATGCTAGGATAAGAATAATAACGCAATCTAGTTTTAGAGTTTGCTTGATACTTACCAGTCTCTGCATTGATGATAAACATTTTAGTAAACTTCTATGATTCCGTATTTGGCGTCGGTCATTTGCATGAAAGTTTCGGTTTCATGCGTACCTGTGATGCCTCTTGTTGGCGCTCAGTTTTTGTGAAATACTGAAACCCTCAACTCTAATCCACATCTATTTCCAGGTGCCATGAGAATAACATAATCACTGATCAAGAACGATAACGTGACGCATCGTCATTTGCATGAATAAGTGGGTGGGTAACGTACGGCAACTATGGAACGCGGGATGCATAGCGTGCTTTTGCAAAGCCGTTGGGGGAGAGTGAAAATAGATTTCCTCCTTTGCTCTCGCGTCGGCATATTTTTTGTTGGTATGCTCGCAGGGCGTTCTCAAACGGACGACTATATGGCGACAATGTGATCGTCGTTGGCGACGTTCTCAGGAACGGTCCGCGGATGTACTCGCCCGTGTGAGAGCGTGAGACTAAGAGGGGATGATCTGGGTACGATGTGTGTTTGCTGGGAAGTCCCCTGGTTGGTTGGTCACGGCTCCACCCCTTCACGCTGATTGACCGATCCAGGCTCCATCCCTTCATGGTAATCCATCTAATTTCCATGTGATTGGCTACCCTTCATTGCCACAACATCTGCTCACTCGCTCGTAGACACCAAAATGATCTATTCTATTCAATTCTAAGCCGGCTCATAGGCTTTCAAATCGCTCACCTGTCTATTGGTCCGGGGGTGGTCACTTCCATTCATTCCTAAGACCTAGTGATTGGTCTATTGGCTGCCTCTCATACATGCTCGATAGACTCATTTGTCATTTCCACTCTCTAGTTACTCGGTCACATGCTTTCAACTGCATATTGCTTCATTCCAGCTGCATCATAGACAACCACTCATTGATCAATCCCATTCGTTTCTAGGCCAGCTCACAGTTCCCCCAAATTGCTTATTGGTCCGGGAGGCCTTTTTTTTAGGCTGGACGACTCTCGACAATGGTTGGGACACAAAAACATGGTAAATAGTTTTCAACATTTATTGAGTACATCATGGCAGTCTCTGAGATATTGTAGTTCTCCCTGGGGCACCTCCATGCACGCCATACATCTCCGCTAACATTCATAGTGTTCTTCACATACGTACTGTGTGGATCACCCAGGCATTCGTCATTTTCTGTTCATGGCCCAGAGGCAAACCGCAGGAGAGAACAGTATGTGACAAAGGCATTAATATTCTTCCTGCACATCTTCTGAAGCAAAAAAGAACATTATGAGCTTCACTATTTATATCACCCACTGAAACTTACCATATTCATAGCTTGCATAAGGATAGGAGTCGATGTCATTGCAGAGGTATCTCTTGTCATTGTATGCCATCAGACTTCTTTTGACATTTCTGATGGTGTACATACACTGATTTTTTCCAACGATTGATATTTGTTCATTCGATACACTCGTGTGATTGAACAAGGTATCGTAGTATGTCCCATGGAGGAGGTGCTTGCGTACAATATTCTTTTTGACCCCTTTAGCTCTTGCAATTTGATTTCCTCCAGCTAATTTGATGGAATACATTTTAGCTTTCAAACATACTACTTCCTCAATAGGTACACTACCAGTTTCGCTTTTGAATGCCCCAAGTCTTCCACAATTCTTTTCACTGTACAGTGGATGATCCCGATGGAAGGAAGACAAATCTAAGTGGTTGTCGGCGATCGCTCATAACTCATCTTCGTAGTCCTTGCAGAACAGGCCGAGGATCAGAGAATCCGTCTCAAAGTAACAGGTAATCACTGGACAAGTGAGCTTACTCAGCAGGGTGTCATAGTAGAATGAGTACATGGTTAATTTACTGAGTTCTAAAATCGTAAACCCAATCTGGAGCGGGAAATCGCATAGCACTTTTCTTTTCCGCATTTCGTACATGACACAATCCGGGGACAAAATTTCCATCCTCACACATTCTGCCCGACTCCCGAGGTGACTCGCCGTCTCCTCATCGAAGGCTACTCGAATATCACTCATGTTAAATTTATTTAAAAGTGTTCTCCCAAAGACTGCATTATTTGAGAGTTTGTAGAAGTTTTTTTCGAAAGTCGTGCCCGAGGCAACGCGTCTGGCAACATTGTCCTCGATGTAGGGATGCAGGAATGGTACCTGTTGGAATTTTAGAATTCGGTGAATTCTTGTCATCCTTATGCCCAATCTACAATAGAGTGCGAGCAACGCGTAATGAACGACGTACTCGACCTTGTCCTTGCACGTGAGCAACAGCTTTTTGCTGTTAGCTGGCTGATACATTAATTCATGAGAAGAGAGCCATTTTTCTGGGACTACTGCCTTCTCGGGAGCCAGGGGGAAGTACCTCGTTAGAGCGTGAATAGATTTTGGATACTCCAAGTCACATATGTACACATACCCCACATCCCAATCTAAGGGGCGACGCATAAAATCCACGGAGCTAAAATCCTCGACCCATTCGAAATCAACAATGGGGAGGTGCTTTATCATACTGAATCCGTAAAGATTGTTGCAATCTATGTATGATATGTACACCTCCTCTTTATCGGGATCATAGCCACTACACAGAGGGTTGTTAGCCCGCAAATGACGCCTGCTCGCCTGACAGAGCCCGCCTCTAACGCCCGATTCGACGGTTCTGTACATGTCCTCGTCGATGATTCACTCCAATTTTGCCTGCGTGTAATTTAGAGCGCATTGCCACGAATAGGATGCCAGAGAAACACAATGAAGCAATTCCAATCCGCGTGCGCTGTCGCACAGACTTCTAAAGTGCTGCATCTCGTCCGCATGTAATAGGGCATCCGTTTTCAAGTACAGTGCATTATAATCCCTCAAATTTGAGAATCCAAAATGTTCAAATACGAGCAACACATACTGGTAGTCGTCTTCACTTATATCCTCCCCCGTGAGATCGTTTCGAAAGGAGGATTTTTCTGGCAAGGCCAATTCATCGTACACCGCGAAAGAACTGACATGGCTGTACGGGAATACACCTTTACGAAGTAAAATTTTGTACTCGTTTCCAAATGCATGCTTCAAGCATTGGAATGCCTCTGCACCCCCCCATGGATTTGACGGTTTCCACGAGCTCCCCCAGCGACGAATTTAGATATAGCATGGTATCTCTAAACAGGAAGGTGCCAATTTCGAATGAACGAATTTTTTCCATGGAGCTGGCCACAATGAAGGGAGGTGGCTTCCACCCAAGAATGTGAAATTCCCGCAGCAGCCCATCCAAATCGTAGGAGAAATTGTGTACCATGATCGGCAATTTTTCTCTCGTCGTGCACGCAACGTTACAGGGGTTACACAATGTCGCCATATAATTTGTCTCGCCTGCACTAGAATGCTTTGAATGGTCGTGATGCCGGACATGGGGTAGATCTTTGGTAAACTCCTGTTTACAGTACGCACAGTGGGTAGCAGCTCTGTGCTCAGCGCATTGCTCATCATTCAGCACCATTGCAGCGGGGCAAGCGTTCAGGGCGATCATCTCATCACACATTTCCATGTGGGATGAGATGAGGAATCCCAAGTAGCACATCCTATCGGGCCAGTCGCGGGAGCGATCGGCGCTCCAGCGGAGGAAATCGGCCGATCCTCCCCGTCAGAAGCCGATGTCATGCCGAGCGGGCCGAGCGGCGAGTGGTGTGCGAAGAGAACCGGGAGAGAGAACGACAAGGAGGAGAGACTGCGCGGTGGCGGTGAGCGGTGACGTCCCCGCACTTAGTTTTTCTTTTTGTATTGGCTGCGTTGCGCATGCGCAGCGGTTACTTCGAGCACGCTTCTCCCAACGAAGTTTCTCGTTTCCCGGCTGCTGGTACGAACTTCGTTGTTTGCCAAGTTACGACTTCGTCGTGTTCACAGGTAAGAAGCCGCTAAAGTGTGCTTCTGTGGTTAACTGTAACGTGTTGTGTTAGTAGAAGACTTCTTGCGGCGTTTGACAGAGCACATGCAGCGCCGTACATTCAAATTGTCATGCCCTCGCTATCGTGCAACCGTCGCCAATTTCCGAAGACAAAGTAAACGCAAAACGCTTATCTGCAGAAGTGTGCATAGTTGCAAGTGGTGCAAGCGTGTTTGGTTGGTTTGCTCCGCTGTCACGGTTGTGTAAGCGTTCGGGGATTAGAATCGGTCTCTTCAGTTAGATTGCTGTCTGTCTGATGTATCAGTGCGTCCGGTCTTGTGGGAAGGCACTTTGCTGTCGGCCCGCGCGGCGCGTGTTCCTATGCGACGCCAGTTGTGCTTTTATTTTCCAATTCGCAGGTGCACCGGTGATTGGTCCGAATTACGCAACGTCGCGCTGCAAGAGGTACAGGAACGTACCAAAGGAGGTCATGGAGTTGTTGCAACAAATTGAAGATGGCCAGGGCATTTTTTTTAAATATCATCTCCAGCATTCGTGAAGAAAGTGGTGTATGCTATACATTATATATATTATATATGGTATATACTATAAACACTCATATATCTAAGTATATAAATAAGGTCTCTTAGACCGGTCCTCTTTAATTTTACAGTGTAATAAATGTGTTGCCAAGGGCAAAACGACACTCGTTGAACACCCAGTATGTGGTCTCCTTCTTCTCCCGCAGGTTGACTTTCTGGCATGCATTGGACGAGCACCACTACCTTCTTCAGTTAACCTCATCATGAAATGCTTGTTGACCAATGACCTTGCCTTAAAATACAGCCTCAGGGGTCTGCAGAAGAAAAAGGCTTTCCAAGAACTCGCCCTACATGGATGTGTCGTTGTGGGTATGTGCAACTAGTACGGTTTAGATTCGGATGTAGATTGACAACTCTACAAACTTCTTTTCAGAGGCAGTGAAACGGTGGTACAGCTCTGCTACCGAAGGCGAAATTGGACGACGCATAGGAAAGTCAGCTGACCGGAATGGTGGAAGGGAGGAGAGAACAAAGAGGGTGGCGCAAGGGGACGGACGACTGATAGTCAGATAACAAGTACACACATCTTGGAGGAGCCTCTGTCAGGCATGCGTGCTGTTTTGTAATATTTTGTACCTGCAATACATTGACCTTTATGTCTGTGATGCTTTAAAACAGTATTAAACAGTTATACAGATACATGTGCATCTGACTTTTTAATACAGACATACAATGAGTATTACTAAAAGGAAGAGCACAGAGAATACGTTAGGGATCAGAATGAGGAGAAAAGACGTGACAACAATATTCGGCTGAGAGACCGGACAGATGTCGGGGGCTGATACCAGCACAATATTGGGATGATATCGGCAGAGGACAACGGCCCGACATCTATGGCCGATATCTCTACGATATCGCCAAATGTTGCAAAAAGTTACTAGGGCGACATCGGGGCGGTTATGTGCCCGATATCTTTGGCCGGTTGCTCCCAGTATTGGCCCGATACCTCCCCGATCGATTGTGCTACCTGGGACGCTTTCACGCACTGCCTCGCAGCATCTTCCCCATGGCGCATCCTGATGAGGAACACCATTGAGTCGTCGGTACGCACGAGCAGAGCACAAAAGCTAGAGGTGACGCTGCATGCCATCACCACTAGGCGCGAGTACGCTCTCCGTGTCCAGCGCGACAACGTAGTTGTACTGTTGCATGTACTGTATTTTAGTAAATTCTACAAAATTTTCCCCGGGTTCACAAAATTCTAATAGGATTTCGTTCACGTCCGCGCAAAGGCATAGATGTTTTGCCATGGTCTTTTCCTCATTAAAAGAGCGAGTGCAACGTTCGCATACGAAACGCATGTTTTTTCTCGTCAACAAATGCTCGAGGGACTTAATTCCGAAAAAATGCTCATCAACCTCCAATAAGTTCATTTTCTTTCGCTTTCAAGTTTTGCGGGTCGTGACACGTGCACTCCCTGATCGCCGTATGCGTACACGTACACAGATATCCTATTTTTCTCTTCGAACTCGTCCAGATCAGCGAATGAAACAGGGACCAGTACTCTGTTGCATAACTTTCATAATTTTTCCATCGGTTCCTTTCCTGTGGGTGCAAGAGGGCGAGCGTGTTGTATTTAAAGCACTCGCCCTCCTTACGCTCTGGTAAAGGGACATTCGTTAGGACATTCCTACGACTAGCCAAATTAGTGGGAAGTACCCCATTGCACCCGAATTCTTTAGTTTTCACAGAGGAAATACACATTTGAACTTTTTGGACGTCAGTGGATACAAACCCACTACCTTTGCGCTGGTAATTTTCAATGCGCCCGGTGGACTCCTGAATCACGTCCATCACTGATATCCATCATGAATCGTCCATTTGCGATAGCTTCGTCGCTGTGGACTTCGCGAGCAAGTGCCATAAAATGAGCTATGTGTGCAGTTATATCCCCTCGATTTTCTTTCATCATTAGAACGTCAGAACAAATGCAAAACCTAAAGGGTATTCTTTGCGCTCGCAAAATAGCAATTATATTGTGGAGGTGGTTCATTAAATATTGTCGCAAGTCCTCTACTCCCTGATCGTGAACAGATGCCAATAGCACAAACTCTTTAACGATACCTCGAAATGCTCTATCAGTTTGAAAGAAAAGCAGGAATGAATTGTCCACATAGGGATGTGATCGCTCGACATGAGCATGCAATGTGCCAGGCAGTGGCGTAGCCAGACCTCCAAGGTAGGGGGGGCTCGATACGAAAACTCGCCCTACTCCCCCCCCCCCCCCCACCGCTGATCGTGGGCGCGACAACATACACATACTCGTGCACGCCGCAAAATGCGGTTAAAAAAAACAGAACGAAAATAATTGTTTTGGACGTGCACAATACGATTACACGTATAGGCTGTCATGTCCAATGAGGTGGTGTTACGAGATTGGAAGGATTTTGAAAAGCTCATACTTTGAAAACCATTCAAGAGTGCTGCTTGGACGCCATGAACTGTAAGAACTTTCGCGATCGTCACACTGTCACCCCCATATATATATATTATTTTCTCCTCGGATTTGCACGATTTCCGTGGGTCGGTCCGTGGCAGGTAGGGGGGGCTCGAGCCCCCCCTAGCCCCCCCGTGGCTACGCCACTGGTGCCAGGTGAAATGTCTGGAGAAGATGGTGAATTCTGAGATGATGAGCCATTGGAAAATGGGTCATCATCCCCGATATCATGAGGATCAAAAAGCAGAACACGCATCTAGGCACTGAAAAAAAAAGAAGAAACACTAAGAAAACGTGCACCACAGAGCGTGGATGAAAAATACTTCCGAACTTCCACACTCCTGAAGTGATGCGAAGACTGCTGGCTCTTTACACATTCTTCCCACTTATATAGCGGCGACCTCGCTGCATGCCCCAACATGCACGTGTGCGGGGAGTCGTCATAGCCTAAAAATAACTTGCTCTGCATGTTCAAGGTCGCAGATTGCCCCTGGCTTTATATAATGCTCCCTCCGCCTACGCCATTGCCGCACCTGAGCGCAAAGTTCGTTCTCATCACATGTGATTCCAATATGCAAGTTGCTTCCATGAGCAGGCACACAACCATCCCTTTTTTGTTCACAGTGGCTGCGGAATTTCAATAATATTACTTAAATGAAACAAATTGCAGTGAAATGCAGATTCATCTCAGACACGAATTTCTACCCTCAGCGTTAAACCCTCACATACCAGCATTTCTGCTCGAATAGCAAAATAGCTGGGACTTCAAAAATTAAACACATACTAACAAATACCATCAACTGACAAAACACACCCATTTCTGCTATCAGAAAATTATTGCGTAATGCGATACACACAACTGCATTGTCCCTGCATAAAGAAAGCACAGGACAAGGGTACACAAATTCACTTATGCGATGAGGGAAAAGGCTTCAGGAGGGAAAAGGAAAAAGATCTCAGGAATAATCGCAGAGTCACGGGACATCGCTACGCGGCTAACACAAGATAACAGCAAGATAATAGCGGCGGGTAAAATTGCAACACTGCTAAACAAGCCCCAACATGCCATGATGACGTCACAAACCAGGAGAAAAGCACACATGCGCGCGCGCACACAGCAGCTCAGGAATGCACAAGGAGACGTGCTTTATAGGAATCTCTACTCCTGGCTCCAGATACTACCATTTCTGCTCAAATACCCACAACTGCAAGATTAAAGGGACTATGAAATTTCCCGAACCCCCATACTTTTTTTCGCTGGAAACTGTTTTTCCCGCCGAGGAACTGATATGCCACAAATTTTTCTGGCCGAAATCGCTCCACCCTGCGAGGAGCGCGCGCTCAAAATGTCTCTTCCGTGTTCCTCCTCTCCCGCGCATATTTCCCTGTCGATGGTGTAACTGTACGGTCGCACTTCGGTTCCCCGTTACGTCACCGGTGTTGCACAATGGCAAGTAATGCCGCGAGCTCGCGCTGTGGCTGCCGCCACTGCCGAAATCTGCCGATCGCGCGAAAGCTGCTGTCATGGAGATTTCCACTCCCGATGAACGCATACGCGGGATCCTACGGCGCATGCTCCTGGCGGGATTCCTCGGCTCGGCAATACGTCACGATGACGTGTTGCTGAGCCGGCCGTGGTCGCGTCAAGTTGCCCGTTGTGTCTCCGCTCGGCAGCTCGCCACGGCGCGGCGCTAGCTGTCCTCTCCCGCGCACGTTCTCCCGTAGATGGTGTAACTGTACGGAGCGCACTTCTGTGCCCCGTTACGTCACCGGTGTTGCGCAATGGCAAGTAATGCTGCGAGCTGTCGAGTGTCGCCGTCCAGTCACACATAGAAGGTCACAAGGTCTCTGGGCGCGTCTGAGGGTTGAAGTTGAGGCATTACGTTTTCTTGGTTGGAGGTGTTCGGATAACACGCTATAATGAACTGCTTTTTGGGTGTGAATCGTTTGCTACGGTTGAGCTGGCAAGTATGACATGTGAGATGTACTTTTTCATCGAATGTATTCGTCCTCTGCTCTGCGGCCGTTCACAACAAGGAACTCAAGTACCTCCGTGGCTGTGAGAGTTTTGCTGACGAGTTACGTGGGGCTCTAGCGATTGACCGCAACGTGTAGTGGTTGTATCGCCGTCGCCAATGGAAAGTGTCTGGTGGTTGCTTGGCATTGCAGTTATATTTACGTCAGTTGCAGTTATGTTTACGTGTTGGCAATCTGACAACACAGGAAGTGCTTTGTGAAGTGCGACTGTGATATTTGGAAGATGCCCCCTTTGTCGCTTGATTTGTTTGCACGAATTATCGTAAAAGACTGGGTGGTCTAAGGGTCTAATGTTTTATTTTACTTTGTTTCAACTTGTGTTCTTCGTCATCATTACTGTTATTATTCAAAGCAGCTTCGTGCCCTCAGGCGATTTTGATTTACTCTGCATTTATTGTTCTACAGATGGCTGTATTTCCTTCCGTCGAAGGACTTCTTGTTCGCCTAAGATTATGTTTATGCAAGAATTTATTTATGAGCACGTCACGTATACTGTATTCAATGTTGAGCACGTCGTAAATCTGAACATTTAGCATTACTAACCATCATGCCTACAAACACTCAGCTGTAGCGTATTGTGTAAGAGTATTCTGCACATCATATTTATTTCTGATAAGTGTTTGTCGTTTAACAAATTTATTGTTTAACCGGGTTTCCAATACTGTGTAATACATCCATAACCCTAAGACTGGGGGACATAATCTCACGAAACAAGTTCGCCTACTTCATTACCCTCTTATATTATTGTGTTAGGTAAGCTTGAAGTCACCAGTTGAGGTAACTGGAAAGAAGCAAAAACCCCCAGTACTGACGTAGCATGTCCAATATTTTGCAATTAGAAAAACGACAAGTAATTGGTACTATTTCAAGTAAACCGCTTGTTGGTCTTCTGGCGGAAATCTGTTTGCTTTGTGAAAGAACTGTTCCATTTGCCACTGGGACAGAGTCCTCGCTATGCAGGCTCCTCCGAGGGTGTGGGCGCACTTGTATGTGCGTCAAGGACGGGGGCATAAGGCTCAAACAGCTGTCGACATTAAGCTAAATAGTACAATAACTAAGACCTAACATCTACATAAACACATTATATGCTATACACGCATAATTTTTATTTTTAATAGAACACAGGATATGTTCTATTTTACACTGTCACACAGCTCATCAAACAACTGTATTGGAACCAGTGTTACCAGCAAATAAGGGCTGAAGTAGCTGCACGGCCTTGCAGGATGCCCAGAGCAAGTTGAACTGGATGAACACAGCAGTACACCACTGGTATGATAATGGTTGGTAGGGTTATTTTTTGGTAATGTGAAACAAAGCGCAGAGTTGTAGCAGGAACAAAATCTCATGAGGACATAGTGCATCAAAGGTAGGTCCCTTTAATTTAGAGGTGACCTGCAGAGCACTTGCTGGAGTTGTCCTGGTATGTTACCCTGGTGAAAGACTTCAGCTGCCATACACATGGGCTGCCCTGATTTGAGTGAAGAAAATAACACAGTATTCAACTCCAGTTCGGGTGAATGCAAATGATGTAATGTAACTGAGCAATGATTATAAGATAAGAAGTGTAAACAAGAAAATGTCCCCCTCAATATCATATTTGTGCACATGATAAAGCAAACTGTAAATCAAATAACAAAAAAGGTAAAAAAAAACTTGAGAACAATATACAGAGCCCGAATGGTAGGCAAGACACTGCATTAAAGAGGAATCTGGAAAGAGGGTGCACAGCATTTGTCTGCTCTGAATAGTGGGTTACAATGATCATGCTGTCTCACCTAAGAGGTTTCAGCCTCCGCTGAGGAAGTCACCTGTAAACATGAAAGCAGATGAGTGAAGAGAAAATAACGGATACATATGTTCAACATATTACATAAATTTCTGTTGAAGTATGGTTTCTAAGATCATGCTAAACGAAGTGTACTTTTATCAACAGTGCACCACTGAGTTTAGGGAGTAGATTCGGTAACTTCTTTTTTTTTTACTCTCTCTGTGCGGTAAGCGGCGGCAAGGTTCAGAGTCACGCAGATGAGAGTTAATCCACTCACGCAATCCTAAAATCTATGATAGGATTTAAAACCACACGGACTGAGAAACCTTTAGCCCCAATAACGAAAAATACTCACACCTTTGCGCCGTTTAGGTGGATGTTCTTTTCCCGATGTGGACAGGTGATGGTGCTACACCTTGGTTCAGACAACACTGAGCTCGTTGTCCAGTACGTTGAAGAGGTTCAGCGTACCCTTCGTAAATTCGATCATGCAAATGTCCGCTACAAACACAATCAGTCGATGGCACCACATCGTCTTTCCACTCCGGCGGTCCGATTGCTTCGTGGCATCAAAAGCTGTCCGTCTCGTCACTGGGAAGCATGAGACATTGGATACCAGGCGAATATTGACGTAAATTAAGGCAACCAACTATCCAACATCGTCTCGGCATGTCGACGAAAACCACAGGATGCGACTATGCGACTGCGATAGACTGCGACCACCGCGCGGAAGCTGCCGTCATGGAGATTTCCATTCCCGATGAACGCATACGCGGGATCCTACGGCGCATGCTCCTGGCGGGATCCTTCGGCTCGGCATCACGTCACGATGACGTGTTGCCGAGCCGGCCGTGGTCCCGTCAAGTTGCCCGCTGTGTCTCCGCTCGGCAGCTCGCCACGGCGCGGCGCCAGCTGTCCTCCCTTCACCGCTCCGTTTAAATTCGCTCCCGAGAATACTCCTCGCATGATGAAAGTAAAATTTTGGTTCTAGACTCGGAAAAAGGTTTTCTTTCTGATGAAAACGAGAAAAAAATTATTTCATAGTTCCTTTAAGCACTGCTTACTTCCTACTACTAAAAGAGCCATGAAAAATTACACGCACTTGTGCTTGAATAGCTATAAGAGAAAAAATAAAATAACGAGGCACACGCTAATAAACTGTGACAAAGACACCCGTTTCTGCTATCAGATAATTATTGCATAATGCCAAATACACAATTGCATTGTCCCTGCGTGAAGAAAGCACAGGACAAGGGTACACAAATCGAATTGGGAAAATCACTTCTACTCGCGCAGCATAATACGATATACGCTGAATTTTTTTACGGGTGAAAATTGCAATAAGAAGGCACTGCTATGCAAGTGCAACAACCCTTATTTTTATACCAACATTTCATGCAATGCCAGATAAATTTATCACTCGAGTCACACGAGAAGGCATACACAAAGTACTTACTGGTTAAGTGGGGTCACAGCTGCACAAACACAAACACTCACTAAGGTTTTTCATACACACAACACAGACACAACGAGCGACAGTGAAAAATAAGGAATTACACGCACTTCTGCTCCAATAGCAAAGTGTCAAGCATGACAAAACACATTTTCTACCACCAGAAAATTATTAATCAGAATAATACAATATTCGCTGAAATTAAGCTTGTGTGGCAAAACACACAACCTGAGGAACATTCACTTCTGCTTCGTTAATTTGTTATACAGGCGTGAGCGATTCGATAAGAATAAAGCACGCTGCTTGGAGAAAGCCTATACATCATGTGTAGCTCACCCTACTCTATTGAAAATGCGATAAAACTTATTTTCAAACAAAAATTTCTCACAGTAGGCATAATATGGGGTAATATCGACAATATCACTAAAAGCCAAAAACACAAGGAACCTACTTGTCAAGTGGGGTACCTGGTTCAGAAAAGCGGGCGCGCGCGCACACACACACACACACAGACACACACACTCACATTTTCACTCTCACAAACACAAAGTCTATTCACAACCACATAAATTCATATTATTCCTCACGTCAATAACTATCCAACCAGCGTCAAAACGGGGGGAACGCACATATGCGAATGCGAAGCAATAGGCCTTTCCGCCGTATGTAATACGATATCGCCAGTCGGCCGTCGCAAAACAAAAAAGAAACACAGCATCGCAGGAACGCATGTTGTCTAAAGAAAAACGGCTTCATGCTTTTTGTGCAGCAATTATAATACAGAAGGGGATTCATTTCTTTGTACTTTTGTTTGCTTGCATATGAATATTTCACAAGAAATACTGCAGAGTGTGCAGTGGTCACACTCCGGGGCGTCCTCACGCCGCAACAAATACCCGTGAGTAAGGAATGTATGACCCAACCTTAGCCGACAATGTACCACCTCATGCAGACGGTTTGGAAGTGGAGATGAGTTTCTCCCTAGATTAGGCTTGACAGAATGTAACTTATTTTTATCCTGCGTGTCCCAAAATATCTGCCACTGATCATTGATGACGTTTCTTAATGCCCGTCTAATATCCTGGATCGGGGCCTCAAGAGGGGTTATATCTTCAGTCAGTGCACTTGTGGCAACACTATCAGCTCTCTCATCACCAGGTATCCCGACATGGCTGGGTACCCAGCAGAACATCAGATTGTAAGACCTCTCCGAGATCATACTCGCTAAACACCTCGCATGGTGAACAAGCAAGTCCTTAGTTGGGTGCAAGTTGCAAATGGCTTGCAGTGAGCTCAGAGAATCTTTATATACTACAGATGATGTAATTTCATTGTGCAATATGTACTTGAGTGCTAAAATTATCGCATACATTTCTGCGGTAAAAATGGACATGCTGGTTCTGAGACGGTGTGAGCTCGTGTGTGAACCCGTAACCATGGCGCACGAAACCCCTGTGCTGGTTTTTGAACCGTCAGTGTAAAACTCTGTGCTTGCTGAAGCTTTCTCTAAGATGAAGGAATTCTTGTAACAAAACAGCGTGTGAAGTGTCAGATCTCTTGAATTTTGTTAGTGACTTGTTGAAACTTGGAGGTGGTTGCCATGGAGGCAGCATTTGGTTAAATTCCATGACCTTGTAATCGTATTCAGCAAAGTTGCATCGTTTAACTTCCTGAGAGGTGCGCATACAAAAAGGAAGTGATTGTGACGGTTGTTGCTTGTATTGAGTGTCCTGCACACATTCGAGCGCTGGATGTTGGGGGTAACACCGAACCCTAAGTGATGGCGCTAAGAAAAAACCTCCGTCTTGCGAGTGACCAGTGGTTCGACTCGGCATACAAACTCTCCACTGGCGATGTTCTGAATGCACCAAGGACCAAGCGTAGTCCCTGGTGATGTATCGGATCGAGTATCTTCAAAGCAGTTGGTCGAGCCAACCCATAAACAGCACATCCATAGTTCAGTCTAGAATGGACAGTGGAGATGTAGATGCGGTTCAGTACTTCGCGATCTGCCCCCCAGGACCGGTGTGAAAGTACCTTTAGAATGCTAAGGGATTTAATGCACTTATTCTTGAGTTGTTTCATGTGTGGAAGAAATGTCAGTTTTTTGTCAAAGATGAGCCCGAGAAATTTGTGCTCAGGCTGTACATTAATTGGGTGGCTGCGCAACTTCAAAGCTGGCTCAGGGAAAACTCCCCGAAGCCTCGAAAAGTGGACACAGACAGTCTTTTCAAGAGAGAACTGGAAGCCATTTTCATTTGACCACTTCACTAACCTGTTGATTGCCAGCTGGAGCTGGCGCTCGCATGCAAACACATTTCAAGAGCAATAGGAAATCTGCACGTCATCAACGTACAACGAGTACTTAATTGAAGGAGGAATTACTTTTGCTATTGAGTTCATTTTCGCGATAAAGAGCGTGACACTTAGAACTGACCCCTGTGGGACACCATTCTCCTGTACAAATGGTCGGGACAGTGTTGTTCCCACCTGGACTCTGAAGGTTCTCCCTTCAAGGAAGTTCAAAATACAGCGCAGCATGCGACCGCGAAGTCCCATTGCATACAAGTCTCGAACAATACCGTAGCGCCATGTGGTGTCATAGGCCTTGTGCAGGTCAAAAAATACACTGACACAATGCCTACTTCTTACAAAAGCCTCCCTAATTGTTGTTTCAAGGCGCAAAAGCTGGTCCGTTGTCGACCGTGCAGCCCTAAAGCCACATTGGTATCAATCCAAGCAGTTATTTTCCTCTAAAAAATATATGAGGCGGTTGTTGACCATGCGTTCAAAAGTTTTTCCCAAACAACTTGTGAGCGCTATGGGCCTATAGCTATATGGATCTGATGAATCCTTTCCTGGCTTCCACAGCGGGATTATGGTCGCTACTTTCCAACCAGAAGGAAGTGATCCTTCTCGTCATACGGTGTTGAAGAAATCTAAAACACATTCTAACGAGGAATTGGATAGGTTTTCTAGCATGCTGTATGTCACACGACCTGGACCTGGTGCAGTAACCTTTCTGCATGATAGGGCCCTCAGCAGTTCTGTCATTGTAAATAAGGAGTTATAACTGTACCCATTGCCAGATCCAGGGGAGATGGTCTGCTTCTTAAGGAAGTCAGCGCTATGATGTGAAGAGCTCGATATGCTCTGAAAGTGTTCTCCAAGGGCGTCTGCCTGTTCTTGCACGTTTTGGCACACAACGCCATTTACTTGTAGTAGAGGAACAGAAAAACTAGCATAATCGCCCTTTACTTTTCGGAGCCTGTCCCAAATTACCTTTGAAGGTGTGTGGTTATTCAGACTTGAGACAAAATCCTTCCACGACGCTTTTTTGGCTTGGCGCCGTGTCCAACGGGCTTTAGCCCTAGCCTTTTTAAACCGGATTAGGTTTGTTGTGGTTGGATATTTGCGAAAGATACTCCATGCCCGATTTTGCTCCTTCCGCGTATCCTTGCAGTCGGTGTTCCACCAAGGCTTGAAGCGCTTTGGCAGGTTCCCAGACGTTTGTGGAATGGATAGAACAGCTGCATTTATGATCGCATCAGTGACCACTCTGTTTGCTTCTTCAATATCTCCTCTCTGAAGAGACAGAGATGACAAATCGACTGTTTTCTTAAAATTACTCCAGTCCGCGCGGTAAAGGTTCCATCGAGGCGGTCGTGTTCTTAAGCTACTTGTTGGACCAAGAAATCTAAGTACAACTCGAAAATGGTCGCTACCGCGAGGGTTTGCTTGCACATCCCAATTGACATTATAATACAGAGAGGGGCTGCACAAAGAAATATCTAGGGGTGAAAATGTCTGAGTGGCAGAATTTATGTACGTTGGGAGACCAGTGTTCAAAAGGCAGAGCTGCTTTGAAAGTAAAACCCTTTCAATTAGCTTGCCACGACTGTCGAGCCTTGAGCTGCCCCACAGCGGATTATGGGCATTAAGGTCCCCGAGAATCATGAAGGGCTGAGGAAGCTGATCACATAACTGTTCAAACTCTGCTTGGTCTACGTTTTCTGCTGGCGGTAAGTACAGAGAGCAGACAGTTCGACCTGTCGACCTGTTCGAGACATACTTGAGCGGCAACAGCCTCTAGGTTCGTTACCAGGGGTACGGCCCTTGCAGGTACAGACTGCAAGACAACGACAGCCACACCTCCCGATGCGCGCGCGCACCCTAAACGATCCTGTCTGAATACGGTGTATCTTCGAAAGGGGTTTATGCTTTGTGGGTGTAAATTTGTCTCCTGTAAGCAAAAACAAACCGCCCTATGTTCCTTGAAGAGGTCTTTTATGTCATCGACATTGGCAATAAGACCCCGACAGTTCCAGTGGAGAATTGTTTGGCCCATAACGTACGAAAGAAAGAGAAAAAAGATTAAATCTAAGTACCTCGAAGCAGATGACTGTGCTTTCATTTCCTACTTTTTTGGCGCAGTTATTTTCTGTCGAGGGGTTTTCTTCCTGGCCTCTGCCAGTTCCTTGTCAGAGATGTCTGGGAGCGAACCACTCCCAGACAAACCCTTGACATTCTTTTTCTGTGATTGTGAGCTCGTGCTCACGAATGAGCGTTCCGAGCCCGAGTCATCGTCACAATCCTTTTTTTTTTTTTTTTTGATTGGGTGTTAGCGCCGCGAAGCAACTGGGGCTATGAGCGACGTACAGATGTGGACAGACGGAGAGAGGATAGCAGGAAGGAGTGGGGGACAGGGGGGTTAGTATGCGTCCTGGGCCGACTTCAGGGGGAACTGTGCCGACATTCGTCTGGAAAGTCTTCGGAAAACCCAGGGAAAACCTCAGACAGCACAGCCGGCGGTAGGATTCGAACCCACCACCTCCCAGTCTTCAGCACGACCTTGGTTACCACCAACGAGCGGACGCCTTAGCCCACTCGGCCATGCCGCTGGTCGTCACAATCCATAGAGATTTTCTCCACGGAGGACGATGACAGTTGTGACACCACATCTTGAGGTGGCGTCATGGATGTAGTTGGTAAGACAGTGGGTGTGATGTCAGTTTGCGTTTTGGTGGATTGTACCTGTGTTTGTGTTGCGCGTGTTATCATTCTTGGTTTCTCCTTAGCCTTGTCTGCATAAGGTTTGTTTTCGAACAAAAATGGTGATGCCCTTTTTCTTGCCTCAATGTAACTTATATTAAGTGTCACTTTCAGATGTAGAACCTCTTTTTCGGCTTTCCATTTTGGACAAGACCGAGAATAAGAGTGGTGGTTCTCAGAACAATTGACACAATGTTCGGCCCGATCACATTCCTTGGTTTCGTGTCCCTCCTGCCCACAACGTGCTCAGCAGGGGCGGCCTGTACATGCACCTGCAGCGTGTCCAAAGCGGTTGCACTTAAAGCAACGAAGAGGGTTGGGTATGTAAGGCCTAACGTCAGTTGTTAGGTACCCCACCTTAAGCTTCTCTGGTAGCATTTGTGTGCCAAACGTAAGTATAACGTTCCTAGTGGTGATATATTCGTTGTTTCGTCTGATTTTTATCTTGCGGACATCTATAACTTTTTGGTCTTTCAAGTTTATCAGAATATCTTCACCTGGCACATCGATCAGTTCAGACAGGGAAATGACGCCTCGGCATGTATTCAGGGTCTTATGTAGAGACGCGGAGATCTTGTGCCCCATCATCTCTGTCGCGTTCAGAATAGTGTTGCTATCCCTTTCGGACACACATTTGAGCAGTAAGTCGACAGACCTCATGCGTTTGATCTATGTCACATTTTTTGAGAGTGATGCAACCGCTTTTTCGATGAAAAAGGGCGACATTTTACCTAAAGGGGTGGGCTCAGGGCCAGCACTAGTCAAGACAATGAACTTTGGTGTGTTGTTTGGCGTGTTCAATAGCACAGTTTGTAAGCCATCGGTGCGAGGGCGCTTACCGCCCGCAATCAAAGATTTAGAAGAAGATTTTTTCCCCATGCGGTATTTAGAGCTGGACGATCCAAACTGTCTCCCACACTTCACGTCCATACATGTGGGAAGGTCCCGGAGTTACTGAAAACCCATCGGCCGGGGCTTGACCAAAACCCCGACCGCCTCCGTTCATGGTTTCTCTCCCTTCACCTCTCATCCCCTCGGCACGGTAGGTAACATCTTGGGACTGGGGGCTGGGGTCCGTGGTGGCGCCACTCACCAAACACCAGCCGAAGCCGGTGCCCCCTGCGGGGCATACTACCATTCACTAAATAGGGGAGTCACTAATGATTCAAATAAGATCAAATATCATTCCATCATCATTGATTGCAAACTTCACTCATAAGGAAGTTTTAATTTTTGATGACTCGCACAAAGTAATGAGCTGCTGAGAACGACAAAAATAAATACAAAATTGCCTAGCCTTTGTTGCTGTTGCTGTTTAACACGACGAGATTGAGGCTGTTTGGTGTTTCTTATCAGGAAAATACGGTGCGCAGCAGTTGCTTATTCTTGCGTGAAGTTTGCAACCAATGATGATGGAACGATACTTGATCTTATTTCAATCAATAGTGACTCCCCTATTTAGTGAATGGCTTATGAACATATGAAAACTGGTTTGGTTTAAAAATGAGAGCTACAGCGTGTAGCGAATGCTGTTCTCCTCTTACACTCTGTAGTATTTCTTGTGAAATATTCATATGCAAGCAAACAAAAGTACAAAGAAATGAATCCCCTTCTGTATTATAATTGCTGCACAAAAAGCATGAAGCCGTTTTTCTTCTTGGATGTATAGACAACATGCGTTCCTGCGATGCTGTGTTTCTTTTCTGCTTTGCGACGGTCGACCTGCGATATCGTATTACATCTGGCGAGAAGGCCTATTGTTTCGCATTCGCATATGTGCGTTCCCCCCGTTTTGACGCTGGTTGGATAGTTATTGACGTGAGGAATAATATGAATTTATGTGGCTGTGAATAGACTTTGTGTTTGTGAGTGTGAAAATGTGAGTGTGTGTGTCTGTGTGTGTGCGCGCGCGCTTTTCTGAACCAGGGACCCCACTTGACAAGTAAGTTCCTTGTGTTTGACTTTTAGTGATATTGTCGATATTACCACATATTATGCCTACTGTGAGAAATTTTCGTTTGAAAAATAAGGTTTATCGCATTTTCAATAGAGTAGGGTGAGCTACACATGATGTATAGGCTTTCTCCAAGCAGCGTGCTTTATTCTTATCGAATCGCTCACGCCTGTATAACAAATTCATGAAGCAGAAGTGAATGTTCCTCAGGTTGTGTGTTTTGCCACACAAGCTTAATTTCAGCGAATATTGTATTATTCTGATTAATAATTTTCTGGTGGTAGAAAATGTGTTTTGTCATGCTTGACACTTTGCTATTCGAGCAGAAGTGCGTGTAATTTCTTATTTTTCACTGTCGCTCGTTGTGTCTATGTTGTGTGTGTGAAAAGCGTTAGTGAGTGTTTGTGTTTGTGCAGCTGGTGACCCCACTTAACCAGTAAGTACTTTCTGTATGCCTTTTCGTGTGACTCGAGTGATAAATTTATCTGGCATTGCATGAAATGTTGGTATAAAAATAAAGGTTGTTGCACTTGCATAGCAGTGCCTTCTTATTGCAATTTTCACCCGTAAAAAAATTCAGCGTATATCGTATTATGCTGTGCGAGTAGATTAGTGCGAGTAGTAGTGATTTTCCCAATTCGATTTGTGTACCCTTGTCCTGTGCTTTCTTCACGTAGGGACAATGCAATTGTGTATTTGGCATTTTGCAATAATTATGTGATAGCAGAAATGGGTGTCTTTGTCACAGTTTATTAGCGTGTGCCTCGTTATTTTATTTTTTTCTCTTATAGCTATTCAAGCACAAGTGCGTGTAATTTTTCATGGCTCTTTTCTTCTTTCACTACTTTTACTCAGAAGAAAGCCATTTGGTAAAGCTGAATTCATGAGGAGTGGGTTTGTTTGTTTGTTAGATGTCATTAGTCGCACGGTATGTTGAAGAAGTAAGTAGTGCTTAATCTTGCAGTTGTGGGTATTTGAGCAGAAATGCTAGAATCTGGAGCCAGGAGTAGAGATTCCTATAAAGCACGTCTCCTTGTGCATTCCTGAGCTGCTGTGTGCGCGCGCGCATGTGTGCTTTTTTCCTGGTTTGTGACGTCATCATGGCATGTTGGGGCTTGTTTAGTAGTGTTGCAATTTTACCCGCCGCTATTATCTTCTTGTTATCTTGTGTTAGCCGCGTAGCGATGTCCGGTGACTCTGCGATTATTCCTGAGGTCTTAAGCCTTTTCCCTCATCGCTTAAGTGAATTTGTGTACCCTTGTCCTGTGCTTTCTTTATGCAGGGACAATGCAGTTGTGTGTATCGCATTACGCAATAATTTTCTGATAATAGAAGTGGGTGTGTTTTGTCAGGCATGTCAGTCATGGTAGTTTGTTAGCATGTGTTTAATTTTTGAAGTCCTAGCTATTTTGCTATTCGAGCAGAAATGCTGGTATCTGAGGGTTTAACGCTGAGGGTAGAAACTCCTGTCTGAGATGAATCTGCATTTCACTGCAATTTGTTTCATTTAAGTAATATCATTGAAATTCCGCAGCCACTGTGAACAAAAAAGGGATGGTTGTGTGCCTGCTCATGGAAGCAACTTGCATATTGGAATGACATGTGATGAGAGCGAACTTTGCGCTCAGGTGCGGCAATGACGTAGGCGGAGGGAGCATTACATAAAGCCAAGGGCAATCTGCGACCTTGAACATGCAGAGCAAGTTATTTTTAGGCTATGACGACTCCCCGCACCCGTGCACGTCGGGGCATGCAGCGAGGTCGCCGTCATATTAGTGGGGAGGATGTGTAAAGAGGCAGCAGTCTTTGCATCGCTTCGGGAGTGTGGAAGTTCGAAGTATTTTTCATCCACGCTCTGTGGTGCACGTTTTCTTAGTGTTTCTTCTTTTTTTTCAGTGCCTAGATGCGTGTTCTGCTTTTCGATCCTCATGATATCGGGGATGATGAGCCATTTTCTAATGGCTCATCCTCGCTCGGGAGTGTGCGGAGCTCGCTTCAAAAGTAAGTATTTTTCATCCACGCTCTCTGCTGCACGTTTTCTTAGTGTTTCTTCTTTTTTTCAGTGCCTAGATGCGTGTTCTGCTTTTTTGATCCTCATGATATCGGGGATGATGAGCCATTGGAAGAGAATTCACCATCTTCTCCAGACATTTCACCTGGCACATTGCATGCTCACGTCGAGCGATCATATCCCTATGTGGATATTTCCTTCCTGCCTTTCTTTCAAACTGATAGCGCATTTCGAGGTATCAAAGCGTTTGTGCTAATGGCATCTGTTCACGATCAGGGAGTAGAGGGCTTGCGACAATATTTAATGAACCACCTCCACAATATAATTGCTATTTTGCGAGCGCAAAGAATACCCTTCAGGTTTTGCATTTGTTCTGACGTTCTAATGATGAAAGAAAATCGAGGGGATATAATTGCACACGTAGCTCATTTTATGCCGCTTGCTCGCGAAGTCCACAGCGACGGAGCTATCGCAAATACTTTGATGGACGTCATTCAGGAGCCCACCGGGCGCATTGAAAATTACCAGCGCGAGGGTAGTGGGTTTGTATCCACTGACGTCCAAAAAGTTCAAATGTGTATTTCCGCTATGAAAACTAAAAAAATTGGGTGCAATGGGGTACTTCCCACTAATTTGGCTAGTCGTAGGAATGTCCTAACGAATGTCCCTTTACCAGAGCGTAAGGAGGGCGAGTGCTTTAAAGGGAGTATCGCATCCATCTCGGTTGATTCCGAAACTTCAGTACCACAATATTTCTCAGTGCCCTCTGACAAGGGCAGCGAAAACCCCAAGTGAATAGGTCGCGTATATGCTGAGCAATCTAATGAAATACATCGAGAGAGCAGACGACGCATAATGAGGTCCCTCTCCACCGTCTCTCCACAACGCCTTGATAACGTCACGCTCAACAGCGCCAATGAGAGCGCTTCTTCCCGCACAGCTGATCGGTGGGGCCGCGGGGCATCTGGATGCGAGGCGGCCAGCAGACACCAAGCGTAATGTCGGAATCGTCGGAATACGAAAGTGACGTCGCGTCGCTTCCAAGCGATTCTGAGGACTACAGCTCCGAAGAAATTGTGCTCGACGACGACCCTTATTCCACAGACCCTCTACCACTTGACCCTGCTGCAGGTCGTGCTGCAGGTGAAGGTGCAGCCAGTGAAAGCGAGCCGTCCGATAGCGACGACACTTTCAGGTACGCCATATCCCGATCATATCATATCTCATGATAATTGTGCACTGTTAAGCATTTTGACATTTGTCCACTTGGAAATGACAGATGCCTCTGCACTCGCTGCAGTCATGTGGAACCCGATGAACGCCGGTGCTGCAGTTCTGTCGATCGGGTGTCGGCTGTCTGTGAGGGTGCCGGGGTCAATTGTATCACCGATCACCCACTCTTCAATGACATTTGTCTGCGGAGGGAGCTCCTGGTTGTTTATGCACCAGTGTTTTGCCGTGACGACCGTCGCATGCGTGTTCTCGAGCCATCTGACAATAGGTACTGTGTCTAAAACTTCTCATACGTCGTAAATGTCGTGATTTCGTGCCACTTTCGTTTCGAGCACATGGATGTGTGTTACTAAAAGTTTGCTGCTCTTAGTCAAGCAAATCAATATTTTGTCTCCTTTATTATTGTTTCACACAGACGTCTCCGATACAGCGCGTATTGCGCGTTCACAACATGGATTCATGGATACCTTGGGATAAGAAACCGAAGGCAGATTCCAGGATGTGCTGTTCGAATAATCAGGACGTTGTTCCCGTCAGTTTCATATACGGGATACTACGAGTAACACCAGGCATATCTCCCATGTGTCATATATTGTAACATACTTCACTTTTCATAACACCTTTCAAATTCAACTCGTGCAGCAGGGTGTTTGCTCTAATTAATGTGTCCAGAGGTTTTATCTAAAACGAGTGCTACTTTTGAGCTACCTCACCAAGAAACTGGAGCTGCTAGTGGAAGCATTACCTGTTTCTTACTGAAGAAACAGGTACTGCTTCACTAGCAGCACCTGTTTCTTAGTGAAGTAGCTGAAAAGTAGCGGTCGTTTCTCTTTTGTCGCTCGCTTTAAATATAATTTCTGGACACGTTAGAGCTTTAATTATATACGCTTTCATTTTAGGACTCATCAGTGTCATTGTTGTTTGCGCATGTTCATGTAAGGTGCTTTGCTATTAGAAGATGTAACTGTATACACAATTAAAACCTCCATGATCAAGAGAGAACTGATGTTCTGAGGCTGGAACAACATAGAAGGGACAATCACATACAAGGCCTCAAGTTGCCTAAGAAATTAACGATGAAAGATGGAAGTCACTGAAAAGGTTAGCCAGCTGTAGGACTCGAACCCACATCTTCTGGATTACCGGTCCAGGGCTCTACCAATTGAGCTAACACGCCTTCTCAGCGACTTCCAGGGTGCGTCATCTGAAGGGACAAACGAGTCACAGTAATCCAGAAGATGTGGGTTTGGGTCCTACAGCTGGCTAACCTTTTCAGTGACTTCCATCTTTCACCTCCATGATGTTTGCTTTCCATAACCACATATGGTGAAGAAATGTTGCAGAGCGAAGTCACAAATTATTGAGCAGGTCATACTGTACGTCATATATGTGCATGCACAGTTCCGAAGGTTTGGACCCTTTGTTTCACTTCAAGAGCAGTGTACAGACTTAGGTCACATACTGGAATGTGTAAACAATTTTCATTGAGAATCATTTGGAAGTACAAACCACAATGAGGACAAGTACTGGTGCAATACACATTTTGAATAGTCTATCCAGCTTCACCATAGCGAGGTTTCTTTTGTACGATGTTTTTCACCTATGTTTACAAAGAAAAAAAAACTTATGCTTTTTTTTCCTTTAGCCTGGATTTATGCTTTATTTCTAAATGGAGGGTAGAGTTATTGCCGGTGTGTGTATTGCCACAGTTTTGTGTATATGGAAGCTTTCTGAACCTGATACATATATTAAACATTTCGAACAAGAACTGATTGTATTTAGTACATTTTATTTCCTCATTCTTGCTATATTTTCAGTTGCTATGTAGGGAGCTGGCATTATGGTTCATGTTGACAGGATGGTAACAGGTTCTTTTCTTCCATACGAGCAGTACGAGCTCGATGTGCTGAAAAAAGTAAAAACACAAATTTAAGACAAAGATAAAAAACTTACCATCATATGCATATCGGAGCCCGATACCACCATATTCTTGAATCCTTAGTGTGTCCTCTGTGCGCTGAAATTGTAACTGGAATTCCAATAAAAGTCACACAGGTGCGCATATGGTTCGTTAGATGCTATTAATAGCCACAGAAGGAATTTAAAAAAAAAGCAGTTCATTTGAATCAGCAACACAATTCAGAAAAGTGTATGCAGCTGGACCAAAAACAATAATGTGCACTTTGGTGGGTTCATAACGCAACGCTTGTCTCTGCATAAACCTTGTGGTGGCCCTGAAAAGGGCCTTTTTTTAGCTTAGTTTCAACGTTCAGTGTGTGATGCAGGTGGGAGCCTCATTTCTGGAACCTAAAAATAAAAATTCACAATATATAACAACATCAAGCCATGACAGTATGTGAGCAATATATGGTAGGAAAAGTGTGCACAAACCTTGCCTGATGCTTCACGACTGCTTCTGTAAGGCTTGGCCTCTCACCATATGTTGATGACCGAGTTGGCAGAGCTGCCACAGCTCCAGACTCCCTTCTGTGCTCCTGAATGCGTGTCAGCACCTCAGCAGTCAAGGCTGATGGCCTATCCAATAAGAAGATGGGAGTTGGCACGAAAACTATCTGATCAATGCACTGAAAATTGCCCTGCTCCCCATTGAACGGGATGTTTGATGAGACACTCACAGCTGAATAATTCAAAAATAGGTAATGGTGAAGCAAGGTGTTTATGGACAGAGGGATATTCGTTGCCCAATGATCTGACATTAATACTAGATTTGAATATTTGATCTCACTGTGGAACTCAATATTTGTAACATGTACAGTGGATTTCAGGAAGGTTCCTTTCCCATATTACTCCTATCTCACTTGTCTGAAAGTTGCGAAGGCACGGTTTCACCAACGTCAATTTACATTTCAACCAAGATCTCTGGTCCCTTAACTTGAATTTAACACATAACTGTTCATCACTAAAAAGAGTCATTGTCACTGAAACGTTCATCACATGACCATCTAGCATTTGTAAAGAAAGAATTGTGTGTTAACTTTACGTTTTAGCAACCCTTGATCTCGGTTCAAAGTTACCCAGCGTTGGTGTAACTGGGCAGTGTGGTAATTTGTTGGCAAATAAATAAAACTAAAACTCAACGACTGCAACATAGATTCATTCATGATGCATGCAACCAGCACATACCATAGCTAGCACTCTCCTTCAGAGGTACAGCCACCCACGTCTTCTTAACCTTCAATGCCTTGAGACGGTACTGCTTCGCGCCTTCCCTCTCCAACTGGACACGGTCTGCATTATCGTTGAAGTGGATGATCGCCAACTGTGTCCTACAAGTGGAGTACATTACATTCTTATGATACCCTTTGTCACCGTGCTGGACTTGGCTCCTAGCTCGTGGGTCCATACGCTTCATACCTAGCCATCATCCCCTCGTCAGAAAAAGCGTAGGCCTTCGGCAGGAAGTGGATGAGGACACTGTGAAAGGCCTCCAATCCATATGTCTGCTCTTGTGAGGACAGGAATGGGATATCCTTCAGGAGTGCAGGTGACAACAGGATGTCCTGGACTCGCCTGTACGTCTCTGTGTCTACAATTGTGTGTTGTCAGGTGCTTGAAATGTTCATCATGTACACTGAAAGGTTACAGCCCCTACGTTTCTGCAGTAATGATTTCAAATATACTGCGAACGACAAACTGATAATCTGCAGTTGTCTACAGGCAAAAAAGAAATAAAAAAAGGGGCATGTGCTGGATTTCTTAGTGCGTATAAAAGTTCACAACTGATAGACAAACAGTTTCTCAACAGAAAATAATCTAGTTATCTCTCAGATACTAAAAGTCATTGACACTATTCTCCAGGCATAGTGCCATGCATCTGCTGTGCTCATATTTGGTATTTGAGTTTCGCATTTTTAACACCTTTGCTTATGCCAGAGAGATGCAAAAGCACCCACCAACCATGGCTTCCAGCCAAGCAGGTAGGCAGTCAGACAGGCCCATGCCTGCCTGATCACTAGCTATGAGGTGCTCTTGCACGCATGGGCAGGGGTTGTAGATCATCTCTACTTGCTCTGTTGCAACTGCTTTTTCTTTAATTGTTTGCTGAGAATGACACATTCCATAGGGCACAGCAAAGAATTCTAGGTTACATAATTTAAAAAAAGTAAAATTATTTGCAATACCACAACAAAACGTGTGGTCTGCAACAACAACAACAAATAAGTTGATGATAATGAATGGGGAAATTCGCCTGTGGTCTGCAAAAAATCATCACTTCTGCGAGATTTCTGTGAATCGTGTAAAGTTAAGGGCTTTCAATAACAACTACCGATACATTAATATGAATACAGGAGAGCCACATATAAAAGTTTATCCTTATTGGCACGCAGTACTCACAATAATTACTTGATGCAAGGAAGGATAATTGTGTGTGCCTATGTTCACATTTCATTTTAGTAAATTTTAAACCAATTGGTCTCTCTTGTCCCCTTGCTGAAGGCAGAAGAAAGAATTTACTGCGTAAAGAATAAGAGATAAATAATACTCAAGATCTTACCACCACCGAGATCGTGGATCAGAGAATGGGAATGAGGCTGCAGTATAAGGTGTGCAACATATTTTTTTTTCTGTTTTCAGTTGTGTTAATTTTGTTGTAAGATTTTGGAATTTGTGGTGTATTTCACCCATAAGTGTCAGTAAGGAAAACTTTTATTACTTCGCTACTCTGTATATAATGTTTTACAAACTGCAAAATGTCAGTGTTTACCTTCTCTGAGCCATTGTCGTGGTTCAGAAAGTGTGCCGTGGTAGCAAATCGGGTACAATGGGTTGTCGTGCTCATGGATGTCAACAATGTGGTTAACTGCTGACAGCCACTTTGCAAGACATAGGTCCCCATCATCCCCGCTTGTACGCGGACACCAATATGCATGTCTCGTCAAGCTATCAATCCACAGCTGCACAACTTGGTGTTTCGTTGAGCAACTGAGAGCCAAGAGCTTTTTCTTGACTCCTGTTGGATGTTATCACGTGTGACATAAAACTCCCTCCAGAAAATTACACCACTCACCTTTGACAACATGCCACACATCAAATCTGTGCTTTATGTGTGGGCACAGTCGCCTTAGCACGGCTTTGATGCCAGAATGGCGGTCAGTGACCAAGGTGTCCACAGTCATGTCATGTACCTCGAGAAAGGCGAGGCATTTCTGTAGACCATAGGCTTCCATTGGATTGCTGCTGCTGACCTCAGTAGACTGCATAGGAGGAAAGGTCAGGGTCAGACATTGTATGTGAGGCACTACAACGAATTGCCATACTATTAATGAGATACTTTTGTGAGTAATGCGGCAAGTAATTTATTAATTTTTCCAAGCAATTTGTGAGTAATTTCATTACGAGTGAATACTCTGTAATAGACAGTAATTAATCGTTTTGACTAAGCTTGATTTATAGACAGTCTTTCCTGTCGTCCATGCTATTGCACTACAATAAGTGATGGTCACTGAATGTAGCATTTCATATGTGCATTCTAAGTTTTGCCTGGGGGCACTTTAGTCTCGTCCTACTACAGCCTGCTGTATGCACACTTCACATTAGACAATTAGGCAAAAGCGAGTCACTTTTGAATGCCCAAATTAGAATGTAACATGACCAAGCTCTTCTATTGTAGGTGCTTTTTTATCCATGATAACTTTTGTCACAACACTTTTCTGGTGTCCAGAAAACAACTTGAGGTACCTTAACCAACTCGAAGTGCACGATACGGTTGGCTGCAGTCTCCAGAAGCGTGTAGGTGCCATACAATGCAGTGTGGCCGGGTGAGTCGCACCTGCCATCCCCGGCAAGGGTCAGGGGCAGTGGCCGAAGCTGGTCAAGGATCTCTGCTTGTCTCATGAGGTAGACCTAAAAACATTTTCGGATGAGTGCAAATTGAGGAACCCTGGGTACACATGGTAGATGACCCATGATTGTCAGAGAAATAGTGGTAAAGCCAAAACCGTACTAGACTGCCTGCCCTACAGCATTGCATTTGCAATTGATTGAAGCACCTCCAAAGGAGGTTCTTACCATACGATCATAGCACAATCACAGAAAAATAGTTGTTCTTTCTACTTTTTACTTTGACTATTTGCTGAGGGAACTCAAGGCACAGCCAATAATCTAAGCAGCAGGAAAAATCAGGGCCATACACTCAACGCAAACATATCACGTGCCCCTTTTATCCCACTCTGTGTGGCGTGTCACAGCAAAGTCATACGTCACGTCACAGGACTCACATCATTCACAGCAGGAAAGAGGTGCTCCTTCTGCGTTCGAAAGTACTGAGACATTGTAAGTGTTGCCATCTTCATAAGCTCAAACATCCTAAACGCTTTTGAGATGTTCACAGCTGAGAAGAGGATTGCAGAGCAGACCAGGACGTTCCCCAGTGGTCGGCCCCCCAGCCAAGGTTGGCTGTGCCAAGACCGTTCCCTCCCACACTTGCAACGCATGACAGCTTTCAAGCATGTCCCCCTTGTTGTGGTGTTGATGTCAACATCATCGGTCCCACAATAGGGTCACTGGGTTAGCAGCTCTTTCAAACTGGATTCTGCCACCAGGAAAAATCGCTCATCTGGATTTGGTCTGGAAAGCCAACCAAAATTTTTAATTCTTAGATTATTATGCTACCAGCGTCTTGAACAAGCTTTGAGAAATATTTCAAAATATTTCACTTACGTTTGATGCCCACGAGATTTTGAAAGCCCTCGTGGTTGCAACATCTTGTCTCCTTCACTGCAAGAAAAGAAAACAAATTCTCAAAGTTTCTATTTACCTCATGATCTCAAGCTTACTCTTCAGTGTCTGAGCTTTCTGCGGTTTCAGACAACTGGAATGTCACATCCTTTGGGTCGGGTGGGCTGTACGCACAAGTGAAACAGATTAATTTTTCTTCATCACAAGCGCTTTTCATCTCTGCTGAGACAATGCCACAGTGTCATTTTTATGTACACCAATCCAAACAAAGTTCCCAGAAATAACAACAAAGCTGAATACATGTTGAAAAAGAAAATACTGCCCATACCATGTGGACACATCCGTCGTGTCTAAGTCCACAGGCACTGGAGTAGAGGTATGGCCACCAGGCGGTGACGTCGAAAGGCTAGCATGCTTCAGTGGGACAACACAAAGCTGTGCTGCGTCATCATGTGGCAGCAAAGCCTCTGCTAAAGAAACAGCTGCGCCTTTGTCTCCACTGGTTTCTGGACACTCTGCTGCAACTTGTGAGGATGTAAAGGAGAGTGCACCAGTGGGTGGGAAGGTTACAGCTGTTTGAGTTCCCCTGCTTGGCATCACGATGCCTGTTTGAGTGGCTGCATACACACAAGTGAAAAACATACATGGTTAAAAAAGGATGAAACGAATGCACGTTGAGCTCATGTTTCTCACAAAGTTCTTTGAAAGCTTACACAGCAGTCAATTTGGTTCAATGTCACTACTGCTTCTTTATAATAAGTGCAACAGTGTTTTGGCTTATAACTTCATATACTCATGACGGAATTCTCCACCTGACCAGTTAGGCAATATGACGGAAGCAACCAAAGTATTCATTACGTATAGTTACACTGCATAAGAAGCACAAACATATTTGTGAAGCACAATACATTTTGAAGCATAATTGCCAAGTGTTGCAGTGGGAACAGCTGTCTGTGTTTTCTTATTTGCCGTCTTTCCACCCTTCAAGCGTTGTTTCTGTGGCACCAAAGTGTACAAAAAGCCATATTAGCTGACAGTCTGGTATGGAACCAAAGGCTGAAGGGGCAGCTCATCCAGGACGAGAACTTAAAAAATTAAGCAAACACACAGTATATATATATTGTCAGCATATGTATTGTAGTATATATTGTATAGTATGAATATTGTCATCATGGGCACATTATTGATTACTGTATTTTCTTGAGACAAGCTGCATAGCTGTAGGCTCAGCTACACTTAGTGCTGGACAAAAGTTTCAGGTGTGGCACATTTTTTCATCGGACTGAGTGCAAAACGTGACTTGCTAGATGGGTGGTGGACTATTTGCATCCACCTTTCAAAATATGTGTACCCTATATTGTAGGATGCTAGAGTGTCACCCTCAGGCAAAACTCTGCCACCACCATGTCTGTTTTTACAGTTCTTTTTTGGTACATAATTTACAGTCTTACTGTTTGAGCTGTGGTAGGTGAACTGGAAAGCATACCATCCTCTGATGATGTGGCTGTCATGTGCTGCAGAACTGAACTCCCACTTGCACAACTTGTAGAGGCTGATACTCCTGCATACGCTGCCGGTTTCACAACATGAACATTCAGTGTAAATCAGAATTCACATTTCATTAACCGTACAACACGGACTTCCCTAATGGAAGTTTCTTGTACTCACCACCTGAAGCAGATTCCATCAAGCCGCTTCTCTCCACCTGTTACAGAAATTGAGCACCTGATGTGGGACATGATGCATAAAACTGTAATGCAAAATTGTTATTCTGTTGGAAAGCTGCCTCCTTTGCTCTCACTAGCTCACAAAAATGACGTTGCTATAGTTCACAAAAATGCTGGGTTACATGAGCAAAGAAAGACACAGGAGAAACAGTGACTCTGAATAATGCAAGTTATAGAGGGATGTCGCCAAAAAAAAAATACGTAGGGTGCTGGTGGGGGCTAGGAGTGTCTGGTACATCACTGCCGGTTGCGGTGTTTCATGTGTACTTTTTCTGGCGCGCATTTGCAGAAACAAATGGCTGAAATCGGCGGATAGAGCGTGAAAAAATGTACTTCCGTACGTACTTTTTGTTATATACGCCGAACAGCACAACCGACATCTGGTAGGATATACTCTCCCCTTTATTGTACGTGATTACACTCCGAGTGTAGTGTGTTTACATTGAGTCACCTAGATCCCGATCGCCTACATGGAGGCACTTCGTGAGCTATTATATCACTACACCACACTTTTGTAGGGCTTCATTCGAAATGAATCGAAAACAAATGCTTACCTGCTCATCCGGCACGTCTGTGGTTTCCATTTGCTCATCGAACAGTGTGGGCACAGCATCGGGCTTTAGTCTCTTTCGTTTGGCTGACAGTCCCATACGGAATTGCAATAAGTCCGATTCCACGTACGCCTCGTCGGCAAAATGCGAGGAACAAACGTGCCGAACATGCAGTTCCTCTGCCACGACAGGAAGACTGCCGGCGATTGCTGCTTCCCACTTTCATTTCGTGTCTCTGTCCTTGGCCCCGTGAAATGTCAATTCTGGGTTCGCACCAGACGATTTTTTACAGCCAGGAACATTACAACGTGTTCCCGAACTCGAAGACATATTGCAATTTCACCACTGAGCGAAACTCACAGCACTTTCGAGGAAATTGGTTGTTTCATACACAGAGACATGCACGACGCCATATGTACAAAGCAGACGATATCCCCGAGAGAAAATGGGGGAGCGGCGCCGGCGGTGCGCCGACCTCGCATTGGTCCTGTTGAAGCCTTCATCACAGTGACGTCATCCGATGTTTCGCTGATCGAAAAAACGCGTTTATTTATTACAGGAACATTTTCTAGCCAAGATAATTGATGAAATGAATTGTCGAATGATGCCAACCATTCTCGTAACCATTTCCTACCCATGTCTCCGGATGCGATAGTCCCTTTAAATAGAATACGCTCGCCCTCTTTCACCCACAGGAAAGGAACCGATGGAAAAAATATGAAAATTATGCAACAGAGTACTGGTGGCCTACTCACTTCCGTATTTCATTCGCTGATCTGGACGAGTTCGAAGAGAAAAATCGGATATCTGTGTACGTGGACGCGTACGTCGATCAGGGAGTGCACGTGTCACGACCCGCAAAACTTGAAAGCGAAAGAAAATGAACTTATTGGAGGTTGATGAGCATTTTTTTGGAATTAAGTCCCTCGAGCGTTTGTTGACGAGAAAGAACAGGCGTTTCGTATGCGAACGTTGCACTCGCTCTTTTAATGAGGAAAAGACCATGGCGAAACATCGACGTCTTTGCGCGGACGTGAACAAATTCCATTAGAATTTTGTGAACCTGAAGAAAATTTTGTAGAATTTACTAAAATTCAGTACATGCAACAGTACAACTACGTTGTCGCGCTGGACACGGAGAGCGTACTTGCGCCAAGTGGCGATGGCATGCAGCATCACATCACCTCTAGCTTTTGTGCCATGCTCGTGCGTACCCACGACTCAAGGGTGTTGCGCATCAGGACGCACCATGGGGAAGATTCTGTGAGGCAGTGTGTGAAAGCATTGATGGAAATGTGGGATGAGATGATCGCCCTGAACGCTTGCCCCGCTGCAATGGTGCTGAATGATGAGCAATGCACTGAGCACAGAGCTGCTACCCACTGTGCGTACTGTAAACAGGAGTTTACCAAAGATCTACCCCGTGTCCGGCATCACGACCATTCAAAGCATTGTAGTATGGGCGAGACAAATTATATTGCGACATTGTGTAACCCCTGTAACATCGTGTGCACGACGAAGGAAAAATTGCCGATCATTGTACACAATTTGTCCTACGAATTGACCGGGCTGCTGCGGGAATTTCACATTCTTCAGTGGAAGCGACCTCCTTTCATTGTGGCCAGCTCCATGGAAAAAATTCATTCATTCGAAATTGGCACCTTCCTGTTTAGAGATACCATGCAATATCTAAATTCGTCGCTGGAGGAGCTCGTGGAAACTGTCAAATTCAGGGGGGGTGCAGAGGCATTCCAATGCTTGAAGCAGGCATTTGGAAATGAGTACGAAATTTTGCTTCGTAAAGGTGTATTTCCGTACAGCCATGTCAGTTCTTTCGCGGTGTACGATAAATTGGCCTTGCCAGAAAAATCCTCCTTTCTAAACGATCTCACGGGGGAGGATATAAGTGAGGACGACTACCAGTATGCGTTGCTCGTATTTGAACATTTTGGATTCTCAAATTTGAGGGATTATAATGCACTGTACTTGAAAACGGATGCCCTATTACATGCGGACGTGATGCAGCACTTTAGACGTCTGTGTGACAGCGCACGCGGATTGGAATTGCTTCATTGTGTTTCTCTGGCATCCTATTTGTGGCAATGTGCTCTAAATTGCACGCAAGCAAAATTGGAGTTAATCATCGACGAGGACATCTACAGAACCATTGAATCGGGCGTTAGAGGCTCTGTCAGGCGATAAGGAGGAGGTGTACATATCATACATAGATTGCAACAATCTTTACGGATTCAGTATGATAAAGCACCTCCCCATTGGTGATTTCGAATGGGTCGAGGATTTTAGCTCCGTGAATTTTATGCGTCACCCCTTAGATTTGGATGTGGGGTATGTGTACGTATGTGACTTGGAGTATCCAAAATCTATCCACGCTCTAACAAGGTACTTCCCCCGGCTCCCGGGAAGGCAGTAGTCCCGGTGGAATGGCTCTCGCCATTCCAGCGAGGGCTTCTCAATGAATTAATGTATCAGCCAGGTAACAGCAAAAAGCTGTTGCTCACGTGCAAGGACAAGGTCGAGTACGTCGTTCATTACGCGTTGCTCGCACTCTATTGTAGATTGGGCATGAGGGTGACTTAAATTCACCGAATTCTAACATTTCGCCAGGCATCATTCCTGCGTTCCCACATCGAGGACAATGTTGCCAGACGCGTTGCCTCGGGCAGGACACTCGAAAAAAAGTTCTACAAACTCTCAAATAATGCAGTCTTTGGGAGAACACTTTTAAATAAATTTAACATGCGTGATATTCGAGTAGCCTTCGATGAGGAGACGGTAAGTCGCCTCGGGAGTCGGGCAGAATGCGTGAGGATGGACATTTTGTCCCCGAATTGTGTCATGTACGAAATGCGCAAAAGAAAAGTGCAATGCGATTTCCCACTCCAGATTGGGTTTACGATTTTAGAACTCAGTAAATTAACCATGTACTCATTCTACTATGGCACCCTGCTGAGTAAGCTCACTTGCCCAGTGATTACCTGTTACTTTGACACGGATTCTCTGATCCTCGGCCTGTTCTGTAAGGACTGCGAAGATGAGTTACGAGCGATCGCCGATGACCGCTTACATTTGTCTTCCTTCGATCGGGATCATCCACTGTACAGTGAAAAGAATCGTGGAAGACTTGGGGCATTCAAAAGCGAAACTGGTAGTGTACCTATTGAGGAAGTAGTATGTTTGAAAGTTAAAATGTATTCCATCAAATTAGCTGGAGGAAAGCAAATTGCAAGAGCTAAAGGGGTCAAAAAGAATATTGTATGCAAGCACCTCCTCCATGGGACATACTACGATACCTTGTTCAATCACACGAGTGTATCGAACGAACAAGTATCAGTCGTTGGAAAAAAGCAGTGTATGTACACCATCAGAAATGTCAAAAGAAGTCTGATGGCATACGATGACAAGAGATACCTCTGCAATGACATCGGCTCCTATCCTTATGGAAGCTGCGAATATGGTAAGTTTAAGTGGGTGATATAAATAGTGAAGCTCATAATGTTCTTTTTTGCTTCAGAAGATGTGCAGGAAGAATATTAATGCTTCTGTCACATACTGTTCTCTCCTGCGGTTTGCCTCTGGGCCATGGACAGAGAAGGACGAATGCCTTGGTGATCCACATAGTGCCTATGTGAAGAACACTATGAATGTTAGCGGAGATGTACGGCGTGCATGGAGGTGCCCCAGGGAGAACTACAATATCTCCGAGACTGCCATGATGTACTCAATAAACATTGAAAACTATTTACCATGTTTTTGTGTCCCAACCATTGCCGAGAGTCGCCCAGGCTAAAAAAGAAGGCCTCCCGGACCAATAAGCAATTTGGGGGAACTGTGAGCTGGCCTAGAAATGAATGGGATTGATCAATGAGTGGTTGTCTATCATGCAGCTGGAATTATGAAGCAATATGCAGTTGAAAGCATGTGACCGAGTAACTAGAGAGTGGAAATGACAAATGAGTCTATCGAGCATGTATAAGAGGCAGCCAATAGGCCAATCACTAGCCAATCACTAGGTTTTAGAAATGAATGGAAGTGACCACCCCTGGACCATTAGACAGGTGAGTGATTTGGAAGCCTATGAGCCGACTTAGAATAGAATAGAATACATCATTCTGGTGTCTACGAGCGAGTGAGCAGATGTTGTGGCAATGAAGCGTAGCCAATCACATAGAAATTAGATGGATCACCATGAAGGGGTGGAGCCTCGATCGGTCAATCAGAGTGAAGGGGTGGAGCTGTGACCAACCAACCAGAGGACTTAGAAGTGGCTTGACCTGGATTAGAATTAGGTGGTAGATTAGAAATACCTAGAACTGGATTAGAAAAAAGAGCGATTTGGAAGCCTATCAGCTGACTTAGAATTGAATAGAATAGATAATTTTGGTGTCTATGAGCGAGTGAGCAAATGTGGCAATGAAGGGTAGGCAATCACATAGAAATTGGATGGATCACCATGAAGGGGTGGAGCTTGGATTAGACTTGGCTTGACCTGGATAGAAATGGGTGGTGGATTAGAAATTCCTAGAACTGGATTAGAAAAAAGTGACTGTTGTGGGGCTCGAATCTATACTACTGATAAGCATCATGTCACAACCATCATTACACTGGAATAGCCCTTCCACTCCAGCACACTTCAAATTTAGGAAATGAGCTTGTCCATTTGTCGCAGGCTGCTCATCAATTACTAAAACACATATTGGCACTTCCGGCGGAAGGAACTTTAACAGTGACATCTTTTCATACCCGAACCGTTTAATTGTGAACTGGTTAGCATTTATTTACTAGTTAGCCGTACAGTATTATTTTTGTTCTAGTTCACTTCTGGCTCAAATGAGCCATGGAAACTGCAGTTCAGATTCGGGTTGGTTTCTAGTGAAAATAACAGTTCTGTTCAACACCCCGGTCACAACAATTGTTTTGGAGGAGTTTGAAATGCTTCGAAATGAATTTGGCTTCACGATATATGGAAACTTTGAAAGCGTGTTCTACTTAAATTACATTGCATGGTGCATGTCAAATCTGACATGTTTACGGAGAATATGCAGAATACGGAGAAAAAGAATGCCTTCTCGCAATACTTTTCGAAGCCTCGGCACAAGTTTAAAATCCCTCAGGTGTGCAAAAATAATCCAGACCAACCACTGCAGTGTCGCACATGATCACAGTTGTCTCGCAATGTAAAGCCACAAATTGTTAATATTATTTTCCGGGCCCACTCAAACAAAACAAAACACACCATTTGACAAACCTTTTTTGTCTGTGAAGGCTTGGTGGTGTTCATCTTGGGACATGATGGAAGACGTGTCTGCCAATTTTCCTAGGGGAAAATTTAGAAAATATTATATTGAGAGATCCTGCTGAGTATGTGACTAATGTCTCCTCCATAACTGTATTAATACTCCACGCAGCAAAGCAGTGAAGCACAGTATTATGCCCCGGGGCCCCCACCACTGTAAATGTGGCACTGGTTAGCGGCAAGGAGAAAGCACCAGGCTATACCCTGAATGTGATTTTGCACTTGACATTGAAACATAGCCAGCAGATTTCCTTGAGGAGAACAGCTGTCGGTTGAAACGAAAGCTCATACAAACCTGCTGTATCTGGTGTACTCTTGTGTTGTGCATCCTGAGCCGAGACAAAGGACACATAAGCAGCGGAAGTTCCTGGGTGCAGCAAATTTGAACTCAATGCATTTTTCTCGTCAACACTTTGTGCAACAGTTTTCTTATGTAACCATGTGAAACAATTCACGCATCTTGTATTTACTTACCAACACTAGTTGTGCCAAAGTTGTCCAACAGAGACGGACCTGGTGGATTTGGTGCTTGCGCGAAGACATCTGAAATAAAGTGTAGCGATTTTGAATGGTGGCTCGACTATTTCGTTTCAGAAAATTCTGTTCATAGTACGTGTCATGTCCCTCAAAGTAACATGCACGATAGCTTTCTGACTCATGGCGCAACACAAGTATATGCAGGTAATACAGGGAGCCTTTCCTCCATCCTTGCAAAGCAAACAGTAATTAAAAGCCCCCAGCATCATCGGATGATCAACGATCGGAATAGAGATATGAAGAAAACACTAGGTTGCAATAAAGACTGACCCATTCACATGATACCATAATTCGTGGCTTTATGTCGCAAGACAGCTGTGATCATGAACGACGCCGTGGTCAGCCTCTGCATTATTCTTGCATATCTGCGGTCTCTTTAACATGTGCCAAAATTTCGACACATTGCCCACTGCATTTAACGTCCCTTGTGGAAGACTATGTGCCTAAGCAATTCACACACTGCCACCGAATCGTTGGCCTCCCCGGTCAGCACTGAACCTGTGTCCTTGAGATTAGAAGGCGATCATGCTACCAACCAAGCCACCCTGCACCGTCCCTATTCATACTTATCATGTCAAAAACAGTAGGTGACTCCCGTTCCTAGAGAAGGTACCCATCACATCTGATGCAATGCCTACAAGTCGTTGCTGAGTTCCTCTCCAGCACTGGACTAATGGATGAGCTCTAATAGGACACCTTTCTATCATCATCACTTTCTCATCCCTTCCACAAGAGCAATGGGGCAGTGTACCACCATAACGGCGGGGAATGACCCACCACATCATCAAGCCATTTATGTATGTGTGTGTGCGTGTCCAGAAGGAATTTTGTCAACGAGATCTGTCTGCGTCTGTTTTTAGCCTTGGTCATTCCAGCACTCGGGCTTTCTAACTGCTTTGTAAGATGCGCCAACCGGCAGCATTGCTCTGTTACGTCCCTATACAGATATAGCCGGTGATGGGTATTATTTAATGTTTTACTTGCCAACACAGGTATCATAAGGGGCCAACACAGCGTCTGATAACTACAAATCCTACCAGATAGAATCTGAAAGCTTCACTCAATACATTGGTATCTCATGCCAGTACCTCACCAATGGTTATACAGCACTAACACCCCTTTTTCACGACTCCCAAATTAACAGAATTCAATGGGCAAGTCCAAAAACGCTACTTACCAATAGCAGAATGTGATACAGGAGAGTGGCCGCAAAATTCGCACCATCCCGGTGGAAATGGTGCAGACCGCAGCACTTCCACGCTTCTCATAAAGGACGTACATTCACATGCCGTGCAGGCACCTTGGACGGTCCCGCGCAGAGGTGGGCACCCTCGCGAGGGCTTGTGAGGGTGAGGGCTCCCTCACCTCACCCTCACCTCACGGAATTTGAGGTGAGGTGAGGTGAGGAGCATCTTTTGGAGTAATGGTTGAGGTGAGGTGAGGTGAGGAAAAATCTTCCTAGAAGACGCTGAGGTGAGGTGAGGTGAGGGACATTTTCCTTGGGAAAGACTGAGGTGAGGTGAGGTGTGGAAAATTTTCTGAAAACTTTTTGAGGTGAGGTGAGGAAATTTTTTCTTCAGAAAGCCTGAGGTGAGGTGGGATGAGATACATTTTCTGAAAAATTTTTGAGGTGAGGTGAGGTGAGGGAAATTTTGTTAAAATTTTCTGAGGTGAGGATTCCTTTTTCATGTGAGGTGAGGACTTTTTTTCGTGTGTCGAGAGAAGAAAAGGGAGAATTTGTCCGAAAATATTTAGGTGATATGAGGCAAGTTGGCAAAAGGTAGTTGTTAGGGCTGTCTTCTTTACTTTATTTGTTTTTTCGGTGACTGTTGTAAACCAAACGACGCGAGCCGTTGCACATCACTATCAATAATCGCTGCTTATTGGCTGGTCCTGAGTCCTGACGATGGGTCTAGAGACTCTGGCTGCACATCTCACAAAAAGTAGGGGGCACGACATTGGGTGCACTGATGACGTGACACTCATACGATTATGATTCACAAAGCTGCGCTTCGATTCGACCACCACTGTAGCGCTCAACCTATCGGATGCCATGCGAAGGCGGTGAACGAGACAATTAGCAATGCACCTGCCATCCCACTAGCTGATGGCGAGCGGCCATGATATAATGCGTAGGACATGATCCGTAAATAATTTTAGCTATCATCGCCATTCATCAGGTACTCACCGCAGTCGTGGCGCTTTCTGGCCTTTGTTGCGCTTGCGCCACAAACACCTACAGTCACAATCTACCGCTGAAGCAGAGAGTCGGGACCTGATGCTTTAGTCTCGATACTTGCTTTACGCTGCGTACTTTCGTAATTTAAAAAAGTGAGAAGCGTCGACCTTGAGCAGGGAGGGGCACCCTCCTAACTGCAAGTGAGGTGAGGGCGCCTTGAACCCCCTCACCTCACAGAATTTGAGGTGAGGTGAGGTGAGGGAAATTTTTTATGCAAGGCTGAGGTGAGGTGAGGTGAGGGAAATTCTCTGAAAAGGTTTTGAGGTGAGGTGAGGTGAGGAAAGATTTTTTCAGGAAAGGCTGAGGTGAGGTGAGGTGAGGACATTTTTCGGATAATGTTATGAGGTGAGGTGAGGCGAGGAAAATTGTCTGAAAAATTATTTGAGGTGAGGGCAGGCGAGGAAAAATCTCTGAATTTTTTTGACGTGAGGTGAGGTGAGGGAAGTTCTCCGAAAAGTAGTTGAGGTGAGGTGAGGTGAGGACAAAGCTCCGTCCAGGAAAATCGAAGTGAGGGCAAAGACCGTGAGGAGTTTTGCCCACCTCTGGTCCCGCGTGAGTCTCTGTTAGTGCTCATTTGACTACTATGAAACATTTAAAAGAACAGTCGACGTTTCGCCAGTGGCATTGTCCTCGTCAGGACTAAAGTGTTAGGAATGTAGCACATGGCTTAAGTAGGTTCTTGGAGTGACGTCGGGGTTGGTAGAGGTGCGCCACGTGGCGGCTGTCAACTTCAGCAATTTTCTCCGAGGAGTGAGGTCATTATCCGTGGGTCGCTGTCCGGTTTATCAGGAAATTTCAGAGCAGGGTGGGTGCTGCTTCGACAGGGAACTGAAAGGCGAAGTGTGGTATCGATGTTTAGGTGACAAGGCTTCGTATTGTAGATAGTACACCAGGATCTTCGTTGATTGTTGATTTTAACATGTAAATGATGTAAGACTCGCGTTGCTCCCTACCTCTATCTGAATTAAAGCTTGATTGAAGAATAAAAAGGGCGACATCATTTATTGAATTTGGCTTTTTGTGAACGTCCGACCGGTGGTTGTTGAATCTGATCCGAAAAGATGTTTTGGTTTGACCTACGTATTGTGCTTGACACGCGTTGCACTGAATATCATAAATGACGTTGGATGAATTATAGTCAAAGTCACCATGAATTTTGACGAAGAAACTAGAATTTGTGCTCTTAAGCACGTGGGCACTTTGCATTAGTTTACATCTTTGGCACCTGCGGCTATTCCACGGATGGCATCCTGCTGTCGGACTTGCTGGTCGGTTGACCTTGGAGCCAACTAGATTATCATAGAGGTTTTGCTTGCGTCTGTAGGTCAGACGTGGGGGTTCTGGGAAGATTTGCCCCATGTGCTCTGACTGAAGAAGAATACTGTGGGGGCGATTAAGTATACTGTTGATGTTTGAAACATTATTATTAAACCTTAAAATGAGGTTAACGGAACCACTGCCTGATTTGCGGTTGCGGTTTTGGAACAGGGCTTTGCGATCTGCCCTGCGAGCCTTCCTTATTGCGTCCTCAACTAAATTGGGTGGGAATTGACGACTGATGAATGTTTTTTCAAGTTGGTTCAAATTTCTATTCAGATCACTCTCGCTGGAACAGATGCGTCAATAACGACTGCCTGGCTGTAGGGGATAGCAAGTTTAGTGTGCCGCGGGTGGCAACAATTGAAATCTAGTGTTTGTAAGTGCTCAAACGTCGCCATGCAAGTACTGGACAGCTGTTTCGGCCTTATTGGGCCATCGTCAGCAGTACGCAGGCAGGCAACGTTTGAGCGGATGCCGTCAGAAGGTCACGTAGCACGTGATTCCTCCCGTCAGGGTGTGTTAAAGGTCAGCTATGCCTAAATAGTCGAAACGGTTGTGATATTCTGAAAGCCCACACACAACTCTCCCCAAAATGCACCTTCATCCTCCCAGTTCGGTACAGTACCAGGTAAAAAAAAACTTATTGTGAACAGGGAATATCTCACTAGAAAAGCCGGCACTTGTGTATTGTTTCAATTCAAATTGCCAGGCTAAAGCACGACTTCCTTGGCGGTTCTAGTTTTAAGGCGAATTTGAGGCCTTACATGATATCAGGCAGTGTAACGGACTGGACCACTTGTAAAGCATTCAGGCAGGTTGTCAAGCAACCCAGAGAGCTACGAAAGGTTTTGCTCGTTGTCAAGTGTTGTCTTGAGAAACACCCGTATTTGACCAGATGGTGCCACGGTGGATGTCGTCTTTGCTGGGCCAGTCCAGACCAGTCAAGAGCAGTCTGCTCAGCTTAGCAACAGCCATACTGTCCAGGCTGTTAATCTGCAGTCTGCAGCATCTGATGGAAGTCAGGCTACCCAGTCAGACAGCCTGGAAGGGAAGGAACTATGGACTGGGCCAAACACTCGGTTCTTGATTGCAAAATATAAAGAACAGAAAGAGATGGTGGGGAAGAAGGGTGGATTTCGGTTAGTACCACATTTTTATGGCACAACAATTATTATAGGTATGCATACTTGATTTTGTTCAAATTTCTTACCGCACGAGACGTGCGTTGTGGCAAGCGACGCTATCTCAAAGGAGTTTGGTAGCAGTATGACCACCATCCAAGTCGAGAACAAATGGAAGTCTCTCGAGAGGGCCTACAAACGGACGAAGACAAAGAATGGGTCCTCAGGCCATTCTAGGGTTTCCTGTGGGCATGAAGAGTAAGAATACTGTGGGATCCTGCAGTAAGTTTCCAGTTGTTAACTTGCTGTTCTCACTGGGAGTTGGGCGATGTGCTTCAGAAAGAGCACCACATCAGCCCGACGACCCTTCTTGCTCCAGGATTAACCATTGAAAAGGACAGCTCCAGGTATTTCCTCTCTACCCTGTTACAAAGGCATGCAGTGTACAAACTCGCTTTCCTTCAAGCACTCCAACCGACACTGAAGGGAGCAGCAGCCCGGCGGACGAGACACAGGCAACTCCCGAACCCCGCACTCCGCAGAGTGGTGAAGCCCACACTTTGCCGGGTGGTAAGAAGCGACGGACGAAAGAGATCCAAGCCCTTCTTCACACACTGGAGGAATCTAGAAAAGGACGTGCTGAAAGATTCGAGAAAAAAAAAGTCTTTGTTAGAGCGCCTTGTGGTGGCATTTGAAGAATCTGATAAAGAATAGACTTGCTGCACTGGCGACGTGTGTCTGTCTTGCTTACTGCAAATCAGGTTTTTGCAGCAACCCTTTACACAGTCTCATACATTTCAAGAGTTTGCCAGTTACATTGTGAGTAGACGTCAACTCTGCTGCTGTGCGATGGTCTTTCGTAGGTTCTCGCAACATTCCACTGAGTTGCTATCAGTTCTCACCCAGCCTTCTTCTTCATTGCCAACGTCTTCGTGATGATAGCCACCCAGATCATCAAAGAAGTCTCGTTCTTCCTTACACAGATTGTGCAACACACACGCGCCCATAATGATTAAGCAGCATTGCTTGATGCTGGCAGCATCGACCAGGTACTACCTTCTGAACCGTTGTTTCAGGAGGCCGTATGTGTTTTCGATAGCAACCCGTTGCTGGGAATGGAGCCGATTGAACTTCTTTTTCCACACGGGGAAGCTGCTTTCAGTGTCCCGGTACGGTCTTAGAAGCCACGGTAGAAGGGGGTAAGCGGAGTCACCGAGCAAGTAAACCCCACTACACTTTGCTGTGGCATCATTGAACAGTGGGCTCTCACGGAGAACCCTAGCATCGTGTGCTGTGAAATAAGTTTTGAGTTGCTTGGCGTCCATCAATGTTCCCGATAGTGCGTATACATCGTTTTTGTATGGTCTGTATCATGTAAATGTTAGACAAAGTAGTGCTTCCCCAAGCTAGATGGCAGCAGTTATAAGCAACGGTAGGAAAAGTGCATTATATAAAGTGATTTTTACTTTGCATGGAAGAATGGCTTTGAACCTATGCATTTTTCCTGTGACATTCGCGAGTTCGGAACAAAGGTAGTTTACATGGTTGTCCCAGGACAACGTTTCTTGAAAGTGCACTCCTAGAAACTTCATTTTATCAACAATTTCGATGTGGCAATTGCCCAAATATAAGTTGGAAACTGTGGCTAGGGGTTCATTCTTTGGCCTGAAAATAACTGCCTTGGTTTTTGTCAGGTTTAGTCGAAGCGAATTTGAATTTGAATTTTTATGACTGAATTCGAAGTCAGGTATACTCATATGTATATCTTAAACATTAGTAGTCTTAACAGTTTTAAGTCACTATCTTTATGACGTTCTCATTGTTGTTTTAATTTCGTGATTCCAGAAAATCCAGAGCATTCCTGCAGGGCACGAACTTTTTCGAACAGGAAGCCTAAGTAGCTAATAAAATAAAAAATAAAAGAAGGAAGGACGAAAAAAGAAACAACATGCAAAGTTTCGCTCTTAGTTCCGGATGAACCGTTATTTGAACTGGGTACCGGTATTTTTTTAACGGTACAGTTCCGGTTCAGCTTTAAGATGGCGTCGACTGTTTCGGTTCGGTTCCGTTCCGGTTCGGCCAAAAATAACGGTTAATAACGGTTTTCGGTTCGTGTTCAGGTTCGGTTCGGCACTCTTGTTCCAGTACATCGCGCGTTTCCAATACGTTATGGTTTTGACCAGTTTGGACCAGTATAGCTATTCCAGGAAGGAGGATGACCAGGGAAGGCGGTACGAACCGATAAACGAATACAAGCAAAAAGCGATAATAGGGAGGAGAAAGATACGCCATTGGCGGTCACGAAGTGGCTTGGGCCAATCTGGCGAGTGTGTGTGTTGGGGGGGGGGGGGGGGGGGGGGGCACCAACTCGCTCAGACTCCTGCTCCTCGCCCGACGCGATGTGTCGTCTGATGGAAGTAGGTACGTTTCTCGTGCGCATTGCGATTTCATTTAGTTACACTTTTGCATTTCGTCGAAATCTATTAGGGTGACGGACAATATTCACTGCCGGCCGACCGTGTTTGTGGATACTTCATTGTCCACAGCGAAGCAGACGCTGTCCGTGAATAACCATACTTCTGCAAACGGTGCTTCGGCAAGGCCTAGGGCGAGGCAACAGTCACAGAGTGACAGGCTCCGGTACTCTTGTAGACTTTGACTATTGCGTGTTTGTTGCGTGTCTACACTTTTGGATCTGGAGCATATGTTTCGCGAAAGTGTTTTAATGCGACTTCATAACTTTCCTGTCGGGGGAGGGAGGCAAGCAGCGTATGTGTTGGTCATGGTGTTTCCTTCTTTCTTTTTTGCATGGCAAAGTTATGCATAATTATGTACACTCTAAGAAATTTCGTTGAAAAATAGACATATTTACATGAACCGTTGACGTAAAATTTTACAGAACCATTTGTAGACCCGCTTTAACAGGGCGGCTTGGTAAAACGAAACAAAAGTGGTGGGATCACTCTGGTTTACACTTCGCAAAATAAACTTCGAGAATAAGCTCCTCGAAATAAATCACGAAAAAATCCACGGTGTAAAGATAAAGCCGTAAAAATCAACTTTTGCGATACAAACGCTTCAGATTCAAACTTTCAAAATAAATCGTCTCTGATTGGTCGACAGCCACGACAGCCTTAGAGCAACGAAGGCTTTTGGCTCCCGCGTCTCAAAATAGTTCCCCGCAGGGTGAGGCTTTTTGTGGTGGGCTGGGAACGAGAGTACCGAGTCTGGACCAATCGTTTACTGTATTCTCCGCGGGCTATTGGGATTCTGTTGACACTGCTGTTAATGATTTGTTCTGCTGCTCACCTGCCAAATTTGAGTATGTCGAACTCTGAATTCGTGTCGTGTCACCAAATGAGTTGCTTGCTTGCTTGCTTAATATGGGTTATGGAAGGTCAGCCTTCCTCGCGGAGGCTTGCTTCCCGGTGTTAGTTCCACCTATGGTTGACACCTGCTATATTATGAACATTGTCGCGAACATCGCCATTCTCCTGCAGCTGCCTTGGTTGAAGTCGTACACTCTTAGAAATGAACTTCACCACATAGCACGCTCCTAGCCAACCATCACCCCGAATGACAACGTTCTCGCCCCTGACTTGTTGAAAACGGGAGGAGGAGCCTATTTTGTGCCGTGCATAATGGAACAAAATAGGCTCCTCCTCCCGTTTTCAACAAATCTGGGGCGAGAACGTTGTCATTCGGGGTGATGGTTGGCTAGGAGCGTGCTATGTGGTGAAGTTCATTTCTAAAAGTGTAGTTTATGTTGTCACGAAAGAGGGACCAGTTATCCTCAATGGAGTGAGGCGAGGTGCCATGAAAGGAATTTTCATACAGAGCTTCAAGACCGTCGTTGATGGCTTGGAAGTTAGCGCGAGCGTAGTCGTATATGGTTTTATCGTCGAATTTACGAACATTTGTACGACTTAAAGAGATATCGAAGAAAATGGCCTTGTGGTCACTGAGACCATCAGTGACATGCAAAGAAGTGATGTGCTCAGGATGGTTAAAACAAAGGGTTGACTGCGTGGCATGAGTTATTCGGGTAGGATGTGGAACGACCTGCGATAGATTAAATGTAAGGCATAAATCAGGCACAAACAGTGTCTCTTGTGAACTCCCGGAAAGATCGCAGTCGAGCAAGTCCCAATTTATTGACCGTATATGTATCAGCGTATATTGAAGGTATATATTACTGTATATGTATCAGGAAGGGAGTTGCCTCAGGACAGAAGCCGCCGATATTTCGAACAGAGACTGTTCTTCTTCTAGGCACCGTCCTCATCATTGGCATGGTATTTAAAGGGTTAGGTGTGACGTGTTTAAAGGTTCATGCGAATTGTGGGTCAACAGCCCGGAGGGAAGAAAGGGTCCGTACGGGCTTCTACGGCGGGAGTGAATGGCTGCTTTGTTAGAGTGTGGAGGGGATTATGTGAACGTAGTGATCTAGGCTACAGACCGGTTACAGAAAAATGGAAGGTTCACGAACACGTGGACGAAACGGGACAACAGGCAAGAATTCGCAAGCATAGCGAAAGATAAGGAGGTTAGTGGTTACGTGGGGAAAATTCCAGAACGAGCAAGGGTTTTTTTTTTAAATATATATTTGTAATACAAAGTTGTGGCATGCAATAAAGAGAGCAGAAAGCAGTGGCCATGCAGAACATAACAGATGATAATGGATGTAGAAGGGAAAAGCATATTTTATTTGTGAAGTGTTTCTAGGGTGCCTTGTGATTTGTTGATACCGGACGGGTGAAGAGCGTTGAACTTGTATATGAGATAAGACTCCCTATCACGTCTGTCACGTGTGGATCTAAACCCGGTTTCTAGAATATATAGTTTAATGTTGTCAAAATTGTGACCAGGAACGTTAAAGTGTTCGGCGACTGCTTTGGGTAGCTTGTTGGACGTGTCGGTTCTGTGTCCGGTAAGGCGGTTGTTCATTTGTTGGCCGGTTTCACCAATGTATTGCATAGAGCAGTCGCCGCATTCAATGCAGTATATGACATTGGAGCTTGTGCATGTGAATGCGTGGTTAACGGGGTGGGTGTAATTGCTCGCAGTGCTTTTGATGGAGTTAGCGTGTTGAACGTGCTTGCATGTTTTGCAGCGCGGGAGGTTGCAGGGTCGTGTTCCCGTGTACGGGGTGCTTGTTTTGCTGATTTTGGCATTGACCAAGGAGTCTGCCAGGTTTCTTGCGCGTCGGTATGTCACCTGTTTGGGATTTGTGAATATGTTGCTAAGTCGGTCACTGCTTTGGAGGAGGGGCTCGTGCTTCTTTAAATGGCTTTGATGTTTGGAAGTGCGTTGGAATATCTTGTGATGAAGCTTTTTTGGCACACGTCGGAATTTTTTCGGTTTTCCAGAACCTCGTTTCGATCGAGTGTGAGTGCCTTATGACGGAATTCGGTTAGGAGGGAGTCTGGATAGTCCCTTTGGGTAAGTGTACTGCAGAGTTCGTCAAGCTTCTCAGCGTAATCTGTGTCGTTTGAACAAATTCTGCGTAGTCTTACACTCTGCCCATTAGGAATTCCAACCTTACAGTGACGCGGGTGGTGACTCTTGAAGTGAAGGTATTGTTGTTTGTCAGTTGGCTTTTTGTACAGGGTTGTGATGAGGTTGCCGTTGTCTAGTGATATCGTGGTGTCGAGGAAGTTAATTAAGTGAGTTGACTGTTGTGATGTGAACTTTATGTTGCTATGCGCGGTGTTCAGTAGATCTACGAACTTTTGAAATTCATGTTCCCCGTGTTCCCATATTATCAGTATATCATCGATATATCGAAGGTACACCGTGGGTTTTAATGAGAGGGCGCTGAGAACTTTGTTTTCTAAGAACCCCATGAAGACATTTTCGTATGTGGGTGCAACAGTGCCCATACTTGTACCGTGTACTTGTAGGTAGTATTCGCCATTGAACTCGAAGTAGTTCAGTTTAAGGACCAAGTCCATTAGAGGGAGTATGGTTTCCGTGTCTTTTCTGGTGTTTGTTGTAGAAAGGGTATTGCAGAGGGCTGTGATTCCGTCGTTGTGTGGGATGTTAGTATACAGTGATGTCACATCCAGCGTGGCTAGTATTGTGTCCCTACCAAATGTACGAGTGTTGTTTTATATATCTGATTATTCTGAGGAGGTGGGGTGTGTCTTGTACATGCGATGGCAGTGTTGTCGGAATATGGTTTAAATAGTGGTCCAGGAATTTCGAGAGTCTTTCTGTTGGTGTGTTGTTATTAGATACAATTGGCCTGCCGGGGATGTCAGCCGTATAGAGCTCGTTGGCGTGTACCTTGTGGATTTTGGGCAATAAATAGAAACGACCTGCGCCTGTGTTTGATGGGGTGAGATATCTGAGGCCATCACGTGTGATGAGCTTTCGTTCGTGGAGGTCCTGTATGGTATGGGTTATTAGCGCTGTGTACTCCTTTGTTGGGTCATGGTCCAGTTTGAGGTAGTGTTGCGTATTGTTGAGTTGCCTATGAGCTTCACAGATATATTTATCTGTGGGCCAGATGACGATACTCCCACCCTTATCAGCGGGCTTGATAATGATATCATCTCTGTCAGCTAGCGCTTTGATGATGTCACGCTGTGTTTTAGTGAGGTTGTGACCACGCGAGCTTTGGGAAATACACATTAAACAAGTAAGCAACGACATCCTTCGCGGTATTTCCCAAAGCTCGCACCAGAAAAGACACGGAAACCATACTCCCTCTAATGGACTTGGTCCTTCAAGAGCAGCATTCAGGGACACCCCCTCTGAAACCCGGCTTGACCTGATAGCAGAGGACTACGCCAGGAAGCTAAGTTTACAGGGTGGTGCGTGAGCACGTGAGGAGGAACAGATCTGGGAAGGGAGAGGAGGACATATTTGAGGCGAACAATTCGCTTTTCGCGCCCCGACCTGATAACAACACCGATAACACGCCCGGGAGCATTCGCGTAAGATAAAGAATAAGACGTGATGTATAACTGTGGGAATGAGCATGAGACTTTCCAGATATCGGGAGATTACCGCATGAAATCGGCAGGTTGGCGCCTGTGATAACCTTTTGGACGACAAATTGACTAAATGCGAGTTCTAAGAGTGCAGCAAGCACAGCAGCTCCGCTCCGCAGACGATACACAGACTACGTAATTTTATGATGATACCGTCAGTATCAAATTGGTATCAAGAGTTATTACGAGCTAAAATAGAGGAAACTGACAAATTGGAGCCAGTGAGTGCCACTTCGGCGACGATTTGCCAAAATGTCTGAAGTATATAGATTGGGCTGGTTGGTGTAAATCCACAAGCGACCAAGAACAAACACGAAACAACAACAGAGCGACTTGTGTGTGATCTTGCCTCCTGTTTGTTCTTTGGCCGCTTGAAAACGAATGATTTGACCAAACGCTACTTCGCACGCTCTAGCAAGGGAAACAGGTATGGGCCGCGGACTCGTAGCTATTTAGCATGGATATACAGACTACGTAATTAAGCGATGACATCTTCGATATCACGTTTATATCCAGAGTTATTACTAAATGAAATGGAAGATATGGACAATTTGGCGTCTGACCACTAAATAGAATAAAGCCCCCCCCCCCCCACACACACACATGCACACACCAATAGCGAAGAACTCGGAATGAAACCAGGTTTTCAGGTATTATTTTTACCCTTGCTTGATGTAGTGCTGCTCCTGTCGACGTCAGGAAGTACATTCACATTCGAGCAGTTCTTGTGACTCATGAACCTCAACAAGTAGTTATAGCGATTTGGTCTGAACGTGCATTTTGATAAACTACACTGTAAGTAATATGATAATTGAGAAGTAATAGTGGAAGACAAGTGCATAGAATGACATCATCTTAATTATTACACTAAGTTTATGGGCTTACAGCATAGCAGCAGCCTCTCCGGATATCATGCGCGAAAAGCTATATACGGAGGACAGAGAGGCACAGAGAGAAAAAAAAAAAAAAAATAGATGGAGTAGTTATGTACGAGGGTCATTGTATGAAAATTTTTAATTATTTCTCTCTCCCTGTTTTTTTTCTTTTTCACGTTGAAAATGCAAGCAAAATCAACAATACAGTGTGTAAACCGACAATTTCAGTGATCCTGAACGTTGGGATAATCGTTCGTGAAGAACTATGTACGAAGAACTTGCAACGCCTTTCAAATTTTCAATTTCTCATTTGAAAAAAAAGCTAATTTGTTTCTGTTGGTCTGTCAAGTGAAGTTTTTTATTGACGAATTGTATATGCGAATGCCTAATAACTATACCGCTCAGCTGTTTACGCCAAGGTACTTTGCTATAATTTCGGTCCTTTCCAAGGTCATTACCCGCACCCCGCACAGGGAGGTGTACACTCCCCCTGAATTTTCCCAACCACTCCCCTGTAATTCATGAGATTTCCCGATACAGCTTGGCCACCAATGCATCTACCCATAGATATGTATCCATATAGATATACCAACATATGGTTCGCTCCACTCAAAATCACGCAGACATCTTATCACGCCGGGTACCCCATCTTGGCTTCTATGTGCATTGATGATAGTGCCAGCCGCAACAACAATGACAAAGAAGAAATTGTCGTTCCTCTTCGCTGCTGATACGAGTTGCGCAACGGACTAAAAGCTGATACCTTCCGTTTGAATTCAGCATGAGAGAGCCGCGACGATATGGCAAGGAAAAAACTTGCCAAGCTACGGCGCACAAAAGTTAACTTGCACGACAAATCGCCGGCAGTCCGAACATTTACGCGGCAACAGACACCTACGAGCACTGGTGCTAAAGTCTGAGGAAAAGACATCATAGATGAAAATACATATTCGTTACGAAGCTGTTTGAATTTCACTGTTCATGGTAATCAACCAATTTTTCTCGAAGTGCAGCACGCATAAAGAAGTCAATGAATCGCTTACACGTCGACCTGCAAGAAATGACCCACAATATCCCTCTGAAGCATTGCATCACTTTCCAACTTCTTTGAGAAAAGTAAAAAGTAACCTTTCTGCAACCCCGATGATGGCAGGAGCAACCAAGGAATACACCACAAAGAGTCACTGGTGTATTCTGCATAGCGAAACCATTATCAACGACTTATACTAGGCCCTTGTACTGAGATTTTAACAGTGGCGACCGTAAAATTTGGAAAAGGCGCCGACAGAGTCCTCTAAAACGGGCAAAACACTTTGTAGTCAAAGGCATATTCGAGACGGCTTATGCTATTGCCCTTCCCACTGGGATTGTAACGGAGGCGACCGCAAAATCCGTAAAAGACCGCAGCAGAGCCCTTTAGAACGGGCGATATTTCTTTAATCATGGTTCCAAACAGATACTATCAACGGCTTATGATGCTGTTCTACAGGGATCGCAACAGAAGCGACCACAAAATTCGGAAAAGGCAGCAGCAGAGTCCTCTACAACGTACGAAACCCCTTGTATCATGGTACCAAAGGCATATTCATGACGGCTTATGCTATGCCTGTCTACCGGAATTGCGCAAGACGGGACCGCAAAATTTGGATACGGCGGCAGCAAGGCCTTTTAAAACGGGCGATACTCCCTGTATCACGGAGCGAAAGAAAGAAAGTTATCAGCGGCTTGTGCAATGCTATTCTGCTGGAGTTATGACACAGACGATCGCCAAATTCGGAAAACGTGGCAGAGCACTCTGAAACGAGCAAAACCCCTTGTGTCATGCTGCCAAAGACATATTATCAACAACTTATACTACCGAGATCATAACACAGGCAACCGCAAATATCCGAAAAGGATGCAGCATAGCCCTTCAGAACGGGCGAGACCCCTTGTATCATGCTGCCGATGACATGTCATCAATGGCTTGTGCTATGCCCTTCTACTGGGATTGTAATAGAGACTACCGCAAAATACGGAAAATGCTGATCGAGCCCTTTAAAACATGCGAAGCCCCTTTAATCCTGGTGCCATTGCGTACATGGAGAAGTCGCGTTTGAAGAAACTGCTTCCAAAACGACACTCGCAAAGCAAAAAGCGTCCTAAGCTGATTTTGTAGTATGCATATATGAAAGTAAGATCACGGGGTTTGAACCCCGTACCTTGCTCCCCTGTTGCACCCTGAGAGGTCGCGTTTGACAAAATCGCTTCCAAAACTGCACTCGAAATGGCCAAGTGGCGAATTTCGTCAACTTCCGGGCTTAATATCATTCCATATAAAAATAATATTAAAGATGTCCAAAGCTAATTTTGTAATATGTGTATGTGAAAGTAAGATCACAGGGTTTGAACCCCGTATCTTGTTCTCCTGTTGCACCCTGAGAAGTCGCGTTTGACAAAATCACTACCAAAACGGCACTCGAAATGGCCAAATTGCCAATTTCGTCAACTTTGGGGCTTTATATCATTTGATATAAAAATAATATTAAGGATGTCCTTAGCCAATTTTGTAGTATGTATATGTGAAAGTTAGATCACGGGGTTTGAACCTCGTACCTTGTTCCCCTGTTGCACCCTGAGAGGTCGCGTTTGACAAAATCGCTTCCAAAACTGCACTCCAAATGGCCAAGTGGCGAATTTCGTCAACTTCCGGGCTTAATATCATTCCATATAAAAATAATGTTAAAGATCTCCTAAGCTAATTTTGTAATATGTGTATGTGAAAGTAAGATCACGGGGTTTGAACGCCGTACCTTGTTCCCCTGTTGCACCCTGAGAGGTCGCGTTTGACAAAATCGCTTCCAAAACGGCACTCGAAATGGCCAAATTGCCAATTTCGTAAACTTAGGGGCTTTATATCATTTGATATAAAAATAATATTAAGGATGTCCTAAGCCAATTTTGTAGTATGTACATGTGAAAGTAGGATCACGGGGTTTGAACCCCGTACCTTGTTCCCCTGTTGCACCCTGTGAGGTCGCGTTTGACAAAATCGCTTCCAAAACGGCACTCGAAATGGCCAAATTGCCAATTTCGTTAACTTTGGGGCTTTATATCATTTAATATAAAAATAATATTAAGGATGTCCTAAGCTGATTTTGTAGTATTATATGCGAAAGTAAGATCACGGGGTTTGAACCCCGTACCTTGTTCCCGTGTTGCACCCTGAGAGGTCGCGTTTGACAAAATCGCTTCCAAAACGGCACTCGAAATGGGCAAATTGCCAATTTCGTCAACTTGGGGGCTTTATATCATTTGATATAAAAATAATATTAAGGATGTCCTAAGCTGATTTTGTAGTATGTATATGCGAAAGTAAGATCACGGGGTTTGAACCCCGTATCTTGTTCTCCTGTTGCACCCTGAGAAGTCGCGTTTGACAAAATCACTTCCAAAACGGCACTCGAAATGGCCAAATTGCCAATTTCGTCAACTTTGGGGCTTTATATCATTTGATATAAAAATAATATTAAGGATGTCCTTAGCCAATTTTGTAGTATGTATATGTGAAAGTTAGATCACGGGGTTTGAACCCCGTACCTTGTTCCCATGTTGCACCCTGAGAGGTCGCGTTTGACAAAATCGCTTCCAAAACTGCACTCCAAATGGCCAAGTGGCGAATTTCGTCAACTTCCGGGCTTAATATCATTCCATATAAAAATAATATTAAAGATGTCCTAAGCTAATTTTGTAATATGTGTATGTGAAAGTAAGATCACGGGGTTTGAACCCCGTACCTTGTTCCCCTGTTGCACCCTGAGAGGTCGCGTTTGACAAAATCGCTTCCAAAACGGCACTCGAAATGGCCAAATTGCCAATTTCGTTAACTTTGGGGCTTTATATCATTTGATATAAAAATAATATTAAGGATGTCCTAAGCCAGTTTTGTAGTATGTATATGTGAAAGTAAGATCACGGGGTTTGAACCCCGTACCTTGTTCCCCTGTTGCACCCTGAGAGGTCGCGTTTGACAAAATCGCTTCCAAAACGGCACTCGAAATGGCCAAATTGCCAATTTCGTTAACTTTGGGGCTTTATATCATTTAATATAAAAATAATATTAAGGATGTCCTAAGCTGATTTTGTAGTATTATATGCGAAAGTAAGATCACGGGGTTTGAACCCCGTACCTTGTTCCCGTGTTGCACCCTGAGAGGTCGCGTTTGACAAAATCGCTTCCAAAACGGCACTCGAAATGGGCAAATTGCCAATTTCGTCAACTTGGGGGCTTTATATCATTTGATATAAAAATAATATTAAGGATGTCCTAAGCTGATTTTGTAGTATGTATATGCGAAAGTAAGATCACGGGGTTTGAACCCCGTATCTTGTTCTCCTGTTGCACCCTGAGAAGTCGCGTTTGACAAAATCACTTCCAAAACGGCACTCGAAATGGCCAAATTGCCAATTTCGTCAACTTTGGGGCTTTATATCATTTGATATAAAAATAATATTAAGGATGTCCTTAGCCAATTTTGTAGTATGTATATGTGAAAGTTAGATCACGGGGTTTGAACCCCGTACCTTGTTCCCATGTTGCACCCTGAGAGGTCGCGTTTGACAAAATCGCTTCCAAAACTGCACTCCAAATGGCCAAGTGGCGAATTTCGTCAACTTCCGGGATTAATATCATTCCATATAAAAATAATATTAAAGATGTCCTAAGCTAATTTTGTAATATGTGTATGTGAAAGTAAGATCACGGGGTTTGAACCCCGTACCTTGTTCCCCTGTTGCACCCTGAGAGGTCGCGTTTGACAAAATCGCTTCCAAAACGGCACTCGAAATGGCCAAATTGCCAATTTCGTTAACTTTGGGGCTTTATATCATTTGATATAAAAATAATATTAAGGATGTCCTAAGCCAATTTTGTAGTATGTATATGTGAAAGTAAGATCACGGGGTTTGAACCCCGTACCTTGTTCCCCTGTTGCACCCTGAGAGGTCGCGTTTGACAAAATCGCTTCCAAAACGGCACTCGAAATGGCCAAATTGCCAATTTCGTTAACTTTGGGGCTTTATATCATTTAATATAAAAATAATATTAAGGATGTCCTAAGCTGATTTTGTAGTATGTATATGCGAAAGTAAGATCACGGGGTTTGAACCCCGTACCTTGTTCCCGTGTTGCACCCTGAGAGGTCGCGTTTGACAAAATCGCTTCCAAAACGGCACTCGAAATGGCCAAATTGCCAATTTCGTCAACTGTGGGGCTTTATATCATTTAATATAAAAATAATATTAAGGATGTCCTAAGCCAATTTTGTAGTATGTACATGTGAAAGTAGGATCACGGGGTTTGAACCCCGTACCTTGTTCCCCTGTTGCACCCTGTGAGGTCGCGTTTGACAAAATCGTTTCCAAAACTGCACTCGAAATGGCCAAGTGGCGAATTTCGTCAACTTCCGGGCTTAATATCATTCCATATAAAAATAATATTAAAGATGTCCTAAGCTAATTTTGTAATATGTGTATGTGAAAGTAAGATCACGGGGTTTGAACCCCGTACCTTGTTCCCCTGTTGCACCCTGAGAGGTCGCGTTTGACAAAATCGCTTCCAAAACTGCACTCCAAATGGCCAAGTGGCGAATTTCGTCAACTTCCGGGATTAATATCATTCCATATAAAAATAATATTAAAGATGTCCTAAGCTAATTTTGTAATATGTGTATGTGAAAGTAAGATCACGGGGTTTGAACCCCGTACCTTGTTCCCCTGTTGCACCCTGAGAGGTCGCGTTTGACAAAATCGCTTCCAAAACGGCACTCGAAATGGGCAAATTGCCAATTTCGTCAACTTGGGGGCTTTATATCATTTGATATAAAAATAATATTAAGGATGTCCTAAGCTGATTTTGTAGTATGTACATGCGAAAGTAAGATCACGGGGTTTGAACCCCGTACCTTGTTCCCCTGTTGCACCCTGAGAGGTCGCGTTTGACAAAATCGCTTCCAAAACGGCACTCGAAATGGCCAAATTGCCAATTTCGTCAACTTTGGGGCTTTATATCATTTGATATAAAATTAATATTAAGGATGTCCTAAGCCAATTTTGTAGTATGTATATGTGAAAGTAAGATCACGGGGTTTGAACCCCGTATCTTGTTCTCTTGTTGCACCCTGAAAGGTCACGTTTGACAAAATCACTTCCAAAACGGCACTCGAAATGGACAGTTTTATCAAGTTGTATAGTTTAATATAAAAGCGATATAAAATACAAAACGGTGTCATTTGTATATTACTCACTAAATAAAGTTATCTTTTCTGTCAGCCCCTTCGAGTTCTGGAAAAAATGACCGTTCTCGTTTCGAACTGCTTCAGACCGGCCGTACAGTCTCAGCGCATGCGTATTGCGATAAGACTGGGTCGAGCGCCTAGGACGGGAACCCTGTCTGAGTCGCAACTTTGAAGGCCCTTGGGTGCATCAGGATTAACACTCACACATCGTGCCGTGGTTGGTATGTGGCCTGGAGGACGTACTGAACGAAAATAGGCGATGACATTTCCAGAATTTGACTGCCTTTGTCGAAAAATCGTAGTCTAAACATGAGCGATGTGCAAAAATCGACGGAATCCCCATAGGCGCAATGCATTAAAATTCATTTGGCCAGGGTGCAGTAGGCCTATATTCTGGTGGCGCCTTTCATGTCTCCAGGGGTTCTTTACATGGTGCTCTTCTCTATTAGACGATGACATCTTAACAATTTTATTCGGTTTTGCTGTTAATTGGCATAAACGCTGTCTCCCATTGAATTCACATCCTGTAAGGCCGCTTCCCGCATAGCGGCTGAGTATAGTGACGGAGTGCGCCGGCGGGGGGGTGACCGCGAATTTTGGGATTGAAACTGAACTACTTCGAGTTCAATGGCGAATACTACCTACAAGTACACGGTACAAGTATGGGCACTGTTGCACCCACATACGCAAATATCTTCATGGGGTTCTTAGAAAACAAAGTTCTCAGCGCCCTCTCATTAAAACCCACGGTGTACCTTCGATACATCGATGATATACTGATAATATGGGAACACGGGGAACATGAATTTCAAAAGTTCGTAGATCTACTGAACACCGCGCATAGCAACATAAAGTTCACATCACAACAGTCAACTCACTTAATTAACTTCCTCGACACCACGATATCACTAGACAACGGCAACCTCATCACAACCCTGTACAAAAAGCCAACTGACAAACAACAATACCTTCACTTCAAGAGTCACCACCCGCGTCACTGTAAGGTTGGAATTCCTAATGGGCAGAGTGTAAGACTACGCAGAATTTGTTCAAACGACACAGATTACGCTGAGAAGCTTGACGAACTCTGCAGTACACTTACCCAAAGGGACTATCCAGACTCCCTCCTAACCGAATTCCGTCATAAGGCACTCACACTCGATCGAAACGAGGTTCTGGAAAACCGAAAAAATTCCGACGTGTGCCAAAAAAGCTTCATCACAAGATATTCCAACGCACTTCCAAACATCAAAGCCATTCTAAAGAAGCACGAGCCCCTCCTCCAAAGCAGTGACCGACTTAGCAACATATTCACAAATCCCATACAGGTGACATACCGACGCGCAAGACACCTGGCAGACTCCTTGGTCAATGCCAAAATCAGCAAAACAAGCACCCCGTACACGGGAACACGACCCTGCAACCTCCCGCGCTGCAACACATGCAAGCACGTTCAACACGCTAACTCCATCAAAAGCACTGCGAGCAATTACACCCACCCCGTTAACCACGCATTCACATGCACAAGCTCCAATGTCATATACTGCATTGAATGCGGCGACTGCTCTATGCAATACATTGGTGAAACCGGCCAACAAATGAACAACCGCCTTACCGGACACAGAACCGACACGTCCAACAAGCTCCCCAATGCAGTCGCCGAACACTTTAACGTTCCTGGTCACAATTTTGACAACATTAAACCATATATACTAGAAACCGGGTTTAGATCCACACGTGACAGACGTGATAGGGAGTCTTATCTCATATACAAGTTCAACGCTCTTCACCCGTCCGGTATCAACAAATCACAAGGCACCCTAGAACCACTTCACAAATAAAATATGCTTTTCCCTTCTACATCCATTATCATCTGTTATGTTCTGCATGGCCACTGCTTTCTGCTCTCTTTATTGCATGCCACAACTTTGTATTACAAATATATATTTAAAAAAAAAACCCTTGCTCGTTCTGGAATTTTCCCCACGTAACCACTAACCTCCTTATCTTTCGCTATGCTTGCGAATTCTTGCCTGTTGTCCCGTTTCGTGCACGTGTTCGTGAACCTTCCATTTTTCTGTAACCCGTCTGTAGCCTAGATCACTACGTTCACATAATCCCCTCCACACTCTAACAAAGCAGCCATTCACTCCCGCCGTAGAAGCCCGTACGGACCCTTTCTTCCCTCCGGGCTGTTGACCCACAATTCGCATGAACCTTTAAACACGTCACACCTAACCCTTTAAATACCATGCCAATGATGAGGACGGTGCCCAGAAGAAGAACAGTCTCTGTTCGAAATATCGGCGGCTTCAGTCCTGAGGCAACTCCCTTCCTACATCTCTACCGGTTCGCTGGATTTCTACCCATCTACTGTATATGTATCAGGGTAGATTTCAAGCTTCCTGAGCGCGCACAGACGGTGAGCTCAGTTGTCTCGCGACGTAACAGACGGAGAAAGACACCGGCTGTCACACACACAGCCATCCCGAAAGCTATGCCCATCTTTGTTGATGCACCCACGAATCCACAGGAAGACTGCCGAAGCTCTCCCACTCGTACTAAGTACCTGTAGCTTGAACTACAAACAGTTTGGTGCACACTCCACAAAACGAGAACAGCTGATTTCATGGGCGCGGCCATGCGAGCCGAGAAGGACAGTTCAGCAGAGGAGCAATGGGTGGTTTTCAAGTTGAGAAGTGGCGCTACGCATGCTGGGTCTTCGAACTTCCGGTCCGAAATTGCGCTCAATTGGAGCAAAGCAAAACTTATACCATCTGGCTTAAAAGACAACCAAGATGAGCTTTCCTGGGAATGCCTGCACCTCAAAGAAGTAAGGTACTGTAACAAATACTTCGCACGTACTTTTCTTGCGAGAAAGATAATATTTCGTGACACATCGTGCATGTTTCGGTTTCGTTCGGCGTGCGCTTCAAAATCGCAATCTTTTGCTGCGGGAAATGTTCTGTTACAATGCGGTCAATTTGACGCTTCAAATAACAAAGATAACAGACAGCATTTCAGATATGGCACAACTAAATGTGCAGGCAGTATTTTACGCTGCAACCTTCGGCACTCTGACGATAGTACGCATGTAATCGTTTTCTTTTAGTCTGGGAAGAAGCTGTGGCTTTAGTAATATTCTATTCACATTATGAGTTGATAATCTTACCACAGCCACGCACAATTCAACGTGATAAGTATACAGCACGGCATTTGGTGACAAGTGCCTACACCCCCTAGTTCAATTTTCGTTTACGTTGACAACATTTTTCCAAAGGCGCAGGATCCAAGGGTATGCGATACATTATATGTCCCATTTCCGTAGAATTAGTGCATTTACGCCCGGAACATTAGCTTATTTTTAGGTTGAAAATCGCACTTACTCTATAAGACTCCAGCAGAACTTCGGACCGGAAGCGTAAATCCACGTGACATTGCAACTTCCCTTATGTCATTTTGACAGGAAGTTGCAAACCACCTATTTGGGTAAGTTCGAACGTGCGCCAGTCGTCGGTGCAACAATTTCCAGAGTAAACCGAGCTCGATCAGCTCAGATAACGCTTTCTTCATTCTTTTTCTTTTTAGTATTATTTATTATTACTTTTGATTCATTTCCAATTCTAACTCCAATTCCAGCTCAACCGCTCAGCGCGCTGAGAATAGTGCAACGTATAGAGTCAATAAATCTCTCGCTTCCTCGCTTCGCTAAGGAGAAGAGTACTTGAAGTATATTCGTGTTTTGTGATTCCTTTTTCCCTCTCTACGTTCCAGAAACATACGGTTTCTGAGCCAAGACAATATAGTTGCGAGCGCAGTTGACATACAGAAGTATCTCGTACCGTGAAGACCACCGAAGTGGACCGGACCGGACCGGACCTGACCTGACCTGACCTGACCTGACCTGACCTGACCTGACCTGACCTGACCTGACCTGACCTGACCTCACCTCACCTCACCTCACCTCACCTCACCTCACCTCACCTCACCTCACCTCACCTCACCTCACCTCACCTCACCTCACCTCACCTCACCTCACCTCACCTCACCTCACCTCACCTCACCTCACCTCACCTAACCTAACCTAACCTAACCTAACGGAGAGCACTGCTGGACATGGAGTTAGAGATTGAGAACTACGGCATATACAAAGACGTCCTCGGAGGGAAAATTCAGGGGGGGGGGGGGCAGAGCCAGCACCGTGAAAACTCGAGGAGCGGTGGACTGTTCCCCCTGCCCCCACATTCCGATTTATACCGAAACTAAACAGGAGCAGCTTTCCAAGCTAGGGCTCCGGAACGAACCGACAACAGTAAAAAACAATAAAGAAAAAACGAAAAAACAAGAAAGAAAAGAGAGGAAGGAAGCACAAAAAAGGTATATTCGCTTGAACCGCAACGGGACAAAAAACAGTGCAAACACGTTTTTCTTGTGCCGGCCATCAGCATTTAGCAGCCTTTCTGAACCCTGATGTGGATTACAGGCCCAAATAATGACAAATGAGCAAGCAAGCATCCTCGCTGCTCACTTTTTGGCGTTTTACGTCGTTTGAAGTGCAAATTGTTGCGCCTACCACTAGCGCCACATTCGCGTTCAAATTGCTCCACTGTCCTTGTCGGCTCGCATGGCCGCGCCCATGAAATCGGCAATCAGCTGTCCTCGTTTTCTGGAGTGTACACCAAACTGTTCACAGTTCAAGGTACAGATACTTAATCCGAGTGGGAAAGCCTCGGCGATTTTCCTGTGGATTCGTAGGTGCATCAACGAAAATGGGCATAGTTTTCGGGATGGCTGTGTGTGCGACAGCTAATATCTGTTCGCTGAACTGAACTTCTATTTTTTAAAAACAACTTCAATATATTGCAGTTTTAGTGAGATAGTTTCCTTGGTTTTGTCGCATATTGCGTTCACTTCATCTGCTTTTTCTTTTCGCCAAGTGGTGTAACCCCCGCTTTGACTATTGCGGCCTCCCTAAGGTTTATGTGTCAGTTTTGGAAACACTGATATTGTTACATGTGGCACATTGTAGTGTACTGCAGCCAGCTTCACTGTTTGACTGATAATTTGCACGGTTACCTCTTTAATATTATTTGAATTACTTTCATCTGATACTGTACCATTAAATAGGACAGGAATCAGTTCAGTTCAGTTCAGTTCAAATGTTTTATTTTACAGCTTGTACAGAGGTAATGCCATACAAAATGGGGTAAAGAAATTGAATGCATTATACGGCACGAATTAGAAGGATCAAACGCCATAGGTGTGGAATTGATCCAATATTGTATGCATACAACTCAAGCTGACATACGACAGTGATCGCTAGGAAACACAAAATAAAAAAATAAAAAAATAATTAGTATTACAAACGACTCATACAGGACCAGGACCTTTCAATCAAAGAAGAAAACACCAATATCAACAACATGAAGAGTCAACACCAGATATGTAAAGCACCAACGACAATTACACAGCGCTTTCACCCATGAAATAATCGTGAATTACAAGTATGAATATAAGGTGGAAGCGAGTTCCAAACTTTGGCCGCGAAATACTGGAAAGAAAAGTAGCCATAGTTGGTTCGAATACTAGGCAAAGTCAAGACAAATGATCCCTGATTCCTTAATGGGATTACGCAGGTCTTGGCCTGTAAACTTACAAACGGTACGGAAATTAGACTGTGCCGCAGTTTGAAAACAATTACACACAATCTACGCATAAGCAAAACCTGAACCGACGGTATATTGAAAACATGATATACAAAAGAGACACTTTCTTGAGGCGATAGCGATAACATGGCACGAAGCGCCTTATTCTGGGCTATGCGCACTGGATGTGTCGTGGACCGGTATGTCAATGCATAACATTCAATGCCATAAGATATATAACTTTGAATATGTGACATGTATACTGTTCTGAGAACTGATAAGGGAAAGAGATATCGAAGTTTGACAATAGCATATATACCTGAGTATATTTTTTGACAGATGTGCGAAATATGTTCATGCCATGAGGGATGTTCATCAAACACTAAGCCTAACAGTTTAACTGACGAACGTCTCTCAATGATATGTGCACCTAGAGCCAGAGATATGCCGTGTGATCGAATGTGCACTTGTGGTGGCTTGAATAAGACATAGGATGATTTGGCTGGACTGACTACGAGTTGATTGTAAGTTAACCAGGTGTTTAACCTTAAAAGAACGTTATTAGCTTTTGCATACAAGTCCACAACGTCATGACTCTCAACAAGGATTGATGTGTCATCTGCATATAAGATTGTTTGAGAGTTAAGGTATGAAGCCAAGTCGTTTATGTAAACAAGAAATAAAAACGGTCCCAACATGGATCCTTGTGGAACACCAGTAGAATTGGACCCAAGAAATGAAGACGTTTCCCCGAGTTGTACAAATTGTCTTCGATTCCGGAGATAATTACGTATTAAACTGTGAGCGACGCCACGGACTCCATAGCGTTCCAATTTGATGCACAATAGAGAATGATCTATAGTGTCGAACGCTTTTTTAAGATCCACAAAAACGCCCATGGTTAACAATTTTGATTCTATATTACGTTTAATCAGTTCACTAATGGAGAGGGCAGCCAATTCCGTTGATTTATTTCTACGGAATCCAAACTGAAAGTCTGATAATAAATTGTGTTTCTGAAAAAAGTCCTCAAGTCTAGTAAGCAGTAGACGTTCAAATATTTTAGCAAGTGTGGGCAAGATAGATATTGGCCTGTAATTCTCCGGTTGTACTCTACTACCTTTTTTAAAAATAGGGCAGACCTTGGCAATTTTTAATTCATCAGGAAAACATCCTTCGCTTATCAGCTCATTAAAAATACACGACAAGGGTTCAGATATCAAGCATACTGTGTTCTTGAGAAAGGAAACCGATATCTTATCGTACCCCACAGCTGCGGTTTGTTTCAGTCTCCGAATGACTGATTCTACTTCGCCGGGACAAGAAGGTGAAAAGAAACACGTGTATTCGTTGTGGGATGGCAAAATATTGTCTTGCCTTTCATTATCGCCAGCAACTACCGGTGAAACAACACTTAAGAAATGTTTGTTCAATATATTACATATAGCTTTCTGATTACTAGTTTGGGTTCCGGTGTCATCCATTGGCTTCACCTTCCCTAATGCACTATTGATAAGATTCCACGATTGTCGTGGATTTCCAAACGCGGCAGAAAATTTTTGTTGAAAATAATTTCTCTTTGACACGCGTAGTAATTTCGTCGTCAGATTCCGATATCTTATGTACCGTTCTTTTATTCTCAAATTATCAGGATTATTGCGCACCTTTTGATACATATTAGCGCGATGGTTTATGGATCGCAACAAGGCAGCCGTAACCCATGGCTTACGTCTTATCTGTCTCCGAGATCGCAAAATGGTTCTAGATGATGCGTCAACACATTCGAGGAGCACTTTGTGGAATTTACTAAACTTAGCAGCAGCGGAAATGTCAGTGTTTACAAAGGACCAATCCACTCCACCCAGGAGTGTTCTTGCCACATCAAAGTCGCAGATTTGGGAACGAGTCACTTGTTCTGTGATAACATGAGACGATAACAATCCAACAGCAAAGATGATATCATGATCCGTCATATCGCACGGTACCACCCCAGCTTTGAAAACAGTCGCGTTCAAATTCGATATGACATGATCTATTAAGGTGCCGTCACAGTCAGCCGGAGTACGAGTGGGCTCTCGGATCCACTGATCCATACCATTCGCAAGCAAAGTATGCAAGTACTGACTGGACTGACTATGTTGAAGCATGTTGATGTTAATGTCACCCATTATTATAATGTTGTATTGGGAGAGAAGGAGACCACTAAGAACTTCGTCTGGTTTTACAAGAAAGTCAGTCACGCTACACTGGGGCGACCTATATATGACACCAATTATAACGTCTTTACCCTTAAATGCTAATGAGTCAGGACTAAAAAGGTCAGAAGAGACCTCCACAAAAATAGATTCGCAGAAATCGCACTCGATTATAATGCCTCCTCTCAGCCTGTACGGCAACACCTCATTCACAAGTAGCGCTACTCCACCGTGGCAACCGACTGTGCGACTGGAAAATTCTGTGTTATAACCTTGAAATGAGTAGTATGCTTCATTATCCTTTCTCAACCAAGTTTCAGAAAGCCCAAATACAGTTATGGGATTTTCTGTTGATGTAATTAATGAACATAGTTCATCGTAATGTTTATTTAAACTACGCACATTTAAATGAAACAAAGAAAATGTGTTACACAAATATTTCTCGTCTAGGTCCTGAAGAGGGAAATATGGAGCAGAAATACTGATCGGTCACAAGAACCAAAGGTGCAGTCGCCGTCTCAGCCCTACGACATAAAATTGATATCTTCCTTGGTTTTGATCTGTAGAACTGGAGAGTCATCAGATTTCCTGGCATAAATCTTTCCTTTGTTTGTCCACAGATGCTTCCAGTTTGTTATCTTTTTTCGTGCTACCGCAGCGCCCATCAGTTGTTTATTTGACGGTGACAAATGTTCATTGATAAATATTTTGGCAGCACCGGATAGTCCCAAGGACGCACCAGTTAACTTCTGCTTCCTGCCCTTATGGAGCAATTCGTTCCACTTCGTTCGAGAAATCATGCGAACGATAATATTTTCCTGATCAGATTGCCGTGTTGGAACGCGGTGACAGATGTCAATGTCCGCATTCTCTAACTTCACTCCCGATATCTCAGCTATCTTTTTCACAACATCAGCGGGACCGGGTGCATCCTTCGGTACTCCTTTGATTTCAAGGTTGTTTATTCGCTGGTACTGTTCTAAAGCAGATAGTTCTTGTTGCGTCCTCTGAACACATTTCTTCAGCTCGGCGATTTGAGTTTTTAAATCATTCACCTCACAACGCAAGGCATTAAGTTCCTTAATGTCATTTTTGCATTCATTGAGGGTGTCATGACAATTTTGTATGCTGTCTTTCAAGGACCGGTTGTCGGCCCGCATTTCTCGTTTCAAGTCTTCAATAGCCTTGACAAGCTCCTTAATTTCTTTCGCGGACATTGTACAAGCAGTCAATGTACGAGAGCACAGAACAGGCAACAGTTCAGGCAACGGTTCAGCGGCAGTGCTGATAAACTAAACAAAATTACACAATAGAAAATGACGTTCTCACCTGCAACACGAATAGCGATTAGATCATGCGTACAACAAATGCACTGCCGCTGAAGTAACGACGGGTCGATAACGGCAGCCTGCTTTTAAGAACCAGCGATGAAGTAGAGGGCGGGAGCAGCGAACAGGCAGCACCGGTTTAGATCATGTTGACAGGTGGATTCCAGGTGCCGATGTTGACTGCAACACGAATAGCGATTAGATCATGCGTACAACAAATGCACTGCCGCTGAAGTAAAGACGGGTCGATAACGGCAGCCTGCTTTTAAGAACCAGCGATGAAGTAGAGGGCGGGAGCAGCGAACAGGCAGCACCGGTTTAGATTATGTTGACAGGTGGATTCCAGGTGCCGATGTTGACTGCAACACGAATAGCAATTAGATCATGCGTACAACAAATGCACTGCCGCTGAAGTAAAAAAGATCCATTATGGTTTAGGATTATTTTTCCTTTGCAATGTTCCCACACTGATCTTGGTGACAAGTTGTCTCTCATTAAATTCCTTTTGAGTTGTATTTCACACTGCTTACAGCATAATGTGAGAATGAGAAAATGTATGATTCACATGTTCTCAGCATCCTCTACAGCAACTGCTCTTGGGCCACGGAGTAAGAAGACTAGGAGATGACACTGCCCATAGAAGCAAGCGCCGGCGCGCGACCTGGGGGCCTATTCCGATCTATGTCGGTAGCGGGAATGTGTCGTTCGGGAGCGAGAACACGTGGTATGTGACGCAACGTAACGCTATCGAAGAGAAATTGGTATTCCCTGCGCTCCAAACGCGTCGCGCGTAAGCGACGGTGTCGCTCACGGGAACGACAGCCTCCACCCTGTCGATAATGTGATGATACTGTCGTTAAGCTGAGCGAGAGCTCTCAAGACGGCTGCAAGTCGCGTGGCTAAACACAATCACGGTTGGCGCCGGTGTTTAGATCGGGCGACAACGGGTTTGTATCAGATGAAACGTGTTTATTGAAAACACTTTGCCACAGAGACAATTCTCCACTATCATACATATCAAACAATACACAAAGGTCTGCCTAATCTGCAATCTATCATTCAGTTTGGCACTGATGATGTCCGTCGCATGACGGATGAAACGTCTGAGTAAACCCTGTTATTTTGTTATGTTAAGTCGGAGTTCTCTACTTTTTTGTCTAGTTATGTGGTCTCCCCGCTTTTGGAGTGTTTTTGCATAAAGATGCAGGTTGTGAGAGGCACATAAACACTGCTTACATTGCTAACCTGTCTATCGCAAGACATGTGAAAGGATTGCCAAATTAAAATTCAGTAATACAAAAATGATTCTGAAATACATAATTCCAATGGAAGGGAGAGTAAACATTGGATCCCTGGCCATTCCTGCATACCTGGGAATGACGCGGCGGATGCAGCGGCTTCCCGGGCACATCAGTCCGGTCCAGTTCGTAAGGTATATTTTACTCCCTCTGACACCCGCTTAATGCTGTCTGCTTTGACGCAGAGACCTGTGGCACAGTGATTTTGGAAGGCCGCCACTGACCAACGTAGACCCAGACTTTCCGTTCGTGGTCCCACCCTCGCTTCCTCGGTCCATGGGAGACCCTAATCCACCGGTTTCGTCTGAAGGTCCCATACAGCCGTAGCTTTCTACACATGATCGGGAAAGCAGCCTCCCCAAACTGCTCCATGTGCGGTGTTGTGGAAGATGTAGAGCACATTTTGATGTCCTGCGTACGATACACTGAAGCTCGTCGGCTTCTACAGTCGGAGCTGGCAGCAGTGGACGGCTGTCCGCTCAGCGTTTCAAAAGTATTTCACAGTGTCAGACACCGGGCGTTCTCCGCTATAGTGACATTTTTGCGGGACATTGATGCAGACAACAAGTTTTGAGCCTATGTGTGTTTTGTGGGTTTTGCTGTTTGCGTGTTTGCGCGTTCTGTGACATCTCAGTGTGTGTGTACTTTCTGTCGCAATCACCCCCACCACTAATCATCATCATCAGCATCATCATCGCCATCTTCCTGCTCACCTTCATTGGCATCATCATTCAAGGAGTTTTCCACCAAAGTAACTGCTGCAAGTGATGTGGAGTTGCGGGCCTCACATTAGTGAGGCCAAAATCTCCATTTTATTTTTTTCCTTAAAACCAACCAACCAACCAACCATTGGAATAACAGGTAAAGGTAAAGCACTGAAGTGTTGGCATTCTTCTGATGTGTATGATATACTGCTCTATTTAACCCATGACGTATATGTTGTCAAACATTAACTTCTTGCATTCAACATCAAGATGCTGTACCTATTCCATCTAAGCGACTCGTCTTTAGACGGACACGTGGCGCACCATTTTGGCACAAAGATTTGATATCTCTGCTCGTTGGACATATCAAGCAAATACTGTGCCAAAATTATGTTACCTACATGACATGCTGCATCTGCTGAGATATGTTACGGAAGAAATATTCCTGAAGCGATTAAAGGCAGTGCATGCGAGTACATATGCTTTGCAAAGTTGTTCCAAAGTTCCAAGTAGTTGTTACAAAGTATGTTCCTGTTGAATTGGCAAAGCATTAGTCATCCCATAACAAAGTGATGAAAGAAACTTGTGAGAAATGCGAAGCCGCAAGCACTGTTGCATGGCCATGTTCACAATGGGCAATGACGCTTTTCACTTTGCGTACCGCGGACTGACTATGCTCAATGAGTGGTTTGCAGTGTTTATGATTGATGTAGGCCATGGCAACTATCGATGAACTTTGCAGAGTGTGCAATGATATCTTTTGTGAACAAAACAAACCTCAATATATTCCCATGTAATTTTGATCCTACAATTAATTGAGTTGAGGGTTCAGGTATTTAGGTGTGCACCTCTCTTCTGATATTTAGTGGAAATCACACAGTAGCTACGCATCCTCTAAGCCTCTTTAAAAAATTGTCTTCTTGAAGTGGACACGAAAACTACCTTTCGTAGACAGTATGCTGCTGGCATACAAAAACCTTGTACAAAGTGCCTTACAAACGGTACAAATCACATCATGTTTGAGCTTTTGCGTGGAGGTCCACGCGAAAGCTTCTACAAATTAAACTTAAACAAAAATCTTCAGTGTCGGTTTCTGTATTTTGTTTATGTAAGATGTAGTTATAAGAGTGGGTTAAACCACCTCGCAGAAGTTGCAGATGTTGTTCATCAACTTTATTTTGAGATGGACAGGGAGTTTCATTGCCTGGGGTGATACTCTACCCCATAGCTGCTTGTGGTGTGAGGAAGGAAATAATGTCCCATGGAGTCCAAAATTGCCAAAAGAGCTTTGAGAGCAGGTATTCGTGGGCTCGATTTAGCCATAGGCCAAGCAATTTTACCTGAAAATGGCAGGTTGGAACGCTTGGTAGTGTGGGCAACGACACAGAATATACTCTGGGTCTTCTACAGCACTGCAGTGACAGTATCTGAGAGAGTCAACTTGCCTCAGGTGGTAATGGCACTGAGCTGTAAATGCCCCATTGAGTCACAGTCCATAAGTCACAGTGCACCATCTTGGCGACACACACACACACATACATTGGATGGTGATGGGGTGGGCGATTCACAGCCGCTGAGGCGGTACACTGCCCTATTTCGCGTTGGGGGAGGATGAAGGGATGATGATGGGACTTTCAAAGAGCCGTCGCCAGACCGGTGGAGCACAAGTACTCCGCCAGAAGACGAAGGCCCTGCGTCTGGTGGGCAGCGTTCGACCACGGACCGAGGATCTTCGTTAGGTTGAACGGCCGCTTGTCAATGCGTTGCATAGAGAGTTCCATTAGGGCACGCTCGTGGTGGTATTGCCCGCAAGCCAGGATGACGTGGCTGAGGTCGCCGTGCACTCCACAAGTGGGGCAGAGGGAAGACGAGGTGGAGCCGAGACGGTGTTGAAAGGCAGGTGTAAAGGCAACGCCTCATGCGGTGGAAGAGAGCAGTTAATGGGGGCGGTAGTCGCGGAGGAAGGACGAGAGAAAGCGTGGGGTCTACATCAGAGAGAAGGGAGTGAGCTATGTCGTGTTCCCACTGAGCCTGCATCTTGGAACCGGTGAGAGTCAAGAGGAGGTGTTTTCGGTCGCCCGACGACATCATTGTCGGGGAAAAAGCTGCTTGCTGATGGGCGTTCAATGCGGCTCTGTCTGCTTCTTCGTTGCCGCTGATACCGACATGTCCGGGGATCCACTGCAATATTACAGTGTGCCCTACAATGGTCGCCTTCTTATAAGCTTGTGTGACGGAACGCAAGAGACGTTTACATGATGTTTACGTGATTGCCGTTGTGACAAATGGTCGACACAGCAGTTTTGCGGTACGTTTTATATGTTGCTCATCCTGGACATTTTTCGCTACCCGATTTCCTGTCTAAAACAGCTACGACTGCAACAATGTCACTTCACCCATGAATTCCTTTATGAGTTGCACGCGCGTGTTAGCACACCAAGTCGTTACACGTGTGAAAAATAAATACCCGACGAAATCGGCAGCACAAACATATGCTTTATTAGAGCTTGCAGTGATTATTCTTATTATGGAGCACATCCCGCAACACCATACGGCTCCGTCGTTACTCCATTTTCTCAAATAGCCTCGTCCGCAATGGTAGCCGAACGGCCGAACCGCTGAAGCGTTGTTTTCCTAGTATTCATACGCGTAGTTATTTATGCCTGTAACTTAATTGAATTGAATGAATGAATAATTGAGAGATACATGGCTGAATACGACACAGAATTGCATAAAGACTCGTTATTCTGGAGTATGACCCTCTTAAACACTGATTTTCTCACGTAAGACCATGCTTAACACTGGACTGCATAGACCCATTGTGATTTATTTTGACAGCTTGGATTTCAAAGGATTGGAATTTGAAGGGTGGATTTCTTAGCGTGGATTTCAAAAGTTTTATTATTAAGAGTGGGTAACAGGGTACACCAAAAATGGTTGCTGAGGCGGTCTCCGCTTCGGAGAGTCGGAGTATGTTTTTTGCAGCAGTCAGGTAACCCCGCAGAAGGACCTGAAGACCGAACCAGTAAGCAGGACTCGTCCTTCTCGACAATTCGCCCACACCGTTATTGCTTTGAAACAGGAACAGCGCAGGAACATTTCAAAGTGCCGACGGACGCCGTGGCAACCGTCATTCGCCTTTCTCTTCGCCTGCCCTGCGGTCCTGTTGAAGCGTTGGTATGTACACTGCAATTTTTGTTCTCGTAGTGCCGGAAGTCTGTTGTAGCTAATAGCTCCGGTAATGGATTGACATTTTGGGCTTCTTCGCATACTGTCATGTTGTCAGCTCCGGGAAACAGCAACGACGACGAGGCATTGGCATCGACGGACTGCTCGTGGCGAGGTGACGAGGAAGAGAACTGAGGAACGGACTGGCAGTTCGAGCCTGGACTCGGAACGAGGAGAATAAACCCTGAACACTCTCACGTTGTTGTCTTGTTGTAGGTCCGGGAGAGATTTAACTGGCGCAGTCGACAGGATCCCGACAGGATCCCCGACAGGATCACCCAGCGTCACGCTCCTGGCAGGACAGGTGGGCAGAGTGTTCCGGACATCCTACGTCACTACTCGGACCACTCCGAAGGAGCGGCAGCTTGGCGGGTCGGACTTCTGGCCTACCGAGCTAAGGCAACGGCAACCACCGTGGGCTGCGTGGCATCGGCTGCAGCAGAATTCTTGCAGTGGAGGACAGGTGGCGTGTCCAGGGACGGGTGAGAACCTCAATTGATTTTCTCCCGAAGGACCAGGTCAATGGTGACGACGAGGGGGATGGAAAGGGCAGAACAGGGTAGGGACCTCGCGCCGGATGGGGCACAGCAGACTCCATTGTCTCCTGGACATATGGAAGGGGTGACCGACTCTGAGCAGGACAGCATGCGCGGAGACCCTGTGAGGCAGAGTAGTGGTGAGATGGTGAAGGCGACCGCTGATCTGGGGGCGGATCGAAGGGACTTGGAGGCGCTTAGGTTACAGATTGAGTTGCAAAGGTTAAGGTTGGCGACAGTGCAGACAGAGGTGCAGGCTCGTGGGGAAAGCGCGGCTGGAGGTACGCGAAGGCGCATGGGCGAGTACGCAGCAGAACTACGGGCTACCTTGCCCCCGATGCCCGATCTGGATGCCTTGGTGCCAGCATGGTTTCGGAGTGCTGACGCGTTATGTAATTCCCTGGAAATCCCTGAGTCTGTGCAGGGCGCTGTGATCCTCCCTTTCTTGAATGAGCGGATGCGAGCTTTCGTGGCTTCCCAGACGGCCACAGAAATCCTAACCTATGGGCAGTTGAAGACGTTAATTCTTAAAGAGTTAAGGCTAACGGCGAACACGTACAAGCGGTTATTTAACAGCGCTACGAAGACTACGGACGAGTCTTGGAATCAGTTTGCCACTAGAGTAGAGACGTTGTTGAGGTATTACTTGGACAGTCGAGGCGTTCAGACGCTGGATGACCTCAGGAAACTGATGATATCAGACAGACTGAGGGAGGAAATGTCTGAGGAAATGCAAAGGTTTGTTTTGCAGGGTGAAGTAAATCAGTGGTTACGTCCTAGGGAACTGGTTTCAGCCGCAGAAAATTTCGAGGAGTCGTGGCAGGATGTAGTTGATGCGAGAAGACGCGGTGGGGTCACGCGAGATTATCAGAACGGCCATGTTAGTGGGGACAGGGATACTGCACGACCACGTAGGACAGGGGACAGTGACGATGGGAACCCGAGACGCTGTTTCCATTGCGGGAGGTCCGGCCACATGCGTAGGGCTTGCCCAGAGCTTCAGCGGGGATCGGAGGGGCAACGGTCTGTATCCCGAGCGGATGGTCCACGGAGGTTAGTCGCAAAGGTCGGGTTCCAGGGTACAGACGGAACAGTGCGGGATCGTGCGGACTGGGTGGACATTGCCATAGAAGGTAGAGCGGTCACAGCCAGAGTAGACTCCGGCGCGGATGTAACGGTGGTGCACCCGAGAGATGTACCAGCGAAGTGTTGGGCACAAGCGGGGGGTGTTGTACAGTTAAAGGGTGCTTTCGGAGCTCCGGTTGAGGCAGAACTGCGATATTTGGATATCGCGCTGAAAGGGGAGAATAGGGGAGTGGGAGTTTCTCCTCAGTGTAGGATCTTATGTGCGATTACCAGTGAGTTGTCGGATGACGTCGGTGCCCTGATCACGCCTCAAGATTACGAAGAGCTCACCAGGGCGGTCCGAAGAGCCAAATCTGAAGCGGAAGAGATGTTCACTATAGAACGCCAGGTGGATGCAGGTGCAGGGATGACCACGATGGGTGAGCACGTAGAATTGGAAGACAGCGTAGCGGAGGAGTCAAGGGAAGCCGGCGCAGTTGTAGGAGCAAACAGTGTAGGGGTAGCGGGCGAATGTGCAGAACCCTCAGATTTACAGTTTGCCAGGGAGCAACGGGAAGACACGTCCCTTTCGGACGCGTGGGATCAGGCCCGAAGCAAGACCCATGGCATGCTCATTGGGAATGGAGTGCTCTTTCATATGGAAGATGTCAATGGTAAAAGACAAATGCAACTTGTTCTACCACAGTCTCGGAGGGAGACAGTCTTAGAGTTAGCGCATGACCGGCCGATTGGAGGCCATTTATCAGGAAAGAAAACGCGAGCCCGAATAAGGAGTTCCTTCTATTGGCCAACGCTAGTAGCAGATGCGAACAAATATTGCGCGAGCTGTCATATGTGTCAGACGTTTGCCCACCCCCGCGTATCGGATCGTGTTCCAATCACCCCGCTCACCAGACCGGAACTACCGTTTCAAATCGTGTACATAGACTGCATAGGCCCGCTGGAACCGGCATCCGCGAGAGGTCATCGTTACGCCTTGTGCTTAGTAGACCTCTGCACACGTTGGGCAGAAGTGATTCCTCTTAGAGCATTAACAGCAAAAGCGTACGACCCATGGCGGTACGTCAAAGCAGCTGAAGGGTACGAAGTACTGGACACAGAACGAGCTAGGCTCAAGCTTGAAAATACGGTACGGTGGCGTTGTGACAACTGCAAGATGGAAAATCGAAGGCCGCGGGGTAATGCCAGGATCGTGAGGTGGTTGGACGGAAGCATGTCAGTACATTTGAGTTCCGAGATATTTCATGTCCACAAGCAGTCAGATTTTAGAGAGGGAATAGGTCTGGAAGGATAGAAATACTCCATTACCAGGCTCAGGCAGTTTCAGGTGGGCGCCGATCGAGCGCGAGGCATGCGCAGTCGTGCGGGCACCCGGGCGGCTGGACACTTGGGTATTCGGGGAAAGGACAATGTAGCTGCAGATTTCTTGTCGAGGTCGTGCACTTGATCGGGCCGAAGGTTGGAGAAACGTATGCAGTGGTCGAGGGTTCAATTGTGGGAAATAACGTGTGCTCCCTGCTCGGGACGGTTGCGGGATTTTAGTATAACGTTAATGTCAACTGTGTTTTGCTTTTGCTTCTTGGGGTTTAACTTTATGTACATTATATACTGGTCGTTCGTGGAACGTATCAGTTGAGGTGCTAACCGGTTCAGGGTCAAGTCCGCCGTGTCTCGTGCGCCTCATGTGTATTCGCCAGCCTTCACCAGCACGCATGAAACGTGGACACGGTTTCATACTCGAAAGGAGGGAGGTGTCATGTTGTCAGCTCCGGGAAACAGCAACGACGACGAGGCATTGGCATCGACGGACTGCTCGTGGCGAGGTGACGAGGAAGAGAACTGAGGAACGGACTGGCAGTTCGAGCCTGCACTCTTAAAAATGAACTTCACCGCATAGCACGCTCCTGTCCAACCATTATCTCGAATGATATCGTTATCTGCCCTGATTTGTTGAAAACGGTAGGCGTACGCCTTTTCTGTGACACTTATGCTGTTCATAATTGTCACAGAAAAGGCGTACGCCTCCCGTTTTCGACAAATCAGGGCACATAACGATATCACTCGAGATTATGGTTGGCTAAGAACGTGCTATGCGGTGAAATTCATTTTTAAGAGTGTGGACTCGGAACGAGGAGAATAAACCCTGAACACTCTCACGTTGTTGTCTTGTTGTAGGTCCGGGAGAGATTTAACTCATACATTGCTTAGAATAGGGAAATCGTGTTTCGTACCTGTCACCTCGCAGGCGAAAAGTAGACGCAGTCTCGGGGTTTTTACATTATGCATCATCTTCACCAGCTCGCTTGCTTCCTAGCCATTTTTTCTCTGTCACTGGTGTTCATAATGTCGGTTCATGCAATTGGTATTGTGTTGGGAGACTGGGAGGTACCCGGGTTCGAATCCCGGTGCCGGCTGTGCTGTCTGGCGTTTTTCCTGGGTTTTCCTCAGACGCTTTCAGACATATGTCGGCACAGTTCCCCTAGAAGACGGCCCAGGACGCACATTTCCCCAGGGCGTCAGTCGTGACGTTGCCCACATACGTGAGGCCGACAACGGCAAGCCCTTTCACCATCACCACCACCTGGTATTGTTTTGTGCTCGTGATTTTTGTTATTTTTGTTGTTGTTGTGCGCGGAATATGATAGTCACGTCTTTTATTGTGTGCATCATAATTGTTCATGCCGGTAGGTGTAAGCTACCCGTTCTTGTTCTTTTCGTTTTTTTTTTCGCGGATGACGTACAAATGTAAGCTGCAACATCGATGACTTCACGTACGAGTTACGTTAGGCACCAAAGGAAACATCTTAAAGTCAGCATGTATAAGTTTCCATGTTGTGCGTCTGGATGCAATGCGAGGCGTTTTCTTCACATTCCGTTTTCTCTTCTCAGTGCCTAAGAAATCGTGCTCTTAACGAGCATCATCTGCAGGCTCCAACGATTTCCAGTATGGAGGAGACTGAATCATTCCTTCTTGAAGAACTGCAGGTACCGAGAGAATAACACAGCATATAAGATATAATTTTCACCTGTAGGTAAGCTTTGTGCTGAGATTACGTGAATGAAGCCATGCGTGCTTGCTTGTGGCTACAGATATAGCTACAGAACTAGCATGTAATATATAATTGGGGCCTTGTAAAATTTACATCAACCTGTTCTAATGCAACAACAGGGAAGCCTGTTGCTACAACAGACAATACCGGTTATATCAACAGTCCCTGTAAATTTCGTGAAACGGTCATATGTAAATATTAACAGGACTCCTGGACTATATTTTTTCAGCACTTTCCTGTTAAAACAACAGAGAAATTTTTCTCAGTGTAGTGCGACTCAATGGGATCCCTGTTTTTTGTGTACACTCCTAGATGATCTGGAGCATGAGTTCTGCGTAATCCGTTTTGTGTAAGTTTTGCAATTTCTCCTACCTGCCGTTGTACCTTCAATAAATCCGAGTTGCACTAACTTGTTGTGTTCTTTCAATATATAATTCTGGAGAGATTGTTACATTGAAGCACTTGCATCAAATGTGTGGGATTTAGGGTTCGTACTTCAAGCAGAAGCTATCTAGGAGGGGATATCCAAGCGGACGGCGTTAAGTCTCAAAACTAAAGGTAACCTCGCGCTTGGAAACTCATTTATTCAGGCTCTAACAATTCAATAGTGCGTAGAACCGCATGACAGTGTAAGTCATATATTAGAAATTCATAACGACGCTGCATTTCACAGTACAGTTCGTTAAATATGAAGACAGCGAACTAGTTGCATTTGGGGGCCTTCTTTATCAGTGTTCACTTTTAATTTCGAACCATTGGGTGTATGACACCAGCTCGCTTACTTTGTGGCTACAATGTCGTTCGTTAATGGGAGGTAAGGTTAACGTGCGGATGAGCACGCCGCCGCCGGTGATGATGCCGCCGGCTCCCCGATTCACGCTGCCGTCGACGGCTCAAAATACACCCAATGCCGCCGAAAAAAAAAAAGAAAAAAAAACGGCATCGGCGCACATCTCTAGCCAAACCTCTCAAGACCAAAAGAGGCGAAGGCGTGAAGAAATATATATGAAATTGTACATGAATTGGTCGACACCCAATCTGCTACACGTTGTGCGAATCCTACTGCCATCACCAGGCAGGCGAAACCCAGCCAGGGGAAACCCAGCCAGGGGAAGACACTGCATTCTGCCTCCGAGGAACGACACTCCAAGCAAATATAGGAAATCCAGAGGAGTTATTACATACCAGTCAGATACATAGCCATAAACAGGGCGTTTCAAAAAACGTGTCATTCAGACTTTATAAAAAAACGGGGCGACGAAAAAATACAGGGTAAACGGCACTTCTGTGGCAACTGAATTTGCCATCTTGCAAAAATATTTTCATTTGATTTTAATTAAAATAAATTGAATTTCTTTAATTGAACTCCAAAATTTCCCAAGTCAACCTAACGTTTTTTTTTACAGAATTAGAGAGCCCGTAGCGAACTTAATCAGATCCACCAAGAAATCCGCTCGATATTGCAAATGGAGCTGCCCAAAAAAAGTCCCAAAATTTAGGCTTCAAAGTTTCGGGTATTGAACAGCGCACCAAATCAGACGCAAAAATTCGTGGAGAGGAGGACATGCTCCTGCCCCCATGAAAAATAGAAGGCCGAAAAAAAAAAAAACGGGGCGGGAAAAAAGAGGCGGAATCATTTTTGTTTGTCGCTTATCAACGTATGGTGGAATGTCACCCGCCTTCTTATCGGCGCGTCTTGTGCTGCACGCCGCACTCTTAAAAATGAACTTCACGGCATAGCACGCTCCTAGCCAACCATCATCTCAAATGATATCGTTATCTGCCCTGATTTGTTGAAAACGGGAGCCGTACGCCTTTTTTGTGACACTTATGCTGTTCATAACTGTCACAGAAAAGGCGTACGCCTCCCGTTTCCAGCAAATCAGGGCAGATAACGATATCATTTGAGATGATGGTTGGCTAGGAGCGCGCTATGTGGTGAAGTTCATTTTTAAGAGCCACTTTCCTTTTTTTTTTTTGCTATAGTCGTGACGATGGCCACTTGAGTGCGGCCAACAACGGCAAGCTATTCGACCCCTCCCCCTCATTTTTAAGAGTGCGGCCCTGCGATAAACTGTTCTTGCTCCATGGGAGCAGGAGCATGTCCTGCCCTCCGCGCATCTTTGCGCCTGATTTGGTGCGCTGTTGAATACCCGAAACTCTGAAGCCTCAACTTCGGGACTTTTATTTGGGCAGTTCCATTTGCAATATCGAGCGGATTTCTTGGTGGATCTGACTAAGTTCGCTACAGGCTCTCTAATTCTGTAAAAAAAACGTGAGGTTGACTTGGGAAATTTTGAAGTTCACTTAAAGAAATTCAATTTCTTTTAATTAAAATCAAATGAAATTTTTTTTGCAAGATGGCAAATTCAGTTGCCACACAAGTGCAAGATGACACGTTTTTTGAAACATCCTGTATACAGGGTGTTTCAAAAAACGTGTCATTCGGACTTTATAAAAAAACGGGGCGACGGAAAAATACGGAGTAAACGGCGTTTGTGTGGCAACTGAATTTGCCACCTTGTAAAGTTATTTTCATTTAATTTTAATTAAAAGGAATTGAATTTCTTTAATTGAACTCCAAAATTTCCAGAGTCAACCTACCGTTTTTTTTTACAGAATTAGAGAGCCCGTAGCGAACTTAGTCAGATCCACCAAGAAGTCCGCTCGATATTGCAAATCGAACTGCCCAAAAAAAGTCCCGAAATTGAGGCTTCAGAGTTTCGGGTATTCAACAGCGCACCAAATCAGTCGCAAAGATGCGCGGAGGGCAGGACATGTTCCTGCCCCCATGAAAGTAGGTCGAAAAAAAGAGGGCGGGAAAAAAGAGGCGGAATCATTTTTGTTTCCCGCTTATCAACGTATGGTGGAATGTCACCCGCCTTGTTATCGGCGCGTCTTGTGCTGCACGCCGGTACGACGATAAACTGTTCTAACTTCATGGGGGCAGGAACATGTCCTGCCCTCCGCGCATCTTTGCGACTGATTTGGTGCGCTGTTGAATACCCGAAACTCTGAAGCCTCAACTTCTGGACTTTTTTTGGGCAGTTCCATTTGCAATATCGAGTGGATTTCTTGGTGGATCTGACTAAGTTCGCTACGGGCTCTCTAATTCTGTGAAAAAAACGTTAGGTTGACTTGGGAAATTTTAGAGTTCAATTAAAGAAATTCAATTTATTTTAATCAAACTCAAATTAAAATATTTTTGCAAGGTGGTAAATTCAGTTGCCACACAAATGCCGTTGACACCGTATTTTTCCGTCGCCCCGTTTTTTTATGAAGTCCGAATGACACGTTTTTTGAAACACCCTGTATAACGTTGGCAACATAATACCAATCAGGGTGTCCGGTGAGGAAGTGTCATTAAATTTCTAAAAATGGGCTTAACTTCAGAAAATTATGAAACTACTTGGAACACACACACAGAGAGACTTTTGCCACAGATTCTGGCCGTTTGCATTCGCGTCACACATTAATTAAGCTAATTTTGCTAATTGAACTCGAAAATTAGCCAAGCAGAGGTAACGTTTTTCTTTGTGAATTCGGAAGCCAATGGCCATAGCACACTATTCCAACCGGAATCACAGGTTTTTTCAGAAGATTTGCACAAAAATTTGATAGCCGCAAAACAGTCACTTGGCAAGGCGTGTACCATGAAATTTGTGTTTGCGTAAATGCTGGTTCTGCCGTTATCGAGACGAAGTGGAAACAGCCACACCTGACCGACGTTATCAGTGGCTGGGACTGACGGTATGTACGTTGATAAGGGCGGAAGGCGTGATTATGTTCCTGTTCGCATAGGAGGGAGGGTATTTGGATGGAACCGAAAAGTTCCGCCAACGTAAATATCAGCAAGCGCACCTCGCACGGGGACGGTTTTGCGGCTGTCAAATTTTTGTACAAATCTTCTGAAAAAACCTGTGATTTCGGTTGGAATAGTGTGCTATGGTCATTGGCTTCCAAATTCATCAGGAAAAACATTAACTTTCGTTGGCTAATTTTCGAGTTCAATTAGCAAAATTAGCTTAATTAATGTGTGACGCGAATGCAAACGGCCTGAATCTGTGGCAAAAGTATGTGTGTGTGGATTCCAAGTAGTTTTATAATTTTCTGAAGTTAAACCTATTTTTAGAAATTTAATTATACTTTCTGACCGGACACCCTGACACACTGTCACCGACGACCTTGTTATCGGCCGTACCATTCAAAGACACGGCCCACCCAGGGGCGGACCGCGTTATCAATTGGAGAGAGAGAGAGTGCATTGGCATCAAATGGAAGGCCGGCCGCAGGGGCCGGCCTCCTGTAGCATCTCAAACAGACTCGAACAACATTCTGAACATCAACTCTCGCCCAGCGACTAAGGCTGTTTAGAGATTGCTATACGTGTCCGTTTCGCCATGCAACAGTCCATGACACTGGAAAGCCGCAAGTGGGAGAACAACACGAGGATGTGGACACCTCATAGGTTAACATAGAACTTGCCATTGTCCACTCGGAAGAGAATGTCAGAGGTCATCCAGCGGCAGTGAAACTCGGCTGCTCCAAGCACCGCTCGCTCCCTGCAAAGAACTCTGCGAATACCGGCGTTAACTAGCTGGATCACCTCCTGCACACTGCGGCTCTGCTGTGCGTGCACTCGTCGACAGTGTGAAATCCGTGTTTGGTAATTGATTTCGACTACCACGAGCACAAAATGCCGCCTATCCCGCTGCGAGATAGGGTGGGGGTACAGACCACGAACGGTGCTCCACTCAACATCCGTCACGCTATAAAGGCCTGCTACACGATGCCACAGGGCACCCGGCAACGAACATAAACTAAAAGCATGTTCTGCTGACTCCCTGTACTCGCAAAAGGGACAGCCGGGTGACGTTATACCAAAACGGAAAAAACGCTCACGCAGTGGCAAGACGTCATGCGCTAAGCGCCACTGAAGACTGGCCCGGCGGGCGTCCAGCCAGCCAGGAGTGGTCGTACGCCATGCTATGCGGCGCTGAATACGCGTCGAGTTCGGGAGTGGCCGATCAAGCGCAAGAAGTGCCATATAAAGGCGCCGCAGAGGCCATGATGTTATATCATCATCCGGGAAAGAAGCTCGCAGGCTGCGCATTGCCACAACGTAAGCCTCCAGGTGGGTAGCTACGCACTCTGAACGCCAGCGTGTGTGTGTCAGCTCAGGAAAGAAAAAAACGAATGTCGGGTCCTAACAGAAAAGTTATTAGACCCCGAGCAGGATGCTGCTGCTCTTGGAGACCCTGAAAGGTCGCGCGCAGACCTACACTCTTAGAAATGAACTTCACCGGATAGCACGCTCCTAGCCTACCATCATCTCGAATGATATCGTTATCTGCCCCGATTTGTTGAAAACAGGAGGCGTACGCCTTTTCTGTGACAATTATGAACAGCATAAGTGTCACAGAAAAGGCGTACGCCTTCCGTTTTCGACAAATCAGGGCAGATAACGATATCATTCGAGATGATGGTTGGCTAGGAGCGTGCTATGCGTTGAAGTTCATTTTTAAGAGTGTAAGGCAAGGCACTTCATTTTGAAATCGGGCGAGGCTGATACATACGACCGCGTTATCTTTAGGAAAAATCCTCCCGGAAAGAACACCCGCAAGCGATGCTGCCAAGACGGCCGTTTTGTATTGCCAACTGCGGGATGGGACAAGCGACAGTTTTGTATTGCCAACTGTAGGATGGGACAAGCCTCTCAGCCACATCTTCTGGCCGAGTTATCGTGAGCTAGAATGACTGGTGCGCTTACCGGCCTATCCAATGCATGGGAGCGCTTGGTCCCGACCGTGGCACCCGGCCACGTGCCATTGTTTACATGCACAGTAAATTTATTTACACCCATATGAGTGTAAAATGAGTGTTAGATAACTCACACCCTTATGGGTGTAAATGCTACACCCCAATGATGGGTGTAACAGGGGCGTCACATATTACACCCAAAAGAACGGTGTTTATTGTGCAATATTGACCCCAAAAAAGGCAGGTCCTGAAAAAAGAAACATACTTTTTGTATATAAAAGACTTATATATATATATATATATGCGAAGGAAAAGGTAGAATGGATCCGAGATTACAAACAGAAAATGCAAGGGGGTTTATTAAAGATTAAGGAGGCAAGTCGCCACTGCAACAGCAGCCTGCCTTCGCCATTTGCAAGCCCTGTTGAAAGCTGCTGCTGTCGAAACGTCGACTTCCCCCATCATCTGTAATAAACTTCCCTTGTTTTTTCCTAGCTGTTCGTGATCTCTGGTTCTTTCTACTTTTTCTTTTCGTATATTAAATATTTCACAAACACCCACAATAGTTAGCCCTTTACTTACATACATATATGTATTTTAACTTCGTGGTCACCCGCACCAGTTAAGCTATTTTCAAGTTTAGTTCTGTTGAAGGCAGCGCTGACCGCCGAAACGTCGAATCCTAACTGTAACTACAGTTGTCCTACAGTTGGCAACACGACTGTAAATCTATTTCTAGTAATTCCCACTTAATTTTTTTATGTAATAAAAGTAGCAATTGTTTTATCCTTATACGGCTTCCCAGGTCTCTTCATTACTTGTAGTCTATATCTTTTTCGCGTCCATCTGTACTAAGATATCTACATATATACCGGGTGTCTCAGTTAAATCCCCGGGCTAAATAATTCGAGAACCGGTGCACCAATCGAATAACTTTCTTTTTTACAAGTATCTGTCCAGTACCGCCGACAAGATGCGCACCGCGTGAATGAGCGGGAGGCGCTCATTATTTAAATAAAAATTCAAATGAGTTTGGTGAAAAAAGCTAACTTCTAAAGCAAAGCGCCGTCGGCATTAAAATGAGTACTACCCCTTTTGGGAACTTCAGTGGACACCTTTTAGAGAAAAATCTGCAACCGAAGCGGGTCACTTGTTGCAGTAATAAATTGGTTTCGTTTACATATTTTTGTCGCGGCTGGTCGCGGTGAAGCGCAAAAGGACGCTCTTCCACTCCCTTATCCACCAATGAATTACGTCCTTTTGCGCTTCGCCGCGACCAGCCGCGACAAATATACGTAAACCGAAACCAATTAATTACTGCAACAAATGACCCACTTCGGTGGCAGATTTTTCTCTAAAAGGTGTCCACTGAAGTTCCCAAAAGGGGTAGTACCCATTTTAATGCCGACGGCGCCCTGCTTTAGAAGTTAGCGTTTTTCACGAAACTCATTTGAATTTTTATTTAAATAATGAGCGCCTCTCGCTCATACACGCGGTGCGCATCTTGTAGGCGGTATTGGACAGATACTTGTAAAAAGGAAAGTTATTCGATTGATGCACCGGTTCGCGAATTATTTAGCCCGGGGATTTAACTGAAACACCCGTTATACTACGAACACCAATTAAAAAGAAAACTACACGAACTTTGAACATTGTGCGGCATACACCCCTTTTGCACTGATATGAATATTTCAAAATTTAGCATGGTGTGTAACATAAGTGAGATCGGCGTGTATTGGTACGTTACAGCCCTTTTACACCAACATGGGTGCTTAGTGGAGTGTAGTATAAGTGTAATTCGGGTTTGTCCCCATAGTACACCCTTTTCACACGGGGAAGGGCGTAAAAAAATTTACTGTGTGGATGCGCTGAAGCTCGCTGCGCGCCTTGCGGAAGAATTTTTGTGGGGATCCAAGTGCTCTTCTGTTTCGTATCACATGTCCATTCCGTGAAATGCAGAGGTTCGCACCGCGACGGCCAAGAAACGGAATAGTGCTGATGGTGCGGATGGGTGGCTTATCAGGGCATCAAGAGCTCTTGCTCAGTGCAAGGTCGTTGCTTGCTGCATGAGGTTCTCTCTCTTGCAATTGATAATTTGTTGCTTTATGTCGTGATACAACAATGATCATAAGCGATGCAACAGTGGTCGGTCTGTGCATATCGCCGTATACATGCTCAGCCCTGACGGATCCTTGCGATTCCAGGAATACTTCCAGTAGCATTGGCAATGCGTTCGTCGTTCGCTCGCTGTGCGTGCACAATCTATAAGCAACTTGTACAACTTGTACCCCGCCGAAAAGCTGATAGCCTCCTCATCCGGAGTCCGGAAGTAAAGTACGGGTAGATTTGGTCAGCCGAAGTACAATGGCTATTCCCTGCAATCCAACCTATACTTGTTTCCCCGAATTCGAAATCGACTATCGCATAAGGACCGCGTCCAGGCACAAGTATGCTAGGATTGTGCATCGAAGGTAAGGGAGGGGCCACTACAGGACCTCACAGTATGGCCGAAACAGCACGGTTTCGGTTGGATATTATTGTTTGGACAAATCGTTGGATATTATATTTTCTACTTTTACACAATTTTCAGAAACCGTTTCTCTCAGTGACTCTCAGGTTAGAGCGCAGGTCGGAGTGCGCAGTGCAAAAATTATCGAACCTGCTCAGGGTTTATGATGCGTTTGTGATCTTTCGCGTTTTATTAAGCCGGTAAGTTGCCGGGATAAGTAGGGATGCGCACCAAGTGTGCGGATAAAGAGTTTTCGACGGTTTAATCAAGGGTCAGATAAACCCTCATCGCTTCGGACAATGACCGGCTGACAAACGTATAGGACCGCGCAGTGCTTTACCCACGATTGCCTCATCAAATACGGTTATCATATGTACAGCTTGCGCCAAAAGTCCACGGAACACGCGAGCGGCGTTTTTCTCCGCGCTGCGCCACCCTAGCGGCGGCCGGAAGTTGGCGGGAGCGGACAGGTTCATTCATTTTGAGGGGGCGCAGGGCATAACACAGGCAGCGACCCACCGTGGCATTTGCAGCAATTACCCCACAAGGCCATGCCCGTGGAGCGTTTCACCAGGCCTCCACAGCTCCCCGCATTTGCGGCAGTAGAAAAATAAAATCACGTCACAGTCACGTGGTATTACATCGTCAGGCATCATGACGGATGCCCATTGGCCAAAGGAGGATGCGCGCTCCGGGATTGGTTGATAAAGTTTCGAAATATCTGACAGCTCACTTTTCGCGGGCAGTCTGGGCAGTCGGCCAAGCGGGCAGCTCCAAGTAAGGTCGCTGCGTCTTCGCGGCTCGCCGTTGTCGGTTGACCACAACGACCAAAGAGGAAGTGTATGCGCGGGTTTGTTCGTGAGTTATAGTGACTCTGGCCATGTACTGATCTCCGATAAAGTGTCAACCTACGGACATTCTTGCCGGGTCGGAACTGGAATGCTTGGTGAGCTGACGCCTGAGGAACACTTTCGAGCGCTGTCGCATTTTCAAATACAGTGACTAAGAAGAGAGTGTTCGTAACGACAAAAGTATTTCCCGTGACTGTTTGACCTACGGTGCATCGCCAGAATGAAAAGAAGATGCTCATCTGTGAAACGCACGCACTCGTGGACTTCGCTCGCCCCCAGAAGTAGACCGTGTGTGTGCTTTGCAAGTTCGAACTTGGTTTGGTTGCTGTCTATTCAAGGAACGAAACGTCCTGTACGCACGGTGAATATATGAGTCAAACATTTGAGTTTATACGTTGCATCAATAAATATGTATTTAACCTATCAAAAATGTCTTAGTGATTTTGAAATAACGGGCGCCAGGTATGAAAACCAGTAGAAGTCAATGGCAGCCAGGGCCGGCCGAAAGCCGAGCCAAACGGAGAGGTTGCTGATTGGTTGGCTGCTAGGCATCACGACGCATTTTCATTGGTCGTATGTCCAGTGTTGCCTGAATTATCTCAAACTATGGGCTCTATGGGGAGCTGTGGGCGCCTGTTTCACCAGGCAAATTCCTATCGCAGTTCGCAGCTGGAAGATTACAGGAATGACACAGAGCGACAGCAGTTGGCTTCTGCAGTTTCTTTTCTCTTTTTCGTTCTTGTCTTCCTTTTATTTTGTCTGGGGATGACGGGCGCTGGCAAATAAAAGCGTACGACATTGACGTAGAAATAAGATGGGGAAGAAAGAGCCCAATGGCGCTTTATTAATATTTTGTTTAGTATCGCGTGAAGCCCCCGTTCGCGGAGATCACAGCGGACATGCGGTCTGGCAGCGATTGATAGAGCCGGCCCACGAGGTGTACTACGTCTTCCTTGAGGGACGTCCATTCCATGTTTATCGGCTCCCATAAGGCGTCCTTGGACCATTCGGAATTTCATAATGCCCCATAAATTTTCAGACACGTCAGATCCGGGCTGCACGCGGGCCACTCAAGCTGCATGGTACCAAGATCGTCTAGTCTGCGCTGGACAGTGGACGACATGTGAACCGAGCTTCTGTCTTGCTCCAGAATAAAGCAACCGCCAGGGAAACGACCGTCAAGGACGTATGAGAGCATATGATCTTCAATGACTCTAACGTATGCTGCTCCGTTGAAGCGGCTGTCTAGGCGGACGAGGGGCCCCAAGCCCAGGCGCGAAAGGGCGTCCCACACGCTCACGGAGTGTCGTCCACTGGAGACCACGCTCTTAACGTATTGGGGTATATCTGAAAAGGAAAAAAAAATAATAGGGCCGTCTCGAAGCAGGCGCGGACTCTCAAGGTATTACTTGCAGTTAAGAGGACACCAAACCCACATCCTCTGGGACCACTTTGCACTTGCGTCTGGGACTCGCTGCCTCATCAGTAAACAGCACGTGGCTCTGCGCGGGGTCACACTCCGTGTAGCGTAAGGCAAAGTCCAGTCTTGCCTCTCGGTGTTCCGGCTTCAGCGCGGGCTTCTGAACCGCGACTCCGGAACGGAGATCCCCGAGGCACGCTAATCTTCGTCGGATGGTGTACTCGACGCTTGCAGGCTCAGCTCCTTCTTTAGACCGACAGCCGTCAGAAACGGGTCGACCACATTTGCAGCAATTATTGCCCTGTCCTCGTCCGACCTCGTTGCCTTGTGGGCCTTGTGGGGTAATGGCTGCAAACACGGTTTGTCGCTGCCTGTGTTATGCCCTGCGCCCCCCTCAAAATGAATGAACCTGTCCGCTACCGGCAACTTCCGGCCGCTGCTAGGGTGGCGCGGCGCGGAGAAAAACGCCGCTCGCGTGTTCCGTGGACTTTTGGCGCAAGCTGTACAAGTGGAAATAAGCTCGGCTAAAATGTGCCTGCTGTTCACAGTCACATCAGAACTATTATTGCTCGCTATTTTCAAGAAATGAGGCTCTATGTAAGAACCGAAGGAAGTGTGTTTCGGATGCCCACTGCTTGTTTTAGCCCGTACAGCGTGTCTGTGTACATCTCGCACTGTTTTTAGTGTGCACACCATCAGATCAGGGTAATGAAATTTCTTTATATATAACTAGCTTGTTGAATGCCAGTATTCAATAGCAAGCAATGGAAGACACAAGAAGACGCAAGAATGGACACACAACACTTTTCCTTAAGAACGAATATGTCGAAAATAGCAGCGGCGCCAGGGCCCCTCAGCTTCGACGTTCAAGCGAATGTCCCCAGGGGGCAAATAGGTCGTTTTTTGACGGCAGCGACACCTAGTTCGAAACTAGTCGAGTTTGGTACATGAAATAGTTCGGTGACTTCGCCGCAACAATAATGCATTGAATCGATTGCGCTGCAGTCGCTGCTCGAGAAAAAACACGCAGATCCAAGGAATTTAACACCGTTCGGAACCGGCTTTTCCAGAAACAGGTCCGGGCTTCCGGTCTCCGGCTCGTCTGTGCGGTGCATTTGTGTCTCGTTGGTGGACTTTTTGTGATATTTCGTGCCTTTTGATGTTTGCTGCTTATTGAAATATTTGCGGAGCGTGGCGTGGAAGGCCATGGGCCGTTACCGCGCCGCGAAGTGGTGCAGCAACAGCAACAAGACTCCCGGAATCACTTTTCCACTTCCCAACCCACGATGACGAGAGGTTCGTGTGTTTCTCCCACTGTCAAACGCATTTGTCTGGCGCTGTTTGTGAGGTTTTGAAATTGGCTCTGATATGAATTGAAGATGTTTTCTGGGGAAACGTACGCCAACTTGTCTGAAGCTGGCGAGCACCGCGGCCAAAGGACCGTTGGCTATGCTGCGTACACTTCACCGAAGACCAGTTCACCGGAGCAACAGAAAAGCGCTTACGCGGAAACGCTCGCCCATCTGTGCGAGTGACGGACCATCGGCTCCGTTCTTTGGTAGATGTGCTGGTTCATAAAGGCAGGTACGCTGGTGCCTAAACTCAAATATAGCCAATCGCTGATTTTCGGAACATGTACGTAATGATTTGTATTGCTTTCCGCAGAATTCTTCGATTGGTTACAGGAGCTCCGTCGCGCCAAGCCTTCTCTGGGTCAGTGATTTCTCCCACATAATGAAGTGAAACTATATGGACTTAAACTACAACGTACCATAACCGAAAGCCGAAGACAGCCAGAAGCCCAAACACAGGCTGGATGCCTCCTCGACCATAGCATGACGAAAACATAACAACAGCAACAAACAGAGCTATGAGAGAGAGAAAATGGGGATTCGTACATGTTTCTACAAACCAAATGCCTGACATCTTATATAGGGCTAAAGTTTGGGTCATTTTTGTTCTAGGTTGTCCACTCCCCAGTTATTTATTCATTGTGTGTAGTGAGTACAGTGCTGTAGGTTATGTGACATCACATTTAATATTGCGACCAAATCGTTTCATAGACATATCTAGTGACAAACACGTGACAACCGTGTCTGCCCCATCTACCTCAGGAATTGTTGCCAAACTCTTGCTTCTAGGTAGTATGTTTTGCATCATATTTCATGTTATGTGCTATAGCCCCCTGTTTTACTCATCATTCAGACACTCAATTGGCCATTGTGGGAAACCCACTTTGGATCAAGCCACGAACAGTTTGGTGAGCTTCTGATAAGATACATGTAGTGGGAAAAAAACGTGGAAATGTAGATCTCACTGGTGCGACAAGCTGTTGTTTTTGTTGGTGTGCTTCGATTTACTGTATTTTGCAGTTCTTGAGTACAAGGAGCTGGATGGTACTTTGTGGCAATCAAAAACACATCTAACAAATATGGTTTCCTGGTGATTTGAGGAGACATTAAACTCAGAACAAACATGACACGTGCCTTCCGATTACCTAGCAGTGTATTGTACAACAATCCTATACACCTGAACCGTGCCACTGAACTGCCATCTGCTTCTGTGGCGGCTGTCCAGGGTTGCTTTTTGTTGACCTTTATCCCACATAATTTCTGACATACCGCAATGTGCATATAGCTGTCTTTACGACGCAAATGTTGTGCATGACGTTGCTTACGTGAGTCAGTGCAAGGAGAAGCAATTGTTATGGCTGCCGTTTTAGGTTCCTCGTGTGCCGTGTACTGCATTGAAGTGCATTTTTTCTTGTAGGTGGCGCACAACCTCCGGAGCATCAAAAGGTGCTGCATCATCCTATGTCGTCGGTTGTGAGCACCGAACATGAAGAACAGAGTAGCGACATGCTGAGTGATGTGGATTCAGCCACTAGAGAGTATTTCACCGGTGAACAGACTCATACAGGACAATGCTCACTACTACATAGCTGGCCGTCTTGTTCACTTTTTCCTGAAGGAATCCAAGCACCGGTTCCCGAAGATCACAGCCTTGTTTCGCAGAACCTGTTTCTTGCCTTGTTTGTTGCTGATGATGTACCTAGGAAACTATTTACAGGCCTCACGTTACCTTCAGCAAACTGTCTCAAGTGTGTTTCAAGACTGGAGGTGGTCTTCCTGCAATCTGTGAAGGAAATGCTACACGAAATGGGTGTTCTCAGGCTGCTTCCTGCACGTTTGTGTGATCAGAGCTTCGGCACTCCATTTTGCAGTGACACATGTAAAGATCAGTTTGTGCTGATGTTCTGCCGTCTTCGTTTACTGTGGCATCCACAGCTTCAAAACCGAGAACTTGTAAAGGTGTCCGCTTGCAAGCGAACAGTCGCTCCAAGAAAGACTCAGAAACTTTAGATATACAACATACAGCAGTGCACTCTTAAACCCGTACCTTTTATTGTAACTTTTAGAAACATGTAACTTCTGTATAGACGTAGATTTCGAGATTTCTTATAGGTTACACCACTGTAACGTATATTTAGAGGTTAAAAGCGACCAAAGTCATGTCTTTACAACACGAATAGAAGTTACATCTCGGAAAAAACAAAAACATCTTGTTGTAACTTATAAATGTACCCTCTACTCCGACACTGTAACTTCTAAGCGAAATCTCCAACGATAATCTCTTTGTTAGTTTCTTATCGTTTGTTTTCCTTTTGTTTTTCAGCATAATGCCGCGTTTCAGCCTCCCATTCGAGACGACAGTTGCGAATCTACGCTGTTATTTTTTATCTGTTTCAGCGTCACCTATACGTCAACTACATGTTATCAATGCTGTATGAACACAGATTATAAGTTCGCAGTCTGAAATACAGATAGTATGTTTCTTTTTAAAGGGTGGAAAACAATTGTCAATGCCGCAACCACCAAGATTTCCGATTTCGCTGCGTAGCCGAGCCTGGTCTAGGTCTATCCACACTAAGAGCGGTTTCCTTGAAACGCTTAACGCTCGTCGTCCGTCCGTTAACAAGTGTAATCTGTTTTAATCAGTGGTTTTCCTCGCGTTTATCATAGTATCGTCAGGAACACCGGAAAAGCTAGATGTCGCTAGCAAACAAGTATATTTTCGGTGTTCTGAGGGGAAAGTGTAGTGAGTGCGAAGATTGCAAAGAATATACAACCGAAAACGAACGTCACCACCGCAGCCCTAATTCACACACTTCATACACTGGGTAAGTGTACATTTTGTGCTAGGTACGTGCGTTATTTTGATAGCAAGAGCTCTTAGCGCATGTTTGTTGTGATTATGGCAAGCGTTTTGCGGCCCTGCATATGAACGCCACTTACGCTTGCTGCTTTTCTGCTCTTACTTGGTCGCCAAGTCAATACACCGGCGTGCATTTTGCGAGCTGCGTATATATGCATCGAGATATATAATTCGCAGCTTCCTACTTGTTGTATTCTTACGATATTCTAAGACTCAATCGCGGAGTGAACGCCTTCCCGCATTTATGCTGATTTGTACCTTGTGCTTTGTACGGATTTGAATGGTTCCGTAAATGTTACTCTCATTGCCCAAACTTTTGTTCCCAGGATCCCACATGCAGGTTCACATACCGTCACCAGCGCAATGCAGTACCTCACAAACTCGTCCCAGAGCGCCTCCAACGCTGATAACGCAGTAATGTAGTGTCTCCTGCGTTACTGTACACTCATATTCCTCAAGGTTGTGTGCGTTTTATGTAATACTGTATTGCCATTTGCGCTCGCCTCTGCAACACGAATGTGGAATAAATTTTTTTCTGCTGCAATTCTCCATTTCGTTGGGTGTGTTCAGCTTAGCAAACATAGGTCAGTTGTTTTGACTCGCTAGCTTCCTCGCACTTTTATGCATTGCTTCTCACTTAGAAGATAGTTCTTTTTTCCACATACATGGTAAAGCGACAATGGTTTCTCCTCACATCAGAATCGCACTTGTGCACAATGTGTCACCTCTCGACAGACTTCTGTTTTTGTAATATACATATGTTCAAGATCTCCTTTTCTGCTGGTTCATTTTGGTACCTTGGTGTGTTCTGTAAATGTCTGTCGATATCCCACGCACAGGGTGTTTGTTTTTATTCGCATCACACCAGCGCTCATTTGACAGATGGGTTATGTTAATTTTCGCAAATTAACCCATCCGTAGTTACAAACATTTCCGACATTTCCTGACGCATGTGTTTGTAACTACGGATCGACTAATTAGCAAAAATTCACATACCCCCACCTGCCAAATGAGCGCTACTCTGTTGCGAATAAAAATGAACATCCTGTATAAAAAGCCGCACGTTGGCGTAACCTTTACGGGCAGGTGCTGGATTGAAGGCCGTAACCTCTAATTAGTGGGTTTCCTTGTAACTTTTATAAAAGGGGTCGCTCAGAGGGTACCTGGTAGCTTCTGAAATAGAGGGTAAAATATTGCGATTTTTTACCCTTTACTAAAGGGTACGGAGTTAAGAGTGTGACACCAAATGTGTGCTCCTTGAATACTTGTAGTGCTTCTCTGTTTTCTACCAGAGTCAACATTATGACGTACTGCTGCCATCTTACGATAGGGAGGATGATGACCAAATGTAAGGGAATAATGCAAAGGGCCAATCTTCATACCAGATCCTCAAACTTTGATATGTGACATCATGATACCACAAAATAAATTGGGAAGTGTTACGCATTATTTATAGCGCAACCAGTATTTACACATACGCATTGTTTTTTGCCTATGAATGTGTAAAGTTGTTGCTCGGCGCACTTTATACTATCTATACAATCTACAAATGCATCTCGCACTTCTTACATTTCAGCGCGCAGGGAAGGCAAAATCATGAAACCGCAGCGCGCGCCATGACCGAAAGTGGGAAAGGGGAAGGGAAAGGAGGAAACGGATTGGATTGGATATTGTGTTAGATACTCGACCTTGGGGCGAGCGGTATCTTGCGCTACCTAGCCCGTGATATCGCATGGTTTTAAGCGCCATCTGTTTTAGAGGAGCGGGCGAATCAAAAGGTACATTTTCTTTCCACTTTTACAGTCCTCCTTGCCACGGAGCGCGTTACCGTTACCGCGCGCGTAGTATGGGATGGACTCTCGTAGCCCACAATTCACAACTAGCCTTAAACACGATTTAATTAGCAATTAGAGTTAATTGAGACCCCCCACAGTAATCAGCATCATCCAGTGAGTCATCACACTAATTGGGGAGCGTCTAACTCGTGTTCAGGACAGTTGTGAGTTGTGAGCAACAAGAGTCCATACAAAAGAAAAAAGAATAGATAGAAATAGAGTGGAGAGAAGGAGTTTAGTTGAAGATCAACGACGCCATCTTGAAGAAAGCGGTCCTGAACGGCCGCTGACCATCGCTGGGCGACGGAGCACAGAGGCAGGTTGCAAAGCATCGCAGCTATGACCACCAATTCCGGACATCCTGTGACATCAGCTGTGACGTCATCATGACATGTCTGGGCAGGTTAGAAGAGCTCTAGACATGCGAGGAGAAAAACACCCATAACACAGAGGCTGGGAAAGCAAGAGTAAATATGCACACCATCGATAGCTAACAACAAAAAGAATTAGTTACACAACAAATGAGCCCACCACAACAGCAGTCACGGGGAGCGCAGAACGATGCGACTGCTCCACCTGACAGCCAGGCACAGAATTGAACCGTAATGTTTTTTTCTCCTGTATAAAGTCACGCATCTGTCCCTCTTGCGGTTACTTTCTGAACTAACTTAATCGCAAAATTATTAAGAATCGTTCTAGCACTATTCCCATTCAGATCAAGGGTGCAGCAGCACTAGCGTCATCGTCAAGACAGGAATGTTCAACATGAATCTTTCTCGTCCAAAAAGAAAAAATACAAAGCATGCAGGTCAGGGCATGTCAGAACATTGCTCAATGAGTGCTGTTAAACGAGGAAAAATCGCACGACTGCCGGGCAACAGAGGAAAGCAAACACGGAAAAACATTTGAACAGAGTGAAAAAGACACTCATCGGACACGTACACGGCATCCCCTCATTGTAAATCCCCTCAACACACAATCCACCATTCACCAGTGACGAACAACACATTCATACCCCGTCAGAGGCAAACAGAATCCCACCAAAGCTACGCTTTCCCACTAATGGCCAACACAATTGCTAGGAACAGAATTAATGCTTCCACACCCGCCAGTGTCCAAGAGAGAAGTGAATCCTCACGCCCTCTGCAGGCTTTGATCATTGGTCGTGACGTCATCCTATTGTCTCAGGGCTACGCTGTTTTTTCCACTAATGCTCAACTGGACAAGGTCCACCTGAAACAATAGAATCGCGGTATGACGTCATCACCCAGGCATGAAGTTGTGTGGCTCAAGGACGCGTATGCTCTAGACAGGGGACATGTTATTTATTGAATCACTATCCCACAATTATTTACTTTATTCTACTATAATGATTGCATAGGAAACAGAAAAGGTATTGCAAAAAAAGACCACACATGAGAGGTGATTGTAGGAATTAAGCATTTCATTCCCAAAGTCTTACTAAATGAGACTTAAGAATACAGGAAAAAACAAAATATCCTAACACCATCAATGGCTAAATACAACGAGCTTAGAAGAGATGTCCGTCTCATCCGAGAGCCAGGCAGATAACTGAATAATGACGCATTGTTCCTCCTGAATAAAGCCATGCACCTGTCCCCCTTGCGGTTACTCTCTGAACTAATTGAATCACAAAAATAATAAGAATCGTTCTAGCACTACTCCCATTCAGGGCAGCACTATCGTCAAGACAAGAATGTTTCTTTGCTAAAAGAAAAAAAAACAGAACTACATGTAGAAGGAAAGCATGACTGAACAGGTCTGTGCATGTCAGGACATCACTGTGACACAGGGGAAAATCTCAGGTTTACCAGACAACAAAAGAAAGAAAGCACAGAGAAACACTTGAACAAAGTGGAAAACCAGCATCCAACTATTCTAAGCACACACACTCCTCTTATTCGAGGAACAGTGCTCATCATAAATCCACCCAGGACAATGCACACCATCGTCCAACCTCCCATTTTTCTATTGCTACACTTTTTCCCAGTAACGATCAATGCATTACTACAGACACCTGAAAGACTGCATGACGTCATCACATCCTGTCTGAAGAAGGCAGCGGCAAAGAGAAACACTCCTATTATTTATTGAATCGCAGGATTATTTCTTTTTTCCTACTCTTAATGATATTCATTCTTACATTAAAATTAAAAAAGTATTGCGCTAAGTATGAACGCTAATCTTAGTGATTTTCACTGTAAAGGCTTACCATGGTCATTAGAATTATAACAGCAGTAAACTACCAGTGCTCTTTGAAATAATAATTGTGACCCTGGAACACTCAACATCATCGCCAGGCTCATGTAATACATGGCGCTCAACTTTTTCTACATTCATTGTCTGAGGCTACACCTGCGAGCAAACAGGCGCGAAAGCCTGGGCGCAAAGTTCCATTCGCGCTCGACGGAGGGCTAGACAGAACGCCGTTACGGGAACATGATTGCATTCCTACTATATTAATGATTATTGCTTTGCAGTTTAGAAAGACTATCACAAAAAGTCCATACTACGCTCAACTATAATTTAGGAGTCTTAAAATTCTACTTTCTATGGAAACTATAATTGCGCTATTACTTCCCAGACAGAACGCGCTATTACTTGGGTTACTATCAATCAAGCGCTCCAATTTTTTCTATCTTCCCATTTCAGCTTTGTCATGCAGTGAAGCAGTCTCACATCCAAAATAATTAATTTACACTGAGGGTGGCGTGCTAGGAATTTCTGTCCTGCGTTCAGATACAAGCATTTCTACACAAATACCTATAACTTCAAACAGCTGACTTCCTCAACACACCGTGCTCCTAATGACATCTAACAAACAAAAAACATACAAAACCTTTTCTCAGAAATTCAGCTTTATCATGCGGCTTTCTTCTGCGTAAAATCGGTGAAAAAGGGAAACGGCAACAAAAAATTGTGCGCACTTGTACTTGAATTGCAAGGACTTCAAAAACCGAAGCATACGCTAATAAACTAAGAAAAAGACACCCATTTCTACTATCAGATAATTCTTGCATAATGCTACATACACAGCCGCATTGCCCTTGCATAAAGAAAGCACAGGACAAGGGCACACAAATTTCTTTAAGCGAGCAGGGAAAAGGCTTAAAACGGAGCGCTCAGGAATAATAGCAGAGTCACCACACATCGCTACGAAACTCAACGGCTAACACAAGATAACAACAAGATACTAGCAGCGGGTAAAATTGTAACAAGAAAGACACTGCTAAACAAGCCCCAACATATCATGATGACGTCACAAACCCATCAACACGCCTTGGGCTGACCTTACACACCTGAAGCCTTTTTGAATACATTCTGCTGTCGCTGGAATAAAAGATTTATTGCGAGGGTACTACAATGTCAGCTCTGCTGCTGTTTAAGTGATAAAACAGTGCGCCCGAAGCCCGAGCCGCTCGCGGGCCCGTTCTCGCGGTTTGGACACGCGACGCGCGCGATCCGTTACAGATTCCCCAAGTGAGCACACTGTTTTATCACTTAAACAGCAGCAGAGCTGACATTGTAGTACCCTCGCGATAAATCTTTTATTCCAGCGACAGCAGAATGTATTCAAAAAGGCTTCGGGTGTGTAAGGTCAGCCCAAGGCGCGTTGATGGGAGCGCACTGCTCTATTGAGTACCCAAACTTTTAGCCAGCGATGTTGGAATCATTATTTTATTTCATTTTATTTTGAGTTATTAGCGGCTCACCTATTTAGTGAAGGCCTACGAACACATGTTAAGTGGTTTGGTTTAAAAATGATGAGAGCTACAGTGTGTAGCGAATGATGTTCACATTTACCCATTCCACTCTATAGTATTCTTGCAAAATATAACGGTGCAAGGAAATAAAAGCAAAAACAAGTGAATTCCCTTCTGTACCATAATTGCTGCGCAAAAGCACGGCACCATTTTCTCTTGGGTGTATAGCGAACACGCATTCTTTTCTGTTTTGGTTCCCGACGGTCGACTGACCATATCCTATTACATACGGAACGAAGACCTATTGTTTCGCATTCGTATATGTATATGTCTGTACAACGTTTTGACGATGGTAGGATAATTATTGACCTGAGGAATAATATGGATTTATGTGGTTGTGAATTGACTTTGAGTTTACACTCGATGTGGCTACAAAAAATGTGACAGTGCGCGTGCTCGTTTGTGAAGCTGGGACCCCACTTGACAAGTAAGTTCTTTGTGTGTGCCTTTTTGGGTGGCACGAGCGATAAATTTATGCACTATTGCGTGGAATATGGGGTTAAAAAAAATAAGGGTAATCGCGTTTGCATTGCTATCTGTAGGATAGGCCGAGCGTTTTTAATGGAATTGCCTCGCGAACCTGGTGAAGTCTTTGTTTTGGGCAGGCTATTTTATGAGTGCCCGACGCCGGTCCTGTTGCGGTGCATTTGATATGCTTTCCTGAAGCAGTGTGCTTTGTTCTTATAGTGTGGTTCACGCCTTTAGCTCCAATTATATCAGTAGAAATGAATGGGAGAGTTTGTTTTTGTTTGTTAGTATGTGTCTGTCACGTTCATAGCGCTGTTCACGCTTTGTTTTCTTTGCAAAAATTCAGACTTTATGGTATTAAGCTGTCCGAGAAGAAGTGACTTTCCCTGCTCGCTTAAGATAAATTGTGTGTCATTTTCCTGTGCTTTCTTCACGCAGGGACAATGCAATTGTGTATTTAGCATTATGCAATAATTATCTGATAGCAGAAATGGGTCTCTTTGTCACAGTTTATTAGCGTGTGCCTTGTTATTTTATATTATTTTTGTTGTTGCCTTGTTATTATTTTATTTTTTTCTCTTATAGCTATGCGAGCAAAAGTGCGTGTAATTTTCACTGCACTTTTTCTTATTTTGTCTACTTTTACGTAGAAGAAAGTCTCCTGGTAAAAGCTGAATAGTGTTCCATCAGTGGAAGTGGGGTTGTTTGTTTGATTTTGTTGGGTGCTCGATATGTTGATGAAGTAAGCAGTGCCTAATTTTGCAGTTATGGCTTCTTGAGCAGAAATGATGGTATCTGAGCACGGAGTAGAAATTCCGATATTTCTCTGCTCCCTAAGAAAATTCATACGTCGGTTTCCGAGCAAACCGCGTTTTTTACGCGAAATAGAAAAAATGAAGTTGTGTATGCTCTATGATGTTCTGTTGCAGGCTTAGGCATTTTCCCCGATGAGCAGTATTTTGTATGCGATGTCGCATGTCTAGACTTGTTCAGTAGTGTCTTGCTGCAATTTTTACCCTTCGCTAGTATCTTGTTGTCGTCTTGTGTTAGCCATTGAGCTTCGTAACGATGTGCGGTAACGCTGCGATTATTCCTGAGCGCTCCGTGTTAAGCCTCCCAGTAAACCACCGATGTCCCACGGACGTCCTGAAAAGATCCCGAAGTCCTGATCCGCAAGAAATGTCCGGATGATGTAAATACGACGTCATTCGAAACGTCCTAGCGTTGTCTAACCAGGATGTATTTTAATGATATCACTGGGACTTCGAAATTGCGTCCCTATCGGATGTTGATTTACAAGTAGAATACAAACATATTTTCGATGCTCATTATATTTTTGCATCCTTATGATAACGTTCAACAGCGTGCAGCAAGAAACTGAAACAGTGACACTAATTTTTATCCGTGGTACCGAAGTGGCACATCGGGATGCTGTTTCTTGTAACGAATTCGCCTTTCATCCCCCTTCGCGTGCAGCTTGCGGCTTGTGAGAAATCCTGGCGGTTGTCCAGATATTTGAAAATTCTAGGCAACCGTCGATGCTTCCGACACCTTCAAAATCTTGTAGATCCCGCCTCGATTGTCGGATCGAGACCAAAATTCAGGTCCGAACGGGCCTGGAATAGCTCTGTGATCGCGCAAATCACACAGGAACTGATCTGTAGTGGTTTCGAACTTGTAGGCGGAGACGCGTTAGTAAAATTCGTTTTTCCGAACTTCAAGGCCCTTTTTGGAAAGAAGTTCGCCTCGGACAGGGTTCATACTTGGAGAACCCACTGTTCTCGACGCGGAGCACGTGATAAAATTCACCGCATTTCTCTAAATTTAGCAGTTCTCGAGTAGAGGATTCCGCGTTCACACTCCTCCCAATACATGGGACCAGCGGCTTTTGCCCCCCAAAAAAGCCTTCCCGTTGCTGCCACATGGTCATGTTTGCCTTCGTTATGAAGGTCTCGATGTGCTCTCTCAACAGCCTATGTCCTGCTGACGCGCGACGTTCCGTTCTCGCGATATCGCCTGGCTTAAGAGCATGACAAGCTGTGAGGCTGGCTAGAGCCACCCTGAAACGCTTCCCACTTTTCGGTGTCGTAAGTCGCTTACCCGATGTCCCATTTAGTCGAAATTTTGTGTCCGCGTGCTCTGTTCGCTGCTCTACAACTTTCCGATTGAGACCAACCGTCGATTCCCAGTGGTTAAGACGTCATTCTCGAAATTCCTGACACCGACCCCCGTTCACCGACTTCTGTCCCTGTCTTCAGGTTCGAAGCCCACCGCGGATTCGACTTCCTTTTAATGGGCACACGCACTTGACATGGGCAACGCGTAGAGACTTGCCGCATCTTTCTATCCCTCTCGGTTCTCGAGTTAGAACACCGTGGCAACGGCGGCTCTGTGATACATGGGCCCGGGGCATTTTTTTCGATATCGGGTTCTTGCTGGCGTAGGAAGGTGATTGAAATGTGTTTTTGAAGAGGAAAACGCCCTCTTTCCGAGAGCGTTGGTCCGGTCTTCGTGCGACTTTCCGTTCCCTTGCCATATTCCGAGGAGCGCCTGGGCCATGGCCTGGGCAGGTGGCCTTCCTGCATTTTCTGCGCTGCGGGCGGCGTCCATATTTCGCTTGCAAACTTCGTTGCGTTCGGACGCCTTTTTCTGGCTCCCGTTGTATCGTGTTTCGTCGTTGCTCTGGTGCCCTGGACTGCTGTGAATGTGTTTTTATGCCCTACTAGTAAGCTGTTTGCAGTTATAAGTATTTCTGCAGAAATGCTGGTACCTGAGCGTGGAGGAGAAATTCATATAAAGCACCTCTGCTTGTGCATTCCTGAGCTGCTGTCTGTCTGTGTGTGCGCGCGTGTGTATGCTTTTTTCCTGGTTTGTGATGTCATCATGACATGTTGGGGCTAGTTTAGCAGTGTCTTTCTTGTTAAAATTTTACCCGCCGCTAGTATCTTGTTGTTATCTTGTGTTAGCCGTTGAGTTTCGTAGTGATGTGTGGTGACTCTGCTATTATTCCTGAGCGCTCCGTTTTAAGCCTTTTCCCTGCTCGCTTAAAGGAATTTGTGTGCCCTTGTCCTGTGCTTTCTTTACGCAAGGGCAATGCGGCTGTGTATGTATCATTATGCAAGGATTATCTGATAGCAGAAATGGGTGTCTTTTTCTCAGTTTATTAGTGTATGCTTCGTTTTTTGAAGTCATTGCAATTCAAGCACGAGTGCGCACAATTTTTTGTTGCCGTTTCCCTTTTTCACCGATTTTATGCAGAAGAAAGCCGCATGGTTAAGCTGAATTCGTGAGAAGAGGGCTTGTATGTTTTAATTTGTTAGATGTCATTAGGAGCACGGTGTGTTGAGGAAGTCAGCTGTTTGCAGTTATAGGTATTTGTGCACAAATGCTTGCATCTGAGCGCAGGACAGAAATTCCTAGCACGCCACCCTCACTGTAAATTAATTATCTTGGATGTGAGACTGCTTCACTGCATGACAAAGCTGAAATGGGAAGAGAGAAAAAAATTGGAGCGCTTGATTGATAGTAATCCAACCCAAACGGAACAAAACTTCCTGTGGTGTTCCTGGGGATATCCTTTCCCAGAAATTCGGATCTCCTGGGAGACAGCCATTTTTCCGACAGATATTCCCCACATCTCCAAGTGGCCACGGCTTGGACTTCCCACAAACATCCGTCGTTTGTCTGCACAGGAAGTTACGCGGAGATGCCGCGACGTTGCACGGACTTACTTGCGTACGTGCTCAGGGTCCTGTATTTTCACATTATTATTGATACTGTTTATTGAGCTGCTGCGTCAGTGGACAGATTCCTACTAGACGTTTTCTTCTATCATTTTGTTTCAGCTTCGGCCACTGCATCTTTCTTTCTCTTTCTTTCTTTCTTTGTTTCTTTCTAGTATTTCTGTTACGGACACTGGGCATGAATTTTTAAAAAGCAAAAAAGCTCTTAGAACCATGAACTTAGAAAGGCAGTGGCATACCTTTCCAAAGTGAAAGCAGATACTATATATTGCTTGTCTCGCGAACTTCCACAAATTCGAGAGTTCTGTTTGCCTGCGAGTCAAACTAAAGGGTGAGGTGTTTAATTTCAATGCGATTACGTATACCGATAACACCGGACTCAAGAACTGCTTGGTTTATTAACCCACTATAACAATAACGTCTGTGTTTCTTACTACTTTTGATTTGAGGCATTTAGCTGGTTCAGCGAAAGTCGAACTCACGACGCGACCACCTTGCCATGTTTCTCTCTCTCCTCTGATAATGCTCCCTGCAACATCCCATCAGGGACCCTATTCGGACAATTCTTCAAACGGCCGTTACGGTACATCCTGCAGATGTACAGTTACGGACGTCCATTCATATAGCTCCCAGGGATGTCCATCTGATATCCATTTCATGACATGGACGTTGGGATCTATTTCGAACGTCCACATGAGATAGTGTTCTGTCTGGGAAGTAATAGCGCAATTATAGTTTCCATAGAAAGTAGAATTTTTTGAGGCTCCTAAATTATAGTTGAGCGTAGTTTGGACTTTTTGTGATAGTCTTTCTAAACTGCAAAGCAATAATCATTAATATAGTAGGAATGCAATCATGTTCCCGTAACGGCGTTCTGTCTAGTCCTTCGTCGAGGGCAAATGGAACTTTGCGCCCAGGCTTTCGCGCCTGTTTGCTCGCAGGTGTAGCCTCAGACAATGAATGTAGGAAAGGTTGAGCACCATGTATTACATGAGCCTGCTGATGATGTTGAGTGTTCCAGGGTCACAATTATTATTTCAAAGAGCAATGGTAGTTTACTGCTGTTGTAATTCTAATGACCATGATAAGCCTTTACAGTGAAAATCGCTAAGATCAGCGTTCATGCACGATAATTTTAATGTAAAAATCAATATCATTAAGAGTAGGAAAAAAAGAAATAATCCTGTGATTCAATAAATAATAGGAATGTTTCTCTTTGCCGCTGCTTTCTTCAGACAGGATGTGATGATGTCATGCAGTCTTTCAGGTGTCTGTAGCAATGCATTGATCGTTACTGGGAAAAAGTGTAGCAATAGAAAAATGGGATGTTGGACGATGGTGTGCATTGTCCTGGATGGATTTATAATGAGCATTGTTCTTTGAATAAGAGGAGTGTGTGTGCTTAGAATAGTTCGATGCTGTTTTCCAATTTGTTCAAGTGTTTCTCTGTGCTTGCTTTCTTTTGTTTTCTGATAAACCTATGATTCCTCCCCGTGTGACAGTGATGTACTGACATGCCCAGACCTGTTCAGTCATGCTTTCCTTCTACATGTAGTTCTGTTTTTTTTTCTTTTTGAAAAGAAACATTCTTGTCTTGACGATAGTGCTGCCCTGAATGGGAGCAGTGCTAGAACGATTCTTAATATGTTTGCGATTCAATTAGTTCAGAGAGTGACCGCAAAGGGGACAGGTGCATGGCTTTATTCAGGAGGAACAAAGCGTCATTATTCAGTTATCTACCTGGCTCTCGGATGGGACGGACATCTCTTCTGAGCTTGTTGTATTTAGCCATTGATGGTGTTAGGATATTTTGTTTTTTCCTGTATTCGTAAGTCTCATTTAGTAAGACCTTGGGAATGAAATGCTTAATTCCTACAATCACCTCTCATGTGTGGTGTTTTTCTGCAATACTTTTTCTGTTTCCTATGCAATCATTATAGTAAAATAAAGTAAATAATTGTGGGATAGTGATTCAATAAATAACAGGTCCGTTGTCTAGAGCGTACACGTCCTTGAGCCACACAGCTTCATGCCTGGGTGATGACGTCATACCGCGACTCTGTTGTTTCAGGTGGACCTTTTCCAGTTGAGCATTAGTGGAAAAAAACAGTGTAGCCCTGAGAGAATAGGATGACGTCACGACCAATGAGGGACTTCATATAAATGATCCTATCGTGCCTATAAATGCCTATTTTGACGTTAGCGCCTATTTCGGCGTTTATGCCTAAAACGTCATTTTTCTCTCGTAAAAAGCCTAAATTGACCTTTTGTGTCGTTTCATTTTTCTGTTTTCCCTTTTTTTTTCCAATAAAGGAAGACAGAACGCGCTGATCCGTCTTTGCCTTACATTGCACCATTTTTCCCGTGCCGAAAATAACATATTTACGTATTCATAAGCCTCCCGCACGACACGTGGCAGCAATACATGCACGATAAGCGAGAGAAGAGCCACAGGCCAAAGCGAAACTATAGCGGACGCCGCGCGTGCCATCGACGCCGGTCGTCCTGGCGAGTAGACGCATCCACAAAACGTGAGATCGCGGGCTGCATGGACCGTCGCAAGTGTTACACCATGCCGATAATAAAGGCGTCCAGCCGAAGTCTCGTTAATTCGTGGACTCAGAGCTTTGAGTGCTATACCACTAACGGAGATGTGATGTTCTGTCAGCCGTGTGGTAAACAAGTAAGTACACGGTTTGCTTTGTCCTCGGCGCCCCACGCGGCCTGCTAGGCCCGTTAGTTCCGTTGTGTAGGGCTTACCGCTGCCTAGCGTAATTAGCCCATAATTTCCAGGTCCCATGCGAGAAAAAGTCTCATCTAGAGCAACACGTTGCTACAGCCGCACACAAGTTCAATTGCGCAAAGGACCTCACGTCGACGTCCCGCCAAAGCTTTCTTCAGGACTGCGTCGCGGACGGAAAAAGAAGTGAACTGCACGCTGACTTGTGCACGGCACTTGTAGCGGCAAACATACCCTGGGCGAAGCTCCAGAACCCCGTCTTCAAGAATTTCCTGGAGAAGTACTGTAAGACGAAAATTCAGTGTGAATCTACGCTGCGTAAAAATTACTTGGTCCCGACGTACGAAAGGGTGCTTAACAGCATTCGCTCTGAGGTAGGAGAGTCCTGCATCTGGATTGGAGTGGACGAGACGACGGACGCAAATGGGCGATATATTGCCAACTTGGTGGTCGGAAAATTAGATCCAGATCAACCCAGTCGTCCATTCCTGATAGCCTGCAAGCCACTGGAAAAGACGAACGGCGACACAGTGGCTTACTTTGTCAACGATGCCATGAAAGTGCTGTATCCATCAGGAATTAAGGATGAAAAAGTGTTGCTCCTATACACTGACGCTGCAGCATACATGCATCACGCTGCGACCTTGCTAAAAGTGTTCTACCCCAGGATGATACACGTTACCTGTCTCGCGCACGCTTTGCATCAAGTTGCAGAAGAAATCAGGAACAATTTCGCAGAAGTAAACAAGCTCATCTCATCAGTGAAGAAGGTGTTTCTCAAAGCCCCTTCAAGAGTGAAGGTGTTCAAGGACAGGCTACCTGACGTCCTGCTTCCCCCCGAACCAATTTTGACGCGTTGGGGCATGTGGCTGAAAGCTGTCCAGTACTTCCACGCCAACTTTGAGGGGCTTCAAGCCGTCATTCAGCAGTTCCCGAGGGAAGAAGCTGAGAGCGTGAAGCGTGCTCAAGATATCTTGCAGTTGACAGCGATCCCTGCTGAACTAGCGCACATTTCTGCGAATTACACTTTCATCGCCGACAGCATCATGCGTCTGGAAAAATCCGGCCAAGCTTTGTGCGACGCGGTCTATAGTGTCAGCCCTACAGGAGCGAGTCCACAACGTACCAGGAGGTCCCGTGAAGGACAGGGTTGTGCGAAAGCTTGAGTATGTCCTGCAGAGAAACCCGGGGTTCAAAACGATGGAGTCAGTGGCTGCGGTATTAGCTGGGGCTGGCTCAGCTGTGCCAGAGGATATCCGGCCTTCAGACATTCCCACATTGAAATTCGCACCGCTGACCTCAGTGGATGTGGAGCGCACCTTTTCAGCCTACAAGCTCGTGCTTGGTGACAAGCGCCGGAGCTTTACGCCGGCAAATCTGGAAATGGTGATTGTTTCATATTGCTTCTACAACTACGGCTGATGAGTGCTTGTTTATGCTTTAGCTGTTCCGTGACTTTCCTACTTCAGCTAATCCGCTGCTGTTTTCAAGTTCACTGCAGTTTATTGAGATTCATGTTAAATAAAGTTGAATACAGACGAAAGAGCCCGTAGCGGAAAAGGACCTAACGCTAACGTTCACTCAGCCGTTGCTACCATGGGCGCCGCGAAGGGGGGTGAGGCAAAGGGGGCCGTTACCCTCCTGGCGGCGGAAATTATTTCATTTTGACGACATTTGAGGGCAAAATCGGTGCCTTGCCACACCCTGTACACGGCGCGGATGCGGATTCGCCCCACTCAGAAAAGTCCTGGCAGCGCCCCTGGTTGCTACCATGGGCGAAATGCTCAATTTTATTGAGCCTAAAACTGCGCTTTTAGTGCCTAAATCGGCATGTTTTGTGCCTATTATAGGTGCCTAAAACCAGCTTTTTTAGTGCCCAAACATCCGAGGTCTAGTGATGACTCACTGGATGATGCTGATTACTGTGGGAGGTTCCAATTAAGTTTAATTGCTAACTAAATCGTGTTTATGGCTAGTTGTGAGTTGTGGGCTACGAGAGTCCATCCCATACTACTGCTACCATTGTGCCTATGGGAGCTGTGGAGGCCTGGCGGCGTTCGGCTCGTATCATAATACCTGAAACAGCGAGACGATGTCTTTCTGGAAGAGATAAAGATTAGTGATCCGGAGATTACGGGGGTAACCCTGAAACAAAACAGGACGGTATACACTGTCTGCGTAGCATAAAAGATGATGGCTACTTCCGAGCGATCTGCCTGCCTGACTGGCGGCACACATTGCTCGGGCGGGGTGGGGGAGCATTCTGAACCGACTTCATAGGCAACTGTGCTGACATTTGTCTTACAGTGTATGAGGAAAGCCCAGCCTCAGACAGGACAGCTTTGCCCAGATTTGAACCAGAGTCAGCACGGTATGTCAGCATAAAAGGGCACCTCACATTCTAACACGTAGTGACCCCCAGCACCAGGAGGGTCACTGCAGGTTCAACAGCGCTTGTGGAGTGGCCCGGACTTGACCCCGTTTGGGGCTCCTGGTTCTGCTGAAGCTATATTCCAAAATTCCCTATCTCTCTCTCTCTCTTTTATTCGTCATGACGTACTTTGAAAACTTGGCTGCTCTGTGGTGGCGCCCATGAAAACGAAGTACAGGTCACTGCTCAGCATGAAGCGAACACTAACGGCTGCTCCGTTGAGAGTGCGCCCTCGTTTTGAGAAACGCTCACTTCAGCCTGTAGGAAGAGTCTCTTCTCTTGAAACTGTTTTTGTTTTCCCCTTTGGTACCATGCTTTCTAGTCCAGCTGATTCGTTCTGATTATATATCAACTGTGAAATAAAATTTCAGCATCATTTTTGTGTATTGGTGTTCATATTCTTCAATAGAAAGCTTGTTGCATCGCGAAAAGCCACGAAAGGGGGAGAGCAGTGACATAGTGTATAAACCCTGTTCTGAAATCGTAAGCAAAAACCATTGCTTGTACGACGAAGGTATAAAAGATACAGAGTGCTCCTACTGGATGTGACTTTCTGTCTAACCAGGATGTCACCTTCCACTACCTCTAGTACGATGTTCGCGACAAATACATAGTACACCGCGACTTTTGCTTGTCAAACGACGTGATTACATGGTATGAGGTAAATAAAGAGATGTTCTTCAGCTTGCATAATTTGATGTCAAGAATTGGCTTACGTATCTGATTCATTTCCCAAATACTCTGCATCTATTAGTACATGTCACTGTTTTCGGAAATGGCGTCTAAAACAAAATTTCAGCATGAGTTTGGAAGGATTTGTGTGACTTTCAGAGCGTGTATCACAATGGTCAGTCTGTCGCGCCCAAAACTTTATACATTGTGCAGCAGTGTATCACTGCATTATGCGACAAGTGCAGTTATGTTGGGTTGTATAACAATCGGGTGTAAAAAATCCTGCAGCCAAACTTTTAGCAGCCTTCCACCATGTCCCAAAACGGAAGATAAGCCGAGTGACATTTCCCTGGAACACATTGAGACGCTGCCTTTACCACAACATTCCAAATGCGAACTTGTCCATCCGTCGTAATCATATCTGCGAAGCATGACGTGTCAGCACGCCCACATTTTTTTTATCTCGCTCCATATCTGCCATGGACTGCTTCAATTTTGCCCATCGCGGAAACTCCCTGGCGCTCCCAGGTGCCCTTTGCACATGGGGTCACGTGGCGGTGAGCCACATATCAGCAGACCCGTCGTCGTGACCCGGTTTCAGTCGCCGTTCAGCACATCATTCATTCTAGCTCACCATAACCGAGTCCCATCAAACTGAGTTCCCCAGACGAGTCTTCCCATTGTGAGCGTTGCCGCTCCTTTTAAGCCCGAGAGCAACGCCCCTAGTTGATCCTCCTCACCCCGGAGAGCAACCCCTTTATCGACAATGACAACAACAGCAGCATCGTAGCAGCAGCAGCACGAACACGTTTCTGGCTATCACTCCCACAACGTTGATCGCAGAAAGAAATTATACAACAAACATGTGCAGGCTTGGTGTAGACGTCATGACATACATGTTTATAGCAAGTTTTCTTTTATGAAAGCAAGCTTGGCTGAACGGGTAATTCAGAAAATTAAAGGCCGCCAGTTCCATTATTTCCATAGTGAAGGCAATCACAAATACCTTACCATTCTTCCAAAGATTGTAGAGGATTATAACAACTCTTACCACTCAACTTTTAAAATGGCACCGAATAAATTGAATGAAAGTAGCAAGGTTGAGCACTTCAATAGCCTCAATAGTAAAAAGATGATGATATCACGAGAAAGTTCAAAGTAGGTGATCAAGTTCGGGTTCTCTTGAATTGCCGAATCCTTGGCAAGGGGTACACAAGATACTGGTCTCACGTTATCTACACAATCGCACGGTATAAGAAAACAGATCCTCCAGTCTTTTACATAGCAGGTCCCGATGCTATAAAAGAAGAAGGAACATATTATACAAATGAATGGCAACGTATAATCAGGGGGATGACGACCCATATCCAATTGAAATAATTATATCCAGTAAGAAAATTGATGGAGTCACTCATTATAAAGTGAGGTGTGCTGGTTATGACGATTCATTTAATTCATGAGTTCCAGCGCAAGATGTTGCTAGGCTTTGAGTCTTATACGTACCTCCTATCCAATGATTGTACCGAATTATATCCAACAAATAATCTAGACAAGTTTACAGTTGCTTTGAATGCACCCCTACAACTGAGTGGAAAGTATGAAGTTGAATTACAAGAGCTCTCCATCTATAATCTATTGTATAATATTCCATAGAGTGATGATGGTGTCATGCAAGTTGATTACAAAAGCTTTGCAGGGGTTCGTAAGACTATCGTCGGTAAAAGAACGTTGGAAATGACTCTTTTAGAGCTTTCTGGAGACCTTTCTTTCAGAAACATTTCTTTCACTTACAATGATGGAAGATATGTGTTCTGTTTGCCGCGTTCTATTCGTTCAATTAAATTCTAAGATGAAAACCTGCAAGACGCTATCGGAGCACCCTCCATTGAAGGCACTACTATAGTAGGGTCCAAGGTGCCGCGTCGTGACACATATATTCGAGGGGCATCCGCTTCGCAGGTATGCATACTAGATGAAATCTATATTTTGCACAAAAGGGCTACATTGCATTTGTTTCAGGTTGTTCTGTCAAGACCACATTAAATCAATTTTTTAGAACACACAAAATTGAAGGAAGTGTAACATTCGAACAGCATAGTTGTACATTATCACAGTCATTATACAGTCTCTTGTTATTCGAGAACAACTCAAGAATCTTCTCAAATTAAATAATATTAGAATGTGATACAGCCCATTATCACGTAGATTCATTTGAACGTGCTTATGAGTTGATTATAGGGAAAGAAGAGCTTGTAAAAAAAGAATAACTATCCCACCAGATCACTATGAAACTCCAGAATTACTACTCTATACAATCACCAATCAACTATAGGGCAAAGCTCTACTCGCATATAGCAATGACACGAAGTTCTGCACTATCAACCCTATCAACCCACTTGACGGTGTAACCATTCATCATCTATCAGAATACCTCTCTAATATGTTAGGTTTTGCGCCAGTTACAAGTTTTGCAAACAGTACAATTGGAAACATGCACCTCAGGCTTACACAATTATTCCATCATTTTATAGTTTATTGTTACATGATCGAGTCATCACACTTCGGTGCAAAGTTTCCAAGTTGTGTGTGTTCTAAAGTGCAAAGTTTCCCATATTAAAATTAGTCCCACAGTGTACTCTGCAAAGAAAGACAATATCATTCACTATGCTTTCCAGAACATAGAATATGTTCAATATTTTAAGCCTATTACATAATAAAATAAATTTCATTTCAATTAAGTTGTGTGACGACTCTGGTCGATCTCTCCACTTCAAAGGTCCAAGCAAAGCGTATCTAGCTCTGCACTTTAGACATGTTTTTTAAAGAAATCCCCGAAATCCACTATGGTCATGGACTTGGCAACCTTGCACCATACACAGGACTAATGTTTCAGAGGGGTAGTGGATTCTTTAAATCATTGCGCAAGTTTGCATTACCGCTCCTGCGGCGAACACACTCATACGTTACTAAGACCGCGATGAATGCCACAAAAAAACTCGCACGGAAACTATCAGATGGACAACGTCTGAAAGAAGCTATTAGAACCAGTGCATTTGAGCGTAAGACGCAAGTCTTAAAAGATTGGCGAAGGAAAAGAAGACGAAAAGGCGTCTTTGACAAGAAAATGGGAAATAAGTGACCCGATCGCTAGACGACATGAGTGATGGGTTGCTTTTACATCTGGGTTCATTGTCGTGAGAAAGGGGGAAATAAGTGACCTGGCTCCAGATAATTGGTCTTGCAAGAAAAAAATGTTTTGTTTCTTACCCTACCCCACGATACAGCAACGAAAATGCGTCAAAGACACTTTCCTGCTTAGCAGGCCATGCGACAGGTACGTTTCGCCCCACCCAGTCATCCTTGAATGCTCTATCAAGCCAGGCCATATTGCACCTGTGCCGGGGTGCACAGTCATGCTGAAACCACACGTGTGGAATACGTGTCAATCGTGGATCACATGGAAAGAACTGGTCCATGTAAAATCTCCTTCACATAACGCTGTCCCGTTAGCTCTTGTCAAAAAAAGACTGGACCAATTTCTGTTGTCGAATATCCAACACCAAACACCGACCACTGCAACTAGTGCCTTGATTGCGCCAGCCAGTACGGTTTCGTTGTGCTCCAAAACGGGCGTTATAAAGGTTCACTTGCGCGTTGTGGGCTAAGTCTGCCTCGTCTGTCCAGAGCACGTTCTTGACAAAATCAGGTGGCTCCTCCTTTCGTATAAAAGTCCAATTTTCAAAATCGACGCGCGTCTGATGGCCTCTGGCTTTCAATTTAAGTGAAGTTTTACGCACGCCGTCTTCCACAAGGGACATTAACTGCGGGGTGCCGTGCGGTGAGCTTTCATCGCACATTAAAGAACCCTCAGGTGGGCAAAGGCAGTCCACAGACCGACCGCAGTGACGTCGCTCATGATCTCAGTTGTCTCGCGACCTAAGCCCCATTAATTAAACATTAAAATTAAAATTAAAAATGGAAGGTACTAGAGTTCTTGGGGTAGGTTGAGGCCTACGAGGTGGCTCAGGTACGCAGGAGCTGAGGTGTTAGCGACGTCGTGTAAAGCGGGATAAAGCGTCGGCATCACGATGTGTTCAGACGAGGCTTTGGCGTCTGATACGCAGCACAGGCCGTGGTGGTCTGTGACGGCCTCGAAATGCTTGCCGTAGAAGTATACGGGCCTATTTTCGTTACCGCCCGCACGGCCGCTAAGCACTTTTTTTTTCGGTGAGTTTCGGTGAGTTTCACTATAGTTCTGCTCGACCGCATTTAAACAGCGACTGGCAAATGCAACGGGGTGTTTACTATCATCTGGACGCTGCCTCAATATTGCTTCCTATCCTGTACAACTGGAGTCCGTGTGCTCATGAACTGGTGCATGAGGATCAAAATGGCGTTGCGCAGGGGACGAAGTTATCTCTTACAAAAAGAATTGAATTGAAGAATCTATTGACATCTTTTGGACGTCCCATTTCCCCAATAGACTTCCTTTGGACTATTGATTACATAGCCTGTTTCAAGTCTATAGACATCTTTTGGATGACGGTGTGTCCTTTCTTTGGCCTGTCAATGTGAGATTGGCACTAACAGACAATAGATAACCTCCTATAGAAAGGAAATAGATCGACATCTGTCATTGTCCGTCTATGGCATCTCCTGGAGACTGACAATAGACTGGCCACTGGCCCACATTGACCCTTCTATCATCATCATATGCACCTCATTCGGATTCATGAACTGTGATATGTTGAATCTGAAATTATGTTGAGTTCCCGTTGTGTGAAAGTGTATTGATGTTTTTTAATCGGTGCTGAGAAGCAATACGAGACCATCAGTAGCACACGTCCAGGATCCTCGAGATAATCCTCAGTGCCATTTGCGATAGCTTAACCGGGGTTTTGAGGAGGTTCACCTCTCAGGAGCAAAGGCGAAGAAAACTTCGAACAGCGTCTGCTAACGTCAGTCGCTGAAAATTGGTGCGACTTCAGTTTTCTTAGGATGAGATCAGGTTGAATTGGTTCCGAGCAAACTAGTTGGCTTGGGACGACTAGTTGGCGGCAACCAAAGTTATGGATGAGGGTGAGACTGGTATGGCAGTACAAGACTTGTCGTGGGAGGCTGTTGTGATCTTCCAGGGTTGAGGAAAACACGAGACACCACGGACATGATGGTGCCGAGAACATTGTCGATCATGCGTCCGAATGTTGCCGCCCGTGCGTTTCAGAAGCTACGGCATTACCCTGAATTGATACAGTCCGTCGAAGTCACAAACGCGTTTTTTCAGCATGTTTAGGGTCTACTTCAACTTTCCAGTGTCCAGAACTCGTATTAATGGAAGGAAAGTATTTGGCTCCCTGTAGGTAATCAAGGGCATCATCAATATATACGTGCGATAGAGTAAGCGGCTCTTTTGATTATCTTTTATATTTACCTGGAGGACGGGACAAGTCGCAATGCTTGACCACATCGCGTTGCAGAATTGTTACAGAGTTACTGATCTTATTCAGTGTCTATAAGTCAATACTGCAGAAAGGTCAAGAGTGGTGGTGCTGGTGGTAGTGCTGAAAGAGCTCGCCGTTATGAGCCTCACAGAGGTGGGCAACGTTACGACTAGCGCTCTGGGGGAATGTGCGTCCTGGTAGCGACTTCTAAGGGAACTGTGCCGACATATGTCTGACAGAGTTTGAGGAAAACCATAGAAAAGCACAGACAGCAGCCCACAAGTGCAGCACCAGTGACTGTAGTGAGCCAGAAAGCGTTCATCACAACGTCTCCTCTTTTTTTTTCGTTACAAACAACAAACAAATAAGCAAACAAACAAACAACGTCTTCTTTTTAACGCCTTTGTTTCATTTGTCAACTGGTGAGCGAACGTTTCCTTGTAGAAACGTTGTACCTGAACACCCTTTCCTTCCTGTTTGTCGTAATAGGTAAAGACTGAGGGTTAAAACACGGGCACTGGCGTATATAAGGCCAATTCGTAACTCAGTTGTTAGCAGTTCGCACGGGGTTCTTCGTATTGAAGGGTATTTTGGACCGCTTCATGGTTGCTATGGTTGTATTCCAAGTGTTTCCATTTGTGTTTCGAGAAGAAGAAGTAGAGGAAAAGCCTGCCGACGTGGTTGTTCTAAGTAGCAAACGAAGAAGTGACAGTGGCGTTCTGTGCGGCCCACGCCTATCCGGAGTGCAATTATCCCCGTTCAATGTGTCGCTCGCTTGGTACTTGTTGCACAGACTGAACTTCTATTCCTGCTCGCAGACAGGTACGTTTCCCATTTCTTTCTGGATACTTTTTGTTCGCTCTGGGTAGTTAGCAGCTGGGACGCGGCACCCATGTCACGCTAAATGTCTTATGCACGTTACATTACGACGTGGCAGGACGCCTATCAACCACGCGTCAATATTACGTCTGTATCAATGTTTCACACAATGTACGTACAAATTTATGTTATGTGAAAACAAGTGATTCCCCACTTCCACTATTTGCCTCGCCTGTTTCGGAAGGACCATATGGTACCATATTGGTACCACATTGGTTTCAAATACAGCGTACTCCGCGTTGTGTAACGGGTGTATTCTAACAAATTGTGCTCCTAGAATAGCGCGTATTTGCGTTTACGTAGCCCACAGCTGCCAGCTGATCTGTATCATAGTCACACAGCAGATACCGAGATAGCGTGAGACGCTACGTTTAGACCATTCCTCGGTAGACCCTCTTCATAAACATACAAACGATCATCCTATTACTGGTCAGTTAGCACCATCACGCCGTAGTAGCGGAAGTGAATGTCGCACGGCTTCATTGTATTCGTCTGTTTTGTTTTACATACAGGGTGTCCCAGAAAATGTGTCATTTAATTATTAAAAGAACTACACCACCTAGAATCATGCGGTCAATAGCATTTGTTCTGATTAGGTGTTTGCCACCTCCTAATGTGAATGTCATGTACTCCAAGTTTAATTATGTAAATATTTGCGAACTGAACTCGGAAATTTGCCAAGTAAAGGTCACTTTTTTACCCCACCAATATGAAGAGCGTGCCGAATTCACTCAAATTCATGATAATTCCCAGTGATATTCACGAGCTATCCCATCGGGAAAAATAGCGCGCAATCGCTCTCAGCGCGACGAAAGCAGTTTCCGAAGCCAGCCCCCACAGGGTGATAGTAGAAAAAGTAACAGTTCCTAAAATTCGGAGAGGGAAAGCATTATCCCAGCGAAAGTCAGACGTGATAAGCCGTGCCTGTTTTATCTCTTTCTGCGATGTCGGGGAGGGCTGGGTTTCCAACCTCTTTTCGTCGGACTGACAAAGATTGCGCTAAAAAATTCAACGTGCGCTATTCTATGCGACCTCCGTAGAGCATGATGTTCGGCTATTTTTTCCGATGGGATAGCTCCTGAATATCCCTGTCAATTATCATTAATTTGACTAAATTAGACACGCTCTTCACATTGGTGGGGTAAAAAAGTGACCTTTACTAGGCAAATTTCCGACTTAAGCTCGCAAAAAAATTTCATAATTAAACTTACGTTGCACAACATTCGCATGAGGAGGTGGCAAAAACCCAGTAAGAACAAATGCCATTAACCGCATGACTCTAGGTGGTGTAGTTTTTTTTATTATAATTCAATGGCACGTTTTCTGGGACACCCTGTATACAGGGTGTTTCAAAAAACGTGTCATTCGGACTTTATACAAAAACGGGGCGACGGAAAAATACGGGGTAAACGGCACTTGTTTGACAACTGAATTTGCCATCTTGCAAAGATATTTTCATTTGATTTTAATTAAAATAAATTGAATTTCTTTAATTGAACTCTAAAATTTCCCAAGTCAACCTAACGTTTTTTTTTACAGAATTAGAGAGTCCGTAACGAACTTAGTCAGATCCACCAAGAAATCCGCTCGATATTGCAAATGGAACTGCCAAAAAAAAAGTCCCGAAATTGAGGCTTCAAAGTTTCGGGAATTAAACGGCGCACGAAATCAGACGCAAAGATTCGTGGAGAGGAGGACTTGCTCCTGCCCTCATGAAAGATAGAAGGTCGAAAAAAAAACAGGGCGGGAAAAAAGAGGCGGAATCATTTTTGTTTACCGCTTATCAACGTATGGTGGAATGTCACCCGCCTTGTTATCGGCGCGTCTTGTGCTGCACGCCGGTCCGGCGATAAACTGTTCTAGCTTCATGGGGGCAGGAACATGTCCTGCCCTCCGCGCATCTTTGCGACTGATTTGGTGCGTTGTTGAATAGCCGAAACTCTGAAGCCTCAACTTCGGGACTTTTTTTGGGCAATTCCCTTTGCAATATCGAACGGATTTCTTGGTGGTTCTGACTAAGTTCGCTACGGGCTCTCTAATTCTGTAAAAAAAACGTTAGGTTGACTTGAGAAATTGTGGAGTTCAATTAAAGAAATTCAATTTATTTTAATTAAAATCAAATTAAAATATTTTTGCAAGATGGCAAATTCAGTTGCCACACAAATGCCGTTTACCCCGTATTTTTCCATCGCCCCGTTTTTTAATAAAGTCCGAATGATTTGTCTTTTGAAACACCCTGTATGTACAAAGTGTCTCAGTTAAATCACCGGGTTAAATAATACACTAACGGGTGCACCAATTGAAGAACTTTTTATAGGTATCTATCCGATACCACCTACAAGCTGCGCTTCGTGTGAATGAGTGGGGGCGCTCATTATTTAAATAAAAATTCAAATGAGTCTCCTGTAAAACATAACCTCTAAAGCAGGGCGCCGTCGGCATTAAATTGGGTACTACCCCTTTTGGGACCTTCAGTGGACACCTTTTCGATAAAAGTCTGCCGCCGAAGCGGGTCGTTTGTTGCGGTCATTAATTGGTTTCGGTTTACATATTTTTGTCGCGGCTCGTCGCGGTGAAGCGCAAAAGGACGCTCTTCCACTCCCTTATCCACCAATGAATTACGTGTTCTTGAGCTTACTTCGCAACGGGGAGTGCTGAAGAAAAAGTAACAGCGTCAGACAGGCTTCGCCAGCCCCCCACCCCGCTTATCTGACTGACATGCGCCCGTTCTCTGTTATGGCGGCACGAACGAAACACAGTTTATCACATAGTACCTTGATATCACATGCTTTCCACTAGCACAGCACTGGCCCAAACTTTTTCTTCAGCGCTCCCCGTTGCGAAGTAAGCTCGAGAACACGTAATGCATTGGCGGACAAGGGAGTGGAAGAGCGTCCTTTTGCGCTTCACCGCGACCAGCTGCGACAAAAATATTTTATTTTTTTTATTTATTTATTTATTTCCGTTTCCATCAAGAGATGGCGGTGGTCCCAGACAAAAAGCTGCCATGATGCAGCTTGAAAACGCCTGGGGACCGCGACGTCAATAGCAGTGCTAACACATACCAAACACAGGAAAATAACTGGCATTCACATACGCGACACTTCAGCAACAACCAAATAAGCACATCTGGCATGATTACGTGCATCAATAAATTAATTGGTAAACACTCTTACAAAAAGCACCACAATAGCACAGACAGTAACAGCTTTGCTGTAATTACACACACTCATGTCTCTCCCATCATCAATAACGGTTTGAACTCGCAACAAAAAACACAGCTACTTGATGATCGATCAGAAAAAACGGAAGAACGCAAGAAATGCCCTCGTAATAATCCAAAAGCGAAAAGGAGTAATAAAAAAATTCTAATGTGATTGAAGGATATTTAGGTAGTGTGCACGGAGAGCTTTTTTCGAGAGCTTTTTGTAGTCAGGATGTTCGAACAGGTAACAGTATTTGTTTAATAACGTTGGTAACTGATAGCGTATCATTTGTGTTCCGTATGTCGTTCGGCATCGCGGAGTCAGCCAAACTTCCCTAGCCCGTGTACGAGCAACAGTGTCATTCTTTGTTAAGTGTGACAAAGTGTGCATTTCGTGAATAACGGCACGACCAAATTTTAACATTACTAAGACTCTGTATTCATATAAATATGTGACTGAAATTATGCCCAACTTAAGGAAAATTGGCTTGGTATGTGCAATGAAGTGTTCATTACAAATGGCGCGAGCTGCTCGTTTTTGGATTAATGTCAGTTTATTGAAGTTCGCCTTTGTGGTCGTTCCCCAAATCAAGTGTCCGTAACAAAGGAGAGAAGAGAAGAGCGCGTTATAAAGGCGTAGCTTAACTTGCGTAGGTAGTATTGCCCTGCACTTCCACAAAGTACCAGACACCTGCGACAGTTTACTAGATAATTTATCGACGTGTAAGTCCCAGCTCAAGTCATAGGGAAAAAAGACACCGAGTATCTTGACATTATTCACTAGCTCTATTTCATCACCAGATATAGTCAAAGGAATATTTGTTATGACACGTTTGTTCTTTGGTCTGAACAAAACTCCCTTTGTCTTTGTTGTATTAATCTGTAGGCAGTTATTGCGTGACCACTCATCTAGTGTCTTGAGTGTCATATTTGCAGTGCGGGATATTTCATCTGCATCAATGCCAGAAAAGAAAAGACTGGCGTCATCTGCGTAAATTACAAAATGTGCACGAGGGCAAATGTTTACAATATCATTAATGTAAATATTAAATAACAATGGCCCCAATATACTGCCCTGAGGCACGCCGGAAGTGATCTCAAGAACGGAAGATAAGTGGCCATTAATTTCAACCGACTGTCTTCGGCTGCCAAGATACGACTCTATTAGAGTGAGTGGGATACCACGTACACCATAAGAGTGCAATTTTTTTAACAATACACTGTGATTTAAAGAATCGAAAGCTTTTTTAAAATCTACATATACGCCTAATGTTAACCGCTTATTTTCAAAGTCAGTTAAAATAATTTCTTTTTGCCTTAGTAAGGCGAGCTCTGTGGATCGACCTTTGCGAAAGCCATACTGTGAATCAACTATAACCGAATGTTTTATGAAGAAGGAATCCAACTGAATAAATATCAGCTTTTCCACTAGTTTGGAGAAAACTGGTAAAAGCGATATAGGCCGATAATTTCCTAATAGCTGCCTTTCTCCACCCTTGTGAATGGCTATCACCTTCGCTATTTGCATCCTTTGTGGAAAGACAGCACTCGAGAAGCATTTATTAACGATATCCGCCACCACAGGCGCGACTATATCGCCAACGTATTTAACTGGTCTTATCTGAATGCCAAAAATGTCACAACTCTTACTATTGCGTAATTGAGACAGTGCAGATAAGACATCGGTTGCATTTACTGGGCAGAGAAAAAAAGAATCTTTCACTCGTTCAACTGTCCGTGAGCAGAGAGGCTGTCCCGCCGTTCTACTAGATACAGCGTTCACGAAATAATCATTGAAATGATCTGCTAGGGCTGAACCAGACACATTCTTCCCGTTAATACAAAGGTCTGTTATCTGTGGTGTGTTCTTTTTACGGTGCAGCACCATGTCTATCCTCTTCCACAGGGTATGACTGTTGCTAAGGCAAGAAGTGTCAAACATGTTGCTATAGTAAGTTTGCCTGGCCCGCCGCAGCTCGAGATTTAACATGTTACGGTATCTCTTGAAGTCACGCAGCTTCTCGGGATCACGCGTTTTCAAGAATTTTTTGTACATGCGACCTTTCTTTCGTATCATCTGAAGGTGTGAACTAGTGACCCATGGTTTCCGTATGTGTCTAGATGCTTTGAGCACCTTGTAAACGAAATGCCGCTTATAAATAGAAATAAACGTGTCTAGAAACATATTATATGCAGGATCATCTTCAGCATAAACAAAGTTCCAAATGACTTTAGAAATTTCTTCGCGGAAACTGTTCAGCGCGTGATCACTAACACATTGGTACGTCAATATCTCATTAGTGAAAACAATGGGGTGGTCATTTTCCGCAAGTAGAAATACAGGCAAGTGATCGCTGTAGTCAGCTACTAGAGTATCAGCACGATAAATGGACTGAGGTTCATTCGTAATAAACAAATCTATTAGCGCTATAGAATCAGTGGTAATACGAGTCGGATTCTGAATAACATTTTGAAACCCTAAAGAATTAATCAAATTCTGAAACATTAAACTAACTCCACTACTTTCTAGCAAATTGATATTAAAATCTATATCTAATCTATATCTATATATCTAATCTATATCTAATATGTAAACCGAACCCAATTAGTGCAACAAATGACCCGCTTCGGTGGCAGATTTTTATCGAAAAGGTGTCCACTGAAGGTCCCAAAAGGGGTAGTACCCAGTTTAATGTCGACGGCACCCTGCTTTAGAAGTTGTTTTTCACGAAACTCATTTGAATTTTTATTTAAATAATGAGCGCCTCCAACTCATTCACACGGTGCGCAGCTTGTAGGTGGTATCCGACAAATACTTGTAAAAAAGAAAGTTCTTCGATTGGTGCACCCGTTCGCGAATTATATAGCCCGGGGATTTAACTGAGACACCCTGTATACACTCTTAACTCCGTACCCTTTAGTAAAGGGTAAAAAATCGCAATATTTTACCCTCTATTTCAGAAGCTACCAGGTACCCTCTGAGTGACACCTTTTATAAAAGTTACAAGGAAACCCACTAATTAGAGGTTACGGCCTTCAATCCAGCACCTGCCCGTAAAGGTTACGCCAACGTGCGGCTTTTTATACAGGATGTTCATTTTTATTCGCAACAGAGTAGCGCTCATTTGGCAGGTGGGTTATGTGAATCTTTGCTAATTAGTCGATCCGTAGTTACAAACACATGCGTCAGGAAATGTCGGAAATGTTTGTAACTACGGATGGGTTAATTTGCGAAAATTAACATAACCCACCTGTCAAATGAGCGCTGGTGTGATGCGAATAAAAACAAACACCCTGTGCGTGGGATATGGACAGACATTTACAGAACACACCAAGGTACCAAAATGAACCAGCAGAAAAGGAGATCTTGAACATATGTATATTACAAAAACAGAAGTCTGTCGAGAGGTGACACATTGTGCACAAGTGCGATTCTTTTGTGAGGAGAAACCATGGTCGCTTTACCATGTATGTTGAAAAAACAACTATCTTCTAAGTGAGAAGCAATGCATAAAAGTGCGAGGAAGCTAGCGAGTCAAAACAACTGACCTATGTTTGCTAAGCTGAACACACCCAACGAAATGGAGAACTGCAGCAGAAAAAAATTTATTCCACATTCATGTTGCAGAGGCGAGCGCAAATGGCAATACAGTATTACATAAAACGCACACAACCTTGAGGAATATGAGTGTACAGTAACGCAGGAGACACTACATTACTGCGTTATCAGCGTTGGAGGCGCTCTGGGACGAGTTTGTGAGGTACTGCATTGCGCTGGTGACGGTATGTGAACCTGCATGTGGGATCCTGGGAACAAAAGTTTGGGCAATGAGAGTAACATTTACGGAACCATTCAAATCCGTACAAAGCACAAGGTACAAAGCAGCATAAATGCGGGAAGGCGTTCACTCCGCGATTGAGTCTTAGAATATCGTAAGAATACAACAAGTAGGAAGCTGCGAATTATATATCTCGATGCATATATCCGCAGCTCGCAAAATGCACGCCGGTGTATTGACTTGGCGACCAAGTAAGAGCAGAAAAGTAGCAAGCGTAAGTGGCGTTCATATGCAGGACCGCAAAACGCTTGCCATAATCACAACAAACCTGCGCTAAGAGCTCTTGCTATCAAAATGACGCACGTACCTAGCACAAAATGTACACTTACCCAGTGTATGAAGTGTGTGAATTAGGGCTGCAGTGGTGACGTTCGTTTTCGGTTATATATTCTTTGCAATCTTCGCACTCACTACACTTTCCCCTGAGAACACCGTAAATATACTTGTTTGCTAGCGACATCTAGCTTTTCCATTGTTCCTGACGATACTATGATAAACGCGAGGAAAACCACTGATTAAAACAGATTACACTTGTTAACGGACGGACGACGAGCGTTAAGCGTTTCAAGGAAACCGCTCTCAGTGTGGATAGACCTAGACCAGGCTCGACTACGCAGCGAAATCGAAAATCTTGGTGGTTGCGGCATTGACAATTGTTTTCCACCCTTTAGAAAGGAACATACTATCAGTATTTCAGACTGCGAACTTATAATCTGTGTTCATACAGCATTGATAACACGTAGTTGACGTATAGGTGACGCTGAAACAGATAAAAAATAACAGCGTAGATTCGCAACTGTCGTCTCGAATGGGAGGCTGAAACGCGGCATTTGCTGAAAAACAAAAGGAAAACAAACGATAAGAAACTAACAAAGAGATTATCGTTGGAGATTTCGCTTAGAAGTTACAGTGTCGGAGTAGAGGGTACATTTATAAGTTACAACAAGCTGTTTTTGTTTTTTCCGAGATGTAACTTCTATTCGCATGACCTTGGTCGCTTTAAACCTCTAAATATACGTTACAGTGGTGTAACCTATAAGAAATCTCGAAATCTACGTCTATACAGAAGTTACATGTTACATGTATATATACATGTTTATATACACAATAAAAGGTACGGGTTTAAGAGTGTATAGCTCCGCGAAGCAATGAGGCTATGAGCGGCGTAGGGACATGGATATATGACAGCAGGAAGTAGTGTGTATATTCGTCTATGTGAATGTGCGTATGATTAAAACAAGCTAGAGGGCGAGTATATTTAGAGGGTAGTAGGGAGGGCATGTATATTTAGAGGGCGTTATATTTCCCCATTGTCCTGTGCGGATCATAAACAACTCTTTTGGTTGTTGAAACATGATGCGGCAATGCGACGGAGACACGGATATAGGACACAGACAGACAGCGTTAACTGTGTCCGTGTCTCCATCATGTTTCAATGTACCTCCCAACATGCTTTACACCTTTTCGCACTTTAGTTTGTGATCATACATGATGTCTCAGAAAACATGTCATTGAATTATAATAATGATAATAATAATAAAAACTACACAGCCTAGAATCACGCAATCAACGGCATTTGTTTTTACAAGGTTTTTGCCACCCCCTGATGTGAATGTCGTGTAACGTAAGTTTATGTAAATTTTTGCGAACCGAAGTCGGAAATTTGCCAAGTAAAGGGCACTTTTTTACCCCACCAATGTGAAGAGAGTGTCTAATTTACTCAAATTAGTGATAGTTGACAGGGATATTCAGTAGCTATCCCATCGGAAAAAATAGCCGAACATCATGCTCTACGGAGCTCCCAGAGGATAGCGCGCGACGAATTTCTCAGCGCAATCGTTGTCAGTCCGACGAAAGGAGGTTGGAAACCCAGCCCACACCGGCACCACAGAAAGAGATAACACAGGCATGGCTTATCGCGTCCGGCTTTCGCTGGGATCATTCTTTCCCTCTCCCAATTTGAGGAACTAACTTTTTCTACTATCACTCTGTGGGGTGGGTTTGGAACCTCCTTTCGTCGCACTGACAGCGATTGCGCTCAAAAAGTCGTAGCGCGTTTTGGTCCGGTACTCCGAAAAGCATGACGTTCGGCTATTTTTTCCCATGGGATAGCTCGTGAATATCACTGTCAATTACCATGAATTTGAGTGAATTCGGCACGCTCCTCATATTGGTGGGGTAAAAAAGTGAGCTTTACGTGGCAAATTTCCGAGTTCAGCAAATATTTTTATAATTGAAGTTACGATACCTGACATTCACATGATGAGGTGGCAAAAACCTAGTAAGAACAAATGCCGTTAACCGCATGATTCTTGGTGCATTAGGTTTTTATTATAATACAATGACACGTTTTCTGGGACACCCTGTATGAGTGGAGAGTTTCATCGTCAGGGGCGGCACTCCACCACAATCCTGGTGGTGATATGGCGAAATGGAATAATGAGTCGCCTCACGGCGAGCACCATAATCCTACGTGAGCAGGGTGCGAAGACAGTATTACCAACATGAGATGTGGGTTCGAGTCCTACAGCTGGCTAAGCTTTTCAGTGACTTTCATCTTTCATCGTTAGTATTACCAAGTTCGTGTTCGATGATAGTATAGTGTAAGGATGATGATATACTTGCAAAATTGGAGTCCCACTGGTGCTGCCCTGACACCAACCGCCTTTTATATTCCTTACAAATACAACTGAGCCTTTTGACGCTCAAGTGCTGTGTTTGTCCTCCTCTGTTTCGTTGGCCTCTGCTACCATGTCAGTACGCATACGAGTGGTGTATCAGGTCTACCTTTTGAGGATAGTCGTATGAAGGGATTAAGTGAATTGTATGGCGGGTCTTGCTAGTTCTAGTTCTGCATTCCGTGGATAATACAGACATTTCTTGAACTCTAAAGGCATTTCCAGGAAACAAAAAGAAAAAGAAAGAAATAGAAACTAAGGAAGGTTCAGAAGGTGTTTCACGCCCGAAGGAGAACATGAACTTTTTAAGTAAAGTATACTTTCGCTTTCAAGGAGTAGCTCGCAAAAACAAACTTATTCACAAATCAATAAAAAATTCCGTAGTAGATCTTCTCTTTCACTTCGTCGGAGGGACGGTGGATTGGTCGTGGGGTAACTTCGCCAATAGTCCTGGCGGTTACCGTGGTACAGGGAGCATCCCAATGAAGACTACTGTGGGATGCTCGCATGTTTTTTTTTTTTTGTTTGTGGTGGGTAGTCTTCTTGGACTACCCAAATCCCAGGCCAAGAGGGTTAGCACACCCCTCCCCCTTCTGTGCCACAATCAACTCTCCCCTCCCTCTTTCACCCTCCCCACTCCTCCCTCCCCTGGATGCACGAGCCGCCACTGTTCAGAGTCAGCCTGGCTGACCGCACCTTCCCTCTACATCACCCCACTACCACCACCACCGACAGGGACGGTGGCAAACTTTGCTGGTGAAGCCGATATGTATTACAAGTAAAAGCAACAAGCTGCAGATCGGTACTTCAACATTTTCGTGACTGGTTTAACCCTTCACATCTAAAAGTGTTAGAAGTGTTCATGAAGGTCGAAATTGCGTTATTCGTTGTTCAAGCGGGGTTGGTTGTAATGCGTTACTTCAACAATTATAGAAAAACAATTGAAGTAACAAAATTACGTAATTATTGCTACACCGAAGTAAAGCTGTGTGGAAACCGACAGTTTCTATTAAGTTCTAGTGCAGAGAGATCGTTGACAGCCAGAAGCTCATGAGAAGCAAAGTAATCCAAAATTAGGTTTAGTTCGGCGAAGAATAGGCGAAGTACAGATGTTGGTAGTATTAAATGTTGCTTAGTCAGTTAGTGAATTATTTATTATGCATATACGTATACGTGATTTATGCGTGTGTAGCTTACGTAAGGGTCATTCCGAAAATTGCACGTTTAGACTGCCTTATTCAAAACACGCCTGTATTCAATTCGCACAGAATGGCAGACCTTGGCGGTGAAGCCGGAATCCTTCTGGTGCTCGTCGTCATCATGGTTTCGGGTAAGACGACTCCCCTCACTGCTTGTGCTTCTCTGGGAGATGAACTAAGCTCGGCCATATGCGGTATGCCAGATTGTGGTGGAGTCCTACATGTGTCATGTTGATATTTGATCTAAGTACACGGCTAACATGTCCCGGAGAACGACTATAGGTACCCGTGCATAAAGTGAGGGGCACTTGAAAGGACATCAAGATAGCAAACACCTTTCATGATGGAATTGTTTGCTGGCAAATATTCCCTCGCAAATAGCTAGTGTAATAGAAGCTTTTGCGGCAGCATGCCGAGACCAGTGGCGGAGACACACAGTTCGACGTTCTTGCTTCTATGGCAAGCACCTCCCTGAACACGGCAGACTTCCAGCAGTGGTTCCATCCTAGAACATAAACCGGAGCGCAATGCATCGCAGGCACGCCTCGTTAGCTTGGTAACACTGAGACCAACGTCAGTACCGAGGCTTGAAGAGACCTCGGGTATCCTCAGTAGCCTATATTGGCGTGTCGGATGGACTATATAGTGAAATACAATTCGAAATTTGTTGGGGGCACGTTCGTTACACGTGGTGACGGGAATGTGTTTTTCCAATGAACACCCACGCTTGCAACGAGTCAAAGATATCAACTAAATACCTAATGTCTTTCCCTGCCAAATACTTTTTTACTCAGGTTATCAGGTGTTTTTAACTCAGGTTATCGTCTATAATGTCATTACTTGTTCAGCGGAGCTGTGAAACCGGCATAACTTTTCTCTCACGAAATAAAACACCATTTTTAACACCATATTCCCAATTCAAATAGGTGTAAAAAGGTGTATTAGACGGTAAACACCTGCTTCAACACCCCACTTTACACCCTTAATGATCGACATTGGATAAAACGTGGTGTATGTCGATATTACACCTTTAGTAATGCTCTTCTTGCACCCTTTGCGGAACAGGAAATAGTGTTTTTATTTGAAGAAATAAAAGTGTAAAGTGATTTACTGTGTACAGTGCATCTCATCGACAGAGTGCGGCATCCTATAGACAGGAACAGGTATCCATATTGTGGTACAAAACAAACATTTCCATTGCCTGGGGCTGTGCAATAAAAAACATTACAACGAATATAAAATGAAAAATCACGTGATGGGTAACATGTAGTGGCGGTAGTTGCACTAGCGATTGATAAAGGGGTCCCACGGTTTTCTATTTAGTCGGAATATCCTTAACTTTCCCTATTCCATAAGTATTTCGACGCATGTCCCAAGTATCAGAGGTCCCACGTGTCAGTGTCAGAGGTCTTGTGGTCGTTAAGGTGCCGATAAGGATGCCTCCTATAGTGCTGGCTGTCATGATTGTCTGCAGATTCCCGGTGCTGAAGAGGTATGATGTTCCGACCGACACTGATTTGAAACGGCGATCTGAGGCTGACGCGTAGGCTTTCGGCTGTCATGGAAGAGCTTTCTTAGGAAGCGCCTAGTGGACGTACAATACTTCCAAGAAGGAGCGTAGGGACGTGTAAGGGGTGTATCCTGTTTGAAACTTTTAAAACTATTTCAAAAATAAACGCGTAAGTACCCACTATTAAAAATATATCTCCCAGAATATACGCTTAAAAATCAACGCACAAAAATAATCGCCGAAATATCCCCGCTTAAATAAAAACGCTAAGCAATCCACGGTTAAGAATATATCGTTAAAAATAAATCGTTTCAAAATCCCCCCAAATCCACCCTACAGTTGCCAGAGCCATGTGGTACGGCCCAAATCAAGGTGAACTGCAAGCACAGGACTAACAGGACCAAACTATCCTAAACTATTCCAAACTAACCGAAACCAAACTAACCTAACCTAACACAACCTGATCTAACCCGGCGCAAATTGCGATCAGTCCGCCACCGTGCTAGATGGTGAGGGGATTTTGAAACAGTTTATTTTTAATGGTGGATTATTAAACGGTGATCTCTAAGCGGGGATAGTAAGCGGTTTGTTTTAGGAGATCTATTTTTAACCGTGTATTTTTTAAGCGGATTATTCTTGAATGTTTTATTCTTAAGCGTTTATTCTAAATGGTGGATTTCGGGGACCCCCCCCCCCCCCCCGTGTGGGTGGCAGGCGGCGCGCCAGGCAAGCAGCGTGGTACGTAGCCATAATTAGAGGTTCAGATTCGGCGACTATATCTTCCAGTGATAAGCTCGCGCAACTGCAGCTCAGGACGGGGACGAACTCCATCATGGACAGGCTTCGTCCATGATGAGTTTTCTTCTAAAATTTGGAGTGAAACAGCCAAAGTTTTAGAAAGCTCGAAAGGGTGGTCTCCTGCGAATATATCTTGGAAAATACCTTTAATAATTATTCGTAGCTTTACGTCGTGAGACAGCTATGATGTCGATTATCTTTGACAACAAGGCGGAAATAGTCGAAAAGCAAATGCATAATGATGGAAGTTTCAATTGGATTACGTGTTCATAGTACATAGGTGCATCTACAGGGTGTCCCAGGAAACCTGTCATTGAATTCTAATAATAATAATAATATTAAAAAAAACTACGCCACCTTGAGTCATACGGTCAATGGCATTTGTTCTTACTAGGTTATTGCCACCTCCTGATGTGCACGTCCCAAATAAATGCCCATTTCCCAAGTAAATGCCACTTTTTAACCCCACCAACATGAAGAGGGTGCCGAATTTACTCAAATTCATGATAATCTACAGTGATATTCAGGATCTATTCTATCGGAAGAAAGAGCCAAACATCATGCTTCTCGGAGCACTTGAGTATAACGCTCGACGACATTTTGAGCGCAATCGCTCTCAGTCCGACGAAAGGAGGTTGGAAACCCAGCCCCCAGAGTGATAGTAGAAAATTATCATTTCCTGAAATTGGGAGAGGGAAGGCATGGTCCCAGCCGAAGCCGGACGCGATAAGCCATGTCTGTGGTAATTATTTCTACCATGCCGATGGTGGGCTGGGATTTCTACCTCCTTTCGCCGCACTGACAATGATTGCGCTGAAAAATTCGTCGCGCACTATCCTATGAGAGCTCCGGAGAGCATGATTTTCGGCTATTTTTCCGATACGATACCTCCTCAATATCCGTGTCAATTATCATTAATTTGAGTAAATTGGGCACGCTCTTCACATTGTTGGGATGAAAAAGTGACCTTAACTTGGCAAATTTCCGAGTTAAGCTCGCAAAATGTACATAATTAAACTTACGTTACATGACATGCATATCAGGAGGCGGCGAAAACCTAGTAAGAACAAATGCCGTTGACCGCATGATTCTATGTGGCATAGTTTTTCTATTAAAATTCAAGGACACGTTTTCCGGGACACCCCGTAGAACTATACAATAGACACCTGACCTTCTGACAGGTTGCAATACTGTCATGTTGTAGTCATTAGAAATGTCTATTGTTACTGGGAAGTTTCTCTCCCTCACAGAGCTCCATTTTTGCGTGTATAGAACCTTAAAAAATCCGTACAGCAATTTTGACAACAAAATACACCGTGCAACCAGAAAAAAATATTTTTTTAATATTATAATTTGACAAAGCAAATATACAGGGTGTTCCATTTAAGATTGACCCCACCTTTAAAAAATAATGAATCATCGCAGAAGAATGAAACCAAGTGCATAGTGTTACCAGTGACCTGGAGCATTTAATAGTATTTTTGTCGCGCAATTAACTGATTAATTAATTAATAAACTTTTTAATTAGGCGGATCACACCGGAGATGTCAACTGTGAAGTTGTGGGCGTTGACATGAGAAAGCGAATGCAGTGTGTTGCAACTCTCTAGCTCATACGAGTCTTTTTTTTCCCGGGCCAGCAGAAAGGGCCCGGAGTTCTGAAACTACGACGGAATCAGTTTCCGTCGCGCGAAAAGAGCGCTTGATTGCAACGCTTTCTCACGGCCGCTTGACGAACAAGCAATGATGTCGTCCCAGTCCGCCAATGCTGTTATCTGTCACGGGTGCGGGGTACACCAGCGAGGTCACTGCGGCGCTTTATCTCTTGATTCTTTGTGTTTTAGGCGTGAAGCGACACAAAACACGGGAAGCGGAAGATATCTGCTCACGGCTTACCTTGAACCACGAGCGCGAGATTATTAAATCGATAAGAAAGAAAGAAAAGCTGTGGGCTATGAAATTTATGAAGCCGCTCTTTTACACCATTTCATTTGCACCCACTCTCTGCGTTGTAGCACTTCTTTTGTCTTGTCTTTTGTCTAGCACGTCTTTTGTCTTTTACACCTTTTCATTTGCACCCACTCTCTGCGTTGTAGCACTTCGTTGTGTCTCTTCGTTGGAAAAGACATAACTTGTGCTACAACGCAGAGAGTGGGTGCGAATGAAAAGGTGTAAAAGAGCGGCTTCATAAATTTCATAGCCCACAGCTTTTCTTTCTTTCTTATTGATTTAATAATCTCGCGCTCGTGGTTCAAGGTAAGCCGTGAGCAGATATCTTCCGCTTCCCGTGTTTTGTGTCGCTTCACGACTAAAAAACAAAGAATCAAGAGATAAAGCGCCGCAGTGACCTCGCTGGTGTCCCCGCACTCGTGACAGATAACAGCATTGGCGGGACGGACGACATCAATGCTTGTTCGTCAAGCGGCCGTGAGAAAGCGCTGCAATCAAGCGCTCTTTTCGCGCGACGGAAACTGATTCCGTCGTAGTTTCGGAACTCCGGGCCCTTTCTGCTGGCCCGGAAAAAAAAGACTCGTATGAGCTAGAGAGTTGCAACACACTGCATTCGCTTTCTCATGTCAACGCCCACAGCTTCACAGTTGACATCTCCGGTGTGATCCTCCTAATTAAAAAGTTAGAAAATTAAATTAATTACTTAATCAGTTAATCGCGCGACAAAAAATACTATTAAATGCTCCAGGTCACTGGTAACGCTATGTACTTGGTTTCATTCTTCTGCGATGATTCATTATTTTTTAAAGGTGGGGTCAACCTTAAATGGAACACCCTGTATAAATATCAATAAAAGCCAACATAGGAAGCTGACGAGTGATTGATTGTATACCGTAATTTGTTCTACTAAACGACAGGCGAAATTTTCAGGCAGTTCTTAGAGGGTACGTATATCTATACTGAACCATCGAAATAATGCTTAAGTGTTGATTGTTTGTCCTTGCCATCGTTTTGTAAAACTGTGATACGCGATATTTGTACAAAGAATTTAGTTTTAATATCTCATGCTTATGAAAAAGGAACTCTGCATGATCTGTGTAGGACAGACCAGCAACTATACGCAAGTGTCTTTTTTGAATCATATTAATTTGATTTTAATTCGACGTTGTAGTCGTTCCCTAGATCAGTATGGCGATTAGTCGACTTCATTTCGGTTGCTTTCATATCGGTCCCTGTAAAGGCAGTTATAGAAGTGTAGGTACACGCTTAAGGGGCAACCTCCATGGAGCGAATGTACAGCGAAAAAGCTGCGAACTTCGCTCAGCGTCGGACGCCCTGCGCGAGGCGTCAAAAATGTGAGCGTCCGCCGCCGATCTGCCCATGCCAGATATTTTCGCCCAGCGTCCGCGATTCCGGAAGCGTCAACTGCAGATGAACCAATGAAAGTGCTCTTCCGCTACGAATCTATACGCCAGATCGTCTGCACGTGGTCGTCTGCTCTCGTGAATCGTGAAAATGGGAGGCGTACACCTCTTTGTGGCAATTTGAATTGCCATGAAAATGCTTATACGGCCCTCTCTCTCCTCAAATCAGAACGGGTAACTGTATCAATCTGCATAGTGGTTGGCGCAGAGCGTGTTTGCTGCGAAACCGGATGTCGTTTTGGCAACAAACCGGAAGAGGTGCAGGAAGGCATGTATAGAGCGTGGCATGGCCGAGTACTGGCACTGCCCCTTTTAGCGGTTCGTGTCACTTTTGCGCGCTTGACATTACAAGGAGTCCTCGCGTGCGGGTCACTGTCCCCTCTCGCCGGCCCCTCTCGTCTTTTCACCGGTCATATGAAAAACTTGTTAATACCAAATTCCAAATATTATTGGTAAATACCAAATAGTGAAAACCAAAACACTAGCCATAACCGTCGCCGTTGACTTTCCGCCCTCGATCCTTTGGAACAGTACCAAACCGGTGGACTGCAACAAAAAACCAAGGAAACTATTCATTTATCAGCATTCGATGAAAACGGTGCTGAATGGAGGTACTGTTCTATAGCAGCCGGATCCTTTTCGTTAAGTGCACTAAGTTTGTCGTTGACACAGTGTTTGCTTCATGGTATTTTAATGCCGCTAAGTAGTTGTGCTGCATGCAACATCACATCTGCACCATCGTACGAACTTGAAGGGCGTGACGCGATGTTTCCTCAGCTAACAATACCTGCCATCCCTGCGAAACTAGTGTACAGATTGTGTCCTTCACGTATTGTCTGTGGACAGTCACGGCTTACACATTCCTTCTTTGCAGCCATGCTGCGGATATCGAAAGGCGTGGTGAACGTCCCAGTGCTTGCAGTAATCGCTTCCTGGGGATTTTTCGTTGGTATGGCCGTCAACAAGTATAAAGTGAAGGAAAAATTTTTGGCGATAACAGACTCTCATATCAACGAGATGCTCTTCCTGTACATGCCTGTGCTTACGTTCGCCGTTTCCTTCAACATTCGCTACCACCTCTTCCAGCAGTGCTTCTGGCAGTGCTGCATCCTTGGTGTCGTTGGAGTTGGTGAGGAATACCTTTTACTTCATAGTACTGTCCGTTAAGTGGACGCCACAGACATGAGTGCGTACAATAAACCCCGTTGCCAGGCATGACGTTCCAAAACGTACTAGAATGATGTACAGGGACGAGGACGTCAACTATTATGAGACATACTAGTACAGGGAAATGAAAAAAGAAAAAGCAATGAAACAGCAAATCGAGTGCACTCCCCGTTGGAGACGTATGCGAGGTATTGGGCGTATAAACTTTTAATCAATAACGTTATCAATTAGGTTAATAATAAAATAACATTGTACAATATATCAGAGATCCAAGTCACCAGACCGTAAGAGGACAAAGGTTTATGAACCGAACTGGATAAACTAACGAATACAAAAGAACAGTCCGCACTAGCCCGTGCCCCACTGACTCATGCCACCGCCGCTACCGCTTCGCCTTTTCCCAATATACTCCGGGGTCGGCCTGGTCCAGGACGCAGGGTGTTGAAGATGATGGCCAGTTCTAGAGCTCCAGCTTGTGGAGATGCTGGACAGGACGTCGGATAACCGCTCCGTCCGGTAGCCTGACGCTGCATGCTCGCTCGACAACCGTCCCGACCAGGAAAAAGTGCCACAACCCGTGCAAGTGGCCAGGTGACACTCGAAGCACAGGGCCTAGGAGGTGAAGACAGGAGTACTAAGTCGTTAACAGAAGGTGTATTCGATACCGTACACTGCAGGCGATTAGCCGAGGGAAGCTCAACGATGCACTCCGTTTGCCACCTGCTCCATAGCTCCTGCAAAATGGCTTGCCTTTCAGATAAAGCGTCAAGCATATGCGCTCGAGAGTGGCCGGCCTCGTCCTCTTGCACGGTGCACATTCTCTTGCACACCAGGCAAAACCGTCTGCCACCTTCCGACAAGGAAATGTGCGGGAGTTAGAACTGAAAGGTCGGTCGGATCATCAGACAAATAGGTCAGAGGACGAGAGTTTAGTATGATTGTAGTCTAGCCCGCGTAGGAGAGGCACCATCGTCCAAGTACTTTACGCAGGGACGACTTGGCAGATCGAACGAGCCTTTCCCAAAAGCCTCCCCACCAAGCCGCTCTGTCTGCGATGAATCTCCAAGATATGTGATGGGTGTCACAGTATCGTTGAAGGTCCTCTGAATCAATAACAGATGAAAGTCGTCGAATGTCCTGTGAGGCACGCTTGAAAGTGCGGAAATTGTCCGAGTATATAACCCTTGGAATGGACCGTCGAGCGATAAATCGGGGAAAAAGCCTGGAGGAAGCTTTCAGTAGACATTGAGGTGGCCAGCTCAAGGTGAACTGCTCTGGTTACAGCGCATGTAAAGAGAACAAAGAACATTTGCAAGCGGTGTCGGTTGCGTGATAGTAATACAGTGGTCCTGCAAAGTCAACACACAAGACTTCGAATGGGTTCGAGCGCGTTACACGGTCTAGGAAGGGGCGCAGTCTTCTGGGTGCAGGGCCTAATGCTATACCTTCGGCATGTGACGCAGGAGTAGATGACTCGTTTAACCGCTTGCCGACCTCTAACAACCCAGTTGCGTTCGCGCAACTCAGCTAGTGTATCGCGGACTCCAGCATTAAGTTGTAAAACATGAATGCTAGTGATTAGCAACCACGTAAATCGATGTTAACTGGGTAGAACAGCTGGGTACATGGCTTCACGATGCAATGCGCTGAACTGAAGACGAGTCTGAAGTCGGAGTGGCCGTCCTCTCCGCGCAGCGTTGTTAGGTTCCTTAGCTCTGCGTGCTTCGTGTTAGAGCCAAACGTCTCTTGCTGCACGACTTTAATCCAATACAATTCTGCTTCGAGAAGTTCTTGGGCCGAAAGGTGTTGACGTACTCGAGAAGCTGGTCGTTGAGCATTGTGGTGCAAACCAGATGATCCAGGCGGTAATTGTTAGCACACGGTGAAAGGAGCTGTAGTCTTCCAAGTCTAAGATGGCACGGGGAAGGACGGTCAACGCCGCAGCGGTGGCTGTGTGGAACTGTACCGTATGCGGTTCGGGACATCTAGCTTCTGGGCATTTCTGCGGCTTGGACGGCAAGCATTCTGAGGACCACTGTGCCTCTTCATGCGGAAGCCAGGGAGGTCCTGACCACCAAAGTATGCGGTTCAGCAGATGAGGTGCTGCGAGATCACGCATGAGGAGGTCCGCAGGGTTTTGGTCTCCAGGACAGTGACACCATTGGTCAGGATCCCTGCTCTTATGAATCTCACTGACTCGATTGGCAAACGAAAGGATTCAAGCGACTGGTCTGTGATCTTATCCAACAAACAAAGCACGATCATGGAATCTGGCCAAGCATGACACTTTACATCCTGCAGAGAGAGCGCCGTCTTGACCGAACTGAGGAGCCGTGATGCCACCAGCGCAGCTATTATGTGAAAACCAACACAGGAGTCTGGGGAGTGTGTCTCTCCAACGGAGCTACTCGAGCCTTCGCGATTACGAACTTCACTTGTGGCATGCTCTCTGAGTAAGCACCGTAAGCTTGTAGACTTGCGTCGCAAAAGACGTGGAATGACAGGTGATCGGGATTGATGCACGGGCATGCATACAAGAGTTGAGGTAAGCGAACTTCAGCCATAGCCGGTATGCCATCGCACCAAGCTTGCCACTTAAAGGCGTGCTCTGAGGAGAGCGGCTCGTCCCACCCTAGGCCGCGTAACCATAGTTGTTGGAACAAAATCTTGCCAGATACTACGAAGGGTGATAGCATGCCAAATGGATCGTACAGCCGAGATACAAGCTGGAGGACGCCACGCTTGGTGCTTGCTGGACGCTTGAGGAAGTCCAGGAGTGATGTGGGAGAGCAAGCAATTGTGTCATTATGTCTCCACCAGCTCAGTCCGAGTACACCCTTCGTGGGAAGCGGCGTACTTTCAGGGCTAGCAACGCCGTCCCGAAGGAACCTTTCTCGCATCTCGTGCGCATTAGACGTCCATTTGTGTACTCGCATGCTAGCGGCGTTGAAAATCAGCAGTGTTTCCTGGTAAAGGGAAACCACATCTTCCATGTTGTTGTTCCATGTGGTATGAGGTCATCGACACAGAACTGATCAGGTAGAAGATGCCCCGTTTCAGGATAGTGCGGTATCTGATTGTAAAGATGATGTCGAATTGTAGCCGGCAACAAGAATGGGCTGGATGTGGCACCGAAGGGCACTCGTGTCATGCGCCACATTTGGAGTGGAGGAAGATCGTCCATGCTTGTGGGAAGATACTCATACCAAAAGAAACGAAGGCAATCCCTGTAGAAAGGGTCCGTGAGTATTTGTAAGAATGCTTTCTCAATAGCGGCTGTCAAAGCGATCTTCCACGTGCAGAAAGCAAAAAAAAGTGTCAGGATTGATGGGTTGAGGTTACGACCTGGTTCCAGGAGCCCGTTCAATGACTGTTGGACCAGGCTTCATGGAGGAAATATCAAACACGGTGCGGACTTTCGTCGTTTCTCTTTCCCGGCGTATTGCGGCGCGATGAGGCATATCGTACTGGCCAGTGTTTGCAACTTCGTCGCGAAGCACGGCCTCGGCGTGATCATTCTCCAGATATTGCCTCATGGTCTGGTCATACTCCGCGAGGAGATCAGGGTTCTTGAAAAGACTCCGTGTGAGCCTGTTGAAGCGCTGTCTTGCCAGAGTGCGATTGTCTCCGAGCTGAACGCCGTCAGACCTCCATGGCAGCCGAACAACGTACCTCTGATCCTTCATGTACACCGAACTGCGGAATTGCTCAAGCACTGGGTGACGCTGAACTTCGTCCGACCGTGAGATGGGAGGGTTCGTGACTCCCAGATGCTCGAAGTTCCAGAACCTTTCTAGGTTTGTCGCAAGACTATGGTCATCCTGAGCCGTATATACATGCATAGTCGCAACGTTCGTACAACGTAGATCACGTTGGAAAGACCCGTGCAGCGTCCACCCAAACATCGTTTCCACAGCTGCAAGACTGCCGTGAAGCTTGTTCACTCTTCCGGATACTATCTGTCAGTCCGCTCCGAGGAGGAATGAGATGCCTGGCACGTCGAGTATCTTAGTTGGATCGTCTGTAATGGGCAGCTGATTAACGAGAAGCAGGTAGGCCGAACAGTCGGCGGGCACAGGAAGGGAGCCTGAGCATAGATCGTCAAATTCGAGGGCCTCCACTTCAATTGCATTGGACTTGGACCCGTCTTCGGGGAGCCTGTGCCGTAGTCTTGTGGCCGAAGGCAAACACAGTGAGATTCTCGAAGCCTGCAGAAGCGCATCGAAGCCTCCGAGGAACGTCGCGTCGAATGAACGATCTTTGACTTCCGCCATCCGAGAGGATTCGTACCAACTGCTGCGAAGCTGGGTCACAACCTTGAGCATAAACCCTTGCTGTCTGCAATATCAGGACGGCGCTAGTGCTGATGGCGGAAACGTTTACGGGAAGATCCGGAGTTACGAATGGGGCCAGCAGGGATGCAGCGCTGGAGGCGATATCACATAAGGAGGCTGCAGGTTGGAGTCCTTGTGAGGAAGAGTTTTTGCTAATCAAGACGCTTGTGGTCGCAGGAGTGGCTTCTCTGCAGGAAAGCGTAGTAAGGTGTTTTCCTCCGCAGACTCCACAGATCAGCTTAGACGAATATCTGCACATTTTCGCCATATGGTACCGCCTTCCATAGCGAAAACAACACCCTGCCTTCCTGAGTTTTAAGAATTTTTCCGTCGGTGAGAGCGCTGTGGAGCAGGGGTCCACAGAATGCTGCTTGAAACAACAGAAGATACAGATGGCTTCCCTTGTAACAGTGTTGGCGGTGAGGGTGACCGCAGAAGGCGTGCGCACTGAAGTTTCTTGAGTAGGGAGCAGTGTTGCGGATTTGGCCGCCCAAATCGGATTTAAATGAAATCCGCATTTTTTCTGAAGGTAGTAAATCAAATCCAAATCAAGTCCGGATTTAATTTTGACACGTTAAATCAAATCCTTTTAAATCCGGATTTGTTTTTCTGGACCTATATCAAATCCGCTTTTAAATCCGGATTTATCAAATCTTTTGACAAATCCGGGGGCCAAAATTCGTGCAGTAGCATTACTAGACGTATAACCGTGTCTACAAATTACTAATACTGCATGTATTCACTAAACAACGCTTAAATAACAGCGTGACGTGGCACAAAGAACAATAAATTTTGTCTGATTGACGAGGATATAAAGAGCCAACATATCAATCCTTCTTCCTTGAAGCTGATGAGGAGGCAGCTTCAAACGGACTTGACGGCACCACGCTTTGGTCTTTTGACGCCTTCTCAAATGCCGTATGAAATTGGATGTAACATGTAAACATGCAGCTTCGACGACCCCTTCTTCTGGCAATGCTTACATGTCCCGTGAAAAGTCCTTGCGGAGCTTTCTATGTTTGTGTAATGGATTCTCCAGTTCCATGGCTTCATACTGGCACGCTGCGCAGTCCACTTGAGCACGGAGCTTACGCATAATTCGAACGCACACCCTACTGCAGGACGCTATAGGAGGTGAAATGCTTAGTCACGTACGTCGATGATATGACAAGCGTGGACAGGAGGCGACCTCACTGTGTCACCTGTCACCTCTAGCGTTCGCTCGTGGATGTTGTATTTCATGCGCGACCAGCCGCGTACGATTAGCTGGAAGCTAACACAGGCCGCATTTTGGAGGGCATGAGTACGTCCCCCAGAGCTAGGCAGTCCCGAGCATTGCCCGAGCCCAGAGCTGCGTCGGCCTGCAGTGTGATAGCATTAGACTTCTCCTCACGAAAAAAACTCATCCTCCGTCATTTAATTCCCCGTTGGCTCAGACGGCTCTCCTCGCCGGTGCGTAGCCGACAGCTGGCCACTCCGCCGCGCGGAATTGCGCAATGCCAGTGGAAGAGGGGCGCAAAGGGAAGAACAACGAAAATACATGTAATGAATGAATGATGGGAGTTGAGTTGAAGGTATCCAGAAAGAAAATAGTAAAACTTTATCGAAAATCAGCCGCACTTGCTGTTGCATTGCCTACACGTAATTCGTTAAGAGCCCTAAAATTTTTGTGTTACACCAAAATAGAAAAAATGATACTGATAAAAGTGCGTTGAATCGTCGGTGACTGGCTCGCTCTGGTAGGGGCGGTGCACAACCCCCATCTCCATCATCACGTATCGTGTTAGTGTTGACTCGGGCTTCACGGGGCATAAACAGTTGGTAGGTATGGTACACCTTCCCAAGAGCGGATTTTGGGTCAGGGACCTCCTCGTCATTTAGCACCGGGCGAGCACGCGTGCGTGAAGGAATTCCTATCGCGGGCCTAGGCTCAGCTACGCCCAGACACACACGCCTGCGTCGATCAGTACTCAAAAGACCAAGGGTCGCTGGTTACTATACCCCGGGGGTCACAGTTAAATTGATCGTTAATAAATCGTGGGAAATGTTACGAATTCTGTTACTAAACATGTAGCCTATGGGTCTGTTTTAATGGTGACGTTTCGGTGCTTTGTAAAAATTTTCCTCGCGCAGTACAGACTGTTGTAATCAAGGGAAAAAAAGGGGTATGGGAGGAAGAATGGCACATCTTGCCATGATTGTCCGTGGGAGTAGGGAAGGCTTGCCTTTACGAAATCACGAAATGATAGATTTGATATATTTATTGTTCGCTTTTACTTTGTTTTGACATGAATGCGTGTACCTATATGCGTTCAATATGATTGGGAAGACCAATAATTTCACGACATGATTTGGCAAGCTTGAAACGGCTCGTGCTTGAAGACTCAGCTAGAGGTCCACGGGAAAGGTTCCGTCCAATCGACAGAATAACGCTAACTACGTTCGAAGAACTGCGCATCCGATGTTCCCTCGGTGCGGTGAGGGGAAGTGATTGGAACGAAACGGCTACTCCTGTCGCTCTGGGGAGAGGACGCCGCTAGAGCGTGTGCAGATTTTAGACAAGGTCACATCAATTCGCGTAGAATGCGAAACGGCGCTTTGCTCAATTTCAAATCCATGCATCTTGTGAGGGAGCTTGGCGAAATCCACGCGCAAATCCGCTGCAAAGGGGGCGATTCAATCCAAATCCAAATCATTAGTGGAAAATGCGATTGAATCCAAATCCAAATCATAACTGGAATATGCGATTGAATCCAATTCCAAATCATTAGTGGAAAATGCGATTCAATCCAAATCCAAATCCTGCCCATATTTTTTCGCGCAAATCAAATCGCAAATCAAATCCTCCAGCCCTCCGGTGGATTTAAATCCGGATTTAAATCAAATCCGTGGATTCAAATCCGCAACACTGGTAGGGAGACTGTGACTGCCAGACCCTCCCAGTAAGCGCTCTCTAAACTCAATTTCACTCTGAAGGAAGTTCAGCAGGAGACGAAATTCATCCGTGTCAGACTCCGGCGCTGGAGTTTCTTGCGCTGGGGTCAGTGCCGGCGCTGGCGCTGGAGTGGGGTTGCCTTAGCTATTGTATCGGTAGAACTGTAGCTCGAGGCTGCGAGGAAACTTCCTCAGCAATGCAGTTTTCACTACGACGGAATAAGAACTTTCTGGTACGCCCAAACTCTTTAGATTCCGCATTCGAACCGTCAACGTTTCGTACAACTTTCTTAATTTCCCGACTTCATCAGCGGAACGGATCGTAGGAAGGTCCAACAAGTGATTGAAGACCAATCTTCAACCAATCAGAGACCAATCTTTCTCGATTTCCAAAGTGATTCTGTAATGTCTCCACCGCAGCTGGATAGTTCTGTTGGTGAGGTCCAGACCCTTTATCGCCAGTTCGGCCTTACCCTTCGTTAGGGTGCGAAGATACTGGAATTTCACGACGTTCGACAGCGTTCCACTGTTGTGGATAGCCGCCGAAAACTGATCCCAAAAGTATTGCCAGCATGCTAATTCTCCCGCAAACGGCTCTATGCGAAGCTTGGGGAGACTCACGGGACGAAGAACATTTTTCATTTCTTGGTGGGCTCAGGTAGCGCTGTACAGCGAGGCGGGCCGTGGTGATTATCTCAAGGTAGCGGTCACAGTCCTCTGCTTCAGCATCCATGTCGGCTTCATCGATAATAGCGGTTATCTCCTGGTTCATTGCTTCCGGAACCGAAGCCTTCGTGCTTATAGGACGTCGAGTTTTACTTCTACTTCTTCCCTCGGTGGAGGAGATCGTTGAAGAAGCAGTCGAATATTGTCCGCAAACTTCGTAATCTTGGCCCGTACAGGTGCGCGCTGTCTCCGAAGCCGGTCCATCGTGAAGCTACTTCTCTCAGGTCTGGGGCTAGTTCCCGGGTTTCGGCACCAAAAATTCTCTGTACAATACATCAGAGATCAAAGTCACCAGACCGTAAGAGGACAAAAGTTTATTAACCGAACTGGGTAAACTAACGAATACAAAAGAGCGCGCTAGCCCATGCCCCACTGACTCGTGCCGCCCCCACTATCGCTTCGCCTTTTTCCAACAAACATAATTATATACAATGAAAGTTATATTAAATACTAATGCTAGTTATTAAACACCTTAATTTAGTTAATTTACCGCTACACCAACCCGTAACATCAAAATGTTACATGTACTCAGTGGCGTCGCTATGGTCGGAGGCACCCGGTGCGGCTACACCATCCGTCACCCCCCTTCTCCTCTTCCCATCCCCCGATAACACAGACATCACACAGTCCACGTATATCCGACATCACACGACCGCAAGTGCGTGTGTCGCTTACACTGTTTCATTCAGACTGGAATCTTTCGAGGTGCGTTGCCTGGGGGGAGGAGGAAAGGAGAACGCAGACGTCGCACAGTTTCGACGACCGACGTGCCGCCTGGAACCTTCGAGTTGCTGACTAGCGGGGAAGTTGTGCACCAGGCAAAAATGATGCTACACTGAAGGCGTTCTTGGTTGTGTGCGTAAACGCTTGTTTCTGCGTGCCCGTCTTGTTCGCGTCTCGGTGCCCGATGTCGTTTTCTTCTGACATGGACTTTTGCTACTTGACGCTCTACTCCTTGACACGGACGTGGCGCCTTCCCAGTCTTCACCCTGTTACCTAGTCCTTGCCAGTTCCGATTACCTCGTACTTCCTACACTGCTTTCACTTGAGTGTCCGCCTGAGGGGCCTTCCGCTTGCGGACAGCACCCGCGAGCGCCACTGGTAACTGCCATCCGCGAGCGCCAGTTGTCGGCGGCAACCTGAAGGCTGGAGCGTGAATACTCGTCGTCGGTTCGCTTTCAGCGCTGCGACTGCACCCCTCTCCGCGCTGCACCCGGTGCGGCCCGCATCCCCCGCACCCCCGTAGTGACGCCACTGCATGTACTATCTTTATTTGTTAGCCAAATAAACGATCAGAAAGATTACAGTTGTACGTTAAAAATTGCCACTACGGCGGCGTTCGATATATTATATAGAAGTTCTCTCTGAGTGCTTGCGACAGTTGGTATCATGGAGGTGCGGTCTGTCTTTCGTGGGTGAAATATTTTATAGTCCAGATATACCTTCTTTCCTCATGTATAAGCTTGTTACAGAAGAAGAGAGGAACTTTTTTGTCTCTTATGGGGTCTACGCACTTCCTAGTTCTTCAAATTCAAACAGAGGCAGAGAACTCCGCGAAAGATAAATGAGCAGGCTATCGATTCCCCCCTCAAACACACACACACACACACACACACAAGTTCAAAAAAAGACGCGGAAACAGATTTTAGGGAAGTTACAAACACTAGTTTATTACATAGGGAGACGTTAAAAAGGGCAAGGGGTCGACGTTTCGACAGTGGCACTGTCTTCGTCAGGACAAAAGATGCGTAGCTGGTTACACATTACTTAAATAGGTTTGGTACATGACGTCATAATCAGTACGGGCACGCCACAGGCGTTTCTCAATGAGTCAGATTCGGGAATATTCCAGAAGGTGAAGTCCGGGTGGTGTTGTCCTTCGCCGTAGGTCACTGTCCGCTTTGGGGAAAATTCCGGGCAGGATGAGCGCTGCTTCAAACTTTGCTGAAAAAAAAAAAAGAAGAAAAGAAAAACAGAAAGGAAACGAAAAGGAAGAAAGTGTAGCTCATCTAGGCGGGCAAATTTCCTACCGTTGAAAGTGCTCCCAGATCTTCGTTAATGGTTGACTGGAAGTTGTAAATGAGATAAGATTCGCGTTGTTCCCTGCACCGATCTGAGCTAAAATTTGACTGGAGAATAAAAAGTGACACATTATTTAGTGAATGACCTGGTTGCTTGAAATGGCGAGAGACCGAGAGGTTTGGCTTTTTTGTAACGTCAGATCGGTGGTTGTTGAACCTGATCCGAAATGATGTTATATAGTCTGAACAACGTATTGTGCTTGGCACATGCCGCACTGAATGGCATAAATGACGTTAGATGAATTACAGTCGAAGTCACCATTAATTTTGACGGAGAAATTGGAATTAGTACTTTTAAGTACTTGGGTGATTTGCATTAATTTGCATATTTGACACCTGCGACCATCGCATGGGTGACAGCCGTTCCCTGGATGCGCTGCTTTGCTAACCTTAGAGCTAACTAGATTATCGTGCAGGTTGCGCGCGCGCCTGTAGGTTACCCGCGGTGGCTGAGGAAAAATTTGTCCCATGCGCTCCGATTGGAGAAGGATACTATGGTGACGGATTAGTATATTTTAAACGCTTGGAATATTGCTGCTAAATGTTAAGATGAGGTTTACGGAACCATTATCTAACACGCGTTTGTGGTCTTGGAACAGGGCTTTGCGATCTGCTTTGCGGGCTTTGTTTAGAGCGTCGTCAACTAGGCTAGGTGGAAATTGACGACCGATGAATGTTTCCCTAATTTGAGCTAGATTTCTGTCCAAGTCATCGTCACTGGAACAGAGGAGCCTGTATCGAAGTGCTTGGCTGTAAAGGATGGCAAGTTTAGTATGACGCGGGTGACAACTGTTAAATGCTAGATACTGTTGAGAGTCCGTAGGTTTACGCAATAGGTTTGTGGACAAGACCCCGTTGGTTAACTTTACTTGGACATCGAGAAAGTTAACAAGGGGAATAAGAATGCGTGAACTTGATGGCCGGATGTGCTTTGTTAAAGTCGCTGATAAATGTGATTAGGTCATCTTCTGAGAGTGGCCACACCATGAAGATGTCGTCGAGGAACCGCTTGTAAAGCATGGGCTTCTTTAGGCGCTTAGACAGAAATTCCTCCTCTAGAGCTCCCATAAAAATATTTGCATAGTTAGGTGCCATTTTTGTACCCATAGCCGTGGCATGAATTTGCAAGTAGTGCTTACCGTCAAATTCGAAGTTGTTATTTTTCAGAATATGATTGAGGAATGTGCATAGGACACAAGGATCGTATGCGGTATCAGAATATTTTGAAAATGCCCTTTCAGCTGCAGAAATGCCATCTTCGTGGGGGATGTTAGTATATAGCGAGGAAACGTCTAGCGTGACTAGCAAACTGGAAGAAGGAGGCTGACATTCACTTAAAACTTGAAGAAAGGGATTGGTGTCCTTAATGTAGGATGGTAGTTTAGGAGGTATATCTTTAAGAAGGTGGTCAACAAAGCTTGAAATGTTCTCGGTAGCTGTACCGTTGCATGAAACTATTGGGCGCCCTGGATTTCCAGGAATTTTAGGGAGCATATAGAACCTGCCCGCTGCTGGGTCTTTGGGGAGTAGATAATCGTATAGGGTGGAATCTACCTTTTTACTTGCTTTTAGATGTTTTAGACTGAGGATAATATGAGCCGTAATTTCCTCTGTAGGGTCAGCCTCGAGGAGTTTGTAGAATGATGCGCACGATAATTGCCGGACGCCTTCGTTAATGTAATTTTCTTTGTCCATTACTACTATTTCACTACCTTTATCAGCTTTTTTAATTACTATGTCACTGCGGTCCCGAAGGTCAGAAAGGCTGCGCTGCTCAGCCGGCGTTAGATTTGGCTTCGATTTGCTGTTGCATGATTTATTGTAAGCGTTAATGATATCTTTTTGAACTGCACGGATGTACATCTCCAGAGCCTTTTCACGGTTAGCCTCTGGCGTAAAGTTGGATAGCGGTTTAAATGGGTTGGAATCTGACTTAGGTTTGTCATGAAAGTATTCATGAATGAATACTTGCAGTTCAAAAAGATATCATTAACGCTTACAATAAATCTTGCAACAGCAAATCGAAGCCAAATCTAACGCCGGCTGAGCAGCGCAGCCTTTCTGACCTTCGGGACTTTGGCCGTTTGATAATCCTTTTACCTCACCCTCTCTCTCTCTCTATATATATATATATAGAGAGAGAGAGAGAGGAAAAAAGCCATTAAAAAATAAGAAAAATGACGCTAGATGTGTTTGTAATTCAAACTTACAGATTCAGATGGCTTCTATGGCTGCACGTAGAAAAACAGATACTCATGGAACGATGCGACAGCACCAGAGGGCACGTGTTTCGCCGTGTTTGCGGCTCGTCGGCCCTGGGTAGCTGCGCATCGTTCGGAATTGGCAAACCAGGGGTCGCTCAGCGAGCGATATACACCTTGGTGGGTGACTGAGCACTCCTCAATGCCACAGTGCAAGCCAGTGTATTATAATGAAGAAAAAAAAGTCATTAAAGAAACAAGTAAAAGAAGCTAGACGCGTTCGAAATTCAAAATTACATATCAAGATGGCTTCTATGACTGCACGGAGAGAAACAGATACTCATGGAACGATGTGACAGCACGAGAGGACACATGTTGCGCCGTGTTTGCGGCTCGTCAGCTCTGGGTAGCTGCGCATCGTTCGGAATTGGCAAACCAGGGGTCGCTCAGCGAGCGATATACACCTGGGAGGGTGACAGAGCACTCCTCAATGCCACAGTGCAAGCCAGTTAATTATAATGAGGGGGGAAAAAGCCATTAAAGAAACAAGTAAAAGACGCTAGACGCGTTCGAAATTCAAAATTACATATCAAGATGGCTTCTATGACTGCACGGAGAGAAACAGGTACTCATGGAACGATGTGACAGCACGAGAGGACACGTGTTGCGCCGTGTTTGCGGCTCGTCAGCTCTGGGTAGCTGCGCATCGGTCGGAATTGGCAAACCAGGGGTCACTCAGCGAGCGATATACACCTGGGAGGGTGACTGAGCACTCCTCAATGCCACAGTGCAAGCCAGTGAATTATAAAGAGAGGAAAAAAGCCATAAAAAATAAGAAAAATGACGCTAGATGTGTTTGTAATTCAAACTTACAGATTAAGATGGCTTTAATGGCTGCACGTAGAAAAACAGATACTCATGGAACGATGCGACAGCACCAGAGGACACGTGATTCGCCGTGTTTGCGGCTCGTCGGCCCTGGGTAGCTGCGCATCGTTCGGGATTGGCAAACCAGGGGTCACTCAGCGAGCGATATACACCTGGGAGGGTGACTGAGCACTCCTCAATGCCACAGTGCAAGCCAGTGAATTATAATGAGGGGGAAAAGCCATTAAAGAAACAAGTAAAAGACGCTAGACGCGTTCGAAATTCAAAATTACATATCAAGATGGCTTCTATGACTGCACGGAGAGAAACAGATACTCATGGAACGATGTGACAGCACCAGAGGACACGTATTTCGCCGTGTTTGCGGCTCGTCGGCCCTGGGTAGCTGCGCATCGTTCGGAATTGGCAAACCAGGGGTCGCTCAGCGAGCGATATACCCCTGGGAGGGTGACAGAGCACTCCTCAATGCCACAGTGCAAGCCAGTTAATTATAATGAGGGGGAAAAAGCCATTAAAGAAACAAGTAAAAGACGCTAGACGCGTTCGAAATTCAAAATTACATATCAAGATGGCTTCTATGACTGCACGGAGAGAAACAGATACTCATGGAACGATGTGACAGCACCAGAGGACACGTGTTTCGCCGTGTTTGCGGCTCGTCGGCCCTGGGTAGCTGCGCATCGTTCGGAATTGGCAAACCAGGGGTCGCTCAGCGAGCGATATACACCTGGGAGGGTGACAGAGCACTCCTCAATGCCACAGTGCAAGCCAGTTAATTATAATGAGGGGGAAAAAGCCATTAAAGAAACAAGTAAAAGACGCTAGACGCGTTCGAAATTCAAAATTACATATCAAGATGGCTTCTATGACTGCACGGAGAGAAACAGATACTCATGGAACGATGTGACAGCACGAGAGGACACGTGTTGCGCCGTGTTTGCGGCTCGTCAGCTCTGGGTAGCTGCGCATCGTTCGGAATTGGCAAACCAGGGGTCACTCAGCGAGCGATATACACCTGGGAGGATGACTGAGCACTCCTCAATGCCACAGTGCAAGCCAGTTAATTATAATGAGGGGGGGGAAAGCCATTAAAGAAACAAGTAAAAGACGCTAGACGCGTTCGAAATTCAAAATTACATATCAAGATGGCTTCTATGACTGCACGGAGAGAAACAGATACTCATGGAACGATGTGACAGCACCAGAGGACACGTATTTCGCCGTGTATGCGGCTCGTCGGCCCTGGGTAGCTGCGCATCGTTCGGAATTGGCAAACCAGGGGTCGCTCAGCGAGTGATATACACCTGGGAGGGTGACAGAGCACTCCTCAATGCCACAGTGCAAGCCAGTTAATTATAATGAGGGGGAAAAAGCCATTAAAGAAACAAGTAAAAGACGCTAGACGCGTTCGAAATTCAAAATTACATATCAAGATGGCTTCTATGACTGCACGGAGAGAAACAGATACTCATGGAACGATGTGACAGCACGAGAGGACACGTGTTGCGCCGTGTTTGCGGCTCGTCAGCTCTGGGTAGCTGCGCATCGTTCGGAATTGGCAAACCAGGGGTCACTCAGCGAGCGATATACACCTGGGAGGGTGACTGAGCACTCCTCAATGCCACAGTGCAAGCCAGTTAATTATAATGAGGGGGGAAAATCCATTAAAGAAACAAGTAAAAGACGCTAGACGCGTTCGAAATTCAAAATTACATATCAAGATGGCTTCTATGACTGCACGGAGAGAAACAGATACTCATGGAACGATGTGACAGCACGAGAGGACACGTGTTGCGCTGTGTTTGTGGCTCGTCAGCTCTGGGTAGCTGCGCATCGTTCGGAATTGGCAAACCAGGGGTCGCTCAGCGAGCGATATACACCTGGGAGGGTGACAGAGCACTCCTCAATGCCACAGTGCAAGTCAGTGTATTAATAATTTGAGGGAAAAGCCATTAAAGAAGCAAATGAATGACACTAGACGTGTTTGAAATTCAAAATTACAGATTAAAATGGCTTCTATGGCTGCACGCAGAGAAACAGATACTCATGGAACGATGTGACAGCACGAGAGGACACGTGTTTTGCCGTGTTTGCGGCTCGTCAGCTCTGGTTAGCTGCGCATCGTTCGGAATTGTCAAACCAGGGGTCGTTCAGCGAGCGATATACACCTGGGAGGGTGACAGAGCACTCCTCAATGCCACAGTGCAAGCCAGTGCATTATAATAAGGGGAAAAAAGCCATTAAAGAAACAAGTGAATGACACTAGACGTGTTTGAAATTCAAAATTACAGATTAAGATGGCTTCTATGGCTACAAGCAGAGAAACGTATACTCATGGAACGATGCGACAGCACCAGAGGACACGTGTTTCGCCGTGTTTGCGGCTCGTCAGCTCTGAGTAGCTGCGCATCGTTCGGAATTGGCAAACCAGGGGTCGCTCAGCGAGCGATATACACCTTGGTGGGTGACTGAGCACTCCTCAATGCCACAGTGCAAGCCAGTATATTATAATGAAGAAAAAAAAGTGATTAAAGAAACAAGCAAAAGACGCTAGACGCGTTCGAAATTCAAAATTACATATCAAGATGGCTTCTATGACTGCACGGAGAGAAACAGATACTCATGGAACGATGTGACAGCACGAGAGGACACGTGTTGCGCCGTGTTTGCGGCTCGTCAGCTCTGGGTAGCTGCGCAATCGGCAAACCAGGGGGCGCTGTCGGTTCTGTCGTTCCGTAGTTGAGATAGCATGCTGTCAAGGCTAAACCACATGGAGTGATTTTTTAGAGCGATCGTCGCGCACGGCGACGTCGCAACAGGCGCGACAAGATGGCTTGTCGCGTCCCGAACCACAAGGCGCGACAACAACGCGATGTCGCGCACACATTACCCAGACGCGCGAGCCGTATGCCTGCTCACACGACGTTGATAAACGTGTACAAAACAACTAAATATGATATGTTGACTCATATATCCCTTATTACAAAAGCAAGCCTTGTGCCGACAGGAAGTGGAGGTGTATTCAATACTGACAGAAGAAAAAAACGGCATGTCTGTAGGCGTCTGGGCATCATGAATGGGCATCAGTGAGTGGGCCGTAATGGGCCGTAATCATGAATGGGCCGTAATGGGCATCATGACTGCGCACCCCACTTCGGTTTCTTCTTCGTTTGGCGCGTTCTGTGTATTCTGTCGTAGCCTTCGTCGCCGCTTTGTTTTTAGAATCGTTTTCTTTTTTTATTTTAGGCCGACATTGATTTACACAACGCCATGATTGCACAGATTGACCTTTTTGCCAACTCCACCTTTTCGAAAGAAGCACGTTCGTGACGCCACTGACGGTATGTCCTGATTGGTTCCCTGTGCTCTGCATTCCGTATCGCGCCGAGCGACCGCGACACAAATCTGACAGAGACGGTCGCTCGGGACGTCGCACAGAGTGCGGCATGGCTGGCCCGTCGCGCGACGCGAAAATCGCGCTAGTTGTCGCTCCATGTGGTTTAGCCTTTATGGATGATGACGAATGCGCCGCGAGCGCTGAGAACTAGTCGGTACACTCTTAACAATTAGGGGGGGGGGAGTGTCGAGGTAGCTTGCCGTTTTTGGCCGCACTGAAGTGGGCATCGTCACGACCACACCACACCACACCATCACCACCACCACACCACAATTATCCACACCACATAGCACGCTCCTAGCCAACCATCATCCCGAATGGCAACGTCCTTTCCCTTGATTTGAAAATGGGAGGAAAAGTGGGAGGCGTACGCCTTTTTTTTTTTACCAATTATGCCGAACATAAGGGCAAAAGGCCTTGCCCTCCGTTTTCAACAAATTGAGCGAGAACGTTGTCATTCGGGATGATGGTTGGCTAAGAGCGTGCGATGTGGTGTAGCTAATTTTTAAGAGTGAACCCCACTAGTTAACAGCGCTCGAGGTGCGTTCCTGATTATGCATGATAAGAGCACGCTATCTCACCTACGGAACGACAGAACCGCCAGCGTTGTTTACCAGTCGCTTTGAGAACGAATACCAAAGCGTCTCTTTCGGCTGTTCCTTACCTTCCGTCACCCCCGTGTGTCAACCAGGCGGATGAACACAAAATTGACGGCCGGATAGCTGATCAAAAGAGCGCCTTGGTGCCCTGCTCCGCGCAAGAAATATGTAAACCTAAATCAATTATTTACTCGGAAAAATCACCAAGTGTCGATGTGTTTTTTTTTTCTTGGAACATTTTTCGCTGAAGGTCCCGGTGCGTAAAACAGCTTCCGTAAGCGTGCGAAGTAAAAGGTAAAGGTTAAGATTTTTATCTAATTAGTGAGGGTATGTAGATGAGCCGCTCACTACTCAGTTCAGGGCCGATGTCCCAAGGATCTTTACCAAAAAGAAATTTCTTCGATAGCGCCACCTGGCGAATTATTCAGCCGGATGATTTTCGTGAAACACCACGTATATATGTGTTTGTAAGTCAAACGTCGCCATGCCAGTACTGGACAGCCGTTTCGGCCTTATTTGGCGATCGTCAGCAGTACGCAGGCAGGCAACGTTTGAACGGATGGCGTCAGAAGGTCACGTAGTACGTGATTCCTCCCGTCAAGGTGAGCTAACTCACCACTGAAAGCCCAGAGCAAAGTCAGACAAGTGAATAAGGGAAAAAATAGCCATAGCTCTTTGGCTGCACGCATAGCTATTTTAGCGCATAGCTATGGCTATTTTTTTCCCTAATATACTTCACTGGCTTTGCACTGGGCTTTCAGTGGTGAGTTAGCTCATCCTGACGGGAGGAATCACGTGTTACATGACCTCTGACGCCATACGCTCAAGCGTTGCCTGCCTGCGTACTGCTGATGAGGCCCAAGAAGGTCGAAACAGCTGTCCAGTACTGGCGTGGCGACGTTTGAGCACTTACAAACATATGCTATGCGTGCAGCCAAATAGCTATGGCTATTTTGTTTCAGAATCAGAAGACGACAGAAGAAGAAGAATTAGAAGACGACAAAGCGCTTACAGGAATACACAAAGTGGAGTTTATTAACACTTAGGGACAGGGGTCGACGTTTCGGCAGTCGGCGCTGCCTTCGACGAGACTGAGGTTTGGTAAAAGGACAGGCTTTATATGTGGGAGAGGGTAATGTACAAGGGAAAGAGAGCAGCGCATGCGGTTTTGTCATGACTAACATAGGTTGATGACTAAGTGAAAGGGGAATGACCGGGACTGTGCAGCAGGAACTTGAGGGAATACCTGTGAGCCTGAAAAGAGACAAAAGAGCGCGTGTACTGTGGGAGGATTATGAATGCAAGTTACCAATAGTGGAAGGGATTCCTGGGTCTTCGTTTATCTGACACTGGAATTTATGAATGAGATAAGATTTGCTCTGTTCCCTCACCCGCTGAGAAGGAAAGCCTGACGTAGGATGAAAATAGATGTATTGGTGATGGAGTGTCCTAGTTTACTGAAATGACGTGACACTGGCAGATTGGTTTTTTTCGCGACGTCAGATTTGTGGTTATTGAACCACGTTCTAAATGACGTAGCTGTCTGCAAAAATTTGGAACCCGAGAAAGGGACAGAGGAGGGACGACACGACATGTTCTCGTTCTCCCTCCTCTGTCCCTTTCTCGGGTTCCAAATTTTTTCACCATGTACCAGCTGGCCTGCACCCTTGCCCTTTTGCCATGACGTAGCTGTCTGTTCAGAAGATAGACCACATTGGAAGAATTAGTTAAAATCGCCATTAATTTTGACCCGATAATTAGAATTGGTACTTTCTGCAGATTTAGCGTCTTGCATTGAATAGAGAGTTTTAGTACATCGGACGCTATCGCCTTTGCGTACGTACGAGATTGCGTTGATGGTTCTGCGCAGGCCCACAGCTTCGTGCAGTGCGCAGAACCACCAACGCTATCTGTTACTAATCTCTCTGATGTACTAAAACTCTCTATTTACAAATTTGGCATCTACGAGGGGTGTTCAAGTCAAACCGGGACCGAGTGTACAAATCGCTCGCGCTACTACTTTTTCGTCATTTTCACACGCGACAGGCCTCCGCGTTCACCACGTGGTGGTCCAAAGTTTCTGCAAAACAGAAGACACGTGCTGGACAAGATGGCCGACAACGAGGTGAGCGCGCACATCGAACAGCGAATTGTCATGAAGTTTCTCGTGAATGAAGGCGTAAATTCATGTGAAATTCACAGCATACTTCAGGCTCGGTATGGCCACGATAGACTTGTTCTAGTCGTTGGAGATGACTGTCTAGTTCGGCATCGTCAGAGCACATTCTGCGGTAGCGCAATGCCTGACTATAAGGTATGGCTAACTTAGTATGTCGTGGATGGCAACTGCCGAACGATCAGTACTGCTCAGAATCTGTAGGCTTCCGGTATAAGTTGGTTGAGATACCGCCGTTTTGGAATTTGACTTCCACATCCAAGAAGGTAACAGTGGAGGCGGAGTCCTGGGAAGTAAATTGAATGTTAGGGTGAATTTGGTTGAACCGGTTGATGAACGTGAGAAGGTCGCTTTCAGAATGAGGCCATATTATAAAAATATCATTTAAAAATCACTTGTACACAAGTGGTTTCAATGTTTCCTCCAGGGATGCCATGAAGATATTTGCATAGTTGAGGGCCATTTTCGTACCCATAGCTGTCCCGTTAACTTGCAGATAACCCTTGTTATCAAATTCAAGAGGTATGTATATATATATATATATATATATATATATATATATATATATATATATATATATATATAAATCTTGTCTTATCGCCCGTGTCGATGAAACTCTCCGTTCATTTTCTCAAAATAAAGTTGCTGTTTCTAATCTTGTCTCTCGTGGGTGCTACTGATCCTATAGGAGCAGATCGTTTCCTCCCCCGAGTGGATGGACATTCTTGGCATAGGGCGAATTTCTATAGTATTTCAGAACTTCGGATGATAACTCAAGGATATGTGAAGTTTCTAACAGCGTACAAACACACACACAGACAGACAAATGCTCTAGGTGTGCGTTTTGATATAGCCCGCACCCATTAGGTGTAACTCAGTAATCACATGCTTTGGGGAAAATATGAAAGTTCAGGATTGTCATTGGTTCACAGCCTGACTGTTTTGAAACCTGTTCTAGAATATTCACCGCCCCATTTTGTCGGGAAGTTAACCCAGTATCGAAACCACGGGCTCATTATTAAGCGGGAAATAAATCATTATTGGCATCTGCGAATTACACCTGGTCATAGGTACCGAGACCGATGAGTTTCATCGCTCCATACATGACATGTGACCCTCGAACATTGAAAGGGAGTTGTCCTACTGGCTGATAAATGCCATATGGGTATCGCCCCCCCCCCCCCCAAAATAAAATAAAATAAAAGGCATACCCGTTCCAGGATTTAAAAAAATTACTTGGCTTGAGCAATAGCTGCCACATCCGGTTCTGCACCTTCCCATTAGCCCGAGAGGATGAGCTCCAAAAGTTGATTAATAAACTTTTCTATAATTATTCATCTGGAAATTGGTTCATAAACCACGTATTTTTTGCCATTTTAATGCGTGAAGGGAATGAGCTCCAGCGATTCAATGGGTTTCGGCTATGACGGAAAATCTGCAGGCCTTTCTAGATGGCCCTTTAACTTTAGAGAAGCAATAACTGACCACATGGATGATGCGTGGATGTTTGAGAGATTAAAGGACGACATTTATTTTATTTCAGTTGTGAGCTGCTCTCTCTTCGTGCTGTATATGCACTTCATGGGGATCGGCTCGGACCATATATCAATGAAGACCCGCGTGCTCGTCAGCCTCCTGATCTGTTGTCCAGAGCCATTGTTCCTCAAAGACATGTCTTTCTCCAGCTCAGGTACGCATTTCTTTCAGCACTTCTTGCTCGTGCAGTTATATTGAGAATGAGCCAGGTATCTCTGAGGCTTGCTCATGCACAAGTGAAATATGTTAAGGAACCTACCCCAACACCGAATATCCACTGGATGTACGAATAATAGGGAGATTTACTAAGTCGTTTGTGCCCTATTCTAGCGAGCGGTTCTGCCGATTCGAAACGTGAATGAGAAGCGAGCTATAGAGACTTCTAGCAAATCTGACGAATCGTTCATCTCCAAATGTATTCCAGGTGGATTGAAGTAACTTGATCATGAGGGATCATTCGCATGTTTTCTTGTACAATATGACATAACACAGTGTACATCAGACTTTTTTCCCTTTGCGGAAGGCTGTACTTGAGGCGAACTATACGTCGGTTACCGTGTTGTCAAGAAGACGCCGGCACAGTTAGGAGACCCGATCTCATGTTGATGAATCAGGATGATGTAGGAGGCAGTTTTTCTTTGAAAAGGGTTAATCTCCCGTTTGCGGACCTCTCTCGACAGTTAACCAAACAGGGAACGACACAGGGATGAAGTGATGACACTCTCTCGTCTCGCCATGCGAAGGGCGCGTCCAGATAGTGTTCGTCTTCTGAGACCCCTAATCTGATCGCCATCTCTCGGCGCGCAGTAGGACTGACAGGGCAGCCAAAGGTGACCTTCGCCTCACCCGGCGTTGCAAGCGAGGGTCTTCGGCTCTTGGCTAGAGGTGTGCGCCGATGCTGTTTTTGTCGGCGGCGGCGCTGGTATCGGCGGCGGCGTGATCACTACTCCCGTGCTTTTCGAAAATTGCATTTTCTGCGAAACACCCGAAATATCGGTGGGTCTCATAATGGTGTCTGTTTCAGTTTCTTTTCTCTGTAGTGCTTAGAAAGGACGTGTTAGTATCACACCTACAGAAAGAAAAATCCGAGAGCGAGAATGCACGAACAACAAGACATCTTCCCAGGGAGCACATGGTGGGCTAGTAAACGTCTAAATGACGTCTAAAAAAAGAGATAAGGAATGTCTATAGAATGTCTAGGCAATTAGACCAAATGTCTAGTATCCCTCCACTAGACGTCAAATAACACGTCTAACGTTACGCCACCTAGCCATCTAGCCCTAGACATCCGATGTCTATGTACCTAGCCGTGATTTAGACACTCTTTTGACCTGGATGTCTGGAACAGGGTCAGACACTTAACCATGTATTAGACATGAAGTCTACAGCTAGACCAATTTTATCCCTCCATTCAGGCGACAGGTCTAGGGTTATACATTTCCTGTACCTTACTTTAGCCACCTTTAGACCTACTTTAGACCATGACTAGTCCTGCTACCGTCCTGGCATGCATTCATGCAGAAATATGATATAATTGATAGCAACACGGATCTCAGCATAAACATTTATTCGCAGTAAACCACACACGAAGTCTACGGTACAAAACTCTTGTCTAAAACTGGATTGACTTCGCCGCCAAGCAGGCGTCTTGTGTTTTGACTGAGGAGTGTTGAACTGGCAGCAGGGTGTTGATGGCCACCTCATTCCTTTCTTCCAACGAGTGATTGTTGGTGCTGCAGCACTGCCTCCAATGACTCACTGTGGCTAGAAAATAGAACAAAACATGTCAGAAAGCATTATGTAGCCTGCTAGTTCTAACTAGTTTGTTTAGTGGCTATGCACACTCTTTCACGGGATGCTTGTCTGGCCACATAAGAGCAAAAGCTGTATCAACACTGATCTGAGAGACACAAAGAAAAGAAGCTGCACGTACAAAAATCACAGAACTGTTACAGCTACACAACACAAATTGCGGCAACAGCTGAAAATCTGTTTGCGCGTCACTACCTGATGTGGACGCTAGAGCCCTGCACCATCCGCGGATGGAAGCGGATATCCGTAAGATACTTGCGGATTCGGATGAGAATTTATCACTTTCTCCGGTGTGCGGATCGGATGGCTCGAGGTCGGATGCAGATATATGTAATTTTTCTACTAGCAATTTATTTGTATTGCGCACTGACAGCGAGCGCATGTCCGGGTTCACCTTTGACCATGCACGGCCAAGACGGGAGAGAAGGCATTTTGGCGTCCACACGAGCACCGGTGAGGAAGCGTTCCAGAAGTCTCTCCATATCGCGTTTGTTGAAAGGTTTACCTTTGCTTGTCGCCATGAGTCCTTCCATGAGAGCATGGAAGCATCCGAAATTATACCAACATTCTTCCGGCTGTGTTTACGCGTCCTTCGAAACTTGCGGATCTAAAAGGTTGTGTATGCAACGGTGCGGATCGGATAACGTGTACGCGGATGCTAAAAATCTTGTCTGCACAGGGCTCTAGCGGACGCTGCCAGGATCTCCGGGAAATGAAGATGTAACAGCTTTCGCTGTGAAAGTACATCAATGTGACAGGCGTTTTCTCGTGACACATGATCTTACCTGGTCGAGCAGGCAACTGCTAAGCACTCCATGATTGGCGCAGCACTTCCATCACTCCATTACGCTAAAACAACATCTGCGCTGCTCTCATAACTTTGGTGCAAAACTTCTGTACAGGATAAAAATAAACACTGTGTATATTATAAAAGACAATACAAAGCAAGAGCTGTATCACCACGTCAAATATTATAAGTACGTACAAGTAGTATACAAGTTTATTCACATGACGTCATCCGCAGGAGACCGCCACTGTCGCTAGCAGGCAGATTTGCTGCCATCGGCCCTATTGTAGATTTCAGTCAAGCTGTTACCCATATTATACTCACCGTATATCTGGTGTTTAAAACTTGTTGCTCTGTGATTTGTAGAATGTCTGAGCAATTTCCATATTTTTGGTGTTAATAGTCACCTAAAAAGCATAATGCAGCAAACAAATGCAAGGACTAAACATTGCGGGACCTATAGTATGGCGCTGAGGTGACTTCAGTGAATAAACCTTTTAGGAACTCAAATCTTGCACTACTACCAGATAGCTGTTTGGGTGAAGTAAGACGGAATGACATAGTCACGCTGTTCTCCATACAATACCAAGGATGTCTCAAAACGACCAAGCACAAAAATACTAGTTTTGTACCGTTTGACGAATATTTTGTCTGCTGCCCACACAGGTTGTGCGGTTCCTTAGCAAGCTTCTGGCAGTCGTTTCTTCTACATCGCACTTCCCTGCTGACTTTCACAGCATCTGAAAAAAAGTTCGATTTCGTTAGCCACAAGACAACCATGTAAATGGAAAGCAGTTAGAGTCTTCCACCAACTATATTTGCAATACTTTGTTGACAAAAAATTTAAAGAGGCACCCTCCAGAGTAAGATTAGGCGGCACATTGAACACCAGGAACATTGGAGGACAACACAGTCACACGTCAGAGACAACTGCTTTCCCTCACCTCACAGGGAACTGTTAAGCTTATGTGCAAACAGCTGTTTCGTAGGGTAGGTTACCACTATTTTCATATCCACCGATGCAAGATAGTCCAAGCACCTATAAAAAGAAAAACCCAGTTGCTATGAAACCATGATATGCAAACAAAAGTACTTGCGCAAAATTTTCAGTGTGTAGTTTCACTACCAGCGAAAAATGCAACAACCGAAGTCGGGCTGACATGACAATGAACTAACCAGCATTTATGTTCCGGCATGTCCGCCCTGCAAACCGTAACTGTTGACTTTCGTTTACTCAAGACTTCAACAGTCATCGAAAACTCGTTAATCTCGATGGTTAATTAGTGATACCGTATTTGTTTTAGCACAAAGACGAACCAAGGCACTTAATGAAACGTTGTACTGCCGAACATACAACGTTAATCACTACTTCGAATGCAAGTGCAGTCAGGTCAACCCACACTTCCAATATGCTTCAATCGGTGATACGAAGCCGAAATAAAGGAAACGATATTCCAATATTATGCCACGCATCTCTACTACATGCGATTTGGTGCACAGAAACAGGCACATACTTTAATGAAGAGTGAACTCACCCCTTAAACTTGACAGCCAGAGAACAAAGAAACGTTGTCCACCACAGTACTCTGGGAGCTCTGCTGTGCTCAACAGCTTTTTTCACTGGACAGCACGGCGTACGTTCTCGCTATGCTTAAAAATTGCAAGACAAAACGCGCGGGAGATTAGAACTTCGAAAGATTTTCGTATAACAACCAGTGGAATGCAGCCGCGAAGACCCCAACTGCTACCCGTTGCGCGTCCGGAAAGTTTGAAGTTTCAACCGTTGAAACTGAACTGGTTCGAACTGGTTGGATGGATGGATGATGGATGGTGATTGGGTAGACGGGCAGGCGTCATTGCCATTGCTTGAGCTCGTGCTTATTGAGTACTTATTTTTTGTAATATCTTTAATTTCCGTGGCCGTTCATTATAATTGGGTGGTGGAGGTTAAATGTTAAATAACACATATGCCAATCCAGCGGAAGTTACACCAACATCATCATCATTATGCCATCGCCATCGTTGTTGCAGCGACAAGTGTCGTATTTTGTGATGTATGTGTTGCAAATCGCTGTTTTTTTTTTGCAAACATTTTATCAGTGCCTTTGCTACTGAGCTACAGGTGTGCCTAATATGTAGCGCATTGCCTGTTCAGTGGTTTCAAAGAGATACCATGGGCAGTTTCAAGATTTTTTGAAGGGTTCTGAAATCCCTGAGTCACGTCAGATTCCATTTTACTGCTGCAACTGTGTAGCTTGTGGGAAAATGTTATGTGCAGTAAACAAACATCTGCTATCTGCTGCCCACAGTACGTGCAAAGTGCTTCTGTGTTTGTGGAGCTATGGTTTATAGTGCTGCGCTGCACGATTCGTCGGCGTCGTCGACTTTTTTATTGACGTTTCAGTGATTCAATAATTTAGTTGCTGATTTCTTTAAGTTGGTGTAGCAGTTGGTGCTAAGGTGTTGGTGCAGGGGAGTTACTTCGTACAAAATTTACATTTACCAGCAACGGTAACGCCATCAGGAACGCTAGTTCAAAAAACATTGCCCCGAACAAATGCGGGCTTCCGTTAAGAAAAAAAGATATATATTCAGTAAAATAAAATATTACTTCACAGCACTTAGATTCTGGTAATGTCTTCTAGTTGTGGATGCTGTCAGTGTATATGCATGTCAGTGAGCCAAAAACACTCGGATCATCATATGTATGGACATTATTTAAATTATCTACATACCTCAGTCAGACTGCCTTCATTTGACTGATCTTTTGTTACAATATATGGGCATACAACTCACATAACATGAAAGACTACATACTATCCATTTGGTCATAATATAATTGGACAAAGTTAATGTGGTCCATTCCTTGCATAGTTTCTGAAGGTTGTTGCAGAGTCCAGTTTTATTACCTCAGTATAATCATTTGCAAACAGATTGTACTTGCTGCTCCACACACGTGTGATGGAAAGTAAGAGAATAAGGAATTTCCTTCATGTATGAGGATCATCCAACAAAAGTTCCTCTGACACCACAACATTGAAAAAATTTATGTACAGATTAGAGCTCAACGTTACTCCCTAACACAGTCACCTTATTTAGCTGAACATTTTTGATACTGTGATACCAAGTATTCAATACGTTGTCTGTGCCATGCTATGCCCTGTTTACAAAGTGAGGCATTCACTTTGCATTTCACCTGATCAATTTGTGTTTCATGATCACTTGCGAATTGGTGACTGCTGAGGGGTGCTTTGAGAGGAAGATGGAACAGCAGATTGGGCAAATTTTCATTGAAGTAGGAATCATCACCTTGAGCACGAGGAGAACGAAGTATACAGGAAGCTCACGAAAAGGAAACTCACGTTTGTGTGTCTCCTGTGTACTTCATTCTCCTCATGCTCAAGGTGATGCTTCCTATTTCAACGTTGTACCAGCTCGCTTGTGTACTTTTTCTCTCTTTGGCAAATTTCCAGATGAATTTCTGGAACAAATCCCGAGTCTTTCAAGACGAGTGCAGACAGCGTTGACGTGGTTCTACTACACCCTTCCAAGTCCTGTGCGTTTTTGTTTCATTGTAGTTTGACGCTTTCCCAGGATCTCGCAGTACATCTGCATTTACTGTCATTGTGCATGTGAGAAAATCTACAAGTTGCACACAATGATAGTCCTAAAACATTGTCGGCATAGCCTTTCCAGACAAAAACGCGAGTTTGACCTCCTTCAGAATGCTTTCACCGGGCACCCACCACGACTTCCTATGGTATTTTGTCTCAGCACTTGCATAATGCATCCAGGTTTCATTAATAAAAATTGTTCCAAGAAATTCATCTTGACCGTCTTGATACCATTGAAGGAACATGCAAGCTGCATTCATTCGTTGCTCTTTACAAACGTTACCGAGCAAATGTGGCCCCCATCTCGCATAACTTTCGTTGACCCTGCTGAAGGAAATTTGTTCTCATTAGTATCAGAGTGCAGTACCAGTGACCCGCCAGTCTCCGTTAACAATTCTCGGAATTTCAGAAAAGAAACGTCGTTTCGTGGTGTTATAGCTGATCTCCCACTGTACTGTTCATTGTGCAGATTTTCACGACCCTGTATAGAGGACACACCATTTCAATGCCTGTAAAGTGTTTTGTATAAACAGGTGTTAACTGTCAGTGGATATTCTCTAAAGTACTCTTTCACTCTTTTATTCTTTAACGAAAAATAGGATAACTCTTCCGTACTAGGATAGTCAGACGTACTCGGAAATATTACATCCATGCTTGAATGCCTGACACATTAGGTGAACGGCACTCCATTAACCAACATCTGCAGTGCCGGGATGTCACACCCAACTACTACACCATTCAGTTTGTCCTAGTGGTGTTTCCTTTGAATAACAAATATCGGGAAACTTATTTTTGGATGGCCCTCCTAATTCCAGTTCTCTTTCTGCATTTGACTACATTTTTTAGATTTCTTGTGACGACTCTTGTGGACAAATACCAGCATGGAAGACTTAATAACAATTGGGGTTTACATTGCGAGACAACTGAGATCATGAGCGACGCCACAGCAGTCGGTCTGTGGATTGCCCACCTGAGTGTCCTTAAATGTGCAATGAAAGCTCACCACACAACACACCGTATTTAATGTCCCTTGTGGAAGATGGCATGTCTAAGCAACATGTATCCTGGCACTAAGTTGCTGCTGTTTTTGGCCGGGTTCGAACCAGCGATCTCGGGATCAGAAGGCGAACAGACTCACTCACCAGGGCCGGTTCACGGACAACTTGAACACCACAATTATGTTAACTCTGCCATCAAGTAATTCAGTTTCCTGCATATGTTTTGTAACAATTGAACTTCAGTTTTGTAAGCCTGAAAGCTAAGCTTAGAACCACCTCTTATAATATAGTGACTGTATTTGATGTGTGAATGTGTTCACACCTCTTAAAAAGCTAATAAAACAAAAATCTTGATGATTTCTAATATGTGGTACATACAAGGCCAGCTACAAGACGTCTACAATTAGACGTCAATTACTAAATGTCTACAAGATGTCTAGTAAATCACTAATTTTAGACGTCTAAATAGTGGTAAGACTTTTAGACGTCTAGTCAACGTCTAGTTCGGGCACTATCCCTAAAGTCTAGGGCTAGAACAGGTCTGGACGTCTAGTTGACTACCATGTGTTCCCTGGGTTGTTTGTACGCGTCGTTGACGTGCGTTCTCACAATGGGAGGTACGCAACTTCAACGTGAATACCGTCGACACTGAACCTCACGTTTGAAAAACTTTTGCGTCTGCTATCCAAATTACGGCTTTGCTATGCAAGCATGACAGTTGGCTGCAGCTAATTTCACAACAAGGGGATGTCTTAGTAATCATGTCAAAAATAGAGGGAACGCTGGGAAAAATATGCAAGAAAATATTCATCTGTAGAGAACTTTCGCCATAGAGTTCGTTTTATTCATTTTAACCAATCTCTTCAATCGCGTCAACTGAACTGAGTGAGTGTAACTGAGAGTGAACTGTAAAGTGAGTGTAACGTTTTTCTCATAGACAGAAAGCGCATCTAACATTTATCTCATTCTACTGGAAGATACATCACCTGATACAATGATAATCGCTGAACAAAATCGCCGGGGAGAGAGAGGGAGACTCGCAGATTCTGTAAAGATAGACAGAGTACCATTGTAGTTATCATTGTATTACCAACTTCAATACCATTGTAGTAGGGAATGTACTTCGTAATGAAATGGGGTAAATCTGACATGAAATGTTTCCCCTTTCTGGCAAACAACCTTACGTCACCGCTCTCATCAAGCTCTCTACGAATAAATGTCGTTGATCGCATAGCGAAAATAAAACGAAAAGGACGTGCTCGTTGTAACATACTGGCTGTATTGAAACATACCTGCTAATCACAGAAACGTTTTCCGTAGCGTACTTTCATTTCTTTTCACACAGTTGCTGAAACACCCTGCATGCAGTACACTCCCCGTATGAATTTCAGATGTAAACTGACTGCTCACGCGTTCACGTAGAAACAACCAAAACCATAGCGTTTTCTAAAAAAGTGGTAGAAATAAACGGTGTAATGCTCTAGCTTATAATGGATTGATTCGAAGAGGTTTTAGAACAGTTTCACATAACGCAAAATGACATCTTGACGCGTGACATTACACATTGATTCAAACACACAATATCCCAAAGCAAGGAACAGCCGTCTATTTGCCATACACCCCCAATGAAACCAGAATACTCCTGAGGCAATAAGTTCATGTGTGTTCTCGAGTAATTGTCATTTTATCCGTACTAAAACGTACAATTTTGTGACAGAAGAACTGTAGTGAACAAAAATTACTGTCTTAACCGTGAGTGGATGTATCTGTTACCTTTGTTCGTGGTTCACGACACCTTTTCATCGTGAGTACTGGCCGCAGAAACACAAATGAATCTCGTAGCAAGCAGGGACAACGACATGTACCACCAACACTAGCCCTACACTCTTAAAAATGAACTTCACCGTACGCCTTTTCTGTGACACTTATGCTGTTCATAATTGTCACAGAAAAGGCGTACGCCTCCCGTTTCCAACAAATCAGGGCAGACAACGATATCATTCGAGATGATGGTTGGCTAGGAGCGTGCAATGCGGTGAAGTTCATTTTTAAGAGTGTAGCCAGTGGCGTAGCCAGACTTCCAAGGCAGGGGGGGGGGGGGGGGGGCTCGATACGAAAACTCTACCCCCCCCCCCCCCCGCTGATCCTGTGTCGACAACACACACATACTTGTGCACACTGCAAACTGAGGATTAAAAAAGGGAACGAAAATAGTTGATTTAGACGTTCACAATACGATTACATGTATAGGCTGTCATGACCACTGAGGTGGTGTCACGAGATTGGAAGTATTTTGAAAAGCTTGTAGCGGGCCGTGGACAACGACGAAGATGGCCACGCGCCTGGGGCACCTGCCTCAGTTCCATCGGCGTGGCCATGGAGATAGGCCACCGTCATCGCCTCTCCGTGGCATACCATCATCGCCGGTCGGGGCTCATGTAGAGGAAGACCATCGTCCTCTACAAGCTCATACTTTGAAAACCATTCAAGAGTGCTTCTTAGATAGACGCCATGAACTGCAAGAACTTTCGCGATCGTCACACTGGTCCCCCCCCCCCTCATATATTATGCTCTCAGATTTGCACGATTTGTGTGGGTCGGTCCGTGGCAGGTAGGGGGGGCTGGAGCCCCCCCTAGCCCCGCCGTGGCTACGCCACTGGCCCTAGCCCTACCAAGATTCCTCGTGGGACTGAACTCGAAGAAAGTTTCAGAAAGTAACGTCAACACCATTCTCTGAAACAATCAGGCAGACACATCGCACTCCACACGGCTACGAAACCTGCGAAAAACTCAGATCTTTTCCCCTCCACCTCTGGCACGCGTCGGTAGACTCACCCTCGCTAGAGACTCGCGCGCTTTTGCATCGATGGTTATCCGCAGGTTGTTTCTTTGTTTGATCTCGTTACGTACATATCACTTTCTTTGGAACAGAGAACCACAGAACAAGCATCGGAATAAAAGATGATTTTCGCGTTGCGATTGTGCCTAGAGTGCTACCAAAACAGTGGGCTTTGTGTACATAGGCCTCTTCAATCAATATTGCGTCTGAACAGTTTTTCTTTTTAAGACAAACGTTGCTTTAGTTCTCTCACAATACAAATATCTGGGCATCATGCGGAACACGAGTAGAAGTCGATGGCACCCAGCCCGGTCACGCTTAAAGGCGAGACAAGCAGGAAGGTCCCTGATTGGACAGCTGGGATGCATAACGTTGCAGTTTTATTCGTCCTGTCTATTTTGTTTGCGTTGTGCCCAATGCTGTGGGAACAGTCTCAAACTATGTGTTCTATGGGGAGCTGTTACTGCCGAGCCGCCCTGCATTTTTTGCCCTGCCATGAATTGTGAGTTGTGAAGTGAATTGTGAAGGACTGTATCAAATTATTGGGTCTGGAAAGATGAGCACTGGGCACAAAGGGTTCTAATAATAGGTTCTCTACGGTATCTTCATGTGGATCAACGTAACTTTGATTGCTCATTTAGCTATCGCTCAATCTTTGGTGACGGTGACGAAAACGAAAAACTAAGGTAAGGTAAGAAGGGAGTTGCCTCAGGACAGAAGCCGCCGATATTTCGAACAGAGACTGTTCTTCTTCTGGGCCCAGAAGAAGAACAGTCTCTGTTCGAAATATCGGCGGCTTCTGTCCTGAGGCAACTCCCTTCCTACATTCTACCGGTTCGCTGGATTTCTACCCATCTAAGGTAAGGTAAGGTTTTCATACGACTTGGCCAAATTGCCGAACATTTTGTCTGAATAACACCTTCACCCTGACACCGAACGCAAGCCTTGAATTTCCGAACTGTACGGGTGAAATCCGGACAGGTGGCAACCCTAAATTGATACAAAATATGAATATCTAAGCCCATTCATACCTATCCGAGCCTGTCTTTTTTTCACCCACAGATGTCTACAAGGTACATTCCCGTAATAAATATCTGCTAATAGACACATCTATCTCTCTTCCAAGACAGGTTCCTCAGCCACGAACAACAATGTCTATTTTATGCAATTATTATGCCTGTGATGGAAAGTAGATCCCTCTAGTTAAACAACTGGCAGAACGGACCTGAATGGAGTGCATTCACAAAAAAAAAAAAAAAAACATTTTCAGACAGCAGAATCTTTCGCATTTTTAATGACTGGCACACTGGATCTTACCTGGATCTTTGAACCTGGTACACTTGACAAACACTTGGCATGCAACTTGGCAATACCCGGGTTAAGCCACCATCACCATATGAGTGAAATAAGTACTAGAATTAACAACTATTTTTCTTTTACGGGACACATAATCACCTGCGTACGACGATTCCTCATGTTGTTGTTTGTATTTATTTATTTATTTATTTTAATGGTTCACCGTTACCCGAGAATCCTGGCGGAACTGGTGTCGGATAGTAAACTTGTTCATGCATCAATTGGATATTGACACAACCCGACCTGTGGGGCAGACTTTTGTTTTATTATTGAACTGTTTTCTTTCTTTCTTTTTTTACGTATCACCAGGTAGCCTGTTGTAACTTTTCCACACTTATTGTCATAGGAAGCAGCAGCATTTCTTCGGTGGAGATATTTTCCTGTCCAAGGCACCTGAGTGGAGAACCTAACTGCCCGATTCTCACCCGCGTTCTTGTTTTTTTACAGGGAGTTTGTCAAAACCACTGGAGCATGGGGCAGAAAGAAGGGATATGCTATACCATGAGGGGTATTTTCAGCGCGAACAGTACCATTTTGGAGGGTAAATGAATGGGCACAGCGAAACTGTCTGCTCCTGACAGACATATGGCACTTCTGGTGTCATTTTGATAAACAACATCACTTTTGAGTGACTTGAGATTCACGGAGTGCTCATTTAGACATTAAAGATTACGGATCTGGAAGGGTTACGTCTCGCAGCAAAATCATCCAGTTCAATCAAAATATATTATTATTCGAAAACGCCGTCTTTGTGTTCGTAACACCAAAGAAAATTGCCTTATTTGTCAAGTTGCCTTATTTAATAAATATAATTTGTCAAAGGTAAATACCTTATTTATTTCTAAAACATTCCAGAACACGTTTTCCAGCCAACGATAGAGTATGGGCAGGAGGTGACACACAAACACACATTTTACCACCCCAGATTTTCCTCGGTGTTTGTGAAGGCACGTGGTCGCTGATCTTCCATTTTTGAGCGTCATGTCTGTGGCCGAAGCTACAGTTTGCTACAAACAACGAACGATCGGGAAAATGCAGGAAAAAATGCGAACGCAAAAATTAAAATTTCGCAACCCGACAGCGGCGCGCCGATCGACTGAATCGGCGGCGGCGGCACCGATTGAAACGACCCGGCGGCGGCGTGGCGCTCACCTCTACTCTTGGCCTCGGCAGCTATGTTGGACACCGTCAGATGGAGATCAGGCGAAGGGCGTTGAAAACGAACATTATCTGGACGCTCCGCTGGCCTTGGTGTGAACACCTCTCTTCGCTTATAAAAGAACGTTTCCAATTTCTATAGGAATTTTATAGGAAAATCTAGACAGGGCAGGTACAAAACCTGCCTACACAGCCCTTTATCTAATCTTAATTCATTTCCAATGAATATTTGGTGACAGGTTTTTATAGAAACTGTATAGAGGAAGTCGTATACAATATGGATAGAATCTCCTTTCATTTTCGATACAGCGAACAGCTTTGATAACTCGTTCGCTGCGCATGGTTTTCGCCTGGCAGATGCAGTAGCTCGATAATCTTATTATGTACTTCAAAAATCAGGAATATTCCATTTATTCCACCGAGACATCCGAGAGATGCTTTGTCACTCCAAACCGGGGGAAAAAAGAGGGAGAGAGAAAAAGTTAATAGCATAAACACAGACGCACAGGGGTGGCATTCAATGTATTGCTCCGTAGACGAAAGCGTGCCGGGCGAACGCAATGCATCCTGGACATGTCCTGGTCGTACGTCACAGCAAACGTCAAGACACACGTGACCTTAAAGATGGCGGCGCCCGCGATCGGCGGCTAAACCGTTTGTAAACAATGCGGTTGTTGTTTCTGCGCGGCGTTTTGGATGTCTTTCGATCACTGCAATTATTTTCATCCGATAATCTTGCAGTAAAACGCGCAGTTTTGCACATAAGGCCTCGCAGTGTTGACGACTTCCAAAGATGTGACGACGACCGCGCGTTAAGACTCACTGAGCCGATGCGATGTACTTAAACTAAGGAGAAATGGGCTACTATGTTGCGGAAGAAGTACCACATAGTTTACGCTGGCAAAATACGTCCATCTCTTGGCGTTATGACGGCGGAAATATGTCGGTAAGCGGCAAAACGACATGTAAACAAAGTCACATGACCTCAAAATGACGTTTTCTATGACGTGCGACCAGGACAAGATGGCAGTTTTGCCGAAAGCACCCGCTTGAGGGTAGTTACAACAATGGCGGGTTTGTGTCACCCCTGTGCACAGACGGAAGGGAAACACTTGCATACGCACAAACCTGTGTATTGTCATCACTTGTGACGTGTTTGCAGAGAAACAGATACTGGTACAGCATCAACGAAACGGTTTGGCCCCATGTGGAGCCGTCTTTGCATGAGTTGCAACCTCACGGGTGAGGAGAGCACGCATATTGTTATTTCGGTGGCGAATAACAGCCATTAAAAATATTTCCTCCAACAGGTTAATATATTACCGCATTAAAGACTGTGTTTATTATTTATATTACTGGAGAACTAAACCAGCACAATCTCCAAACCAAATTAATGTGGTGCAGCACGTTGCGCATGCATGGATCTCCGTATTATACGATTAGCTGTCGCGATCAGTGCCTTACACTTTGTTTAAATGGGGTATAGACACTTGAAATAGGTACAAAAATGGTACTTCAGCCCTGGTACAATTTTTCTACATGTACCTGGTATACATTTTCCTCTGACAGTGTAGAAGCAGCATTGTGTCAAGTGCACGTGGCATTAATAATGGCTAGAGGCTGGGTAGGTTCTGTATCTAAAAGATCAAACGAAAATGTATATACAGTTTCTTTAGGAACTCTATCTATTGCTCCGTATATATTTTCTTTTGAAAATAGTCACCAAATATTGATTAAAAATGAATTGGGAACATACGAGGATGGTTCCATAAGAGTCCGGCCCGAGGTAGAAAATGCGCGCGAATTTGAAAATGCGATTAAGGACGCGTGGCACCATCTGTTGGAGAGCCGGAGCACCACCGTCAACCCTCTCGATGCTTTTGTCGGTTGGAGAGCGGCGTTTCAAACAGCCAGGGTGCACTTTTCAGTTAAAATGGAAAAATCGAGTACCGCGCTCTGATAAAATTCTTGACAATAGAGGGACTTTCGCCTAAGGAAATTAAAGCGCGACTGGACAACGTGTACAGGGCAGCCTCTCCGTCGTACACAACTGTAAAAGACTGGGATAAGCAGTTTCGACTGGGGCGAGAGTCCATTGAAGATGAACCACGCGATGGTCGTCCAGTGGAAGTATTGACACAAGAAAATTTGTCTCTTGTCGAGGAGGAAGTGCTGAGCGACAGGCGTCTGAAGGTGAAGGAAATCTCAGAAAGTCTGTGGCTTTCCAAAACAACCGTTTTTCGCATCATCGGCGAGGGCCTTCACATGAAGGAGGTCAGTGCAAGATGGGTGCCACGACTTCTCTCGTCAGTTCAAAAGCAACAGCGCGTCGTCTGTGCCAAAGAGTTTTTGGAGCTCTGTCAAGAGAACGAAGAAGAAATATTGAAGTCAATTGTCACAGGGGATGAGACCATGGTGCTCTACTATAATCCCCTTTTGAAAAAGGAGTCGATGGAATGGCGCAAACCAGGAGAAGCACCCCCAAGAAAAGCCAAGTTCAGACAATCCACAAAGAAGATCATGGCAACAATATTTTGGGATTGTCACGGGATTTTGGGATTGCCACAAAGAGAGAAAGACCACAGTGAATGCGACTTATTATGCATCACTCCTGCACCGACTACGAGACGCCATCAAGGAAAAGAGGCGCGGCGGGTTGAGTCGAGATGTACGGTTGCTCCAGGACAATACCCCTGTCCACACGGCTTCTGTTGCCAAGGCTGCGCTGAAGGAGTGCGGCTTCGAAGAAATCCACCACCCACCCTACAGTCCAGATTTGGCACCGAGTGACTACTTCCTGTTCTGAAACTTGAAGAGGGATCTCAGAGGATAGAGATTTCAAAACAATAGTGAGGTGCAAGAGGCAGTTTTCCAGCATTTTGCCGACAAAACTGCCGATTATTTTTTCAAACGTATAAGAATGCTGGTTGAAAGGTGTCAAAAGTGCATTGAAGTTAAGGGTGACTATGTCGAAAAGTCACTTGTCACTTGTTTTGTCTCTATGACTATTAAAAGTTGGTCGGGCCGGAAACTTATGGAACCACCCTCGTATAAAGGCTGTATAGAATTCCTATACCATTCCAATCTGCCCTGTCTAGATTTTTGAACACAATTTGTATGATATATTAAAAGAATTTTATAGGGGCAACATTAAAGAGTAAACAGTAAATGTTCGCGTGGCCTGAAGTCATAAGTCACAATATAATATTGCTATTAGCATGTATATCCATGTTCACATATGCACGCATCATATGTGAAATGTACAGCGAAAAGCAAGTACTACATGTCCGTAAATAGGAACTTCCGTGCCTAGTATAAGCTCTATACAGACTGTGTAGAAAGTATATACATTCTAGCTTCTGACTCTTGCATCGAAACTCTGTATACAGTATACCAGTTAAAAACCCGATACAGCTTCTATCTATTTCCTATGCAGAAGATCGACACTAGATACGATAAGTAGATTATCTATAGATCCTCTATAGAAACTAAAAAATCATTTTCATAACGGATGCGCATTGAGGCTGTTCATGTTAAGGATCCCTATGACCATAACCGTTCTTCCTGGTCCGCTGACCATATTTTCGGAAATCTCCAAGTAGTAGGTAATCTCTAATCTCCGGTAATCTCCCTCTCTAATCTCTCTTTTTGGGTTCCTCTCAAGCCGCACTTTCTTCTGATTGGCGTTTCCGTCGATTCCGATCATAATTTAGTTTCATATATGCCGACATTCTGGCAAAATTTTGACATTTCAAGTTTTCAAACTGATGAAATTTTGGTTATTGTTGTTGCAGCCTGTATCGCTTAAGAGACAGGTAGAACATCTCCTGCGCTTTCTAACGACACCTCGGACGGCATCCTAGCTTAACGCGTTCGCGAGATAGACTGCCGGCAAGGTACGCGTACCGCTATATTTCCGTCTCTCTCGCACTCGCCCGTCACGCGTAGAGATTGCGTCAGCCACCGCAATGACCTTTTTAGCTAGAATGTTACACGTGTAAGCCACCTGGATTCAGCCGGTTGGTTGCTATCGATTAATTACTCAGTTATCGTGTCATAAAATTTGTCATAATTTCGTAGGATCGTAAATTTTCACCTGACTACTAAACGGATCATAGGCATTTTCACGTCAAAAAGAAAAGAAAAGGCTGTTAAAAGTTGCTGCAAAAGCGCAGACTGAGCTATCATGTGTTTTCTATATGAATACGTGAATTTTTGCAGCCAAGTCTCACATCATGGAGACCCTCGTACTTGGAGAGTCTATTATCGGTATCTCTCTCTTGTGGTTCGTCCACCACCTGTACACCGGCGACGAATTCAGCCTTACTGGTGAGAACGCTTTCCTAATATTCCCATATTACGCATTCACTGATTCATGATTCATGCATTCATTGAAACAGATGCACTGGAGCATCACGCGGAAATGCAACCGTCAGGGAAATTCGATCAGAAATTACTAGTGTCCAAGAGGTTTCATACGGGATTTAGGGGAGGATTTCTGCGCCATTGTTCGGCTCGCGAAATCTCCTGATCATGGTGGATTAGTATTCGAAAAGAGAAACCACAGGCTTACATGTGCAAAAAATAGATCCATACTCTAGGAAAAGTAATAAAAATATCCCTAGCTGGATACGTTTGTCAACGTGTTAGATTTCAGCGCTCAAGCAGTCTCTTCCTTTTCCTAAACCCTATCTGGTCTAGGAAAAGAATTAAAGGAGGTAAGAACTCTATCTGCACTATGAACTATCTGCACTGAACTATCTGCACGTATTTAGTTACGGGTGCAATAGGTGTAATATTGCTCTTCTACGCTTCGTAATTCTATTAACAATTTATTGTTCAATACACCTCCTTCATAACGTGTGCAGCGTTAATACAAAAACGCACCTGTATCAACACAAGATACCTGTATCCATTGTTACGTCATCTGAAGAATTGTAGCGCCCAAACAGGAGCCAACTCAGAGGTACACATAATATTCTGCTTTACACTCTTAAAAATGAACTTCACCACGTTGCACTCTCCTAGCCAACCATCATCCCGAATGACACCTCCTCGTCCCTGACTTGTTGAAAACGGGAGGCGGAGGCTAATTTGTAGCCATAATGCAGTACATAATGCCTCCACATAATAGGCCCCGCCTCCCGTTATCAACAAATCAGTAGCGAGAACATTGTCATTGGGGATGATGGTTGGCTAGCAGCGTCCTATATGTAGTGAAGATACGGACCTATCAGATTCATCTATATACAAACTGTGTTACAGCCAGGAAGTTAAAATCGCGGTTTGGAGCCAACTCAGTTTGCGGGTTAGCTTGGTAGAGTTCATAGCCCCTTTAACTGCTGAAAATTAACGTGCACAAAATGCGTATTTTCGTAGCGTCAATCTTAAATTCAACATAAAAGCAACTTCTGTATGTTCGTGGAACTGAAGCTTCCCAAATTCTGTCGTCGCTTACCATGAGAATAAAATAAAAGCGCTCTATACACACAAAAAGAAAGAATGAATGAAAGGAAGAATGCGATTTGCAGCAGACGAAGGGCGGCGTCCGCCGAAACGTTTTAACAGAGCGTGTTTGTACGCTTGTTTTCGTCACGCTTGACCATCACGCAAGAACATCGATAATATCTTAGAATAAAAAGCATAAACATAATCTGAGCACCGGATAGGATTTGATCCTATAGGCTCTTAAAAATGAACTTCACCACATAGCACGTACTAGCCAGCCATCATCCCAAGCGACATCGTTCGCTCCCCTGATTTGTTGAAAACGGGAGGTGTACGCCTTTTTATGACACTTATGCAGAAATGTTAATTGTCACAAAAAGGTGTACGCCCCGCTCTTTCCACAAATCAAGAGTGATAGAGGTATCAGCCTTCAACGTGCTATGTGGTGAAGCTTTGTTTTAAGGGTGTACGCCCTTCAGTATCAGTTCAGATGCTTGCCACTCCGCCACTGCCGCAACGGTACTGAGACAACAAATGCTAAAGCACGATGCATCAACCTTAGCCTCTATGTACTACATGGCTGCTCAATGAGGCAAAATCGATCGTTCACGCTGCCGTATGGGAGCGCCAGTTTCCTACACTCTCTTAGAAATGAACTTCCCCACATAGCACGCTCCTAGCCAACCATCACCCCGTATGACAACGTTCTTGCCCCTGATTTGTTGAAAACGGCAGGAGGAGCCTATTTTGTACCATTATGCATGGCACAAAATAGGCTCCTCTTCCCGTTTTCAACAAATCTAGGGCGAGAACGTTGTCATACGGGGTGATGGTTGGCTAGGAGCGTGCTATGTGGGGAAGTTCATTCTTAAGAGTGTAGAGTCGGAAACGCAGACGGACAACAGAGCAGTGACAACATTTGCCCACCCCGTAAGCGTACGCTGCCGTATGCACGGTGCATACGGTGCTCTACCGCTCCTAGCGGAGATAAGCGTCCTGGGCGGGTGCACGTAGAGTCACTAAATAAGCTTCGCTTCAAAGTATCGACACTGAGTTCCAAGAGCAAGCATGCGCCATCTTCTTTCTGTACGCGTGATGATGTGACTGCGACGTGCGTGCGTGATGGCGACTGGTCTTCGATACACGCGCAAGACGATACCGCGCTTCATTGTTTTTCAAAGTATAAACCCATGACACCCCCCGTTTTGTCCGCAAACAAACCACACGAGCTTCGCAAAGCTAAACATAAACACAAAGTCCAATCAGTCTAGATAGAGCCCCCCCCCCCCCCCCCCCCCCCGAGGATGTTTCTTAACCCTTCTACTTCTGCGAGGCGGTGCCTGAGCCGGTTCTCTGGAGATTGGCCCAAGCGCTCAGGCCCGCGGAGGGTGGTTCGTAGTCGCAAGTGCTCACGTGTTCTGGTGTATAGTCCCTCAGGAGTAGACACCACGTAGGGTCCACACTCTTAGAAAAAAGGGTGTAGCAGTTACACCTTTTAGAAAGTAATACTTGTCGCATATGCTGTGCCTCAAAGGTTGCGAAGTTGTACCTGCTACGTACGAATAATAGGGTTACCGCTTCTGATTCGGCATTGTCGATCGTGACTGGTGGCCAGAGGTGGGGAGTAATGCATTACAGAGTAATGCATTACCGGTAATGCATTACTTTTGAGTAATGAGTAATGGTAATGAATTACGTTTTGCCAGCAAGTAATGAGTAATGGTAATGCATTTCATTTCGACTGAGTAATGCAGGGTGGCATTACTCATTACTTTTGTCGAATGTTCATTGCGCCACGTGAAGATTGGGAACATCGAGGTTTTCTTCAATCCGCCTTTAACAATGAGCACAGGGCAACAAGGAAAGAGAAAGGCGCAGCCTGGGGAATTCTGCAAGAGTTCAACAGTCGGCGGTGTGTGCCACAAGTGTCTACATGATGATATCACCGATTTTCTCTTGTGCGCATTTGGAGTAAAGGAAAATCAATGAAATAGAAACACAGCCTCTATGAGGGTAATACGTAACAATTGCTTTAGGGATTCACTGTTTTGGTATGGTACCCTGTTAGCTTCTCTTGTGCTGTCGGAGGTAGTTTTTCTGCCAGGACAAAACTGTAGGCTGGGCTTCATCCGCCGGCTCCATAATGCTAGAAAAGGCATCATCTGCAATAAATCTTATCTATAGCTTTTGCCTATCAGACTCGCTTCTGCGGGGATTTAGTGGCACCGATTTGGGGATACTCGGGTGGCTATTGCCTATAGCAAAAAAAGCAAGGAAAAAACTTCTGCATAGCACATTTGAGGCTTATGCCCTAAAACGTAAATGTAATGCCAGAGTAATGCCATTACTTCGTTAAAGTAATGGCATTACTAATGCATTACTAATATCCAAAGAGTAATGAGTAATGTAATGCATTAGTTTGTTATACAGGTAATGAGTAATGGTAATGCATGACAAAATAAAAGCAATTTCCCCACCTCTGCTGGTGGCCCTGTGAACTTCCCTAGTCCTCCTTCGAACACCGGGTTGCGTAACCAAACCTGGTCTTTATCAAGCATGGCATGAACTCCTTGAACCTCAATTCCCAAGTCTCTGAACCAGGAGCGCCCGAGTAAACACGGGCCGTCGCCAGGTGCAGGAGCAGGCTTATCTGCAGCTGCCAGTAGATGAAGAGTCATCGTCGCTTCTGACGTTGAATACGCCACTGGGTCTTTTCAAAGTAAAACGCTTGCCATTTGGAGTGTCCGCTGCTCCGGGGATATTTCAAGGCTTCATTGAGACGGTACTACATGGTGTTCCTGGCGTTGCAGCTTTTCTTGATGACATCATCATTACCGGGAAGATGGTTCAGGAGCATGACCAGAGAGTCCAGCTAGTGCTAGAACGACTGCAACGTGCAGGACTTCGGCTAAACGGCAAGAAATGCAAGTTTTCAATATCCTCGCTGAGCTTCTTGGGGTTCAACATCAGCGCCGAGGGTATTCGCCCATGTGCTGAGAAAGTGAAAGCGGTCCACGATGCCAGGGAGCCGAAGGACAAGAAAGAGCTCCAGGCTTTCCTGGGACTTGTTAACTTTTACGACCGTTTTATCCGGAACAAGGCTACTTTACTAGAACCTTTACATCGCCTTCTGGACAAGGATTCAAAGTGGGGCTGGACAAGGGAACACAGACAAGCTTTTGGAAACTTAAAAAGGGGGTTAAGCTCTGAAATGTTACTCTGCCACTACGAGCTGGAGAAGGAGTTAGTTCTGGTGTGCGACGCATCTCCATATGGGATAGGTGCGGTGGTTGCCCACGTTGATGACAACGGGTGCGAGACGCCCATTGCCTTCGCTTCCAGGACATTACACCAAAGTGAGCGCAACTACGCGCAGATCGACAGGGAGGCTTTGGCTATCATATTTGGAGTGACCAAGTTTAGGCAATACCTCTACGGACGCAAATTTGTGATATACACAGATCACAAGCCGTTGCTGGTCTCCTGCACCCACATCGGCAAATGCAACAAGCAATTTCGCCAAGGATGCTTCGTTGGACGCTGACGCTCGGAGCGTACAGTTACGAACTCCATTACCGGAAGGGAGAAGACATGGGCAACGCCGATGCCCTCAGCCGATTGCCACTAGAGGTGGAGCCCGGAGCCACAGCTGAACCCAACCCTCCGGAGGTTTTCCTTATTGAAGAAGTGCCACAAGCAGCGATACATGCCAGAAACGTTGCTGCTGCAACAGACAGAGATCAGGTGTTGCTTCGGGTTCAACAGTGGACTAGAGACGGTTGCCCGAAGACATCACCTGAATCGAGAGATCTCAAGCCTTACTGGACACGCCGTTTCGAGATATCTATTCAGGATGGTTGCCTGCTTTGGGGAACCAGAGTTATTGTCCCTCAAGCACTACGGCAGGGGATCCTCACCGCACTGCATTCAGGCCACGCAGGGATCGTACGCACGAAAGCAATGGCCAGAAGCTTTGTATGGTGGCCGGGGATCGATGCTGACATTGAGAGCATGATCGGTCGGTGCACCCCGTGCCAATTAACGCGAAATATGCCACCGAGGGACACTTCACACCCGTGGCTGCCGCCGCAGAAGCCTTTGTCAAGGCTGCATCTGGATTATGCAGGGCCTATTCAAGGGCGCCCGTTCTTGGTGATCGTCGATACTTTATCGGGATGGCCGGAGGTGATTCCTGTGTCGTCGATGTCGGCGGCCGAACTGATCCGTCATCTTCGCCGTGTGTTTGCGACGCACGGAAACCCCGATGTCGTGGTTACCGACAATGGCACGTCTTTCACTTCATCCGAGACGGCCGACTTCCTAAGAAGGAACTCGATCAGACACGTGTTCTCTCCGCCATACCATCCGCAGTCGAATGGCGTCGCAGAACGTATGGTGCAGAACGTAAAAAACAAGCTTAGCCAACTACGACGCGACGATCCGGACTGTCGTCTATCACGTCTGTTGTTCGCATTACGTACAACACCATGCGCGGACAGCACAAGATCTCCGGCGCAACTGCTCATGAACAGTAGCATGAGGACCTTGCTAAGCGATGTCCGGCCAAGACGGCAGTTGACGGAGGAAGCTGACCAGTCACTAGAGCGAAGATTCAAAGCTGGTGACAAGGTGTTCGTACGTAGCTACAGGAGTAACCACAAATGGCTACCTGCCACGGTGGTTGGCGTCGAGGGCAACTGCACTTTCAAGTTACAACGCGAGGGCGGCGAACTGCAAAGAGCGCATGCAAACCAGATGCGCAGATGGCAGGCAAGTTGCAATAGCCACGACGACGCCAGCAGTGAATGGCGGTTATTTCCAACCCCAACTCCTATACGCCGAGCACAGACAATACAGCATCGCCGGAGACAACAGGAAACACATTAGTAGATCCTGGTGCGTCGGGCCTGCGACGCTCTGAGCGAGCTGGAAAGAGGCCGGACTTCTACGGTGTGGTGGTCTCGAAATAGGTGGGGAGGACTGTTGTGTATGTTCAAAGATACCGCGCTTGACTGTACAATGCGAGCTCAGCAGCGCGAGCTCTCGTTCTTGTGTGCTGGTTCTGGAACTGATCGGACGCGTGTTCTGCTTGGGAATAAAGTAGTGTTGGTTGCAACTCTGACTTGACTCAAGGCCATTACAGGGGCGTACGCCTTTTTGTAGCAATTTGGATATATGATAATTGATTTTACCAGCCTTTTACACCCTTTATTAGACGCTATGTTGACTTAGGTGGCAACTATACAAGTTACCACCTTTTCACACCCTTTTTTCTTTGAGTGTAGGACGCGGGGCACGTTCCACAAATATGGCTGGAATGCATGGCCTCCTGTTGGTGTTGTAGACTGTCATGCTGGACCCTTCGTCAGCATCGGGAAGCTGCTGAGTTCCTCGGTCGTAGAACCTTTTCTGCTTATGCTGCGTATTTATTGCAGCCGTTGTGTCACGACTGTCGGTGAAATAACTGCAGGAGTGTAGTCTTTCGTGGTGCACGGTAGTAATGTTCTCGTCTGGCGGCTCATCAATCTTGGGACTGATGATCCTAGCTATGGGTACACAGTAAATCATTTTACATCTTTATTCGCTCAAAACAGGTGTATTCTTATAAAAGCACCCCTTTATATCCCGCAAACTGCAGCAAATGGTGTAAGAAGAGCATTACTAAAGGTGCAATATCGACATACACCACATTGTATCCCATGTCGATGTAAAATGAGGAGTTGAAAGAGGTGTCTTGGTCCGATAGACCTTTTTACGCCTCATTTGAACTGGAAATGTTGTGTTGAAAATGGTGTTTTAATTCGCGAAAGAAAACACTACCACTCACTCACTCCACTCACTCACTCAGCAATTACACTACCACTCAGCAATTATTCATATTATAAACGATAACTTAAACACAGTATTTGACTGGAAACGATGTCGGGAATTTAGATGATATCTTTGACTCGTTGCAGGCATATGTGTAAATTGCAAAGACGAATTCATGTCACCATTACAGACGTGTTTCGCGCTCTACTACACTTAACGAACATGCCCCAACAAACTGTATTTCAGTATATGATCTATACTGTACGCCAATAAAGGCTGTTGATGACAATACACGAGGGTGCCCGGGCGCATTGCTGGCATCGCCTGGAGATCGCGGCATCGGAACGGCGCTCATTGCACGGGCACGGCGGACGGCGTTACGATGCTGCGAGCTGCGATCCGAAACTTCAGCACCTGATCAACCTTGCCAATCAGTGCACAGGTACTCACTGTTCATAGTTGCACTGTATTATACATGATACACGGGCAGGCAACACAGTGCATGAATTACCACATCTCTGTTTTGTGTGGTGCTTGCCACAACAGTGAAAATGCGAGCCTGCAGCTGCTGCAGAAGCTAGTACTATACGCGATAAATTAGGGGGTATTCTCTACAAAACACCCTTTTCCCAAATGGTGTTTTCAATGGATTACGCCCCTAATAAAAGTGTTTTTAAAGCACCTATTGTATAGGAGTGCTTCCTCTAAAATATCCTTTATTAAAGGGTGTGTTGAAATACACCAGCCACTGTGGTGTGAAAAAAGGAGTCAGTTATAGGACAAGCAATTTACTCTGAAAATGTGTAAAACGATTTACTGTGTAGTAATGTCATTACTGTAATAAGTTACTTTTCCTGGTAATTTGTAATGTAAAAAGTGTATTACATTACAAATTTGGGCAGTAACCCTATTGAGAAATACTTCAGAAAATCTTACAAAAGAAACCTCTCAGACTGCTGAAGGAATTTCTATGAGGTTATGAGACTAAATCTTACAAAATTTCTCTCAGAGTTTCTTACAGGGATCCTGTAGGATTCCAGAGAGGATTTCTTACAGGCAGTAGCAATGCAGCTTTCTTACACGGCTTCTTACAGGGTGGCCTGTGAGGCGTTCTCACAGGATTTCTTAATGGCCCCGAGACCCGCAAGAAAGCCTGAGAAAGTGTAATAGGCCATCCTGCAAGAAACATCCTTTGAAAGCTGCACTGCCACGTATGATAATTGAAGGATCCCATACTTACTAGCTGAGAAGTATTGAGAGTAAGTCGCATGTCGTCACTGTAAGGAATGTTGCAGAACATTTATGGCCCTGCCAATAAGTTCAGAAAGGCATGACCCAACGCATTGTACACGTACTTGAAATGTCCAATGCGACGACCAAGAACTTTCTTCATGTGATTATGACAAGTTTATGTTTCGCACATTGGGAACGCGTAGGCTTTCTTGCGTAAAAGCATCATCCAGTTTTCTCGAGACGAGAATGGGTTACGACCACGAACTCGGATCCAATGCGTTATGTTGAATTCCAATGGCAAGTGGCAGACTCTGCAATGGAGCGGCTTGATCTGGCCTAGAGCAAGTCATCCGAATATGCGACTGGAACACTTTCGCCCAACTTGGAGTTTAGCCCTGGCCAATCCCCCCTGGTGGATGACGGTCTCTGCAGAGACGGAGGAAGAAGAAGGTACTCATGTTCCATTATAACGCCATGTTTTGCAACATCAAGGTCCTTCTAATCTCCGAACGCTGCCATTGTAATGTCTGACTTATCGCTCCGTTCATGAAACAAAATCTCCAACGTACAACGCGAAAGACTATTCACGGCGAAGACGCGTTGCGAAGCGGCCATGTTGGCGAAGCAGAGACAGGAAATAGGAAGCACAAGCGACAAGTGACACGTCACATAGAGTTCCGGTTGAATCTGCCTTCTGAATCTGAACTGAATCTGCGGTTGAAAACTTCCTCCGGAGGCGCTCCGAATCTGCCATTGGAATTCAACATTAATTCCCGCTGGCTGCCGCTTCTTCCGAGTTTAACCTAGAAGAAACAGCATTTTAAAAAGCACGGTTAAACATGTGTGTGCGTGAGAGATAGGCATAGAAATATGTAACATACCCTTTGCCCAAAGCACAGTTGCTATAACCATCTCACTGCATTATACCTTCCGAACCACAGAATACGTGCGAACAGGGGTAAAGACGTATAAAGAATGAGAATGCATAGTACGGACGATTATATACCACACACACACGTGCTATATACCTCAAAAGCGACGAAAATCCTGAATTCCAGGCGATATTTGCTTGAGATGCGTAGCTGCGTCCATGCGCTTCATCGTTTCAAAGCAGACTAACTAACTTGCTGGCAGTTGGAATAAACGCTGTTTCTGAATCACGCTGTTTTCTCATAGAAATCACAAGACCAGACCCTGAATTATCCCACAGGATATTTTCACATTGGTGTGCCTGTGAGGATATGTATACGAATCTGCATCCTTTGTAGGAAATTCTGAGAGACGAAGACGCTTGTGTAAGAAATTCTGAAGGAATGCTATGTTTCTATGGGATTTTCTGAAGTATTTTTCAATAGGGAAGTTTAATGACATTACTCTCTTTTAAACAAAGAATCGAGTGTGTGTTCTGTGTTTGCACTTGGCAGAGAGTTGGAGACCGGTGAGTTAAAAGAATTCCAACGCCCACTATGAACGGTGACGCACTCAATCGGCACGGGGAACGTCAGTTCTCTTCGGCGAGCCAGTTGCCTTAGTTAGGGCGCCCACAAACAAACGTTTTTCAGGTCAACGGTTTGTAGCCTTGGAGAATCATTGTTTGCGGGCTCGATCCTAACAGACAATCTTCCTGTTCTCGTGATACTTTGTGTCACCTTCGTCTCTACATTGTGGAACGATACGTCATACGTGGCACACTAGCCTGACATGTAGAAGAGACAAATAGAAGAGTACAAGTTAACGGTTCTTACATCGTCAGCCTACATTTCCCCGAACTTCGGTGAAGGCAAGTTGCGTCAACTTGCTCAAGTTGCGTCAAGTTTTTGTCCCTTGTGCCTTCCACAAAACCCGGGAACATGTATGCCAATAATGCAAAGTAATAACATCGTAATGTCAATACTTTTTCGTAGTAATTGTAAATTAATTTCATTACATTTCAGTTGCAGTAATGAGTTATGTAATTTAATTAAACCCTAACGGGAGTAATGAGTAATGTAATTTAATTACATTTTATAAGTAATTTACCCGGGTATGAATTCCTAGCACGACATCCTGCACTGTGTTACGCCATTCTAAAAGTGCGTAGCGCTGGTAGTGTAGCGCTTCTGGATAGGAGCTTCTTAGCTTCTTGTACGGCGCGTTCAGCCATACCGTTGCCCTTCGGATGGTATGGGCTGGATGTGACGTGCTTGATCTGGAGGTCTTGCTGGAAAACCTTGTTGAGGAGGTGGTGTTCTCCTACACGAGTTCTCCTGACCGGCGGTGATGGAATGCCTCAACGGGCAGATGTGCTTGGCTTCACGGTAGGATGGTGCCGGTAAAACTGGCTGCCAGGCGCAGTAGCGCGCGGCAGTACAGGCGCGTCGTCGTCGTCCACGGGCCGCCGCATAACTCCAACCCCCCTCCCCCTCAGACGTGGAGCGGTGCATGTGCTTGAAGTCCTCGTCGATATCATGAAGACGAGAAGGAGGACGACTCGTGGATGATTGACGACTGGACACACAGCTTGTGATTGTGGCAGTTGATGCAGCAGCAGCGGGTTGGCGGGAACAAGAGCGCTGCGATCCAGGCGGGTTCCAGATATGAGGTGTGAGTGCTGAGTGGTTGCTAATTGCATTCAATGGCTGCTGATTCCGTTGAGTTGCGTTGAGTGATTGTTGCTGTGCATTTGTGGTTGCTGAGTGTTGCTGAGTGAGTGCGTTGAGCTGCGTTGAGTGATTGTTGCTGAGTGGGCGACAGTACCGCGGGCCGGTAGGGCAGGCCGGTAGGGCCTCACAGGGAGGACAGGCCTAGAATATAATAAATAATATTTCTTTCGGTCCAGTTTTAAGTTGACGTCCCTGCACCTCTGGAGCAGACATGTCAAATTGTTATCGTGGTCTTACTTGTTGGTGCCCCTGGGGCCCGATGCTGAACTGATCGTTATCGTTATATTTAAAGTTGGCGCACTCCAAATGCCGCTGTGGTAGGCGCGCGGAAGAGCTCGTGGCGAATCACGGGCGGAAGCGATGCATTTAAAGCTCGTTATGGGATAACGACAAGTTGAACATCGTGCCGCAGACCAATATATCACTCATGACCACTTGGACACGAGGAAGTCCTTCCAGGACTTGGTGCATAACCCTCTGAAAAACCTCTGGTGCGCTGCATATTCCGATGGGGGTTCTTTTGATCGGTAGCGCCCGAAAGTGGTGCTCATGGTGCATAACTTTGAGCTCTCTTCGTGAAGAGGAATTTGTGAAAAGCCTGAAGGAGCGCCTATTGCAAAAATAAAAAATAAAATACTTTGCTCCAGCAAGCCTTGATGCGATGTCTTCGACAGTCTTCATGTGGTACTGTTCCCTCTAGAGCGCTCTGTGCAAATCCACTGGATCCATGCAGATCCTAACCTTATCTCGTTTTGATACGTCTTCAAACGCTTGAACAAGCCCAACCTTTCACAAATGCCTCCACTAAGGGTAGTCGGGACATGTCTTCTACTACATACACCTCTGAAACATTCGTGCTTGAGGCGGATACGTCCAAAAGCACTTTCCCTACTGCCTACTTCATGTTGCCAAAGAAGGTTTTCTGGACTGCCCTGGATTCCATGACGCGTTTCGCTGTGATTACGGAGTAGTTTGCCGCCGTGTCCATTCTGCAACGCACCTCGTCTTGTTCAGTGTTCACGGCTACGGATTGTCCGCTTCTACGCTGTCTGGAGACAGGTGACACAGGAGATAGTCATCTTCGGTTGCGCCATCTGACTCTTGCACCTTAATTTCAAGGACCTTCCTTTGGTGTTTTGTCTTGTGTTTTGACAGTTTATGCTGCTTCTGAAGTGAAGCCTGCGAAGTGGTTCGGCAGACCGCATTTGGTTCATCGCTTTCCCAAAGTAGGACATTTCGCGGCTCGGTGCTTCAAGTATGCGCAGCTGCGACAGCGTCCGTAATACGTTTACTGCAGCAGAAGGGTCCGAGGCTTTGTCTTTACGGATTTCCATGAACTATTCATGGGATTTCTCTTTGGACATTGGTCAAATACCTTAGTAAAGGTACACTCTTAAAAATGAACTTCACCGCATAGCACGCTCCTAGCCAACCATAATCTCGAATGATATCGTTATCTGCCCTGATTTGTTGAAAACGGGAGGCGTACGCCTTTTTGTGACACTTATGCTGTTCATAATTGTCACAAAAAAGGCGTACGCCTCCTACGCGTGCTATGAGGTGAAGTTCATTTTTAAGAGTGTGTGGCTGCGTGTACCCTACACTCTTAGAAATGAGCTTCACCACATTGCACGCTCCTAGCCAACCACCATCCCGGATCGCGATGTTCTCGCCCCTGATTTGTTGAAAACGGGAGTCGGAGCCTATTCTGTGCCGTGAATAATGAGCACAAAATAGGCTCCGCCTCCCATTTTCAACAAATCTAGGGCGAGAACGTTATCATTCGGGATGATGGTTGGCTAAAAGCGTGCTATGTGGTGAAGTTCATTTTTAAGAGTGCACTTGCTTGCTCTGTGCGGTGCGTTGCTACAGCGAAGAGTTCGAACTCTCCATTCCACTTTTTCCATGCCTGCCAAACATCACCAGTTATGTCCATTTGCTTCGGTGGTGGTAGCAAGCTCATCATCATCGGATCAAAATTGGCGACGGGTCTGGTAGACGTCGGTGTCTGGTCAGCGGTCGTTACCGGGGCGTTGTCCATCTCACTGCTGGCATCATGTACGCGTGACTTCGATGACTTCGACCAGCGTGCGTGATGGCCCAGAAAGTAGAATAAATTTTATTGTGTTCGATAGACCATAGGGCGCTTCATTGTCTTTCAAAGTATAAACCCATGACAGCTTCCGCGTCACGTAGCCACACGCAGGCGCACTTTAGAGTACGATGGCATCTATCGTGTGCGGGGGAAATGTTCCTTTCTCTTGCATTCAGCTTATCGAAGTTGACGGCCTTAAGCTCACCTTGACATGCTCGGGACGCTCTGGTGGACAGTACTTGGATTATCGCACAACAAACGTACACGCTTCTCCATTCCACAGCGAGCATTATGTTAGCCGTGTTTGATACCCAACTGGGGATGGTACCGGTGCGGTGCGGAAACAAGGTGGTGCTCCTGCTCCCCTTGGACCTCACTGTCGATACTCCGACTCTAGCAGGCCTCCGTCATCGTACAATTTGGCAATGGTTATCGAAAGACGTCGCGCCAGTGAACGTGGGCACGTTTTTTCTTTTTTTAAAGTGTCATGTCACGTATCGGACTGTCAGACGCCACCGGCTATAATCTACACTGTGTGTGTAGGAGGATGGCGTCATGGCCGATGTTGCGGATATCGCATCGAGATAACTATCATCACTTAGCAAGCTAGCGCCACCATTGTGGACGACCGGCACCTATGCCTGTGTGTTTCTAGATAATCGGGCACGCATGTAGTATACAGGGTATTTCACGAAAATCCCCCGGCTGAATAATTCGTGAACAGGTGGCGCCATCGAAGAAATTTCTTTTTGGTAGAGATCCTTGGGACATCGGCCATCGCTCCCATTTTTGCAACTTATAGTAAAGGCAACAAACGGGTTGACCGAATTCCAGTTGAAGTGCAAACTTCTCGAGCACATAATCACAATTTCCCGTCGTGAATGTTGTTGACAAGGGTTCGCAGTTGTTTCCATCGTACAATAGCTCTGTGTAAGGGGGCCATGAACTGTGTTCTGTGCGGCTCATTTGCATACGCTCACTAATTAAGTAAACATGTTAACTTTTACTTCGCACGCTTACGGAACCTCTGTTTTACGCATCGGTTCCTTCAGCGAAAAATATTCCAAGAAAAAAACGCATCGACAGTTAGTGATTTTTCCGAGTAATTAATTGGTTTCGGTTTACATATTTCTTGCGCGGAGCAGTGCACTAATGCGCTCTTTGGATTAGCTATCCGTCCGTCAATTTCGTTTTCATCCGCCTGGTTGACACACGGGGGTGACCGAAGATAAGGAAGAGACGCAAGAGATGGTTTGGTATTCGTTCTCAAAGCGACTGGTAAACAGCGCTGGCGGTTCTGTCGTTCCGTAGGTGAGATAGCGTGCTCTTATCATGCATAATCAGGAATGCACCTCGAGCGCTGTTAACTAGGGTTCACTCTTAAAAATTAGCTACACCACATCGCACGCTCCTAGCCAACCATCATTCCGAATGAGGACGTTCTCGCTCAATTTGTTGAAAACGGGAGGCAAGGCCTTTTGCCCTTATGTTCGGCATAATTGGTACAAAAAAAAAAAAGCGTAGGCCTCCCATTTTCCTCAAGTCAAGGGAGAGAACGTTGTCATTCGGGATGATGGTGGGCTAGGAGCGTGCTATGTGGTGTAGCTAATTTTGCCGGCCAACAACGGCATGCTACTTCGACCCCTCCCCCCCTCATTTTTAAGAGTGGGATCTAGTGTGTAGGCCACATATACTTCTATATGTGGTTTCGGTTTCTATATTTCGGTTTCGGTTGCTGGTGCCTGCTACGCAGCAGGCCCATTGTGGTGTCGTGGGGAATGAGCAGGCCGACAGCGCCGCAGAAGCAGCACTCTCGTATCGGAAACGGTCCAGTATTTTTCTGCTGAGAGGAGACCGCCGTTCCATTCTGCGTCGCCTCGTGACACCCCTGACCGCCAATGGACAACCGACATTCTCCCCCCATCTGTGTTGAGCACAGTTGATCCAACGCTCGCTTTCCGCATGCCACGAAACACCTCTCGTCAAGATGCTGCATTAATCCACCGAATGCGCCTCGATGTGGCCTTTACAGCTCAGTGGCGTTACCGCTTGAGACAAGTTGACTCGCTGCACTCGCCAGGAATGATGGCTGGCGTAGACAGTGAGCGACCATTCCTGCGTGTTTTGCTGCGTACGTACGGTGCTTTTCGATGCTTGTACATTTAAGCGCAGCTTCAAGCGTCACAGTTTTCTTTTTTCTCCGGGGGCAGACACAGTAGCCCTCTGGGACGTCAATAACACTCAAAGAAAAAGACTACTTGGATATGTCAAGGTGAGACTGCGCATAATTGCATGCTGACTGCACGCACAAGGAGGCTTGCACGTCGTACTCACTGATGCGTCTGCAGAGCCGCCTTCTTCCCAAATCAAAAAGATAATTGATCAGTATTAAATTCTAGATAAGCCTATAGTGTTTCACGATATAAGACAATAACGGATAGTTTGGTTTGAGTGGAATCCACTTTCTTTGGGACAGCAGCCTCCCTCGCGTTTCTCGCAATGCAACGTTGACTAGCCATTGAAAGCGGCTACTTAGTTCTCCCCATAAGATAATGCGGGAGTACCTACGAGTGAAATAACACGCCGCAGGATTTACTGTGCCGGATTTCACATTTCGCACAGCTCAGGTTTCGGAGTTTGCATAATCAAAAAAGCGGGGGCAAACGAGAGAACGCGGCGAAATAATCATGCAGGAAATGTTTATTGAATAAACAGGTGACAGATATCCACACAATCCACCGTACAATCAACCCCGTCCATGCCATACCGATGTCGGCTTCCGTGCTTTCAAGCTTGAGGGACAGAGTCCGACACCCTGGTTTTTCTCTGCTTCGACTTAAATGTCCCTAAATGTGGCTCAAAAGGTCGCTAACTCTCGCCAAATTTGGGGAAAATCTCACTGGAAGTCGCCAAGTTTAAAGTAGGCGCGTAATTATACCAAAAATTTCTGTCATTGACAGCTTTAACGAATTATCTATCTTTCCAATGGTCCGATTGCCATCTTTGGGGCAAGGGGAGCCTTTCTTGCTGCATACAGTGCTTTACAGCATGGTGCTACCGGAACCAGTTGAACAGTTTTGCGTTATGATACGATTACTAGAGAGTTTTAGCAAACCGTTACGCAGCGAACGGAAGGAACGCTATTCTCCACGTAAGCAAGAGCGCGTGCGCCGGAACGAAAACGCGGCTTCACCGTGTTACGTTGGAAAAATGGGCCCATCTTTTTGCGTTCGGTCCTCTACGTTGTTTTCGTCGCACAAAGCAAGATGGCTGCCTGCAACACCTCGCCGACTGTGTTCCAAGTGAAGACTGCGCTTCAGTACGAGGGACTACACCTTCTTGTTAAGAGAAGACGGATACTTTATACCATTCGAAATCACGAACTTCTGGTCTGTGGATGCTGCCAACCAAATCCAAGTGAGCAGTAGCATCCACCATCACGAGGGGTGATAGCGATGAACTGACCGTCAGGGATGGTTTCTTGTCTTTCCGTTTATTGGTGGAACAACAAAAAACGCATAGAAAGAAGAAGAAGAAAAAAAAACAGCACGAAAACGTAGTGATATTAGGTAGTTCGTTCAGAAGAGATGGCTTTGGAACGGTAGTTCATCTGACCGCCGTTGGATAGCAACAGCAGTTCTCGCCGTACCGTTCGTAGCGTTGCCTGACGATCTGCTAAAGCTCTTTTGCTGTCCTTTTGACGGTAGCGAACTACTTACTCTGCGTTAACGTGCGCACGTTACGGAATGGTCTACTAAAACTCTCTATTGGCGCGCACCACGAAATTCGAAATCTCGTGCTCGAACTGCACTGTACTTTGCATTGAGTTTCGAACCTCGTAGTAAGACGAGTAACGTGAATATATGCAGACTTGTGCCCGTTACCCCAAAAAGAATTTATTAGTGCATTAATATGAGAAGGCTCATGTCAAAGGAAAAATGGCGCTGTCGATCTGCGGATAGACGTGCAGACGCTAGCGCCCGCCGAGCGGAGGAGGAGGGTAGCAGCGGACAACAGGACTGGCGGTGTGCCAGACGTGCGGGCACGTCTGAGCGTGCGGGCAGGGGTGCGAAGCTGGAATAGGAACCTATTGTAGCGGAAAACTCGCGTGACCTTCGGAGCTGAACCAATGACTGAGAACTAGCCACCCTATTTTTATTTTTTAATTTTGTCACCAATGACGTAGAATGACGTGCCGCGCGTTTCTCTCACTACTGCCTGCTTCTTCCTGCCTGCTCTGCTCCCCAGCTTCTTTTCTTGTTTGTTTCTCCATTTCGCTGTTTTTTGGTTCGCGTTTGTCGGAATGCAGTGGGATTTACGGATAAACGACAGAGCCTTGGCTGTTTTTGTCACATTAAGTATTTTATTGTGCCGTGTACGTTTATGCAAGTAAAACGTACACAGCATGTCTGCAGTAACGGAAACAACATGACATTGATATTGCTCCGAAATTTGCTTTTGCCTGACGATGTCGGACTGCCTCGGGCAATGACTGCTACGGGGGACTTGGGGCTCCGTGGCTGCAAGATGAAAATTAGTATCAGATATCTATGCATTTGAAAGTTGCGATGTAGACAGAAAGAATAAAGGTGCTACTGAATGCGAAAAATAAGAGCGATTATGGCAGTGTTATGAGAAGCTCGCAGCTATGAAGTGTGATGAGCGACCTACGTACAGAAATATTTTATTGCGCTACTTCACAATGACATATTCAGGCCAGACAAACTTGGCTATGGAGCTACGTACAGAACAGCGACTAGGTCAACGTCGGATGAAACTTGTTGAGTGAAATCACCGATAATCATAGACTTACATAATGTCATGCCTCAAGACACTACGATGTGAGCGTATTTAATGATAACATGAAAATGATATTGTTTCACGAAATGAAATATAATCTACCATCGTAACTGCAAAGCAAAGGTCGGTCACAGCGTATTCCGGCGCGGATTTACAGTGACTCTTGAGCTACTTATCCACAAATGCGGTGTTGTAAGGCAACAAGCAATAACAAATGACTTACCTGTTGGCAGTCGTTGACCGGGTATCGGAAGAACGAGGCGTTCTGATTCTTGAATCGTTTCTACACCAAGAAGCAGAACAGAATGTTGCGCAGGCATTTTCCCGGGCAGCTGTGACTGTTCCAGGACACTGACAGCCAGCGTTTTTAAACAGGAAAAATCGGAACTCATAGAACAACCCAACCGCTATACACAGCATGGCCCATCCAGGATCGACGCCGGTTCATGCCGGCATAGCCGCCGCGTTGTCGCCTGTTTGAGCGCTCGCGAACAAATTTGAAAACGGCCAATTATCGCTCAGAAAACGAATTCATCCTCATGAGAACCAAATAAGCACTAGCCACCGGATGTCGCCGTGACGTCACATTTATGACGTTTTCTGACGTCCGATGACGTGAAACGCATGTAGCGGCTCATTTTATCCCGCAAAGGAACTCGCGAGATTCCAGCCTTTGGTAGGGGTGTGTGGGAGGGGGGAAGTTTGAAGTATACAATGCAGTGTGGACCAAGTACGAGTGCCGAGCCAAGACTAGTTGCAGAAAACCCGGAAAATTGAGAACGTGCAAGAAACCGGACTTATTACTTTTTTTTCTCAGAAATACTGAAAAAATACCGCAAATTGCGCAGGACATGCAGGGTTGCTCACGGTTGAATGTTAACATGTAGTACGTGCACTAGGCACATGGATTAAACGTGTTTATTTATACATCCGTAGTATACAATACAGAGCTAGGTGCTACATCACGCCGACTCGTCGCTTTCAGAGGACGAATCATTCGCACGTCTCGAATACTCGTGTTCCCGTTTTTTTTTTTTTTTGCAAAGTTTTGCAAAGTTGCAAAGTTTTGCAAAGTTTGCAAAGTTGCACTGAAGCATGAACGAACGCGAACTTTTCGATGGTTTTGTTTGTCATGCGGTTCCTCAGTTACGTTCGTATGATGGTGAAGATGGTGGGAATTGGAGGATTCGCGATGCGATGCTTGCGAGCGACTGCGAGGCGCAAAGTATCCCACCAAGTTGATGGAGGAATGTGCTCCGCAGTTCCACACACAGATGATCTGCTCCAGACTCCGCTGGATGTGCGATATTCTTCAACGTTTTAAAGAACCTTTCCTGTTTGAAGGCCGTAGCGCTGAGCTTCTGCCGTGATCCAATCAAGTGCGTCAAGCACCACAGAGTCATCAAGATGTTTCGCTTTGTGACGGGGATCGAGAAGCTTTGCAGCTGCGTGAATAGGTCGGACGCAAAAGAGCCGACGGTTGGTGATTGCGTCTCTAACTTTCTCTTCATCGCTTTCTGTCAGCTTTAAAGGAGGTAAGAACTCCTATCTGCAGGTATTTAGTTACGGGTGTAATATTGTTATTCTACGCTTCCGTAGTTATGTTTATAATTTATTCTTCAGTACTTCTCCTTCATAAAATGTGCAGCGTTATTACGAAAACATACTTTTTTTTCGGATACGGGCGAGTAGACGTACCGTCATCCAGATACCTCAATCCATTGTTACGTCATCTAAGAATTGTAGCACCCAATGAGACGCCAACGCGGAGGCACACATAACGTTCTGCTCTACATAGCACGGTGCTAACCAACCATCTTCTCGAATGACAACGTTCTCGTCCAACGGGAGGCGGAGCCCATTTTGTAGCCGTACATAATGGCTACATAATAGGCTCCGCCTCTCGTTATCAACAAATCATGGGCGAGAACGTTGTCATTCAGGAAGATGGTTGGCTAGGAGTGCGCTATATGTTGTGAAGATATGGACCTGTCTGATTAGTCTATACAAAACGTGTCACAGTCAACAAATTAAAATTGCCGTTTGGAGCCTACACAGTCGGCGGGCTAGCTTAGGAGAGTTCATAGCTCCTTCAGTGCTGAAAGTTGGGCCGCACTTTCCCTTGAATGTCCCAAAGTGCTTCCGGAACATCGGCGAGCACTGCTGTATTGGCTTTAGCTAGAGTCACTGATTAGCTTCAGAATACTGCAACTGATGTTCAACTGCAAGTTCTACGCTACCATGTGGAGACACCATATTGACACCGTTAGGTTCGTCTGCTATTAATGATGAATCCCTTCTGTAGACGTTCGTTCTTTCTTCTTTATTCGACCACGCTTTTGTGTCTTCCTTGACGACAATGGATCAAGGCCCTCAAAAAAAACAAAAAAAAAAACGAAGTGCTGTTACGGTCAACGCGCTGCAGTTCGTGATGTAAATAAGTTTGCTGCAGCATGCGGTTGTTTTACCTGGGCGAAAATAAACTGCACTCTTAAACATTATCTTCACCGCACAGCACGCTCCTATTGCCAACCATCATCCCGAATGACATCGGTCTCACCTCTGATTTGTTGAAAACGGGAGCCGTACGCATTTTTCGTACCGCTTATGCAGCAGATAATTGGTACAAAAAAGGCGTATGCCTCCTGTTTTCAACAAATCAGGGGCGATAAATGATATCACTATAGGGATGATAGTTGGCTAGGAGCGTGCTATGCAGTGACGTTCATTTTAAAGAGTGTGCGGTTCCACTGGCGTGTCAACAAAATGCCGCCGAGTGGCAGATTTTGTCCCCTGAGGGAAACGGATTGCAATACTCTGAGCGAAGCTATTGAGTGATCCTACACTCTTAAAAATGAACTTCGCCGCATAGCACCCTCCTAGCCAACCATCAACGTCAATGATATCGTTACCTGTTTGGTTTGTGTTACCTGTTTGATCTGAATACAGGCGCTCGATCAAGGAAGTGAAACGTAAGTTCTTTACCATCGACCTCCCGTCTCTCTTGACGAATAAAGCAAAACAATTTTGGAAAATTTTATCTCCGCCAAAATCAGTCAATCATCAATGAAACTGACACGGACGGCGATACTACCGCCGACAACGACTGCGCCAACGCTTTCGCTTCCTTTTCATCCGTTTTCAACACCGATAACAGGTACACCCAAACTCAGTAATCGCTTCCTCACCTATGGTCCCCATTCATTTCAGCACTCATGGCATTTGTAAAATCATTGAGTCACTTAAGCTGTCGTCAAGTTGTGGTCCGGACTCTATTAACCCGAAGGTTCTATACAACACGAGATCTATATATTTCCAGCAAGATTCTATGTTGCATATTTACACTCCAAGCTTCTGCTTTACCGCAGGACTGGAAGATGGCGAAGATTGTCCCTATTCACAAATCAGGCAGCTGCCACATCGTTAATAACGACCGCCCCATTTCACTCACTTCTATAGTCTGTAAAATTCTCGAACACATAATCTTCTCCAACGTAGTTAAGTACCTTGAAGAAAAATCCTTCTTCTATTCCCTGCAGCACGGGTATCGAAAGCACTTTTCGTATGAAACTCAAGTAGCCAGTTTTGTTCACATCTTTCTCCACGCGGAGAATAATCATCAGACTGACGCCGCTTTCTTAGACTTTCGCAAGGCCTTCGATATGGTGGCGCACTCTAAGCTTCTATACAAACTCTCTCTGCTTAACCTCGACCCGTATGTCGTTCGTTGGATAGCTCAATTTCTGACTAATCGTACGTTATTTGTTACTTGCAACAACCAGCTATCCCCAAATGTACCTGTGCTTTCTGGTGTCCCTCAAGGTTCAGTCCTCGGCCCTCTCCTTTTTCTTTTCTATATAAATGACCTTCCTTCAGGATATCTTCCACGATTCGTCTCTTTGCTGACGACTGTGTAGTGTACAGGCAAATCCTCTCTCCTTCTGACCAACTGACCTTACAAAGCGACCTTTCACTAATCCGGCGTTGGTGCAATGAGTGGCAAATGCCTCCGCATTTTGTCATTTTCTCGAAGACGGGTCTCCTGTCGTCCTCCCTTTCCCTACACTCTAAGTGATATCACATTAACCCGAGCAGATTCTTACAAATATCTTGAAATCCACCTTTCCTCCAACCTAACTTGGAACGAGCACATCAACCTTCGCTCTCTAGGCTTTGTTAGACGCACCCTCAGGTTGGCGCCCTCCATCTTGAGCTCCTAACCTTCACGGTTCTTGTACACTGTGTTCTTCAGCTTGCTTCAAGCTGGAATATGCATCACCTATTTGGGACACTCCCCAAAAGTATCTCTGCGACGCCACAGAAGCCATCCAGAATCGGGCTGCCCGTTTAATTTCCAACGACTGTGATGTTCCACACACATGTACATATTAATTAAAAATTATGATCGTCGTCCGCTGCCAGCTTACGGCTTATGTGTATGCTCTGGCTTACTTGTGGGGCACGGATCCGGTATTGTTTCGCCCCACGAGGAGGATCAACGACGGTCGACGAGCAAGGTTGTCTGTCTTCAGGAATGAATGGAGACCCGGAGCCGCGACCTTCGGGCTTACAACAAACGTGCGCTAGCCAGAGCCTCTGGCGCCAGACAGTAATACAAGATTTAAACGACAGTCGCCCAGCTGGCGTCGCGACGGATCGCTCGACGAGGACACGAAGCACCGTGGACCATAAACCTCTACCTGAGAAAAGTCATCGTGACGTTGGTAGACACACCGAAACCAAAACAGATCGGAAGGGGAGAGCTGGGTTTCACGAATGGCCAATTGTTCGCTGCCTCCTATTGAAATAAAAGTAGGACCGAAGGTCGCGTCCTTTTCAGAGACCAACGGAATCCCCTCAAGATCGTGGCTTTAGTTCAACTCTACCAAACTCGTGGCGCGGTCGAACATTATGACGTCATTTGTTTACAAACAGGTAGAGGTCTATTAGGAAAAAAGGGAAGAACCCGTTGAACCAAGGTCGACCGCTGTTGCAGAGCCTACAAAAAGGTCCGGGGCCGACAGCGAGGGGAGAGAAAGGAAGCGGCGGCAGAGTCAGCGTGACAGTCTCACGACGTGGTGGAGGAAGAGGCCTTGGTTTGTTCGGCTCGCATCGGAAGAAGCTGTCCACGAGGATCCGCAACCTAGACTTGCGACGTGCAGTCCCTTCGACCCGGACACCAGCCTTCCCCCCCTTCTACTTCCGAAGACGCTCGCGGCGACAGCAACGAGGCATCAAAGAGAACCAACTTCAGCATCTTCGGCTTCTGTCCTGAGGCACCTCCCTTCCTACATCTCTACCGGTTCGCTGGATTTCTACCCATCTACCAACTTCAGCATCAGCTTCCCAAGTACCCGAGGACCACGGAACAATCACCGGAACAAAGTTCTGCTGGTGAGTCCAGAGCGCACTCTGAGTCAGGGTTGGTTAGGGCGATTAGCATTGTAAATAAACAGTTCAAGTTTACGAACTGCGTTGTCACTTACTCTCGGTCTCACTCAAGGGCAGACCCACTAAATCTTCTAACTTTTGAAAACGGCCCAATCCACTCGGGATTGGCGACCTTCACACGACTACTAATTCAATACCTCTGTAAACGCATTAAAATCAAATCTTAATCTCGACTCACTGGAACATCGTCGCCGTCTTGCCAACTTCGCCGTCTTCCATAGGTTCTTTTTCATCTTGCCACCACATCAATCGCCCATCACCCGCTCGAGTGCCATTTTTCCTCGCATCGACCACACTAATAAGGTCATACGCTTGCATTGTAATATCAATGTATTATCCAGATCATTATTTTGTTCAACTGCCACCGAAGGGAACAACCTCCCATCATCTCTCGCAACTATTATCCACCGTACAGTATTTTGTAACACCCTCTCCCGTTCATTCCACCCACAAGACCACCACGCTAGTATGTCAGTTGCTATGAAATTTTTCTCCTCCCCCTTATCATATTTGTTAATTATCTGTACTTATGTGAACGAACTGTTTCATGCTTTAATACTTGTTTTCATATAAGTTTGTACTGTCGTCGTTTCTTTATTTTCCCGTTTACTTACTGCTAAATGTGTTCTTCTTTTTTGCTTGCTTGTTTGTTTCTATCAAGTTACGCTCCAGTTCCCACCCCCCATGTAATGTCCTCCGGATCCTTGGGGTTCTCGAAATAAATAAGTAAATAAATATGAATGTTATACTAGTGCGCGCAAGTAGCCTCTGATGTCTGATGAGGCAAGTAGCCAGGGTCTCGTCATAATACAGTGAGGAATGCTGCGACACACTTGATTGAAAGCATTGCTGCGAGTTTCCCGACTGATTGTGCGCTGAACTGAACTTGCATTTTTGTAAAACAACTTCAATATAATGCAGTCGTAGCGAGATAGTTTCCTTGGTTTTGTGGCGTATTGCGCTCACTTCATCTGCTTTCTCTTGGGCCCCGTTTGAGATATCGCGGCCTCAATGGGAGTCCTGACACATGGTTTGGGAAACACTGAGACATATTGTATATTGTTACATGTGACATATTGTAGTGTACTGAAGCCAGCTTCACTGTTGTATTGTTTCTTCGCATGGTTACTTCTTCAACGTTACTTGAATGAGGAATGCGGAGAATGAGGAAATGTATGCCTTGCATGTTCTGGATGTTCTCTAATTGAACCTCTGTATCCAATAAGGGGATAAGTTGATTTATCCCCTTTTTACTATTTTTGGTGCAATGACATCTACATACCAGTATGCACCTGCCAATGAAAATTTAGGACCTTATTGTGATTTGTTGGCCCGCTACAGCATGGTGAGAAACGCGAAATGCATGTGTGGCAACGGGACGGACAATCAGATCAGGCCCCTTTTCTCGGTTTGGGATTTTGGACTAATCCCCTTATTGCATACAGAGGTTCAGTTGCTGACCCCTGCTGTTGGGCTAAAATCCAGCAACTACACGAAAAGATTAACAAATGCACAACAGGAGACAGAAACACGGACAGAATGATATGATTGAGATTATGATATGCTGTCAGTTTTTTTCTGTGTCTCTGGTTCTACATCTTATGAACATGTGCCACATTGCCAGCACCCTTTCTCTCTAGCTACGAAGAGAGCCTCTCAGTAATAAAAATGCAGGTTGTCAAATGCACGTAAACAGTGCTTACATTTTTTGGGGTCTTCGCTCATCTAATGTTTATGGCAGAAAATGCTCCTCTAGTTCACATGGCATACTGAATATGAGTGTGCTCAACAGCCACAAACTACATTGTAAATTAGCACTGCAGTATGTTACCCATGAAATTACCCTTCATAAGTGCATCATGCAAGCTCATTGATTCTGATGCTAATTGCTCATTAAATAACATGGGGTGGGGTGAAAGACACTGGAATCGCATGTTGCGTCACTAGCAGTGCCGTACTCACTCAGCAGTGCCATCACAAGCAGTGATTTTTCACTGAATCCTGCAACTCAATGATGTAATTGACATCTTGATTGCAGAAAAAGTAAGCACATGTTTGTTATTACTTGGTATACAGTTGAAACTTGTTAATGTGATGACGGTCATTCTCGTGGATTTTGGCAATAAAACCATTTTAGGATAAAAAAACACCTATCAAGGTGTAAGCTATGAAAAGTAGTAAATTGAGTGAGGCATTTTAATTGTCGTGTAACTGTCAATCTGGGCTATTCCAGCCAAAACTAGCCAGAGATGTAGCTTGACTGACTTAAATATCACTGAAAAAAAATTGTGTGCATTTTTTAGACGATGCATATATCGAATGTAAATCATCATTTTGTTTTCTTGAACAATGGGGGCGCATTAAACTGTGCCGAAATATGAAGTTGTCCCTTACGAGCTTCCTTCTGACATCTACATATACATCATTTGTGCGCTTTCCTTGCCTGGTGTTAGAGGAGAAGCACGGGTCTGCCATCCCAAAGGGCATGTAGAACGAGTATAAATCTGGTGACGTAGGGAGAACTCAAGAAAGAGCATATTTTGGCTAAAGTTTACGATAAATTTCCGGCAAATTAGCATTCTTGAAGGGGCTCCAGATTATTTATGCTTATGTAAATTGTGTATGTAATTATGTATGCTTATGTAACTGATTTCTTGTGATTAGCTTCACATAAAAATATGAAGGTGATCTATATTCATTGTTTAACCAAGTGTTTGAGAATATCAAGCAAAAATTTTTTTTTCAGATAGTATATTCACATATAGGTCTTCTAAAAGAAATCTTCCCTTATTTGTATAACCAGTCCTCTCCTGTATCATATTGAAAATCTACAGGTTTATTTTTCTTTAAAAAAAACAAAAAATTGTCACCATAATGTGCTGCAGCTTGTTCGTCAGTTGAGGCCATCTAGGAAGCAAAAAAAGCCTTTGTGGCTGTCTCCTGCGAAAATCGACACTCTGCTTTTCCATTTTGAGAACATACAGGTGTATTTGTTCTTACGCAAGAAAAATGTTTCGTCAGCTCATTCATATCCCATCTGTATGACGCTATAGCACACTTTGAACAAATTTTGCATTCAACTGTTCTGCCCAGTTCTACAGATTAGTTGCAGTAGCTGCTTCATAACAGCTTTGTCAACATTTATGATTGTTTTCACATACCTGAAGTCATCTGGAAAGTGAACAAATCTCATCATTTCAAGGGCATACCCTCCCCTATAGCATGTTCAGAATCTGCTGGCATCTGTAGATCTTATAGCGTCAGCTGACCATATTGGCACAGATCATGTCAGAATGCGACTTGACAGCTTTTGGAAACAATTTATTATGATCTCATGTGCCCTTCAACCACAACAGAAAAAAAGCCCACAGTCTTTCTTTCAGTGGAAATAGGTGTTTTTGCTGCATTAACAGAAGGTGGCCCAAAGTAATAGTACCTCCTTGTGGCCTGGGTGGAGCATGCCTCACTGTGCTTTATGTGTATTATGTTATTTCTTCTCCAACCGCATCTCTTTGGCAGTAAGCCACAACGTATGCAGTCTTCAAGCTTTCTTTCACCCGGAAGAACAACTTACAGCTCTGCAGGCATCAGAATATCTGCACGTATAGGGGGCTGCACTCTAGTGTCAACGTTTTAAATGGTACTGCGAACGCAGTCATATATAGTACCCTTTATTACGGCACAAAGCAATTATGTCAAAGTCATGCTTGCCAAAGCCAAAGAGGAAAAGTGATGCTTATGGAGGGTTTTATTATGCCCTGCTGCTCAGCGTATGGGGGGGGGGGGGAGGGCTTCTGTTATTAGCTAGAACAAACCAATGAAAAAAATCTGACGAAAGAAATATGCCACCTTCAGTTGCCATCGGCCAAGCAAACTAAGTCAATAATGGTTGTTGTTATTCGCTCTGCTATGTGATTGTGTACATGTTAATTCACCTGTTTGGTACTGTGGTACCAGCTAGCTTCCTTGTAGTGTAACATGACCGCATGGAGGACAAAGAGGAGGACTTAGCTAGTCTGGCGTATAGGAGCTCTCACACCGGCATAGCTGGTCAAAAAGAAAATGTGGGCCACACCATGTGGTGTCCATGGACTGATTTTTTTTGTTCTTAGAGAAATCATATATTTGCAGTTATAAGAGATGACAACATGTTCTACATCCGAAGTGGATGTACTAATTAGGTCTCGTTTAATTATTGGAAATAGAAGTTCGGTGCAAATGCAACGTCGGTTTCCCTATGTGCCCCTATAGTTTTCAAAAGCACGCTCGTGACCATTTAGTGTGAGGACATGGCCCCGAAATAATGGTTGTGTGAGAGTAAGTCTCAGAGCGTTCTTTCTGCCTTTTCACTTGAACGTGAGGAAGAAACAACGCTGCAGAACTGCAAGCACCACATTTAAAGTAATGTCGTGCAGTATGCAAGTTTTACAGCGATTTCATATTTCAGCACAATATTTATAAGCTGTAAAAATAGGTGCAATGGTACCATACAATGAAGTAGCTAGTACCGTAAATTTTATACCTCTTCTTTGCGTCGGTGCTTGGCATAAAGAGTGACCTGCTAATAAACGTACTTGGGGATTTCTGAATGTAAAGATGTAAATGTAAAGGAGAGAAAGGAAGGCAAACAAATACAACAGAGGGTGCCATTCATTTCTCACACTTCTGATTTCAGTTACTTCTTGCGCTTGGTTTTCTTCAGTTCCGACATCTGATAACCAGAATTTGCACTGTATATCCACGCGAATAAAAAAGATGCAAAAATTTCGTTGAGAAAATTTCATGGTTTTTAAGACCTTGAAAATGGCATTCTTCGGTTCCAGGGTATTCAAAGACCAGTGAAAACAAAGTGCTTGAAGTATTATGTCTAGATACACATCTTGCAGCTTTTGCATGGCAAATCGTTGTCTAGGTAGGTGCGCGAATCAATGTGGATGTTCCTGAAATTAGAATCTTATTTCGTTACGCTCTGAGATTACCGTATGCTGGTTACAAAAAATTAGGGCACCTCCGCTGATTCAAGTTATTCATCCGTTTTTTCTTGCAAACAAACAAACAATTTCTTCACATTCATATGCAGCTTATTTGCAGAAATGCATTTCGAGAGTCTGTCCAGTACCTGTTCCCTGCATTTATCAGAACGTAGGCTCACAAGGAAAACCACAGGCAGGTTCCGATTTCACGATTCTACGGTTCTGAGGCTGGAACACACACAAACACATACAGACGGACAAACACAACACATCAACACAGTATCGGAATCAGGCTTTTTCGTCGATCGTCACTTTTCGACTCTACGATTTCACAACCAAGGCAGCACTGCAGGAGAATGGCGATGTTCGCGACAATGTTCATAATATAGCAGGTGTCCACCATAGCTGGAACCAACACCGGGAACTCATTTGGTGACGCGACACGAATTCAGAGTTCGACACACTCAAATTTGACAGGCGAGCAGCACAACAAAGCACTAACTGCAGTGTCAACAGAATCCTGATAGCCTGCGGAGAATACGGTAAACGATTCGTCATGACTCGGTACTCTCGTTCCCAGCCCACCGCAAAAAGCCTCACCCTGCGGGGAACTATTTTGAGACGCTGGAGCCAAAAGCCTTCGCTGCTGTGAGGCTGTCGTGCCTGTCGACCAATCAGAGACGATTTATTTTGAAAGTTTGAATCTGAAGAGCTTGTATCGCAAAAGTTGATTTTTACGGCTTTATCTTTACACCGTGGATTTTTTCGTGATTTATTTCGAGAAGTTTATTTTGCGAAGTGTAAACCAGAGTGATCCCATTTTCAACACTAGCCATGAGCATCGTTGTGTGCGTAAAAGAGAGAGAGATGGTGAACCATCACCGAGGCAAAGGAGATAATAGAGCAGGTGAAAATTAAGGTAAACAATATGAAATTGAAGTAGTTGGAGGTAATAAAGAGGTAAGAGTAACTAAAAGTAATTAGATGTCATTAGAACAAGAAAGCTGAGTTTGAACGTAACGAAGGTAAGATGAATGTAATTAAGAGAAAGATTAAATGAAATTACACGTTTGAGCGAGTTTCTTCAGTTCTTCAACATATTCCAAACGGTTGGAAATGGAAGCGTTCTGCAATGACCATGCGTGTTGGGAGCTGAAGTGTCTACCGGCTCCGCATACTGCTTATCCGGTGCAACAAGATTCTTGAGTAGGTCGTATGTCTTCCCTCCAGTGAAGAGAAGCGCAGCAACGTGCTTCTGTCCATTTACGTCGTTTACCAGAAAGAACTGTTTGAGACCCCCGGGATATAGGAAAGTTAGCCACTTGACTCGTGGAACACTTCCATTTGTCCCATACCTGCATGGTGATGGCGCTTAAAATCTGCTTCGGTTGTTGAAGCCATGATGGTGAAGACGTCGAGGAATCCTAGTGCAGTAAGATTCTTGCTGAGGTCCACCGTTGCCAACGTGGTCTTTTATTCGTGAGAAGGAGCAAACAGAATGACCACAAGCATGTGATGTCCCAGCGCATGATGATCAATGCGCGCACCATACAATGCTACAAAATGCAAGCTATTGGACTGTTTCACGACGTTTGGGGGAGCTCCGAATCATATTTTGCAGCGCCATTTGTGGTCGTGGAGGTTTTCTCGTACATAAGCATGTATCGCCTACACTGTGGCTCTAAAGATTCGTGGCGCAAGGATTTCCACAAAAGAGATGATGTTTACGGTACGGCGGTAAGGCGGGGTACACGCTAGAGACGACCTTCTAGTAAAGGTGCTCTGCGCTAGAGGATGGCGCCGGACGAGACCTTGGTGCAACAGGCCCATACGTGTGATACTATACCCGTTCTTTTTTGTTTGTGTCGCTCTCTTGTCTAATTAGCAGCCCCACTCCACCTCATGCGGAGGTCCCAGCACTCTCTGGGCAAAATTGCTGCCCACGACATTGCTGTTGGACATCAATGACCTTGACGAAACGCTCTAGTTATAGCCTGTGCTCATTACACCGTATTGAATCATGTTGGAAACGCATCATGAAAGACGACACAGGAGACAACACGACTGGCCAACCACGTTCACTGCCAGTTGACAGTTTGCTGTCGTGCTGTGTCCCGTATCGTTTTTCATGCTGGGTTCACGACATGGTGTTTGTTTGCTCTGCTGATTTCATGAATACCGATGGCCAAAATATACGGATATGGCTGCACAGCTGAAAAGGCGGTTGGTACACTCACCGCATTTGCACTCTTAGAAATGAACTTCACCGCATAGCACGCTCCTGGCCAACCATCATCTCGAATGATATCTTCCCTGATTTGTTCAAATCGGGAGGTTTACGCTTTTTGTGACACTTATGCTGTTCATAATCGTCACAAAAAAGACGTACGCCTCCCGTTTTCAATTATTATAATTCGAGATAATGGTTGGCTAGGAGCGTGCTATGCGGTGAAGTTCATTTCTAAGAGTGCAAATGTGCCTATAATAATCTGCACGAACGTGTGTTGTCGACATCATTTACTGTTGCGCAAGAGAGAACATATTTAAGTACAGAGTTCTATGTTGTCTTTAGAGTTTATGTAGTACTTTTTAGCTAGTGCCAAGGAACCGCCTTCTTTCTTCGCGTGGCATGGATCAGTGGACGAAATGGGACTCCGTGCAGTTCGGGACGATGAACACACCAAAGGATGGGTAGATAATCCACTACAAAGCATTAGGTGAAATAGTAACAGGCGATATGGGAAGACACGATGTTAACTTTATCTCCTTCTGTAGTCCGTATCCACTGTGGCTCGGCTAGTGTTGTGTAACGGTCGGCAGGCTGTAACTGCAATACTTTCACTTAGCGTGCTGGGCGTATTTGGAGTAATTTTGCACTAGGTGTACTACGCCATCCTTCTCTCACCCAGCCTCTCTTGTACCCGCTTTTATCTACTCCGTTATACATCACGAGTCACATGATTGGCCCTGCCAGAGAGTAGTTGATGTCACGCCTTCCTTTTGCGACACGCCCTGTCTAAGATTGAATGATTTTTGAAAAGTGTGCGGAATAGGTGCCTCCTGCGCGCGTCGTCCTTTTGCAGGAGCTCTTTGTGTTTGTCGCAAAAAACGCTATGCCGCAGTGGAAACAGAACAATTAGGGTGCCACCTGAGTTCTTCTATAAGGCGGCATGCTGACTAGCATGATTTTCCCCACAGGATTTTCTCTCTCCATCCTCACAACGACCTTTGTGGGTCCATGCTTCGGAAAAGTGGTTGGCCACATCATGTCCTACATGCTGATCTCGTTCTCCCAGGTACGCAATTACTCTCACTACATAATCTATTTTGAACATTCTTATCAATATGGATCAACTTTATTGCTGCTGTTCGCCGTATAGAGTTAAACAGGGAAGCCGACTCAAGGTTCAGTACAATGCTTGCTCGACAACTCATCTCGTGTGCCAATTCAAACTGTACCTGCCAAATTCCTTCATTGGCGTTAAAGGGACTATGAAATTTCCCGAACCCCCATACTTTTTTTCGATGGAAACTGTTCTTCCCGCAGAGAAACTAATATGCCACAAATTTTTCCGGACGAAATCGCTCCACTTTGCGAGGAGCGCGCACTGGAAATGTCTCTTCCGCGTTCCTCCTCTCCCGCGCATATTTCCTTGTCGACGGTGTAACTGTACGGACCGCACTTCGGTTCCCCGTTACGTCACCGGTGTTGCACAATGGCAAGTAATGCCGCGAGCTCGCGCTGTGGCTGCCGCCACTGCCGAAATCTGCCGATCGCGCGAAAGCTGCTGTCATGGAGATTTCCACTCCCGATGAACGCATACGCGGGATCCTACGGCGCATGCTCCTGGCGGGATTCCTCGGCTCGGCAACACTGAAAGATGAACGGCAACACGTCACGATGACGTGTTGCTGAGCCGGCCGCGGTCGCGTCAAGTTGCCCGTTGTGTCTCCGCTCGACAGCTCGCCACGGCGCGGCGCCAGCTGTCCTCCCTTCGCCGCTCCGCTTAAATTCGCTCCCGAGAAATCCGCTCGCGCGACGACAGTAAAATTTCGGTTCTAGACTCAGAAAAATGTCTTCTTTCGAACGAAACGAAGAAAAAAATCGTTTCATAGTCCCTTTAACATGTCCAGGAAATTAGAAAACTTTCAATCCCGTTCATCGCATACAAATGTCAAGCACAGGGCGGCTAAACATGCGACCTCACCACCCCAGGTTGCTGCCAGTAATGCAAAATGTTCGCGTCGCTACATCTCGTACAAATCTCGTAGACGTTGACGTCTAGTCGTCTAGTTGTTGGTGCGAATATGTCGTTTGCCATCGCTGTTTCTCCGAATTTCAGATATCATTCGGCTCTAAAAAAATATACGTTGGATTCCCGGAAAATAAATCAAGAAAAACTGCCTCGGGATATGTGAAAACAAAAATCTCGAAACCCAATGTATAAGGCACAATAGTACGTCTATAAAACACGCTAATGACTGACGTTCGCAATAATTTTGCTTTTGTTTTGTGATGAATCCCAGGGACCTGAGGATCTAGCCTCTCATTGGAACTGATGCACACTTGGCAACTGTGAACATCACGCATCATGCACTTGCTGTACTGCGTATTATAGAAGATTAATTACGTTATCCTCTGTTCGAAAAATTATCGGCTTCAGGCTTTTGCTTCCACATGCAAAGGACATAACGGTGAAACCCCACTTAAAGGTGTGTGTGTGCGTACAACAATGGGTTCACAAATACAATTATAAATGAAAGGTGAAATTCGAAATAATATCCACATAATGCCGTTGTGCTGATACTCACTGATACTACATTCTAAAACGTAAGAACCTACCGTAATTCAGAATGGTATTGCCCTCTTTCCTGGTATGTTACAATGTATGTAAATAGGAAACAGAAGGGTATACCTTTCTGAATGATTGCCCCTAACCCTGTATGAAGTTCTGTTTTTACAATGTACGTCTGGAATTTTGAGGACGCTACAATGCAACATGCAACACGTAGACATGAAGCCACCCATCATCTATAAAAATCGATCAAAGATAGTGCCCGTGACACTTCGTGGGCCAACAAATTTTCATCAACTGTATATAGCAAATTGCACACCCTAACCTGTAAACGGCTACCTGTACACCGGTTATCGAAAAATGGAGTCCGTTACTTGAACACACAACAAACCACGACCTCAGCCTTCCATCCCGCTACAGAACCATCGGCGTGTGTTTACATTTATCCAGGTCACTCGAATGGACTAGTTAACGAGGACAACCCTAATTTCTAGCTTAAAGGTGTTGATCAGCCTGAATTCATTATACTTATTACACGTACAGGACTTGTCCATAACGTACCTCATCTCCATCTGCGCTGTGTACCTGACCTACTTGGCTGCTGAAATGTTTCTCTATGGATCTGGTGTTACCTCCATTGTATCCCTGGGTGTCACAGCAGGCGCTCACTCGGCTTCCACCATCTTGGATCCAATTATTTTGAGAAAGTGAGTTCAGTCATATCTCGATATATGATGCAACGCGTACCATTCGATAGATAATAGCGTGCCAGATGGACACACTGCATTCCGGATTGGTCGTAGTCACGCAATATTCTGAACACTAACAACCATAAAAAGGAGGTTACCATGGTCAAAGGCAAAGCTAAACTATAGGCGCTTTCTGTTTTTCCATGACGTTTTGTAACATGATTCTCAGCGAACTGATAAAGGCATCGGTCCTAAGACTCACTCTTGCGATGCCATGATGAGTAGTTTACACCAACAAAATTACAACACACGCTCACCTAACAGAGTTTTGTTAGCCAGGAACTGCCGGCCAGCGCCACAACGCAACATTTACTACGTTTACCCACACGAAGAGGGTGATTTTTGCCACAAGTGGCCGTTTGATTGTGGTTAGAAAAATGCAAGATTTAGGGTACACCTGTATTTAAATCAACTGTAGTGCTCCCCCCTCTTTGTATGTGCTTTACACGTGCATAAGTTTATCATGCATTTATCATTCGGCTTAAACAATATTGCGTCATAAGAGGCACCACATTTGACAGCAGTCATGTGTTCACATTTACATTCAGGATCCATATTCGCCAAAACAATTTGAGGACTATTCGATGGGCTTTCCTCACAGCGAAGTCCCTGCGGTACCCCCATGGCCGAAGCCAGTAGGAGAATGCATAATTATGCGTTTGTCAGACTGAGCGGTGTTTGTTTGCTAGTCACGTTTCGAATGCTTGAATATATTCGCTATACACATTCAGACGATGACACGAATTTGAATTTAACGAACGGCACACTGGATGTCGCCTTATGATGTAACAGACTGCAAGCTGCTTCGCAAAGGTTTCGTGTTTCGAGACACAAAAATGCAGCGAACTTTAGCTCAATGATTGTCCTCCGACGACAGAGATCATAAGGAAAGACTCTGGGAGAAACGCTGAGAGAGAGAGAAATGGGTAAAAGCCAACGGTGCGATGCACTTCCCCACCGCCCAACTCTGGGAACCGCCATGATAAATAGACCACGTCTCTCCAACGCGTGTGTCCCACTCACTCCGCCTCTGAGTCCTGCTATCCAATTTAATCCAGTCGTGTTTCCTGTGGGTTCCGTGCGTGAAGAGCTTTCGTTTTGTCCGCTATCATCAGGTGTGCTTGGGTTGCTTCCTATTCCGTAGAAAGGGTTATTGTACCGCGTAAACCTTCTACTGCGACAACGGCGGAGGGTGATTGTAGTAGACACAGATCGTAATACGGGTCAGTTGCTGAGATGTCACAGATGAGATGTTGCAGATGCTTGATTATCGCTATTCTTGTTTCTAGGTAACATTTTGTTTGTTTTGCGTTAGACAAGGCAGGGGCACAAGGCTGGTATTAACCTTGTGGTAAACTATTTTCTCGCAGGTTTTGGGCTCTGTTCCGCTACACCCTCAATGTGGTCATTGTGTTTTTAGCTTCATTCAAGGTGGGCCGCGATTCTAAGGATTTCATTGACCTGGACGACCTTAACACCATCGTTCACAGCTACCTCGCAAAGATTATCGTCAGGTACGCTCACAAATTTCCAGCGTAGAAATCCGCGAAACACACACAAAGAAAGAAACATGACACACACTCACCCTCTGCACGTTCTCTTATGCTGCCACAAGTGATCACAACGGCAATGAGGTGACATTTAACATGGCTCGAAGGTCTCTCTCATCTCTCAAAATATTTCCACACTGCGGTGTATTATAGCTGCGCAATCGAATTTACAAAAATAGTCGGACAAAGCAGCCGCGAACGGCCGACACGATCCTCGCGTGAGGAAGAGAAAGCCCTCGAACCTTTGTTTCCCTCGTTTTGTCTCCTCAGCTCACGCGCCGCTTATACAAGTTGGAGCTGTGGCGCTGTACGTCACGGATGACGTGCAGCGGGATCACGTTACGTCAGACGTTCTCTCGGTCTGCGATGCGCTCTTTTCAGGAGGAAATGATTTTTGAAAGGTATGCGGAACAGAGGCGCCGGGCTCACTCAGTAGGTCACCTGCTCTCATCGTTGTTTCACAGTCACTTATTTTATCCGTTGCAGAACATTCCGGAGCGAAAAACGAAAAAAAAAAAAAAAGTGGGGGTCACCTCAGTGCTCTTTTAAGGAAATTAGTATTCGAGGCTAATCGAACAAACAGCGAAATAACACTTGAACATCACAGCCAGTGCATGTGAACTAAATGCCCGTGACTGTAGTTAAACACTCGGGTTACGATATTCGTGTAGGCGTGCTTCCATGGCGTTTAGACTGAATAAAACTGTCGATTTCCGCGCACATTTTCTACTGGATTCTCCACATTTCCTCTGCAAGAAATGCCATTCACTCTCTTGGCCACTCTGTAGGGGTTTAATGATCCTCATCTTGTACCCTCTCATCTGCGCCACCGGCTACGACCTTACCTGGAAGCAGTGCATGATCGCCTTCTGGGTAAACTTCAAAGGAGCCGTCATGCTAGGGATCTCCCTTTCTAAATGGGTCACCAACATTGATGTAAACTTCGCGCTAAAGGTAGGAAAAGACGCACAAATTGAGCGCATGATTCTTCTTTCACAATATCTTACTGCCTCGTTAAGCACGACAGTTTCAAATCGATGACATATCCAATCAATCGAAATCGCTGGGCGAGAAACTTGAATATAAGTAGGCGAACGACACATGTCGAAAACAAGAAAGGTGCGCCATGATTGCCATAAATGTGGACGAAGGAAATGTGCACGGCTATTGCTTCCCCTGTAAGTGTAAACGAGATGTATCGCAGGAATGGCTGAATATCACCAGACCGGACTCCGGTAGTATGCATTCTCAGGTACCCGCATTCTCAGGTGGCGCAGAGGGTGCTAATGTAAAGTTCAGTTTTTACAGTGTGGGACAGCGAGAGCCAAATCGCTTTTTACCACCAGGGTCGCCTAGGAAGCTTGCTAATGTTCTGTAAAAACTTTCGCTGCACATTTATACCTGAAGTCCATTAATGCTGATTAAGAACCCCAGTTTGGGTTTCATACCAGATTAATATGTAACTGCGCCCTGTCGCCAGGTGTCCGAGTGTCACTGTCCAACCCTTATAGCTCTGCGTATGTCAGCAATGACGTTATTACTTGTGTGCGGCAAAACTTGGACAGACATGCTCATCACGCCAAGAAAATGTTTATGGGGGAGAGGGTATGGTGCTTACCTGAAACTCACTTAAGAACTGGGTTAATGTGTTCATTATTAGCCTATTGTCTACCGTCAGTTGATTTAAGGATCAATTGAATGCTGGAAAGCGCACTATTCTTCTTCGTTATTTTATTTCCCGCTATTGCATTACTTCATAATGCGACGCTGCTTAAATTCCTTAGTAGTATCGGTGGCGTCATTGCCTGAAGCTGCACGCTGCTTTGTAAATACTCCTACCGAAAGGAGCGTCCGAGTTGGAAGTAACTTGATTCGACTGCTTATGATTCGTCCGAGTAAAAGTAATAGATTCTGAGGGAAACTCTCCATACCGAATAAAAAAAAAAAAACACCAACGCGCTTCATGTAACGCGCTGTGTGGTTCCCAGTCCTAGCTCATCCAGCGTGACTTGAATACAGGAGGAAGCCATACGCCTCGGGGTGCTGTTCCTTGTTCAAGCCATAAACACAACGACATTGCCCAAACTCATGTGGAGCCTCGGTAAGTGCATGAGCTACAGAAAATGAGAGCACTGTAAAGTCTCCAAAATAGAAATTCGTTTTTCATTTAAATTACCTCGCCTGCACACATACAGGGTGTTTGCTGCAACTTGTCCCTGAATTATATATACAAAATGTAGACGTTGTACAAGGATGCCGCTTGCCGCATTGGTCATTGTGACACTTTTGCCACCAAGAGAGACCGAGAATTTTTCTACTGAAATAAATCGGTTTTAAAAAGTGATCTCGCTAATTTGCCAGATCAACCCCACGTTTTTCCAACGGAAGCGGTTGCTCGATTTACCCACGGACGTCAATGAAGGCATCCAGACCCACAGCGGGAACACAAGAAAAAAATGCAAAAACCGCCCTTTTGGGGGCTCGCAAGTTGCCGGGCGTGCGTTTTCAGCGCCATGCGGGCCGTCGTTGCTGCACCCGCTTGACACTGTAGGACAATTGCAAGGCTGCACAAGGCTGTCGGCTGCAAAAACCGGGTAGTTTTTACAGATCAGTATTGGAGCTGTTACTCAAGTACGCAACACACACTAAAAAGAGACAAGCCATATGAAATATGGAACGACAGAAGAGTCAGGTGAAAATGAAGGCGTGACCTTGTCATAGGCCGCAGATTTTGTGCGGCGAAGCAATGTCAAGGGGATGGAACAACGACGGCCCGCAAGGCGCTGAAATACGCGCACCCGGCAATTTGTCAGTTTGTCGGTCTTTGCCTTTTTATTTTTTCTAGTGCCCCCGCTGTGGTGGTGGATGCTTTCAGTGATGTTTCTTCTATGGTGGTTAAGTTAGAAGTTACCAAGAAAAGGAACTTAGTTACAGTAACGTATGGTGGCTAGATGAATATTGTCTGGTGTGAGGGGCGCCGAAGCCGAGGCGGCCCGTTCGCGGAAGACGCCGTCAGGTGGCGCGCCAACACGGATGTATGCGAAGATTCTCCGATTCTCCCGAACGCTCCCGAAGCGCGTCTGCTGAACGGGCCGTTTTCGCCCGTGTGGCCGAGAAGTTTTGCGGAGGAATGGAACGGTAAGGGGTAAATATCAATGGAAAACAAAACAGTAATGGTCATAGCTTAAAACACATTGAAGATCGCTTATTCAAGCATGCAAAGGAACAGGTACTCAGCTTTGTAGGTCCTATGCGTAGCTTGGACGTGACAAAGCTGATGGCAACCATCCTTTTCAACTTTAGTATCTCCTTTTATCGGGTATTTTCTTTATTCATTCTTACTTTTGTCACATGTCACAGCAACAAGGCCGGTTAATCTTTCTTTTTGTTCCTCGATGCATAAAGTTTTCTATCAGTCAATGAAGACACGATCATCTCCACATTTCAACCTGGCAACGCCAAAACAATATTCATTATACACAGCAATAGCAACAACCTGTTTCGTCCCCTCATCATATATATGTACATACATATGCACACAATGAAAACAAAGAACATATGTACACGGGTCTGAATGCTCACATAAGTGTATTCACTGGAGACGCGCCTCCTTTGAAGGTTTCTGCTTTTTGCTCAGCTCTGCGCAGGAACGGTTAATGCCCTTACGGGGAAGTGCATTCTCATCACAGCATAGAATTTTACATTGTTCATAATGAGATATTCACTATAGGTTTGACAGCCAACATTCTCAAGGCTTCGCCTAGCCAGTAATGCGAAAAGTACCTCAAAATTATACTTCAAGTAAAGTACCAAGTACCTGGCGTCATTAGTAATTGAAGTACAGTACAAGTACCCAATTCCAAATGTAGGTCAAGTAAAGTACAAAATACTAGGCAAAGTACTTCAAGTATTCTTCAAGTACATTGAAATTTGTATCACATTGCATTTCACTGTTTAGTATATGTGTCTTGTTTGTTTGGCAAAACTGTAGCGAGCATTTTGGACAAATGCTCTAAAGCCATAAGGTCATTGATTAAGTGCTAACCCGTGTGAATATGAACTTAATCAGATGACATAATTTGCAGCTACATGTAAAGAGGTAATGGGTCATCTGTGCTGTGATTGTGCCTAGTGTGGTGTTCCGGTACTAATCCTGTGCTATAACAGGCTAGAAAATTTCAAGGGGGAAAAAAGTACAGGCCAACGGAGATATATATTTCTGGGCATTCCATGCTGCTTTTTGAAATACAACATGTTTAAAAAAGAACATGAAGTAAAAAAGGATGAAGCACAATGCAAGCCATCATTTTTATACAACTGTGATGTGCAGCAATGTAATCCATGTGACCAATTAAAACAAAACGTAAAATGTCAAAAATGAAAGCATGTGTGTCTTTCGGGAACCGGTCCACTCGTCACAGGATAATTGGTCACACTGGCCCTCTGGTACGAGGTCCTTTTGTCACCGGAACACTTGTCAAGGGGGGCGGTTCGTCACCGGAACACTGGTTGAAAGGTTTACCCCGTTCCAAAGGGAATGCGTTTCACCGTGTTTTACCAAAGGGATTAGCCCAGTGCCCGACCCGCACTTCCGCGAACCCGGATCCAGAAGACCGCTGACTGTACAAATTTCACGTCTTTGCTGAGGGCACGGAGAGCATGGAAGTGACGAAAAATTAGCGTGGGGCTCCGTTGCTGGGGCGCGGACAAAAGTTGGGAGACTGACCAAGGTTAGGTCAGGAGAGCCTTCTACTTATTTCACACGTTGGGGAGTGGGTCAGTTCATTTAGAATATGCACTCGTCGAGACTGACGAAGGTTAGGTCAGGAGAGCCTTTTACGTATTTCACACGTTGGGGAGTACGGTGCGGTGAGCAGGTGGCAGGTACACTGTGACGATTATTCCGGCGTGACGGCAGTTCCTCGTACGAGATGCCCTGTGACGAGTTGGCCTCCTTGACGAGTTCACCTATGACCAGTTGGCCTGTGACGACCGGGCTTGTGACGAGTTCTCCTAAACCCGTTTCTTTCAGAGTGTTCATTCCGAGTGTTCACCATGTAATGCGATCACACATTGTGATATAAAATGATTATTAATTGCCAATGAAGGAAACAATATAAAAAAAGCATAGGATCCTGCATTGGAAGAACTGAAACGACAATTGACCAAGTCATTGTGCTACCGGTTGCAGTGTCATAATGTGTTGATGTCTGTGCATTCCATTTGTTTTACATAGTCATAGAAGTGTTGATACTTTTTCAACGTTCCAAGCCTCTCAACAATAAATTTGCTTCAACGAATATGCTCTTTAAGAGCACAAAAATCCTTTTTGGTAAAATGTCAGACTGGGACTCTTAGTACTGCATCCCACTAAATGCATAGATGGGAATTTGATTAGCATTTTTGATACTCTTTTGTGACTTTTTGTCTGGAGCCCAAGTCTGTGTACTTTAAGTACGGTACAATGTACACGGTTTAAAATGTACTTAAAGTAAAGATCAAGTACACAGAAATGTACACAGTACTACTTGAGTACTTGGTATACATCACGTACTACCCATCACTGCCCTATCACATGCTATGACTTCTAGTAGGCTGTCTGCACGCTCTTTGTGACATGAGAACAACATTGTGAAGGTATCTTCAAGTTTGGAGACAAGCTTGAAGAGTGTTTCTCAACAGTAGCGTAGGCCCCCCTGTTGAATTCGTTCATGTACGACGACAGATAGTCTGCGCTCTGTTTGTTTTTGCACGCTGCTTTTTCTTCACAGGGGCGTCAGACTTCTGCTAAAGGTTCACCACTCCACAGAAACAGTGCACAGCCGACGCCAAAGTAAAATAAAGCACTTCAAAGACGCGAGAGCGTCGCTATCACACCCTCTGATATGTCACGGACGAAAGAACTCCACCCGGGGACTAGCCAGAGCGCCCAGAAACTAGCATACATCCGTGGAGCAGCGCGCCTGGTGGCCGTCTTCCGCAAGAGTCCCGCTCCGTCGGGTAGGAGGCTGTGGGCGCTCCTCACACTAGACAATATTCATCTAGCCACCACACATGCGCTTCCCATTTCCGTTGGGAAAATGTGGGGTTGACTTCCCAAATTGTAGAAATCAATTTTTAAAATTCAATTGATTGCAGTTGAAAATTCATAAAATCGGTCTTTCCTGGTGGCAAACGTGCCACAGAAAGGTGCCAGACCAATGCAGCAAGCGGCATCCTTGTACAACGTCTACATTTTGAAATATAATTCAGGGACGCGTTACAGCACACACCCTGTATATCTATTTAGTCAGATTATTATGAGTACATGTGGGTGCAAACCATGACGACCTGTGAGGGAAGAGCGCACAATTTTCACAGGTGACCATACAGCCCCAAGGACGGTGGTAGTGGCCCCCTTACCCCCTCTCCCCCATGGGAACGGCCATGACAGGGAGTAGACAACTGGCATCTCCAGTCATCCCTTCGCATTGACTGGTGCAATTGCAACTGGCAGAAGCTCCGGGAACGTGTACGAATACTTTGTACTCTGAAAACGCCGCCTACCGCGCTAAGTCAATCAAAGTCAATCTAAGTCGCTAATGATATCTTTGCTGATTCACGAACGACGTACTCACACTTCCCTCCGCAAATCGAAACGGTGGCGTACTATATGCTGTGGTATGCTTGGAGCTTGTTAGGCAACGAAGCTCTACTGCTCTAGTTTACCTCCTTGGTCGCCGATTGTCGTCGCTCGTTCGACCGCGTAACACAGCTTTGTGTGCACGGAAGTGAGAGGAGCGGTAGCAGCGTTCATAGTTGTCAATCGCGTGTGTCTTGTCGTGAGCTATGGGACATTTTCTTTTCTCATTAAACATATACCTCCCCCCAACCCCGTATGGGATGTCGCAAAGGAAAGCGGAAAGGAAAGGATTCCCCATGCCATACCGAAACACATGGGGTTCCACACTTTTTCGGTATACTCTGCAAATTCTGTTTCCGTCTGCGGCATTCCTTGAAAAAGAGCACCACGAGGGTGTACAAGGAGAAGCCACCCGCTCACAAAAGCAGGAATGCAAAAACAAATTGCTGCATACGAATGGAGTCGTTGCAAATCCTATGGCAGCTAGCTGGCTCGCTACTCGGTGGTTACACACACTTCCTCGCATCGCGCTGCAGATAAAAAGGTGGAGCTCTGCAACGTTGTTATAGAACTTGGAAGAACGTGTTTTGTACCCTTAGATTAACATTTGATGTTTCCCAGGGCCACGAATTATATGTTGATGTACTTTTTTTTTCTCCTTGTTCCTTGGGCAACTTCTCCTGGCTCATCTCAGGACGCGTAGTGGGATTAGACGAGGTGACATGAATAAAATTTCGTAGAGGTAAATCCCTAAGCTGGATAGAGAAGTATCGAGAAACTGGCATTAAGATGACATTGAGTTGGTGCACGAATTACAAAACACTACTGGGCATAAATTTGTTTATTTTAACGTGAACGAAGCCCGGGAGCGGTATCTGGCACAACTGATTATTGGTGGATACGTACACTCTAAAAACAGAATTTCACCACATAGCACGCTGTGCGCCAACCATTGCCACGACTACTATGGTTATCGCTTCTGATTCGAAGAGAGAGGTCCGCCTTTTTGTGGCAATTTGGATATATGAAAATTGCCACAAGAAGGCGTACGCCGCCCTCTCTCTTCGAATCAGAAGCGATAACCCTATCATTCTTGGCAATGGTTGGAGCACAGCGTGCTATGCGGTGAAGTTTGTTTTTAGAGTGTGAGGACAGGCAATAACTGTCTGGATGGTAAACCCAGGGATGAGCTCTTTCGTAAAAATCTGTCGAGTGTACTATCTGGCGTGTTTCTATCAGCACGCATATGAATGGTATCTTACAGATCTAGTCCAGATGTCAGAAGCAGATTCTGCAAACATGAGAATGGTGGTGACGACTCTTCAGAACAAGGCTTTCGCTTCAACCAACATACAGCGAAGAGAGAAAAAGTTTAGCGGCGCCGATTGGAAGTGGATTCAAACGCACACTCAAATCGGAAACCCATATGCCGATGTCGCGCTCAGCACTACTAAGGTGAGACACTTCGCTGCATATAAAGCTACAAAGTAAGACTACGAATCACAAAGTGCGTGGTGGAGATGTACGGAATGGAACTTGCCAATCCTCATGAACCTACAATTGATACCCGAAAATACGAAACCACGGGTATGATGGTTTCCTCAGGAGGCATCGCACATGGGGTTATAGTTCCTGGTTCGAAGAGAGAGGGAGGCGTACACCTTTTTTGCGCACACTATAGCATATCCAAATTGACACAAAGGCGTGCGTCCTCGTCTCTCTTCGAATCAGAAGCGATAACCCTATCATTCGTGGCGATAGTTGGCGCAGAGCGTGCTATGCGGTGAAGTTCAGTTTTTAGGGTGTATTTCACGCAGCGTGTAATTGTCGCAGATACGTTGCACACTCTAAAAACAGAACCTGACCACATAGGACGCTCTGAGCCAATCATCATCCCGAATGCCATAATTCTCCTCCCTGATTGGTTAAAATCGGCGGTTATAAATGGTTCAAATCGACTTTTGTGGAACACTTACGCAGTTCAGAAAAAGGCGTACGCCCCGCGCTTTTCACAAATCGGGAGTGATAAAGGTGTCTCTGTGCCCTCACCGTGCTATGTGGAGAAGTTCTGTTTTTAGAATGTAGCCAACAAAGCAAGAACGACAGATTTATGTGTTTTTTTGTGTATGTCCACAGTTGTCTCGGACGTAAAGCGAGGAATTGTCGCTTTCCTGCCAGCCACGGCATTGCCTCGGCGACACTGGTATCTCCCATTTACGCAAAGCCACAGACTACGCAACAATATGATTCGCTCTGCGTATACGGGCTCTGCGTGTTGCGGGCGCTGCTTTCTCGCTTGAATAAGGACTCTTGAACTTCGCACATAGCACGCTCCTAGCCATCCATCATCCCGAGCGACATCGTTCTTTCCTCTGATTTGTTAAAAATGAGAGGGGGGGGGGCGTCATTTTTGTGGCACTATGCAGTTGATAATTGACGCAAAAATGGCGTACGCCCCCTGTTTAATCAAATCGAGGGAGAGAACGTTGCCATTCGGGATGATGGCTGGCTAGGAGAGTGCTATGCAATGAAGGTTTAGAGCGCAGGAGAAAGGGGGTATCGATGTCTTCCGACGGGAGGCGTACGCCTTTTTTGTGACAATTATGAACGGCATTAAGTGTCACGAGAAAGGCGTACGCCTCCAGTTTTCAGCAAATTAGGTCAGATAACGATATCATCCGAAATGATGGTGATGGCTAGGAGCGTGCTATGCGGTGAAGTTCATTCTTAACAGTGTAGACATCGATACGCCAATTCTCCTGCACTCTAAAAACAGAGCTTAAAGGGAAGAACTCGTACCCCCTGCCCCTCTCATAAAGTGTACCATTCGATTGCCCTTTGTTCAAAATGGAATACCGCGAATTTACCCGACAAAACACGTCACGGTTATTAAATAACCGAATTAAATTGATAAAGATTGCAGAGCATGCCGCGATCTGTGTTGGCAACAATAAGAACGGCCACGTCGCCCTGCGGGAAAGTTCGTGAAAGGATACAGAAATCGTCTGCTTTTGCGCGCACTAGTGCACCGGCGTAAGCAGACGACTTTCAGAAGTTACTGGGGACCGCGGCAACTTTCGTAAATTTTCTTTCAGTTCTCAGGCGAAAAACGCACATTCTAAGAACTGGCAAACATGGCGGTTTAGAACAACTATGTTAATCCTTAGAGACGCTAGAAGTCGCAGGGCAACCCCACCCACAATCACAAACCTGAAGTCGCCGGCCATCGGCGTGCGTGGTCGCATTACAGCTCCGACCAAAATTATATTACGCGCGCTTCCATTACACTCCCCGTTGCACACTGATCATGTTTTGAAGTGTCGCTGACGACGTATATGGAGCAGGAGTGCGTGTTTATTTAAATACCGCATTAAATACTCGCGGTAAGAAAACACGTGACTTAGCTTCCACGTATCCGATTATGCGCCACATTATCGGCGACCCCACAGTCAATGCTCGGACTACATTCTCCGCTTGCCGAGATATATGCTTGAGTGTCCCCATTTCGAGAGCAAAGGGGATGACTCAACCCAAGGTGCTTCTGCAAGTTACAATTACCGTGACAACGACGACGTACCCGCAGGCCGACGTCATGCGTGACGTATGCATGAGAGAAGCGCAGGTTTCGTCGTGTGCTATTACGGCACATTTCGACAAATTCCTCGAAAACGACTTGGTTATTCCGAATGAAACTTTGACGGTTATATGTGTACAGTACTCGTGAAGGTAGTTTTGGCTAAGTTTCGGAATCGCAGCAGCTGTACGAGGCCGTCCCTTTAACTCTTAACTCTGCAGCCTGGAGTAACGACAGTCTTCTTCTTATGTGTTAAGAGTTGTTAGCCATAACCTAAGGCTTGCTACTCTCTATGGCTTGCTTACAACAGACCAAACGTATTATCGTTGAAGGCGACATGCGAATACCAAAACTGGCAGGTATCGTTCCCGGTGGCTGTAATCGCTCCCTACCGATACTTGTCTGCCGACACTGTTGATGGTGCTCGACAGCAGCTCAGAATAGGGCCCCAGGCTGGGAATCAGACGACAATCCTGGGTGACGTCACGGTGTCCTCCACCGGGCGAACCGCCGTAGTATGGAGCTGTTGTCATAATTTAGGAATGCGAATGAATGTGAATGTTGTATTCGGTATCGAGGGGGTGGCTCGTGTTCGGTATGATGCTCACCTAATTTTTCCCGAATCCTTGCGATGCCTCCCTTTAAGCCTATCTTGCTGGCCCTGCGCGTGTGGAAAAACGATTGTTGGAAGATACCAAATGTTTGGTGAACTACACCGCTTCATCAGCGTGGACGCTACTTGCAAGTGTTCATCCATTTCTCCCTAAACAGGGTACCCGGCCAGTAAGCTACTAGTATTCGCCACGTATTTCGTGATCAAAGCAGGTTTACGATACATATAAAACGGAAGCGTTGAACCTGTTCACGAACCGGTTCGATTTTTTTTATTCATTAGTTGCGCAGCGAACCAACTGCGACGATGAGCGGCGTACAGGTGGAGAGAGGACAGCAGGAAGGAGTGGGGGACAGGGGGTTAGTATGCGTCCTGGGCCGACTTCAGGGGGAAGTGCGCCAACAATAGCCTGAAAAGACTTCGGAAAACCCAGGGAAAACCCCAGGCAGCACAGCCGGTGACAGGATTCGAACCCGTGAGTCAATCTCGGCCTGTAAGAATGAGCCAAATTCCAGGTTCGTTAGAGAACGTTTAATGACTGGGTAGCTTCTTCGAGCATCGTCCGCCGAATGCCTCCCGAATGTCCAGTGCCCGCGCTTCACAGCTCGGCACGTGCAGCCAATGTCCAAGCATCTACGTCGTCATCGACGCTGATCGTCTTCAGTGTAACACCGTGTCACCTCCCAGTCTCCGCGTAGAAAGCGATCATCCTAACCATTATCCCACGGGGAGCTGGTGGGTCGATTTTTGATCAATATATTCTTGATACAAGCGTTACAAAGTACCAAGCGAGTAACATGTATAAAAAGCTTGGGTTGAACCCATCAAATGAGCTATTGCGACAAAGATGTCAACACGAAAACATAACCCGCAGAAACCTTTCAGAAACGCTCAGCAAAACAACACATTTAAACAGTGCCCTTGACAAAGCAGGTCCATATACTAAGTAGGTGTAGAATGCTGTTAATACAGCATGCAGTTTATAAAAGCATCTCGATGCGATCCATTAAACAGTTTGACAGATACTCATTATGTTTAAAATAAATCTCATTACAGTCAATCCCCCGTTTGATGAAACCTCGATTTACGAATTCCCTCGGTTTATGAACCCACAAGGAACCAAACGTTTTCCATGTATTTTCTTCTGGTTTCGATATCCGAACTGTGAACGGATTTTCAGGGAACGAAACGCAAAAACACATGTGCTCTATTGACTTCGATTTATGGAGCTGTCCAAAGGTTGAGGGAATTACTGGGATCGCGTCAATACAGATGAACAAAGAATGAAGATCACATGTTTCTTGAGTGGAAACATTCCCGGGTGAACTGTGTAGGCCGAACGGTCGCGGTTTCAATCAGCCGGTGACAAACCGGATATATGCCGTTGCAAAAAGTCACACCCCTCGGCTAGCGTGAAATGCCGTTCTCGATTGGATTCATTGTGACCATGGAAATAAACGTTATCCAGTGCATTTCCTGTCGTGTTTCAGCCCATTTCGCTTACGCGGACCTTGCCCCTCGATTTATGAATCCCTCCATTATGAACGGTTTTAGAGAAACGAAAGGTGCTCATAAATCGAGAATTGACCGTATTTACAATTAAATGAACGACATGCTGGATATTCATGATATAAGCGTTACAAAGAGCTTTACACATTACATGCTACGAATCGAGGAATTAGTGTTGTCTCGTCCTCTCCCAAGAACGAGTTACGCAAAACAAACACGGGCACATTAGAGTGTACCGTACGAAAAATCCGGAATCAAATTGGAATCTGGTCTTGATCGCGGATGTCTGATCCGGTTTGGTTCCTAAATTGGGCAGGATCACTGATCAGCATATGATAAAATTTTGATAAAGCTTTATTCAAAATGTTATCAAATCCGGGTCAAAATTGTATCGCCTCCTGACTAACCTTTGATCAAAACTTGATTCAGATCACTGATCAGAAACTGATCGGCTCCCAATAAAATTTTGGCATAGGTTCATTCAAAATTTGATCACATCTGGATTAGAGATGTATAACCCGGATCAAACTTGTATTGTTCCCTGAATAGCTTTTGATCAAAACGTGGACCTATTTCTGATCATTCCGTGAACAGATCCGTGCCGATATCGGACAATAAGCTGACTCAGTCCGTTTAAACCCCAGGGTCACAGCCGTATGCCCAACATGCCGTTTCAAAAGAAAGAACAAATGTGTGAGTATATGATGTGCATTTATTCAAAATCAGCAGTAAATTAACTTACATTTGTCGGAAACAGCTTCATTCATCATTCTCTCGAAGCTCACGGAGCCGCGTGCCCCGTCGGCTTCACAAGCTGTGGCAGTCCTTGCCACACGTACGCCAGAAATCTCGCAATATGGCACTAATAAGCCTGACCCAGTGATGAGCTCAGTGCACATGAAAATGCCCGAATCTGACACGATGAATTGAAAATCCGGTTACAAATAACATGTACTCACCTCTTCCTCGGTGCCGGCGTACTTCGTCGGCGAGTTGTCGTCTGTCAGCATAGGTGGGGAAGTTACTTTTACTTTGTAGTGCACTACCGTTACTCACTACTTTTTCAAAAAGTAACGTGTTACGTTATTCGTTACTGTTGCGGTAGTAGGTAACGCGTTACTAACGCCGTTACTTCTGATAAGTAATGCCGTTACTTTTGCATTACTTCACCAGTTGTCCATATAATATGTACAATTTTTGGTTGAGTCACATAACTGCATTCCTCAAATCAATACAAGCAATGTTGGGCACAAACAAGGGTCACGCATGAACACAACTTACATGTACGATTTATTGCAACGCAGAAGTAGTTGATGTTCAAATTTTTCATCTGTGAGCTTCGCCCGTTGGGCTGAGAGGACGCCCAATGACCAGTGAGTGCTCCTTGTCAAGGTTGATAGAGACGGCGACCTTTTATCTCACACAGTGCATATCCAAACAGCCAATCCCTTGGTACTTTGTTACTTGTTCAGAGGGTAGGGGCTATTTTTGTGCCGCTTTTGCCCCATTCGTCCGAAAAATACCAGAGGGAGTGAAAAACAGAGGTGGTAAACAAAGGTGACATCTCAACCAGGGTAGGTCAACAACCCTTCTTTTGCGTTCTTCCTGGGTTCCGACGTGACCTTCTTGTCATTGTTGAAGGTGAATAGAAAAAAAAAAATCGTGATTTTTTCCAGATTCTGCAGGCACGGTCCTCGCTCAAGCTTTCAAGTTTAGACGATGAAGCAATGTTCCCGAACACGCAGTAACGCATAACGCCGTTACGCGTTAGTTATTAAAAATGTAATGACGTTACGTTACTCATTACTTTTCTCCCAAATGTAATGCGTTACCATATTTCACTACTCGAATGTAACGCGTTACCGGTAACGCACTACTTTGTAACGCGTTACTCCCCACCTATGTCTGTCAGTCGACATGGTGGACCCACCCGAGCAGGGGCGGATCTAGGATTTTTCCGAGGGGGGCGTCCGCTATGGACAAGTGCCAGGTGCATGCTGGCACTGGTCCATTGAACCCTATGTTCAAGTCTCGAACTGAGGGGGGGGGGGGGGGGGGGTCAGGACATCCGGACCCAACCCTTAAATCCGCCCCTGCACCCGAGGATGATGCGTGTCAGACTGCCATTGCGGATGAGGTGGCCGCCATATTCTGAAGGTCTGCATTCAACCAGCGATTCAACCCAGGCAAATTTTTGTAGCTTCCGCACCAGTCTCCCGGCGTTGCTCAGCAGACGATCTACTTCTGTGAACAGAAGAAACAGATAGAAATAAATAAAATAAGAGCACTTGTTGAGGGCAGAAAGGAAAAATCGCGGCGCATACTCACCTCTATATTTTTCAACTTCAACAACCTTTTCCTAAATATGCTGACTTGCTCACGGAGTCCCGTAAGTTGGTCGATCAACTGAATTTCTCCCAGCATCTGACGGGCCTGGTGGGGTTACGTAGCTCGTCTTATCGCACCTTGGCTGTTAGAAAAAAAAAAAACGGAAAAAAAGAAAGAAAGATGAACTTCCAGGATAATTTTCGCTTAAGTTCCGGGTAGTATGTGTCTGCGAGTACAGCAATTTCCTCAGCAAAGTACAGTGAGCTAAACAGCTAACGCAACACAATATACCAAAGCTAATAAAAACAACAAACCTGTGACGCTTGACCAGGAGGAATGCAAATGCCATGTTGAATCGCGCCAAAGCTTGACGTCCTCTTCACGTGGAGCCGGCGGCAGAATGGAAAATCCCTGCCGGGGTGAAACCAAAGTTTTCCAGGTCACCGCGGAGGATAGAGGATAGAGAATTTGCTGGCCAAAGTCGCCCTTCTGTCCGTCATTGTTCACGTTCTGCCAGTGTTTCTTTTTGGAAAAGCTGTTCTTTTTGAGTAAATGGTTTCAAATGCGATTTCATATGACTTAGGATTGTTGATGTCCGATGCGACATAACGGTGTGACACGCTGTTTTATTATTATTATTATTGCTAACCCGAGGAATGTAGGAATGTTTCCGAAGTCGTATCGTCACGGAGGCATTTACCTATATCACACGCGAATGCGGCGGAAGCACCGAAAATACTCAAACGTAGCAGTGCGTGAATATTAATTGATTAACAAGTATGTATGAATTAACGAAATATTCCTGTGGCAGGCTACCACACGCGCTGCCGGAAACACAAACAGGTATAGTGCAGAAACAGTACGGCGTACAAATCCTAAAATGCGTACTGAAATATATGCAGCTTCGAGAAAAGTGAGAGCGAGCACAACATAAAGGTTCTGCCTCTAATTTCGTGCCTCTGATTTTTGACAAATCGGGCACAAGGCATGGTGTTCGCACCGTGCAGTTGAAAAAAAAAAAAAAACCTTCAAAGCAAAGTCCTTCTGGGGTGCACTGTTTTCGTTTACTCAAATCTGGTTTACAAAACTTAATTCAAAACAGGGAGCACATACAATGGGTTCCACGAGAGGATTCCATTAAATTCCCAAAAATAGTTTTTACTTAAGAAAATTATGCAGCTACTTGGAATGCACTCATACAAACTTATGCCATTGATTGGGGCCGTTTGCATTCGTGTCATACATTAATTAGGCTAATTTTGTTAATTGAAGTCGTAAACTAGCTCAGGAAAGGAAGCATTTTTCTGCATTAATCTGGAAGCGTGTGGCGCCCCCGACAGATGACGACAATGCTGGCCGGCTACTCTCGCGCATCAGTCTTGGCACGAGAATTAAATCATTCTTCGACCAACCTTCTACCCCGCTGGTTGTCTCTGTTCTTCCGGCCTGGAGACCCACAAACTGGTGACCCGAACTACGAACACCTCAGTTCGGTGAGCAATTCGGCCCTTCACCATCCCAAATTTGTGACACCATCGAGCAGCACTGGTTGTCTCTTTTCTTCCGGCCTGGAGACCCACAAGCGTATCGTACTAGCACACAAATGCACTCAGAATGGCGGGGTCTTTCACAAGGTTTCTACAGAAATTTGACAGCCGCAAATTCGTCATTGGATGAAGCGCGATCGCTGGTATTTACGTTTGCCGAACTGTTGGCTCCGTTCAAATACCCTTCCTCCTCTGCGAAAACAAAAGAAACCACGCCACAATCGCACGTATACCCTTGTCGAAGTGTCTGTCCTCAGCCACCACCACCAGCCACTGACAATGACGGCGACAAGACCATCGATCGGAATAAAACGTGTCGCTCTTTCCACTTTGTCCCGATAAAGGGGGAGCCGAGAGTTCGGCAACCGCAAATTTCACCGACCATATACTTCGCAAGTCAAATTTCTGTACAAATCTTGTGAAAAACCCATTGAGTTTGACTGCAATAGTGTGCTATATGGCGACAGGCTTCCAAATCCATGCAGAAAAATGCTACCTTTCCTTGACTAATTCGCGTGTTCAATTAACAAAGTTAGCTTAGTTAATGCATGACACGAATTCAAACCTCATTCTGAGGCAAAGGTCTGTACGAATATATTTCAAGTAGTATTTTTATTTTTATGATGATATTATGAACGGTTAAATACAGTTAATTCCCGGTGTTTTGTAACAACCACAGAAACCAATAGTTTCGGGCTATGAATTTCGAGTTCACGCAAGCATTATAGACCCAACATTAGAAAAGTTTCGGTCTCTCTGTACAGAACTCCTTTAATGAGTACCACCCGATTTAAACAGAAAAAAAAAGAAAAAAAGAAAAGTGCCCAAATCCAACCCGGGTCCGGTAGACCTGGTATTAACCCGACCCACATCGACCAATGCCAGATTCGCGTTTGGTCCACGAACTGAACCTGACTAGCTTGTACTGGCCTGATCAAAACCTGGGTGTGCCGGAATCCGGGACATTCCGGCTCCCTTCAGGCAGGATAAAGGCAGATCCAGCCCGGAACCAACTGGACGAGACCTGAACGACCCCGGATTCCTCTTGATCCGGCCTGATTAAAACCAGATCCAGGCTGATCAAGTTTGATCCGGAATTTTCGTACGGGATACGTATTTCATATTTTGGGGCGAAAACATGGAACGACCCTCCTCTCTCGGTGCGATCTATTAAACAGTTTCAGAGATACTGATTAGTTTAAAATACATCTCATTATTTATAAATAAAGGAACGACATGCTAGATATTCTTAATATAACCGTTACAAAGGTATACAGCCTACATGCTACGAAGGCAGGAATTAGTGTTCTCTTCCTCTCCCAAGAACAAGATATTCATTAGAGTGTATTTCATATTTTGGGGCGAAAACATGGAACACCCGCCTCTCGGTGCGATCTAGTTTCAGAGATACGGATTAGTTATCGGATCAGTATACGGATCTCATTATTTATAAATAAAGGAACGACATGCTAGATATTCTTTATATAAGTGTTACTTATTGATATACGGACTACAGGCTACGAAGGCACGAATTAGTGTTGTCTCTTCCTCCCCTAACAACGCGCTATTCATTAGAGTGTATTTCATATTTTGGGGCGAAAACACGGAGTGACCTGCCTGTCTCGCTGCGATCCATGAAACAGTTTCACAGATACAAGCGGAAACTTCACACTTTTTTATGCACGCACTATCGCCTGAGCACTAATTTTAATGAGCATACACTGTCTTTTCTACTTTCACTGTCTGTCGATAAGTTGTCGACATGTAATGTTCGCGTATATGGCACTTAAGAAAACATAAAAGCACTCTGGGCGGGGGGGGGGGGGTTGTCTTTCAGTACATAAAATACATTTCACTTCGTCGGCACCCAATTACTGTTGTGTCGCTTGATTTATACGTTTATCGTTTTTCTCGTTCCTGTATCATTTGCATGTTATATACTGTTGAGCGCGCACATCAAATACTTTGACCAGAAGGTACTGCGCATACTGTTTCCTCATACTTATAAATATGAACGGAAAATCTCATCCCGAACTCGCTGAACTTGCGACGCGGTGCCTAATCATTGTGTCAAGACGTCTCTCCCCCGTCTGGGGTGCTTGATGAGCAAGGCGTGCGCAGGCGATCTTTACCTTTCCACAACGTATTGTCAAAGTGATGGCTTGTTAGCCAGCACATCATAATGTTCCGTTGGCTAGATCGAAGAAAGATGTGGGGGAAAAAGGGCAAAGCGGAATGAGAAAACCCTTACGTAGTCGCACCTTTTCCATTCGGGGATCGTTCCAGCCCGAAATGGTGCAAAACGTTGTATCAGGCTGGTGGGACAGCGGGACCACGACCGCAAAAGCGGGACTGTCCCGCCTAAATCGGGACGACTGGTCACCCTTACAGGCCTCATTGTAAACTGCTTATTTTGGGTGTGTCAATAAAGTGTCTCTCTCTGCAAGCCATTACAGCAGCTTAAAATTATCCCCGTATTTTCATAAGTTTAACGATTGTTATCGCAGGGGACCGCTAATTTCTTAACTGGAGACCAAACTTTCGGATGGTAGCCCTTCTGAACAGGTCTCGAGATTGCTCTACAAACAGTAATCAACCTTGGGGATTATAGATGGGGAAAATGGCGGCTTCTCAGTCGCCGAGGAATCGCTTGCACCTTCAGCAAGACCTCGTAAACGAGAGTTATTGTGTTGACAATGAAAGGGTGCATCCACTGCAGAGTTCGAGGTAACTCGTTACTGTAACTACGTACCTTTTCTTGGTAACTTTTAACTTAACTCGGTACTTTTGCCTCGTTTCTTTTTCAGGAAACTTTGCCAAAGCAACTTAAGCAAAGTTCCAAGTTACTTTTAATTCGCTTTTCACTCACGTCCACTTATTTCATTGCTTTCTCTCCGGTTCTTTCATGGGATTTTATGCCATAAAACGTGATATTCAATCAATGACACTATTCTATTCACCAAGTAAGAACCGCCGCCATTGAAATGAAGCTGAACCATTGTGCGCCCACGGGGACAAAGCGTTCGAATTGTTGGACGTAAACGAAAACGAGCTAAGCGTGTTGCACTCGTTCGCAGGCAACTCAAAGTCGAACTCAACTGCTCACGCGCCCAGCAGCTGTGTGGTGCTATTTTGCGTACGAAGTAACTCGTTCCTTTTTTTAAGTAACACTCTAACTGCGAATCATTTCTGCAGTACATTTCAGTCTGAAGAACTTTGTTATTAACTTAGTTACATTTGTAACACGGAAACTCAACTCGTAACGACTTGTAAATTCTCGATCTATGATGCACTGTACCTGTATTGCGTTTGTTGGTCATGTGTGTTTCCTTTCTTCATTTATTTAGACAAGATTCCCACGACTGGCCTTGATACGTAGGAGGAGCGATGCCTTGATTACAGAAGCAAAACGAAACGCAAACAGAAATATACTTCGCCTGCAGAAGGTCAGTTCAGTTTTGAAGCAAGTAACTGGGAGCTATTATTATTAAAACGCATATTTCACGAGTACATATTCATCATATTAACATACTTACTGTTACATTTTGAATCGACGGATCATTCAGGTACATGAGATGTACTACTGCATGCACTCCTGTAAGGTGGATGTGGAATGGGGCATGTAGTCTCTGCCTACGAGAATGAGGCTATCAGAGCTAGCATGTCTCATTGATATTCTCATTGGACCGTGGAGATGATGAGGGAAGCGTACATATCTTGTTCAAGAAACTGCAGTAGTGCATAGAATACAATGAGACTGAAACCAAGTTTGAGTAGAGTCCAAAACTTTTTGTTCATTCTATGACTGCAGTGTGCTTTTACTGTGAACAATACTGATGCGCTTTCCTGTGGAGCAGTTTCCAGCTTCAAGCGCATCCCTCCGCATCAAAAGCACTACACTTCAACACAATGAACATACTCGTATTGATGTTAGCAGCTTGACGTACTGAGGCTTGTGCAGGTGACGCTCGGAGCGCCATTACACACGTGCAAGCAAGCGCACACACAGACACAGACACAAACACTAACAAACCTACAGGCAGACATAGACAAACCAATTGAGTTGGACAGGAGTATTTCCAATGCTTGAGTCACTATTCCCACAAGCCCACTTTCTGTGTAAGCGTGGTGCTGTTGCACAAACTGCGTGAATCTATCTGTTCAGGTGTGCTACAATAAGCAGTATGAGGACGGCATGGTGCAGAAAACGTCAAAGACCACTATCTTGGCAGTCATGCAATATCCACTTGAGAAAGAAACGTAAGCAAAATAATTGAGTGCCTATTGTACAGCTTGTCCAAGGAAATTCCATATTCCCGATTGCAGGTATCTGACAGTAAACATGATGACACCCTATATCACGGTTCCTTCCTGGATATATTCTTTGGTGAGAATTTACATTAATTACCTTCATAATGCTAAGCATCGTCACACGAAACTGGAACCCCTATCCGCCCCAGTTGTACGCGAGCAGGTAGATTTCTCGCCCCTGAATTTCGTGGCATGTGCCCGCTATGGGTTCGCAAGTTGACAGGTAGGTGTCGAGCCATTTAATCTTATATTGGAGTGCTGAAGATGAGATGTTGAAATGAGTGGGTAGAGTGACTGAACTGAAAATGCTGCCAAGTGTGAAGGACAGTTGAAACCGCTGCCGGAAGTCTGCGAAAAAGAAAACGCCATGAAAATCAATGAAATAAAATAAATCGCGATATGTGCAACGACTACGTCACACGTTGGTTCCAACAGTGACTGTAGTTTTCTGTCTGTGTGTCTGTCTGTCAGTCTGTCTGTCTGTCAGTGTGTAGTTTACTGTAGTAGTGACTGTAGTTTGAAGGAACTGTAGCTACAGAATAAATCTACCGAATTTTTGTTATCACAGTCTTGTTTCGCGATGGGACGCCGAAGTATCGTAAATTTCTGTGTTGACAAGTACACACTAAGCTATTTTACACCCTTTGGAGTGAAAGGTGGGTCTACAATAACTCACACCCCTATGAGTGTAAAAGATTCTAGGTGTAATGGAATACACCTTCTCAGGGTGTATTCACAACACCTTCAAACTTTTACATTTAAAAGGGTGTGAGTTATGGTACACCCGCATTACCTCTGAAAGGGTGTAACAATATACTTAGCAGGTGTGCGGCGTGTTGATCTACCCTGGTAATTGGACGATACCCTACCTGATTCAAATTTTTGTGATAATCAGCAACTTTAAGCAATCGCGTAACGTGTGCAGCTTTGCTTCCATAGTGAGTCTATCATGCATATCAGCCAAAGTAAATGCATAACATGAACATTTAGTGCATTGTGTTCTCCCAATATAGCAATTCCGAACTGGTGCCATATTTGACCAATATACGGTCTGATATATGGATAAAGATGTACGCACTTAAATTTGCAGACGTGTGCAAATTCGATAGCCCTGCTTGCATTCCAGTCAGAACGAAGGGTAAGGTGTCTAAGTTTAATTTGATTATATACACAAAAAACAATGAAGTGAGGAATTGCTTCGTGTATCAACTCACCGTCAAGATAACGTTTGTGCTCCTTACTAGTTTTGGTATGGCATTGGTATGGTTGGCATTCGTATTCCACGACAATGTGAAACATTTTACAATAAGGCAAAACACTCTGTAACCATTATACCCTTATTGCACCCTTAGTAGACCCTTAACACACCAATGTAGGTGTGAACCCAATTCAAGCCCATCTATGAAAGGACCAGCCTCGAAAGTGTGTACAATGAGTGTGACGTATGGATGTATGACGTCATGGTGTGCCCCCCACGCGTCTGGCAACGCTACTCTTCGAATTCCGATATTCTGTCTACTGAGTCCTTACCAAAGTTGCAGACAGTTATCCAACGTGCAGCAGAGAGAGGGTAGCGAGAGCCAACGCCACCTAGATGCAGAAAGCCTGGTTACTTGTCGACGTGACGTAAGAACTAAGAGTCAGCCAATAGGTCACCGGTGATCTCGTGCGAAAATGACGTCAGTGTCCTCGCTTCCGTGTCGAGCACCTCACAGGTTCCGATAGGCAAGGTGCTTTGTGATCGCTGCGTGTTTAAAATTTCCCAGTTTCGCTTCTGAAGCAGTATGGGTGGCTGTTGCGCTGTTGTGAAGGGCTGACTGTTCCCTTCAGGACCACAATGCCAGGTATTGGCACAGCGACGGTAATGCTGCGTACCTCTCCTACATATGAATGTATGCGAGAATATGAAACCCGCAACATCATACATGAATTTTTGACAGGTGAAAATCGCTGCTTACACACGTAACGCTTGCTTGAAGTTTGTTTGTTACAGCTGTTATACTCAGTGTTACATTACGTGCGTGCTTACCGTCGGTAAATTAGTTCATGTACACACACAGAAAAGCACAGACTGACAGTTGGGCTTTACTGCTTTGCAAAGATGTTTCTGGAGCCAGGCAAATCTACCTCCAGCTCCCATAGCGTGCGTCGTCTGCTATCGTAGACAAAGAAGTCGATCCTTTTCCCATGATTCTTATAAACAAAATAAAGAAGCCGACACTGAAGATTTTTGTTTAATCTTCAGTGTCGGCTTCTGTATTTTGTTTATGTGATCTACAGGACTTGACGCCCCTCTTCGTATACGCTTCCATGATTCTTAAAAAGTACCGGTCACCTACTAGAATCGTGTTTTCAACAACCGTAGCCAACCATCAACGTGCCTTCAGCGGGCGTACCCGTGAAGACGAGCCACCGTGAGCTTCATGGGCAGCAGCTGTCATCTGCGAGTAGTAAACATCCCCGTACTAAATAGGAAAACAAAATAAAATGCAACATGGCCCAATATTGTTCTCAAGACTGATTTTCTGGAAAGCGCATTGTACTTTTAGTGTACAGATTCAAATTTGCCAAGTTAGCTGCAATCATTTGCGAGTTTCGCGGGACGGCGAATCGCGGTAGCAACGAATTCTGACTTTTTATGTCCGCGTAGTGAAGGAGGGAGAGGACGCAATAAGCAGGCGTTCAGTATCTAGGTAGCGTTTCAAGAGCTAACGGTAACGTCAACTGCCCTTGGGGAATCCGAAACTATGAAGCTTTGGGGGTTCTTTCGAAATGTCGTGGAAGCGCGTTTTGTCCATTGGCGGCATGTTTTGTGTACTGAGTCATTGAGCTAGATTAATTAATGATACGAACTAAAATAAATGTCACTTTTAGGTCATAGTTGGCCGCCGGCCGGTGTCAGCAAACGGTCATAGCAGACGATCGTCAACTTCATTGAGAGACTATGTATGTGGAGTTTCATCGCAAGGGGGCGATACTCTACCCCATTGCTGGTGGTGATGCGAGGAATGAAATCATAACACATAAAGCACCTCCTTGTTCTATTTATCACCAGAATTTATTGTTTCCCAATACTTTTCACAATATGAGGTTTTTACATTGCGTAGACCATCGACGTGGGTTTCATTCGGGGCATCTAATGTTCCCGAATCTCTTGACTTTGTCAATTGTGGTAGCACCTCCGCAGAAAGAAACAAGCTTCAACGCTATTCAACAGTCGAGTTTGATGACATCGTTTGGCACAAAACGCTGTGTTTCGAAAACACCGAAAGGAGCTTCACTGTACTTAACAACTGAGGAACCACTCTCACTCGAATCCCGTAGGATTGCGTAGCATGCATCCTTTTCTTCCACAACCTAAACAGGGAACCAGGACTGAGGTGTATAGATGAGTGCACTGGAAATCAGAAATTGAGTAGACTTGCGGGCGGTTTCAAATGTTCTAGGAGCTTTTTGTATGTTTGTTTCTTTTGTCTTGCCAGTTTTTGTTACTTCGCAGCTTATGTGGGCATCGGCGGTTCCAGACTCGGTAACGAACCCTGTATTCACACGAGCGCCTTGTCTGACTGCGCAGCGACTGAAGGAGGAGAAGGAAGTACCAGCATAATCACGCAATCATCCAACCATTCGGTCGCGGGCGGGGCTTATCGTACAGCAGAATCTATGAAGCGCGCAAGTTTTTATTTTATTTTTGGCGAGATATGAAAGAGCCTTGTGTAACATCACTGCGCTCGGCAGCTCCGTCCGTCAGAAAGAACCACACGGATAGTTTGTTCGCGAGGCACAGAATCTGACGACTGACGCGCAGAGCCTTCCGGGAGGACGAAACGAAAAAGAAAAAAAACCACTCTCTGTTGCCAACGTGACAAGCTCTACACACCTGGCTAGCTAGCTAGCACAGACAGCTAATACACCTGGTAGAGCAACACCTGATTTTGTGGAAACTTGCCCATGATGAGAAATGTAGCAAGGAAACATGCCATGTGGGAAAAGATCGCTTTTGAAATGGAAGAGAGACGCCCGGATGTCGAAGCAACGGTAGCCATGTACACCAAAGCACTTTTTGGGTTCCCATATTCACGGCGCAGTCGTTGTATCGGTTGAGAACGTGTTAATTATTAACAACGAGTTGGCTGCATGCTCGCGTTCCAAACCAGAAGGTATCGGCCCAGTTTCGTTTAAAAACGAGAAAATGTGTGAACAGTATGTCGCACGCAAGGTAACCAAAGGGGCTCAAAATTTAATCCACGAGCCGGTCACTGCGGGGGTCGCGCATATTAATAGTTGTCTGGTATCATAAATTAACCATGTAATGCTATAATATTTTAGGGCTCTCATTACACAAGCTTACAGGTAGCACCCTGCGGTCACCATCACGCCATGCGGTGCGTTTGCGGTAGGCCACTGTGTGCATACATTGTGTTCTGACAAGCATCAACGAGGACGAACAGTTGTAATAAAGGGAGCCAGTTTTCTTCGGTTTCACTAACAACAACTTTATTTTGAAATGGAGAGCGGTAGTTTCACTATTTTGACGTGTTTCCCATCCATCGCTGCAACACAGTTTGGGAACTGCCACAGCGCTTCAAAGTAACGTGTTATATCCCTGGATAAAGCTAGTACTAAAAATGCAACATATTGACGTACTTACGTTATAGCTTCTCACTTTGCAATGGCATTATTTCGTAATTATTCACTGAGGGAGCTTCTTATACGACGCGATATGCAAAAAGTGCGAATTCGTAAATTTCGTGTTTTTCCATAACTTTATATGTATGGATGGGACGGTAACGTACCCCCCCCCCCCCCTAACACACACACACCAAAAAATAAAAAAGATCAGGAAAGATCGTAAGAGTTGTTTGAGTGGTAGAGGATTATTTCCAATAGAGGTTCTTTTCCCGTTCTAATTGCACTACCAACGGTGCCGGTTCATGGTGGTGAACTCTACCTCACTATGCCACCGGTATATGCGATGAACGTTTTATTGCAATGAGTAGTGTATGAAGGCAGTAGACACAAAAACACGGCCTGTCCAACGCCTAAAGCAATGGGGCCAATGAAACGCAGGAATTGGAAGCAATCAGAGGAGGGAATCGGACTTCAACCATCCGATTTCTGCACTCTAAATATCGAACTTCACGGCATAGCACGCTATGCGCCAACCATGGCCACGAGCTATAGGGTCGTCGCTTCTGATTCGAAGAGAGAGGAGAGCGAACGTTTTTTTTTTTTTTTTTTTTTTGTCAGTTATCATTTACCCGAATTGACACAAAGGGGGGGGGGGGTTGTAATGGCAGGATCGGCTCGCCGTTGTTTTCCACACAGAAGTGGCCGTCGTCACGACTATAGGAAAAAAAAAGAAGCAAGACAGATGGAGGATAGAGGATGAAGGGTGGGGTTAGCGAAGTAAGAATCCATCGCCATGCATCGCTGCTTCTCTAAATACAGGTATCGAATAACAACGGCGGCGACTCGGCCGACGCCCGAGAGAGAGAACCACGGGACACGAACGAAAGCGGACGCGTGGCCGCACAAAGCGTTTAGTTTTACCCTATATCCTACGAAACCTGTAACCTACGAAATAAAGTTCAGTTATCCCATTACGAATTCACTGTGACTACGGTGCTGACAACTGACAGTGGAGATGCGTAGACGGTGCATGAGTTCGTCGGGGGCAGCAAAGTGTTAGATGGGTCGTTGAGCAAGACCTGCCTTCTGCAGAAAGAAGAAAAGGTTTCTTGCTTTAGCAGAACGTCCTGCAGAAGAACTACCACACACACACACCATTGATACAAAAAAGGTGTACGCTCCACTCTGTCCTCCAATCAGAAGTGAGCCCTATCATTCGCGGCAGTCGTTTGCGCAGAGCGTGTTATGCGGTGACGCTGCTTTACTGTGTTCGAAAGGTGCGACCTTTACACCACAGCCGTCTCTGAGGGCGACCCGCATACGACGTTTTCTCGACGCAAGAACGCCGGACGGTCGGCATTTTTACGTTCAGCTCCACGAACAATAGCCGTCTAGCGGGGACGCCGACATCTGAGGTGAACAGATCAGAGCGGCAATCGCAGGAAGCGACGTGTCTGTCTTGACCAATCGCATGCCTGGCCGGAAACGACCGTCTGCACAGCCGCTCAGCTGTGTGGGCATAGACGGTGTGGTCGCGAAGTACGCGCAAGTGGAAGACAGAATGAAGTGGACCTGGCAAAACTGGCTGCAAATGAAAATAATTGGGGACACGGGAGCGACAAAATGCATACCATCCCACTTGCTAGCCATTGTTCGATTATCGTTTCTCTCTGGCCTAGATATCGGTGCACCCAGTAGAGTATTCTGGACGGTCTTCTTCAATCCTCCTACGGCAACAGCTCTCGCTTTTAGAGAAGCAGCAGTTTTCTCTTTTATAACAGCAGCAGCAATTTTCGCTGTTGGTCCATACTGGGAGACGCGGGAGAACAGCGAATGGAAGCGGAAGTACAAGCAAGAGATTTCCAAGTTGATGGTCGGCGCGCCTTGTTTATTGCCTTTGGTTACCAGATATTGTATTTATAAAAAGTTATACTGCACGTTTATCAAGTGATATCTGTCGCGTACGTTATGCCAGCCTATAATAGCGAGAAATGCCGCCAGGGGCCTCGAGTACAAACTTTGCGCCGGCTCCTAGGCTGCGCCGAGAAAACGTCGTTTGTGGGTGGATCCGACGTTTCTCCATCGGGAGTGACGTCACGACCTCAAAGCTCGGCGTATCTGCGTCGAGAAAACGTCGTATGCGGTTCCCGCTTTATATCACACTGAACATCGTTGACTGCTGCAGAGTGACGGTAGAAAACGAAGACACACAGCTTTCATAGCACTCTCTCCTACGCTCTTTCCCGCTGAGTCTTATTTACGAACGCTTTATGCATTTAGAGGCATGTTTAAGCACACATAATTCGAACGAACCTGTTGCAGATGGGTTATGGAAAGACGATAACTGGCTACTATACTGTCACGCATATTTGTCTCTATACTCTCCTTATGCGCTTTGTTATGCGGAGCAGAATGTATTCAAAAGTGGCCACATCTATTCTCAAAACCTTCCGATAGACACATGGGTTTTCGTGTCGTAGCTCCGGTAGGAGGCTATTTTGCAGACCGTGTTCTGTCCTCAACACCCATTCTTTCGTCCATACCTTCCTTACTTATTTTCATGGCAACATTCACTATCGTCAATGAGAACAGTAAGAGCCACCATTTTTCGCCTTCTTTCGTTCATTGAGTACCAAGCGCCGTGCACATAAAATTAATGCTGCAACCTTCAACCGCAGCGTGAACGTTATCCCCGGCCGCTAAGCTGACAGCACATTGGAACACTATCTGTGTAGGCATCCCAGGAGGGCGTAGCCTCAGCGCCCTTATCATTTACCCTCTCGCTCCTTCAGTCGCTGCGCCGTCAGAAAACGATTGTATCTCATTACGGCCGAAGTCTCATTACGGCCAATGTCTCAATACGGTCGAAAGTCTCAATACGGCCGAAGGCAGTCTCATTACGGCCGAAGATATCTCATAACGGCCAAATGTGAAAATGTGTATTGTAACCTGCATTGATATGCAATGTCGCAGCCAGGTATGGATATATATTCAGCAGGGTATAAGCCATGCACTGTGCCCTTAGGGCCCTTATCATATTTATATACTCATATTGGGAGACAAACGGTATGTTATCATACCACAGCACAATGCAAAGGGTGTTGGAAAAAATTGTGGGGGGAGGTCATCATTATAGTTACGTCATTACAGCTTAACATATCATTACAGACGACCCCCTCTATGGGGTGCACAGGCAAAAAAGTTAGGGGGGTCTGGATAAAGCACTGACGAGGGAGACTCCTCCACCCCATGTCAAGCCTCATAAAACATCTCCTGAAATATTTTCCTGGCTATGCAGCTGCATCATTATGACGTAATTGTCATTGTTGTCCATAATTCTTGAATATGTTTTGGATATATGGAAAAAAGTCTGCTTGACAGCATATGTCTTATGGTCATCATCAAACAAGAGCATGTCATTTTGTTCAGTGCCTTATGTACTTTTTTTTTTAATTTCAGGTGGGCGTAAATTGTAGAAGGACTAGTGGGGGAGAAGATCATGGTCATAGGTCATGTGGCTCCTGGAGCTCCCAGTGGGCTCCCTTGTGGAGTACTTTTCAGAACACACACACACACAGTTTGCTCACAGAACCAACGAGTAGGATGTTGCTTGAATACTGAGAGAAAATGGCGTAAGACATACAAATATCGTGTGACACATATGACAATAAAAACATTTTTCAAGAGGGATGCATGAAACACTGTCGCAATATTGTGTGCATGAACCATTGTGTGTGACACAAGCCTTGGGGGCACACCGCCTTGGACACATTTTGGGAAGCATAAAACACAGTATATACAGAGCTAATATGGTGGATGCTTCTTTTTGGCCGTTATGAGACATCTTCGGCCGTAATGAGACTACCTTCGGCCGTATTGAGACTTTGGCCGTAACGAGACACTTGGGGATTAAAGGATTTTCGACCGTAATGAGACTTTCGGCCGTAATGAGGCTTCGGCCGTAATGAGATGTTACCTCAGAAAAAACGCTCGTGTGAATGCACGGGAACGGGCTCGGTCATTCAGCGTCAGACACGGGTCGGGCTTGGCCCAACTCGGCCGGTGTCAGTCCATAGTATTGGGTTCCTACGACGAAAAACTCAGAAATTACGGTTTAATACACCCCAGGCATGCATCGATGTTAACACTGTCTTTACAGAAAGGAAAGAAAAAAAAAAGTCCCTGCTTTTAACGTACATTTTGTAACATGAAAAATGGTTAGGAGCAACTAATATTTATTCGAACAAGAACTTTCGTGCAAGAGACATCCACCTGTGCCCCCGTTTTTTCACCACCAAATCTTTTGAACCCCAATTCCCCGAATGTCTCATTTACGCGTACACCTTCTCTTTCCTGATTCTTATGTGACGGTTGCTCACGTGATGCATTGTATTACTGTCTGGTTGTTTTGTGTTTACTTAGTTCTGGAAACCTGTTTTATTGTATCTGTTCACTTGGTATATATACTCGTGTCGCACTTAGTTGTGTAACCTGAAGAAGTGCAGTCTCTTGCATGAAAGTTCTTGTTCAAATAAATATTAGTTGCTCCTAACCGTTTTTCATGTTACGTGTGTGATTCCCTCTTCGCGGGCTCCTTGACAGTGTTTAATTTTTTCCCCCTTTTTCGACGTATACATTTTGTAACCTAAATATGATGAGTCGTGACGTCGCTGTCAAGGATTCAGCACCATACAAACATTGCTGCCGTGATTATTCCTCTGGGAGGCTAAGTTCGTTCAGTGTAGTCAGAACTTGATGCGTCGAGAAAAACAATCAGAACGCGTATATTGTACTGTAGGGAGCTCCATGCGCAACGCTGTCCAATAGGCGCAACGCTGTCCAATAGGCGCGTTCTGATTCTTTTTCTCGACGCATCAAGTTATCTCTACACTGAACGAACAACGATGAAGGATGACGAAACACTTTCTCGCGTGATGAGTCTTCTCACGTTCACATCATTCTTCATTCCATGTTTGCAGCCTTAGTCCTCCTGGCCGGGCTGTCTTTGCACTGTGTGCGACATTTGAGCGCACGTTTTCCGTCTGCTTTCACGCCTCGTGAGCAAGCAGAGGAACGTCAGTCGCTTCCTGAAAGCCATTACGAAGCAATACCTTGGAGGCCATGTTCAACCTGCCATCATATAACTATTTGTTCGTCTGCTCTCATAATTCATGTACTCTTTGAAGACTTTGACTATAAACGTTCTCTATCACAGAAAGACCTCCTACAACGCTACGCCGGCATGGAAGCAATTGAGAGGCGGAGCACGCGCCGGATCTCTACGAGACTTAATCTGGAAGACACGTCGTACATGGATATTGATATGGTCACCGCATCCCTGGCTCAGGGATGGTATCAGGTCCTCATGGGATTCGTGGCCATTGGTTTCACAATTCTCCTCGCGGGTCTCTTCATCTACTACCAGTACCGACCGAGCGACATGCTTCTTTCTATAGTGACCACAGTGCAGGGAATCTACGTCGTCTGCTATGCCCTTGAGATATTTCTCATTGTAAGTGGCGTCTGTAGCATACGGACATCTGACTCTCGCGTGCCATTCTTGTCAATTTTAATCCGAATGGCACGTTACTTTCCCCATTTGAAATTCCCAGATATTGGAATGTGTGTTCCAGCATGTCGGTAAGGTCACGGCATACTTGGAGAAAGCATAGTAGCAGACGTGCCCCCCCCCCCCCTTTGCGCAGGACTGCACGACTACGAATTCGGAATGAACGACAGGCACGTTGCCTGCACGCCGATGAAACCATGTTGTCCGAGTGAATTCTCAACTAGTGCTGGGCGCCTATTGCTTGTGAACGAGTTCTCTTATTACCCTTCTTCAAAAATGTACCGACAGCAAGTACGACAAAGTTCGTCAGTGCTGCCGACGAACCGTGGTGATCAACATTGCAAGCAACTCACTTCCTCATGAATTATTGCCCGTGTAGTGCGGGGAGGGTTACTGGAGTACATGCACCAATCCCACGCGGTTCCCAACATTCGCGGTGGAGGACATCGTAAATCCGGTGGAAAACGCAGGCAGTACAAACAATTCGTGGTGTTTGGCACAGAATGTCCGTTTGAATATTAATTCGAATCTGGTGTTCGTGCACGCGCAAATCAAGCCAATGGACAGCGCCGAAGTGCAAAGAGTTTCCTGTGAGCTCGCAATAAGGGATATGATTGGCGAGCAAGATGATCACCATTGCATAAGGGAGACGTCAGTTGAGAGTCGTTATGACCCTTAAATTCACACTAAAGTTAGCTTCCACGCTAATGGACAGACTTAGAGCCTGTTCTCACATACAGCGCTCTGCTTCATAGCGCTATAAAAGAGCGCTTAAAACGCAGCGCTATTTTGTACCTTCGCGTTCACTTGCACAGTGCAGCGTACAGCGCTCCGCGTGACTCCCATTCGCGTTACGCTACATCTCGTGGCAACGTGATGCACTGGGATTCCCACGCCGCCACCACGGTACAAGAGAACCGGGAAGAAAACAATCCCTAGCTTCCTCAACGTCATAGCACACGGAGTCTCTTGATTGCCCAAAAGGGAGCAGCAGGAGCTCAACATTGGCAAGCGCTGTAGCTTCTTAGCAACCGCTTCTTTAACCGCTTCTTAGCAGTGCGTGGAGAAAAAAAAAGAAAAAAAAAACACCGCTGTTTTCCAGTGCTACAGAGCAAAGCGCTTGTCTGTGGGTACCAGCCCGTAGCACTAAGCGACACATGTCAAATCCGTAGTGGGGAATGTACTGGGAGCTATATGAAAGAAAGCGTTTTGGGCATCATAATCGTAAACCCCACGATCTACTGAAACTCACTAACGTGCTCATTGACTGACTTATGATAACGCTTACGAATGCGTACACTTCTTCTAAAGACCGAGTGCTGACGTATTCTTGGTACACAGATTACAAGCTCATAAGGTAGATACACGTGAGGATGTGACAGCGCCACGTCGTGTTAGTAGCATTCACAGGATTATGGCTACCGCTTCCAGCATAATATTTGGCGTCACCACCACGCGAATCTAAAACGATAGATTATTTATACCTCAGTCAACCATTAAAGGGATGGTCACATCCGATTTCGAAACTCTACTGTCATTTTGTTCCTCCTGGACCACTGATCTCTGTATCGAAAATCCCACGCGAGATAGTGACCTAGTTCGACGGTTATTCGACGGCATAGAACAGACGCCAGAGTATACTGGAATTCCCTCTCTGAAAAAAACGAGACAAATATCACTTCCTAAGAACCAGTGAGGGCGTGACCTTTATAGCTCGTTGTCGGTCGTATGGTTCCGCATATGGTATTTAGAAGCAACAAAGCCTCTAGTCACATGACCGGCATATCATGCTTGTCTACTGCTTTGCAGTACCTTTAACATAGGGTAAAGTGGGGCTACTTGAACACGGGCGCAATTTGAGGACAGTTTGGGTTTTTCGCGTGGCATTTTCTTAGCAATATCTTTTCTCGTCTGTGACACCAGGGTGAGCAGAGTCGTTGTCTGGGCTTTGAAGTAACGTTTTGACGTTTTGCACGTGACTTTTTAGAAAGACGTAAGACGCTGTTATGCAGATGTGATCGAGGTAAGAGGGGACTTTTTTTGTCCCATCTTTAACTTTCGCGAGCACTGACTTCCAATTTGCTCATTTCTGCTCCTCTGCTAATAAAATGTGACCTCACCGTTATGATGTTGTGTCATTGCCCTGTGTTTCCATGTGCACTACTCGTCGCTGACCGTTTCGGCTGGCCCAAACAAAAGACAAAATTTAAACCCGGCATTAACTTTTTGATGTCCTCGACTTACCCATAGGGTGGGGTAAGTTGATGAAAATATGTAGCCTGCCATTTTTGGCTCGTACGAAATAAATATGTGGTTTAGCACCACAGTAATCTGGATCATTTCTCAAAGGTTTGGGGATTCAGTTAACGAATTATGGTAAAAAGTCGATTATTCTGACTGCTATTAACAAAGTAGTCCAACTGTCTTCAAAATAGACCACCTTAGCCTATATCATGAAAGTCAGTGAGCAAGTGTTGTGTGGGATCGATTGCTTTGATTGTTGGCAGAACTGTAATCACGAACGCGGATAGCGTCATCAGGCAACAAAAGCTCTGTCTATGAAGTTCACTTATAATCGCATGTCAATTTGTATTAAAATATTTTGTGTGATGACGGCAAGAATCGTAAGAAACTGAACACGAGCGCGAACGACTAGACACGGACAGAGGTAGACAACACTGCACAGTATGTTGCGCCAACAAGCCCAATCGTCCCCCTTATTTTAAGAATGTCCCTGTTGGCGTTCTTCAGTGCCGTTTTGGGCAGACATGTACAAAATACTGCCCAAAAGTATTTAAAATAAAATACTAAAGACTCCGCGTAAAACTCAAGAGTACAAAATACTCAAAACTAAAAGTAATTAGAGTAGAGTATTAAATATTCTAACAAGTATATAAGATACTCTTTAAAGTACTTTAGTATTAGCAGTGAGTAAAACGCGTATTCTGAACGTGGCCGTTCAAACGAAGCTTCATTCATACTTAAGCGTACCCTTTGTTGGAGATATTTTAGGCTTAACGAAGAGACGTCCGTTCCCCATGAAATCAACTTGTTTATTACCCAAATTCTCTTGGCTCGCGTGAGCCTCGCAAGAAATCTAGCTAAATTATTCCGTGCCCTTTCTTCACTTCTTTGCGCTTTCCCCTTTTATTTACAAGGTCAAGTAATGTTTGGTGAACTTCGGTGAACTCAAGTAAACTTTGGTTATATGTTTTGACCCAAAACTTCGTACCCCCCTGTATGTCAGTTCTAGGCTTTCTTCTTAACTTCTGGCGCGTGTTTATGGCTTTGGTGACAAAGGAAATAAATGCCATGATTCTCTTGTTCCTAATCCCATGGGGATTCACCAGACAATATGAATGCGAACCGTTTTATCCAAGCAAGGCCAAACGTGACAAGCCTACGGTACAGGAGGATAAATGACAGATGTGTAAATAAAAAAAAAAAAAAAGTTCCAGTGAGCTGAAAAGCTGGACACTGCGGGGAGGTGTGCTGGATACGGCTTCATGAGGAAGGAAAGTATTTTATGCACTGAGTAGCAAATATTGAAACTGTATTTCAAATACTCTAAAAATCCCTGTTCCAAAAGGTATTGAGTAGTGTACCAAAATACCGGAAAAAGTATTACGTAGTATTGGATGCGGTATATTTGGCTGTTGGACAGCGTACTGTAACAGTATTGTAATGTTGCATTTTGGGTACGTGCTCTGGATACATGTACAAGTGTGGTTTTGAAGAGTCCGCACTGCCTCTACGGTCCAGCTGACCAAGCGTAACGTAAACTTTGCGCAGTGCAGTTGGTACAGGCTCTGCATCACATGTACACTCTTAAAAATGAACTTCACCACATAGCACGCCCCTAGCCAACCATCATCCCGAATGACAACGTTCTCGCCCTATAGATTTGCTGAAAACGGGAGGCGGAGCCTATTTTGTGCCATTATGCACGACACAGAGTAGACTCCGCCTGCCGTTTTAAACAAATCTAGGGCGACAACGTTGTCATTCGGGATGATGGTTGCCTAGGAGCGTGCTATGTGGTGAAGTTCATTTTTAAGAGTGTAGTCCTAACTCTAATGGGCGCATTTAGAGGTCGATAAACCATGCACCGAATCCCTCTTGATTTGTTGCTCCTTGTCCACACGGCTCGTAGGTGTACAGTGTGGGCATGTTTCACTCTCGCCACGACGTATGGCGACAGTTGGACTTCATCATCTTCGCTCTAGTAGTGGCCGAGTTTGTGCTCACCAGCTTCGTTACGGTTGCCTCGGACATGAACAAGAACGCCGGGTTTCTCATGATGAGCTTCATACTTTTGGTTACTTGCCGTACCATCAAGACCTTACAGAAGAGAGTGGTATGATTTTCTTCCTATACTTTGACGGATGGTATAACGCTGCCATTGCGCTCAAATTGACACATGTTTGTGGCTTATTCTTTCTATCCCTGATGACGATCTTCACGTTCCCTTCTGAGGTAACTATCAGAATGAGGACTCTCCACTGTCTGACGATTTCTGAGTCGAAGCGTTCGTCGTTTCATCCTGTTGCGTAGTAAAAACATACATCGCGTAATCTACGCGCGTCACGGTGCTCGTGAGGCTGCGAGACGATCTCGCGTTGCTATTCCCGTCGCTGTAAACTTCGTTTACCCTGTATAGGAAACAAGTCAAATCCACGAACATTCAGTGTTTCTAAAGGCCAACCCGCATGGTGCGTTTTTCTTGCGTAAAATATGAGTTTTCGCGCCCAGCGCGAAATTTCGTACGTCGCAGCTGCTCGTAGCGCGTGTTTCACTGCATCAATGCAGGTTCACGCAGCAGTCAGTTCACGGGCGTCCATAGCAACCAGTCACGGCACAGCAAGTCACTTCTGGTTCCGGCCCAACATCCTACTCCCTTTTCAGCAGTGGCCGTTCTTACGAGAAAGCTGCAGAAGGACATCTCCAAGTACGACTTTCGCTCGTGAGGGTCCATCTTACCTAATGCAAATCAGTTACCAAAGGAACGCACACAAAAACAATAATTACAGGGCGGAGCAAGAAGGAGAGAATGCTGCCAACACTAAAGCACATATACGCCAAACCCGCTGTGCACGCAGCAGCGGGATTTGCGCCGCATGCCGTTTGATAGACGAATTTTTTGACGGTGCGTAGCCATGCAGAGTTTTACGCAGCGCGATATTCACAGAAACACGCGCCATGCAGGCCGGCCTTAGAGGAGTACAGAGGGTGATAAAAAAAATGAAAGTGTGTGTTTCATTTTACCGAACAGCGCGAAAGGTTTTGATGTGTGCAATTTGTTTCCCAGACAACAACTCACATAAACATGGCTCCGCGCGTTCACCCTATCTCACCTCTCCGGGTATAAAGAGGAGAAGTATGATGCCACGTCACCAATGACGTTACAGGGGCAACTTGTTCCGGTTCGCTGGTCAGTGGGGGTCAGCGCCCTGTCCCTTTGCCGCCGTAAACCAGTTTTGCCAGTTCCCACGGAGAAGGAGCGGCCGAATCAGGACAGAACCAAGAGCGATGCTTTTTCAAACCCCGAACAGCCGAGTAACATACGACAACTGAGTAGCAGACCATTTCTCTGGACGAAACAGCGAGCGTCGCCCCTGTCGCGTCAGCGCGAGGTCACAAGCAGATCACGGGCTGGTGCCGCTCTCCACCGCCGCTGCGCACGGTCACTTTTTGCGGCGTACTTTAAATTAAATTTCTGCAATAATTGACTAGGGGGCGAATTAATCCTTATGGAGCATCTTACTGGCCTCCTTAGCAGTTTTATACAAAAGAAAACAGGGTGTAAAAAAGGACCTCTGCGGTACTTTAAGAGACACTTTTCGTGCGCAAAATCCTTTCAACACTAGTAAGACATGCATGCAAACTAGTCGAAAGGACGACGACTCGGTAAAATCATTCTACGAGAGAGATCCTACATTTGAGAGCCTTGTCGCAAACAAGGTCGTAATGGCAAGCTCTTGTAAGCCTACAGAATTGCAGAAAGTAGGAAAAGTCCCCTTCCTCTAGATATAAGATTGTTAGGGATCATCGCTGGAAAACTTGTGGGCTGTACAGCACGCCTAACACGTCCGTGGCACACGACGAGAACAACACACGTGTGCCGTGTGTTCTCCTCGTCCTGTGCTTTACCTCATACTCGAGGTAATGGTAACATAATGTGACCATATTCCACTGACCTCAAGGCCCTCTTGAAGGGGGGGGGGGGGCTGTCAATACATTTCACTTCGTCAATTCCCAGTGCTGTGATGGTTCCCTGCATTTTAATTGGTACACACTAGGAAAAAAAAGTAGATTTTTCTACCCATCTTGGTAGGGCCGTATTGCAACCACATTTCTACTGAAACCAATTTTACCTTTTGGGTTAAACTGCAGAGTAGAAACAAACTACAGAGTAGAAGCTGTCGTTCTACCAGCTTGGGTAGGACATTCTACCTTTTTTTTCTTAGAGCAGACGTGAGAAAGAGGAGCAAGGGAAAGGGACGCCGCCGGTTATACCCGCTGAGGAGAAGGCGCGCGTGGATTGGCCCGAAATGGTAGAAGTACTGTCGTTCTACCAGATTGGGTAGGATCTTTTTTCCTTAGAGTGCACTATCTTTTTTTGGTGTACCTATTGCTTGTGTAGTAACTTTTGAAGTGCGTCTAGCTGAAGACTGATGTAATAGGTGTGTGCGAGTCTCGGGCACGAGCCTATATTCTTGAGCCATATTGTATTGTCTTTTGTACTTCGTTTGCGGCGTGCAGGTTAACCGTCATTACAGTTTGTTTTTTGTACTGCCGAGCGCGCAACACTTCGACCAGAATGTATTTCGTACTGGGTGCTTCATCTCAATTCAGGCAAGCCCCTCCGTCGAGGTCCTTCCATTTTGTTACATATTTTTCGTGTGAAAGCCATATCTTTGTGATGAACATTGGGACAAATTTTGGACTTCAAATCAAAGCGGACGCCGGGAAAAAAAATTGAAGCGCGCACCACAGCGATGATGCCGATGTTTGAGACAACCCTATACGCCCTACGTTCAAGTGACGGGGACGACATTTTTTCTACTCGTTCTCTACATACCGGACTGTAAGAACAAATCGCAAAAACGCCGTAAAGCGCGTTTTTGCGTGAATTTTATGGCCTTCCTGTCGGAGAAGTGGGCATTACATCGAAGTGATTTTTACACTGAAAGATATCCCATCAAGTGCTCTCTCTAAGGGTATGCTGTTAAAGATTGTGAATGATAAAGCTAAGGCGGTATGAGGGAGCAAACCGGGATCACCCTCCAAAAATACGCAGACTTCACGGATCGATTTCTCGAAAACCCCACGCTTTATTTTCTCAAAAAAAAAAATCATTCATTCATCATTTTATTGCCTTTCAAGCGGTATGAATTTTGTAGGGACTAAAAACATTTGACAACCATAGCGGAGAGAAAAGGCGACACATGGTACGCAGTGACATCTCACAGGCGTACGGCTGGATTAATACACCACAGGAATGCACTAACGTCTGTATATCCACTTTACCATTTATTTCCTGCGTTCCCACATGCAAGCGAATAATTCCAAACTGTTTCTTGTACTGTCGGGCGTATCCCCATTTCCGCAGTCACGAAATACCATGGTAAGAGGACACAGGTTGACAGACAAATGTTTAGCTGTTTTACTCTCTGTTCCGCGTACAAAATGTATTTCACATGACAGGTAAAAGGTGGCACTAGACATCACGAGGCTCGTGCGTTTATGATTTCACGAGGCACAAGATCACAAAATTGAAGTAGATGAACTGCATGTATCACGAACCAGCGGGTCTGGACTACGGAATGTTCGGATCCTGAAACCAGGCCCAATTACTCAGGCGGATACATGTCGACGACCCTTCTTGCTAGCATAGATGGGTAGGAATCCATCGAACCGGTAGAGATGTAGGAAGGGAGTTGCCTCAGGACAGAAGCCGCTGATATTTCGAACAGACTATTCTTCTTCTGGGCACCGTCCTCATCATTGGCATGGTATTTAAAGGTTCATGCGAATTGTGGGTCAACAGCCCGGAGGGAAGAAAGGGTCCGTACGGGCTTCTATGGCCGGAGTAAATAAGTAAGAAAGAAAGTAAGTAAGGCCGGGGTTACAGAAAGATGGGAGGTTCACGAACACGTGGACGAAACGGGACAACAGGCAAGAATTGGCAGGCATAGCGAAAGATAAGAAGGTTAGTGGTTACGTCGGGAAAATTCCAGAACGAGCAAAGGTTTTTCTTCTTTTTTAAAAATTTATTTAATACTTGTAAAACAAAGTTGTGGCATGCAATAAAGAAAGCAGTGGCCATGCAGAACATAACAGATGATAATGGAGATAGAAGGGAAAAGCATATTTTATTTGTGAAGTGCCTCTAGGGTGCCTTGTGATTTGTTGATACCGGACGGGTGAAGAGCGTTGAACTTGTATATGAGATAAGACTCCCTATCACGTCTGTCACGTGTGGATATAAACCCGGTTTCTAGAATATATAGTTTAATGTTGTCAAAATTGTGACCAGGAACGTTAAAGTGTTTGGCAACTGCTTTGGGGAGTTTGTTGGACGTGTCGGTTCTGTGTCCGGTAAGGCGGTTGTTCATTTGTTGGCCGGTTTCACCAATGTATTGCATAGAGCAGTCGCCGCATTCAATGCAGTACATTGGAGCTTGTGCATGTGAATGCGTGGTTAACGGGGTGGGTGTAATTGCTCGCAGTGCTTTTGATGGAGTTAGCGTGTTGAACGTGCTTGCATGTTTTGCAGCGCGGGAGGTTGCAGGGTCGTGTTCCCGTGTACGGGGTGCTTGTTTTGCTGATTTTGGCATTGACCAAGGAGTCTGCTAGGTTTTTTGCGCGTCGGTATGTCAACTGTATTGGATGGGTGAATATATTGCTAAGTCGGTCACTGCTTTGGAGGAGGGGCTCTTGCTTCTGTAGAATGGCTTTGATGTTTGGAAGTGCGTTGGAATATCTTGTGATGAAGCTTATTTGGCACACGTCGGGATTTTTTCGGTTTTCCAGAACCTCGTTTCGATCGAGTGTGAGTGCCTTGCAACGGAATTCGGTTAGGAGGGTGTCTGGATAGTCCCTTTGGGCAAGTGTATTGCAGAGTTCGTCAAGCTTCTCAGCGTAATCTGTGTCGTTTGAACAAATTCTGCGCAGTTTTACATTCTGCCCATTAGGAATTCCAACCTTACAGTGACGCGGGTGGTGACTCTTGGAGTGAAGGTATTGTTGTTTGTCAGTTGGCTTTTTGTACAGGGTTGTGGTGAGCTTGCCGTTGTCTAGTGATATTGTGGTGTCGAGGAAGTTAATTAAGTGAGTTGACTGTTGTGATGTGAACTTTATGTTGCTATGCGCGGTGTTCAGTAGATCTAAGAACTTTTGAAATTCATGTTCCCCGTGCTCCCATATTATCAGTATATCATCGATCATCAGTATATCATCGGAGAAAACGCTGACGCAAACACCGTAATAGATATATCACGCTCACTAACCAGCGACGAACTAAAAGTCCTCGCTAGGGGGTTAACATTCTGCCCTACACCCAATTCTCTTAACGAATACGAAATCCACAAAGACATATCAGACTACCGCGCGACGGCTACACCTTAGAGAATTCTTTTCTGATACCAACACAAGAAAACAAAAACGACCTCCGACTACCATCAACCTGGACACCAAATCACGGCCGAGAACCCGGATTAGACCTGTACATTAAACAAGTAAGCAACGACATCCTTCGCGGTATTTCCCAAAGCTCGCGTGGTCACAACCTCACTAAAACACAGCGTGGCACCATCAAAGCGCTAGCTGACAAAGATGATATCATTATGAAACCCGCAGATAAGGATGGGAGTATCGTCATCTGGCCCACAGATAAATATATTTCTGAAGCTCGTAGGCAACTCAACAATACGCAACACTACCTCAAACTGGACCATGATCCAACAAAGGAGTACACGGCGCTAATAACCCATACCATACAGAACGTGATGACCTCAGATATCTCACCCCATCAAACACAGGCGCAGGTCGTTTCTATTTACTGCCCAAAATCCACAAGGTACACGACAACGAGCTGTATACGGCTGACATCCCCGGCAGGCCAATTGTATCTTATAACAACACACCAACAGAAAGACTCTCGAAATTCCTGGACCACTATTTAAACCATATTCCGACAACACTGCCATCGCATGTACAAGACACACCCCACCTCCTCAGAATAATCAGATATAAACAACACTCGCACATTTGGTAGGGACACAATGCTAGCCACGCTGGATGTGACATCACTGTATACTAACATCCCACACAACGACGGAATCACAGCCCTCTGCAATACCCTTTCTACACAAACACCAGAAGACACGGAAACCATACTCGCTCTAATGGACTTGGTCCTTAAACTGAACTACTTCGAGTTCAATGGCGAATACTACCTACAAGTACACGGTACAAGTATGGGCACACCTGTTGCACCCACATACGCAAATATCTTCATGGGGTTCTTAGAAAAAAAAGTTATCAGCGCCCTCTCATTAAAACCCACTGTGTACCTTGGATACATCGATGATATACTGATAATATGGAAACACGGGGAACATGAATTTCAAAAGTTCGTAGATCTACTGAACACCGCGCATAGCAACATAAAGTTCACATCACAACAGTTAACTCACTTAATTAACTTCCTCGACACCACAATATCACTAGACAACGGCAACCTCACCACAACCCAACTGACAAACAACAATACCTTCACTTCAAGAGTCACCAGCCGCGTCACTGTAAGGTTGGAATTCCTAATGGGCAGAGTGTAAGACTACGCAGAGTTTGTTCAAACGACACAGATTACGCTGGGAAGCTTGACGAACTCTGCAGTACACTTGCCCAAAGGGACTATCCAGACTCCCTCCTAACCGAATTCCGTCGCAAGGCACTCACACTCGATGCAAACGAGGTTCTGGAAAACCGAAAAAATCCTGACGCGTGCCAAATAAGCTTCATCGCAAGATATTCCAACGCACTTCCAAACATGAAAGCCATTCTACAGAAGCAAGAGCCACTCCTCCAAAGCAGTGACCGACTTAGCAATATATTCACCCATCCAATACAGGTGACATACCGACGCACAAAAAACCTAGCAGACTCCTTAGTCAATGCCAAAATCAGCAAAACGAGCACCCCGTACACGGGAACACGACCCTGCAACCTCCCGCGCTGCCAAACATGCAAGCACGTTCAACACGCTAACTCCATCAAAAGCACTGCGAGCAATTACACCCACCCCGATAACCACGCGTTCACATGCACAAGCTCCAATGTCATATACTGCATTGAATGCGGCGACTGCTCTATGCAATGCATGGGTCAAACCCGGCCAACAAATGAACAACCGCCTTACCGGACACAGAACCGACACGTCCAACAAACACCCCAAAGCAGTCGCCGAACAGTTTAACGTTCCTGGTCACAATTTTGACAACATTTAGCTATATATTCTAGAAACCGGGTTTAGATCCACACGAGACAGACGTGATAGGGAGTCTTATCTCATATACAAGTTCAACGCTCTTCACCCGTCCGGTATCAACAAATCACAAGGCACCCTAGAAACACTTCACAAATAAAATATGCTTTTCCCTTCTATCTCCATTATCATCTGTTATGTTCTGCGTGGCCACTGCTTTCTTTATTGCGTGCCACAACTTTGTATTACAAATATATATAAAAAAAAAAACTTTGCTCGTTCTGGAATTTTCCCCACGTAACCACTGACCTCCTTATCTTTCGCTATGCTTGCCAATTCTTGCCTGTTGTCCCGTTTCGTCCACGTGTTCGTGAACCTCGCCATTTTTCTGTAACCGGTCTGGAACGTTCACATAATCCCCTCCACACTGTAACAAAGCGGCCATTCACTGCGGCCGTAGAAGCCCGTACGACACCTTTCTTCCCTCCGTGCTGTTGACCCACAATTCCCATGAACCTTTAAAGGTACTATAAAGACAAGCGTTTGCCGGGAGGAATGCACCTCCACCCGATTGGACATTGTGTATGACGTCATGCTCAAACCTCATTGGAGAAAATCGCCGGCAACGTCGTCTGCTGCATGGTCCGCTAGCTGTTTAGCTCCGTGTCCCGCTTGTTTGTGTAATTGGTGTGTGAACCACGTTGTTTCAGGATTGTGTCGAAGTTTTCCAGTGTAGGAGCGGGGAGAAGGGTGCTCAAGTCGCAAAAGTCATGCAGGATTGGGAATCACTGCTTCGCTTCGATGTGTGTAACACGAGAGGAAGGAACCGCTGGTGCACGAGTGAAGGTGCGGCAACAGCACACAAGACATAGTGTTGACCCACACTGTTTTCAGCTGTCACCCAACGAAAAGCAAGGACTGAAGGTATGGTGTGCTGCAGTGACAGAGTGTATGTCATATTATAAACCAACACGTACATTGGGTCTGACTCTGACCATTCAGCCGTGCCACGCTGTCCATCAACAACTAACTCCTGCGAATAACGATAATTTATTGTGAGACGATGGAGAATAACGTGTGTTTATCGTGTACCCTTCTTGAGTGCACACTGTTTGGTCGCATGTGTATATACACATGTGATGTAAACTTCATATCAAAGAAATAGTAAGGTGTGGGAGGCTGAAGAATACTTATATCATAGTTTGATTTTTGATATCATATCATATCATTTTTGATTGCAAGCAACCTGCTGGACAAAGGCCAATGTTACCTGGACAAAATTACCAAAGATGCCCAAACCTGCGAGTAGCGTCCCATTTCACCCCGAATTGTGGGTTCAAAGATAGTACCCAATCCTTGCCCCCCAAATGCAGGAAATTTTTAAATTTCCTGAGCAAAGATTTAACACCAAATATTTCCAAGGCACGCAAAAAGGGTACCGCAATAAACACACGTCATTGTCCATCGTCTCAGAATAAATTATCGTTATTCGCACGAATTAATTGTTGATGGGCGGGGTGGCATCGGGTATAACCTCAATGGTCAGACCATTTTATAATATGAAAAACAGTCTGTCACTGCAGTACACCATACCTGCAATCCTTGCACTTTCATTGGATGACAGCTGAAAACAGTGCGGGTCAACACTGTCTTGTGTGGTGTTCCTGACCTTCACTCGTGTACCAGCGCTTCCTTCCTCTCGTGTTAACCCATCGAAGCGAAGCAGTAAATCCCTATCCTGCATGACTTTTGCGACTCGAGCATCCTTTTCCCCATTCCTACACTCGAAAAATTTGACGCAATCCTGAAACCACGTGTTTCACACACCAATCACACAAACAAGCGGGAGAGCTGCAAACCATGCAGCAGACGACGCTGCCGGCGATTTTCTCCGATGAGGTTTGAGCATGACGTCATACTCAATGTCCAATCGGGTGGAGGTGCATTACTCCTGGCAAACGCTTGTCTATAAAGCACTCGAGGTTGAACCTATGCAATCAGCATGACGTGAGAGTGACAGACTCAAAGGTTCAGCAGAACAAGTAATATGCGCAGGAGTTTACTCCAAGTATTTTTAATTGGTGAACAAAAACGAATTCAAGAATGTCGGGGCGACGCCTAGTGGGAAGAAGTCCTCAATTTGTTAAGCAACCCTGTAAACAAGGAGACCGATAAACAGATGGCTTTCCTGTTTGGGCTTGCAAATACTACCTCTTGAGAAAATGTAACTTGTGCGAAAGAAAATAAACACAAGCCGAATCTTGCACTCAGTAGCTAAACGTCTATACCTGGGCCTTGTTTCAGCATCGTGGCGCTGCTATCGTACGCCGCTTTGTTCGGCCCATAGTCGTGCGCACGACACATTTTCGCCGCCGTACTTGGCGGAGCTTCCAGTGTTGCCAGTAGATTTAAATTTCCATTTTTTCGGGAGCTATAACGTCTATGTCAGAAAATTTTGCGGCATTTTACTCCTGAGGACGTACACAATTCAGGGCACACAAAACATGAGGTTGCACCTCGACTGCTTTATAGTACCTTTAAACACGTCACGCCTAACCCTTTAAATACCATGCCAATGATGAAGACGGTGCCGAGAAGAACAGTCTCTGTTCGAAATATCGGCGGCTTCTGTCCTGAGGCAACTCCCCTCCTTCTTCCTAGCAGGAAGTCTTCATTGTCGGACCCTCTGTTCCATTTCTTATACCACACGTGGGAGGAACGAATGCCTGCGACGGGTCGGACCGTCCCCTACTCCTCCTTTCTTGCTTCTCGTAATGCCGTTATGTCGCTCGGCGGAATTTCCAGCAGGTGCTTTGAGTGATTTCTCTCTTTGACAACATGGACGGAAATCAGCAGGTGTTCGAATAGCTGCCGCAACTGTACACCGCAGGTTGTGTAACCTTGCCATATGTTTCAGGGAACAGCCGACACCATCGCAAGCATTTTTGCCGTGACCACTAGCACAATACAACCATCTCACTACCAACCTGTTCTTCGTCATCTCGTACAGCTGTTACCTATTCTTGAAGTGCGCAGCTGCACCGCCTGAGATGTAGATTAGATGCATGAACACGGGTAGGATTTCTTCCAGGGACTCAACTATCTTGTCCAGGGCTAAAAGTGCGTGCGCCGTGTCGTGGGACATGTCGTCGCTCGCCGTTGCGAAGCTCGTTGTCAACACAGGTGTTGTTGCCGCGCAAGTGAATAAAGACTTTGATCTGTTTTCCACTACCGTCCCTGGACCTCGCGTGATAGATTCACTGACCAGTTTTCGGCAAAATTAAAGTGCAATACGACATGACGTCGTTCGACAAGATGTTTTTCGTTCCAGACGGCGTTCCTCTGGACGTTGCGTATGTGTTCGTGATTGATGTAAACAGCGGTGCACTTCTTGACTTCCGTAAGAAATCGTTGTGCTTTTAGCGTCTTCGTGATGAGGTCTCCATTTTCCCAGACGGCTAGATTAACGTCGTCGTCCCGCTGTATCTTCCATTTCTGCGGGGAAATCTTTTTGGCCCCTGCGCAAAGTGTGCAGTCTTGCGAAAAGCAGGCATCTTGTGGCTCATCACACATAGACATCGTTTTTAGGTCCCCTCCCTTCAGCTGCGCGCATGAAGCACTGTTGATACCTACGATGGCCAAGTCGAACTTCGCACAGTACGAGTACACACACTGATGTTGACGTGGGACTGTCTGCACTAGAGCACTGCACGGGCCTAATTTTCAGGCCCGTGCCCGGCCCAGGCCCGGCTGCTACGGCACGCACCCGGCCCGGGCCACCCGTCTTCTGTAGATTTCCAGCCCGGGCTCGGCCCAGGCCCGACTCCGCCGGCCCGGGCCCAGCCCGTACCCGACTGTTTCCATTCTCAGGCCCGGTCCCAGTCCGCCTCTGCTCTGTGCTCTCGAGGCCCCGAGGCGTATTTCGATTTACTAAAGAGCACAGCGTAGCGAGAAAAAGGACGCAGCTAATTGGTAGAGAGTGAGGAGGTACACTCGAACGGAGCGGCTGTGTTTCTCTGCCTGCAAGCCGCTCGTGAAGCGAAGGTGAAGCGAAGGACGCTCCTTCTGTTGCCCAAATCGCCCAACTCCTTTCGTCTTGTCGGCAAACGTCTCAGCGCGCCCGCCACACCAATCGTCCCCATATGTGTGTGAGTGCACGTGTGAAATCCAGACCCATTACACGAAATAAGCATGTAGAGGAGGTGGTGTTCCCCTACACAGAGTCCTGACCGGCGATGATGGAATGTCCCATCGGGCAGATGTGCGTGGCCTCACGCTAGGACGGTGCCGGTAGAACTGGCTGCCAGGCGCAGTAGCGCGCGGCAGCAGGGGCGCGTCATCGTCGTCTTCCACGGGCCGCCATAAGCATGACCCCACATAAAAAAGTGATAGGTCTCAGATGAGAATGCCATGATATCCCATACCCAATGGAAAAAATGACATGAAAATTCAGCTGTCCAATCTCGTGTAATAGGTTCGCGTACATGCCCGACCATGGCCGGCGTTGTCAAGCCCGTAGCCGACCCGGGCACGATGGGTGAAGCCCTAGCCCGGCCCAAGCCCGCATAAAAAACGCAAAGCCCGGCCCAGCCCGGCTCGCGGGCCGTGCCGGGCCGGGCTCGGGCTTTCGGGTAAGCCGGGGCCCGTGCAGTGCTCTAGTCTGCACCCACTCTGGCCGGAGTGTATAAAACTTCGTCATTCCCATCTTGATACACGGATGAGCGCTTTTAAACAGGTTAAAGGTTTCACGTATGGTGCGTGTCATAAACCTTTTCGTCACATCAACTCTCTCGCCGTCTTCCAGTACGTGGATAACATCCTTTTTGTTAGGGCTTTGGACAGTACAGTCCATCTCGTCTTGGAGATGGTATTTCAGCGCAGTAACTACGTCAGCTTCGCTAACAGGGTATCCCGCGTACTTCTCAGGCATTGCCCACACACGGTGCTTCGCCCTTAGAGCTCTTGATTTCTCTATGACGTATTTTGTGGCTTCTGGGATTAGTCTCAGCGGGTCTTTCTTTGTCATGCTTTCGTCAAGAAGTGTTAGGAGTAGACACCGCTGTTGATGCGAGGTGCACTTGTGGTACGTGCTCCTGATATTTTGTGCGTAGGTAGAGCAGCTCCAACAACTTGCATCGGACGTCGCAGGCTCATCCACATTAAATGCCTCACTGATTTTGCGGCTTATTGTCTTGCTTAATGCGTCGCCAACTTCTTTCTTTTTACACGAAACGTACGACGCTACTCGTTCTCGTTTTACTGCCGTTGGCTTCCGCAGTGGAGTGACATCAATATTCACAGTGGAAATACTCTCGTTAATTTCAGCAACAATTTCTGCGCTCTGAACGTACACTGCGTCTGGTGGAGATGTAGGAGGAGACCACTGAGAAAGTTCACCTATATCTGAACGGAAATCCCTTGCGCAGTTCTTGCACAACTGGTCTTCTTCATTGACTGCACCACTGCCATCCGAGCCGAGGGCTTGCTTCAGTGCATTGATGTCGAGGCATGAAACAGATACGAAGCCGCACTGCTTATTGTAGATCCTCCTACGATGTCGTCGTGTGTAATCCGCACAGTAGACACGTTCCGTACTGTGGACGAGTCGAGATATGGTACCATATCGAACAGGGACACGGATTGGTTTGGAGCCTTCACTTTGGACACAACCAAGAACACAAATTATTTTCAGCTGGGCCCGCTCCCCTGGTGATTAGTAGCCACAAGGTAAGCTGGCAAGGTCATATTCGTTAGCACGTCTACGAAGCACACAGGAAAGGAAGTGTTTGGTTGTAAAGTACAGCAATCCGGCGACAGACCAATTGAAAGCGACTTCCCAAGACGTGGCTTTGGAAGCCGGACGTGTGTTCCTCAAAGATGCGTTGATGCGTGATAGGTGGATGAATGCAAAGCGAAGCGAAATTCAAGGAAAGCCGGAAGGCTGGCAGCATCATCTTGGCCTTTTAGCGTGAGATCTCATTTAGTTAAAAAATATAAACACGCCTACACGGTGACGGTGCAAGAAACTGCTAAGGATTATTCTCCTGCATGTGGGAACGCAGGAAATAAACGGTAACGTGGATATACACACGTTAGCGCACGCCTGTGGTGTATTAATCCAGCCGTACGCCTGTGAGATGTCACTGCGTACCATGTGTCGCCTTTTCGCTCCGCTATGGTTGTCAAATGTTTTTAGTCCCTACAAAATTTATACCGCTTGAAAGGCAATAGAATGATGCATGAATGATTATTTTTTTTTCGAGAAAATAAAGCGTTGGGTTTTCGAGAAATCAATCCGTGAAGTCGGCGTATTTTTCGAGGATGATCCCGGTTTTTCTCCCTCATGCTGCCTTAGCTTTATCATTCACAATCTTTAACAGCACACCGTTAGAAAGAGCACCTAATGAGCTATCTTTCAGTGTAAAAATTACTTCGGTCTAATGCCCACTTCTTCGACAGGAAGACCATAAAATTCACGCAAAAACGCGATTTACGGCGTTTTTGCGATTTATTCTTAAGCCAACGGGCGGCAGTAGGTATCGGGCTATGCCACAGAGTTAAAGTCCGGTATGTAGAGAACGAGTAGGAAAAATGTCGTTCCCGTCACTTGAACGTAAGGCGTATAGGGTTGTCTCAAACTTCGGCCCGAGTACTCGCTGATGAGGCACCGTCGTGCGCGCTTCAATTTTTTTTTTCGGCATCCGCTCTGATTTGAAGTCCGAAATTTGTACCAATGCTCATCACAAAGATGTGGCTTTCACACAAAAAATATCTAACAAAATCGAAGGACCTCGACGGACGGACTTGCACGAATTGAGATACCCACAAAGTATCATAGGGATGACTTATTAGAGGACTCATCACAATATTCCATTCGCTAGATTCTAGAAACATCTGATCCGGAAGAGGGCAACGTGGGAGTAGAAATCCTTGGTTTTCCACATTGTTTTTCGATTCGGGGATCGTTCCAGCCAAAAGTGGGACAAAACTGGCTGTCTGGGGGGCTGGTGGGACCGCGGGACCACTACCGCAAAAGCGGGATTGTCCTGCCTAAATGGTGCCGTCTGGTCACAATATGTTAACATCAAGTCAACACCAGCTAGCTTGCCTACTCCTGTGATGTTCTCCGACAGGCTTGTCAGCTCTATTAGTCGCCTCAGGGGAGCTCGCATGTAGGACGCAGAGAAACAACGAATGTTCCTAATGGTCTTCCCGTGCACATCGACTTGATTCCCCAACATCATTCCCACCTCGGATTATTACAATCACAAGTGTTACGCAATACGTTGTCGACTTCCGTTCTTCTATACCTTGTAAACAGCCTAACAATGTGATACAATGGCCGAATGGAGACAGCGTCGTCGTTATACTTGGCAGGCAACTACCGATGCGAAGACATAATTGACGAAATATGAGCACGCTCACGCTGTGAAGTGTCGATGACGAAAGCTGTGTACAATAAGTTGCAGGTAGCGTGGAGTTCACCAATAATCCTTGTCATGTGACTGAGCAAATTCATTGGAGACACTTACATCGACTGTGCCTGTGGGGTAAAATTCTTGTCAGTCACAGAATGTCAATCCTATAGACCACTTTGCTGTTTGGAAACAAAAGGATTCATCTGCCCATGCGCGGGGTTGGTGTGGGTGGAACACAAGGAACGCAGCGTGCGAATACTTTCCGTAAGTGCGACATTGGCAGTGTTGCACTATAACCCGCTTTCCGCTGCGCATTGACAACTGGACAGCCTAATATTTTCGCCGGGCCAGTTCACTGCTGATACTGTGCAACATACAACTCATTGAAAGAATAGATATTACCTCACCCTAGGCGAGCTGTTTGATCGGGGCGTTTCTGAAAACAGCGCTAATTTGCTACCGTACACCAATTCATGTTAGCATCGTTTATTTGTACACAGGTATCGTGGGGGAATCAGGGAATCTCTCCTTTTAACTGCACCGATCAAACGATTTCTTTGTTCTGCTTTTCGCGGAAAGAAAAGTGATTTCGCCAGCCTTTTTCCATCAGTTTGTGTACCCGAAGGATACACGGCTTTATGGCATGCCCACTTTGCATGAAAACAGCGATCATTCCAATTGAAAACTGCAGCTGTTTTGCCCCGCACCCAATATTACGCAACTGAAACACGGACGCTTGATTCTGAATGTGGCCGGTTTCTTTTTAACTGACTTTCATGCAGAGCTAGGCGTTGCCTGTGCTCACATGTGCCTTGGTCGTCCCAGGTGATGTACGTGTGGCTGTGGGACATGATGGATGGTCTTCTCAACCGGAGGTTATTTTTCGCCTACGATATCAGCTGGGCCTACATCACGGCAGAAGACGAAGCGATGGCTAGGGTCAACCGCTATGTTCACTCCGTAGTGGTTGCCAAGCAGGTCAGAGACTTGTGCAGGAAGAACAAACTGGAGGTAAACAATGGTGACGTCATGGGATGTGCGTTACGTAAAATTGAATGATGTATGTATATGTAACGATGTATACTTTATTTCGTTTTGATCGAATACGTAGTCTGTTAAAATATGAACATGCGCAGGCAGTTCTTTCTTCTTTCATGCGCAGGCAGTTACAAAGCTGCTTGCAAAATACCCGTTTCTCCTAGATTCGGGTATTATTCGAAATATTCGGCTACGTGGCCGTATTTCGCGAACTCATTCTGTGTGTTAACGATCGAGTCGTCGCGCAACTCCTATTAAATTATATACGCAACAAATTTGATCAATATAATTCTTTACACATAGCATGACGTTTGAATGGAACCAATATATCTGCACTTCGTAAGAAATATCCTCGACAGCACATGTGGCAAACTACAAGAAATATTCACTTCCCCAATGGCCTACCAAATCCTCCGAAGGAAATTTTGTTGATTACTGTGGGACTCAACCGGACCAGCCTTTACAAAAAAGTGTTTGTTTATCAGCATAGTGTTCTAATTCACCAAGAGACACTTCTTTACACGCTGCTAAGACACAAGATCTGCATGCTTGGCCGAACCAATAGCCTGGGAAGCGGTAAACTGCATAGCGGCCGCCACCATCATATTTTGGAGGTTATTGTCAGTTATTACTGAACACATAGGTTAGTCTAACTGTATTTGTGCCGAAATGCTGCACGTGCCGCAAGGTAAGACCGCAGCTCCTTTTGACCACTTGTCTTGACCACTTGGTGTTCGAAATTACTGTGACGTGATTGTCATGTTAAAGAACACGAGGTCACTTGGGGATCTGGAAGCTCATATGACAGACCTTCAAACACAACACATGGAATACGTTATCGCCCATTTCTTCTATTCCGGCTTCGTTCTGCCGTTCAGGCGAAAACAGGTTAAGAAAATAAAGGAAATGTAGATGTTTCTTTTATGATATTCAAAACTGTGTGCGTCAAATATGTATTTTGGGACTACGTTTTTTTTTTGCAACTTTTGGCAGTTTTTGAGCGTGTGCAATAAAGCACCTGATTGAGCGTGCAGCTCGAGCAGGAAATTCCATAGCCATCACAAGATTGGGGTCGGACGTGCATTCTTTGACTGCCGTTAGCAATCTGTTTGTCTGCGACGTGGTAGACTTCCACTGATCCCCTGCAACAGTGTCTTCAGACCAAAATACACACGATTGCACTCTTAGAAAAAAAAAAGGTTAATGGACCGTTAAAGTGGTATCAACATGGCCAAAAACTGCACCCATCTTGTAACGCAGTCTATGAAAAGAGTTTCCATAAACTATTTCTGCCCAAGCTTTTTTCACTGCGACGCAGTTTCATTTACAAAACCGCTGCCGCGGCGAGAGGTTCGAGCCAACACCCCCTAGCTAGAGAAGGCATCTTCATAGCTCTGTGATGTCACCACATCTCGTCCGACGGGAATAGAACATCGCGTCTGCTTGTTGTAGTAGTGTTAGGCAGAGATGCTATTTCGAAGACTAATTAACCGAAGCGAACCAGCGTGTACTTCCGAGGAATCGGATTTTACTATAGTATTTGTGCTCATAGCATACGAAATAATTGCGTATACGGTGGCAAGGCCAGCTTACATCTTCTTTTGCTACGAGTGTACGAAAGCACAAACGAAGGTAAGTTGTATAGCTTCGACTTCAAACACATTCACTTGTGTGTATGAGTGAGCAAAAATGTAAGAGTGAAAGGAGGATGAGAGAGAGTGTGGCTGGTTTGTCAGTTCAGATGACGCACCCTTGGAAGTCGCTGGGGAGGTGTGTTAGCTTAGCTCAATTGGTAGAGCCCTGGACCGGTAATCCACAAGATGTGGGTTCGAGTCCTACAGCTGGCTAACCTTTTCAGTGACTTTCATCTTTCACCGTTAATTTCTTATGCAATTTGAGGCTTTGTATGTATTTGTCCTTTCTATGTTGTTCCAGCCTCTGAGCATCAGTTCACTAATGCCCTATCATGTTCGCCGTTGCACGTTGGTTCGTCCGTAATCCCAATGTGCTCTAGTTCCCGGAATTTCCTTAGAGCATCTGCCTCTGGTTCGGATGTCCCGTCATTCCTTAAGACGCAAATCTCAGTGGTCGTAGAAGGTTCTGCATAACCACTTATGTTCTGAGAAGGTCCCTGAAATGCCCATCCGAACGCAGTGCGGATGGCTACCAGCTTCTCGTCGGTCGGGTGCCTCTTTACTTCTCCCGTCAGGAGCTTCCACATTTCGTCGCTACCTATGAGCAACCCCATGCTGACCACACAGTGCACGTTCGGGAACACAACGTCGTCCGTAATGAAATGTCCTTGTCGACGTAGTGAATTCATGAAATCTTCATTAGCGGGGATCTCGGCCAAACTCTGACAGATAAACGGAATTGTGGTATGGCACGTATCACATAGTCCACCGGACGATATTGACTTCGGAGGCGAAGCTCAACCACTTTTCCAAAGTGCACCTTTTTAGTTTGAGCCTCGCTAGCGAAAGTGTTCAGCGATAGTTTGCTTTCTCCTACAACCCTCAGTTTCAGCTTCCGAGCGACGTCGCCTCGAATTAAGGTACGTTGACTGCGTCCATCGATGCCATCACGTTAACCATCGAAGTTGTTTCTGCTTCTTTCTTCATTGCAGTACCCCTTGAAGGGTCGCACTTGACAGAGGCGTGCCTGTTTCCGCAATGGCTACAGATAAACTTTGTGCGACAGTCTTTGGTGCAATGACCTCTCTTCGTGCATCGGAAGCACCGCATGTCTTTCGACAACCTCTTAAGTTTCTCGTCCATGGGGAGCATTATTGGGCAGACTAGAGTGTTGTGGCGAGTTGAAGAGCAGAACAAGCACACTGGGCTTCTTTCTACGGACGCTTGCACGACAGCCCCCCGTAGGAATAATCTTTCTCCTCAACCCTTTCTGGTGATCTGGTGATCCCATAGCGAGAAAATGATATTCGACCACCATCTGCACAGGAATCGACGAGAGCAGAATGTCCACCATCATGAACGCGTAGCAACGTGAGCCCATTCACGTTAGCTTAGACGTGATCCGATAACAAACGGATTTCTGAGACGCCCTTGGTAAAGACGAATGATGGTAAAGCTCGCAGCTTCGACATGTACCCTCGCTCAATCAGACAGGTGTCTCCAAATCGCGTCGTCATAACAAGACTTGGTGGCTTGGAGTCCACGCGTCGCTGCAGCTGCTCGCCCTTTCAGCGTCGTGTTTAAATACTGAAACTTTTCTGTCTTGTCGACCACTGTCATGCAATGCCGTTCTGAATTGCTCCTAAAAAGGGTAACCGTTCCGTCAACTGTCTACCAAAGGTATTCAGTAGTAGCTTGGGAAGCTTGACACCTGCCTGCACTTGTTGAATAATCTGTGACCTTGCAGAAGACTGTGTTTCCGGTGGAACTAAAGCAGTGTGACTCTCCGAAAGTTGGAGGTCGCTCAACCGTGTCTGCAGTTCGCCGTTTGCATTGCATGCCAATTCTTCGTAGTGGAAGACCGCTTCATACTCCACTGGCCGGTCCTGGTTCTTCCTTCAGAAGTGGCTCGATTTCTTCATTTGTCGTCTTTAAGTCATTATTGCTTGCTTCCAGTCGAGCGAGAATTCCACTCAAAGCGCCCTTGCTTACATTTATGTCCTGCAGAAGCTGCTTGACCTCCTGTACCAGGCGGGTTATCTGTAGAGTCGGGAATCCCGAGGCCTCTTCACGATCCGAGATTTCGGGGTTTAAAAATTCTAATCCCGGGATCCTGGGACGGGTCCAGAATTTTCAGCAATGGGTTTCATAGTCATATTTCCAGGGGTCATTACACGTGGCAGACACTGTCTAAAGCTGCAAAACAGGAAGCTGTTGCTTTGGTTTTCAATGTTTTTTTAAGGTTCATCAACTTTCTCGCGCAAGCAAAGCGACCTTAAAGTCTCAGTCGTGAGCCCTAGCTCTGTCGCCATCACCACTGCCTCGTTGCTAAAAAAACGCTCTCAGGAAACACAGAACGTCAACGGAACTGTCAAGGCGTGATCGAACTTTCGTGCAAAGGTTTCCTGCCGAGCTGAAAATTATATCCGATTCCACGCTGGTCGGAACAGTTGATCGGAGGCAGAAAGTTGCTTCTTCAAGAAGGGGTTCTCTTCCTCCACCCTGCCGAATGCGTTCACACGACGCTGATACCATCATTATTGCGTTGTCCAACCTTTTCTTGAGGTTATTAGAATCAGACACTGGTGCAGTTGCTTCCTGGATATCGTCTGCCTCTCGCTCGACAGGTGATGCAGAGAATCTTGATGTAGATTCTTCCTGGTATTCATTAAGCTGTTGCGATAAACATGCGGAGAGCGTCGTAGGTGACGGTCTTGAAAGACTTATCCAGAAGGTGTTCCACGTGATAGTCGTAAGACGGATCCTGCAATATTCTCAGAACCGAAGATGCCATCGTTCGTCGTCGAGATAAGCGCGTCCTTCAGTAGCCGCGCAAATGCATCCTCCTGATCATTTAGCGATTCGAACACAAATTTAATTGTGGCGTCTGCTCCCAAAAGGTTGGCATCGCGACGCGCCTCGACAGTCAGGTGGACGGGTTTCGAGCACACGACTACGTTGGTTATGGACGCGATATCTGAGTTTGAAAGTTCACTTCTGGACCCTATGTCAACGAGTGCTTTCCTGATGCTGCCCCGTACTTTCAGGAAGCGCTCAAGCATCGCAAAAAGGGAGTTCCACCTCGTATTAGAGTCCAAAACTAATCCCTGTTCTTTCACACGATCTTGAGTAATGTGAGCTCGTAAGATGTAGTTGCTTTTCTGCAATCTCTTGAAACGCATGAACGCAGGATGCAACCACATTAGAGATTGGGTGACTGCGGCTGGACCTTTACTACGTCATTCATTATGCTCATCCGCTCGTCCTCTGGGTCAGGTTCCGACTCCGAACCGCTACTTTTCTCCTCTCCTTCGTCCCCCGCGTGAAACATGTTCGCTGGCAGAGCGTACAAGGTGTCTGTGATTGCTAGATGGAGTCCATAGTTGATGTTGCAATGGCTCCAAAATTTTTCCAACCTTAACCATTACGGACGCTCCATCCGTGGTAGCGCCAACAACATCTGTGCCAAGTGTGACGCCGAAATCCAGCTGCCTGTTACGAATGGCGTCCACGCATTGTTCTGCAGACATTGCGTACCTGATGTCGATGGAACGCTTCCCTTTGTGGCGTCTGCGTTCGCGGACCTCACTCGTAGGTTTATATGATGCAGCAAATGCGTATGGAGGCCTTTCATCGAGGCACCAAGAGTCTATCCCATCTCTTACATTTCGCCGATCCTCCACCTGCTGCACGTAAGTAGTAGTACCACACACTGCTACTATCATTACATTTTGATTCAACTTCGAAGTACAGAACGGCGGACATTTTCACGCTTCGACCAGTTACTGGCGATGTAAGCACAACACGCGGACGCTCGGCTTGAGTCGGCGAGACAGTCTGACGCCTGTACAGCTGCTTGCACCAGCTCAAGAAAGAGAGAACCGTGCGCTGGCCGGTCCCTCGCCTCGAAGGCAACGACTGTAAGCTCTTGCTTTGCGCTGGCAGCTTTTTGAGGGCTGAAGCTTGAAAGAGTGAATCAACCGGAACCATCGTTTTCATCAAACTACCTCCTGCGGCTCCTGCACAGCGCCTGCAAGTTGAAGCCATAGGGGCTGCTTTTGATATCCCGAAATCCTGGAATTTTCGGTCAGAAAATCCCGGGACTTCGGGATCGAGAAATCGTCCAGGATCCTAGGACATCGGGATCCCGGGTTCCCAACTCTCAATCCCGAGCCATTTTTGCAGTCCCGGGATTTCGGAATTTTCACGGGATTTCGGAATTTTCTGAATCATATTTCGAGCCACTGCAGTACAGACGGCTACGAAATTGAGCAACTCGGTGTACTTTGTAATAGTGTTTTGGTAAAATGCGTTGACCGCCCCCGACCCGCTGCCAGCTGCGCCGTCAACAATGACGGCAGCATCGGACCCGCTTCCCGCACGACACCGAAAACCTAGACCCACCAACCGCAACAACGTGCAGGTGCCCAACCCGCGGGTGCCATACAGGACTCTATACTCCAAGTGACTCTATACTCTATAGTCCAATTGCCTCAAGTCACTATATCGGCGTTTTGTTCGCAGTTTGCCAATTCTACCTTTTAGTAGTATAGTTTAATACGGCATAATAACGGTGCCTGTATAAGAACCATACGCCATAAGAACCATACTGCATAACGACATCCTTTTTCTAATCCAAGATGGCCGATTCTAAGCCAACACAATCCACTTGTAATCCATCACAATCCAATCCGAAGCCATCTGATTGGCCGCCATTAGCCCCGCCCACTTCACGTTGATTGGTCCGCGCGAAGCCCCACTGATATTTGATTAGCTGACCGTAGCTCCACTCCTTTATGCTAATTAGTTGGCTTGGCTCCGCCCAGTTCACGCTGAATGGCCCGTGCTAAGCCTTGACTGATCATTGATTGGTTGACTGTAGCTCCGCCCCTTTATGCTAATTACTCGGCTCTGCACACTTCACGCTGATTGGTGCATGCGTATCACTGAGCACAGCTCCGCCCCTTTATGCTAATTAACCGGCTCCGCTGATTGGTCCATTCCAAGCCTACTGATCACTCTCCACATTTTGCAAACTTTCTAAGCCCTCTGATTGGCCGTCTCCAATTTAAGCCTACCGATTGGCCCATTCTAAGTCCACTGACTAAGTGGGCCATCACCCCTCACCCCTGCCATCACCCCCCCCCCCCCCGCTGAACATAGCCTTCATTAGCGCCCGCCAGATGGCAGCGGCCCCGCTGCGGCTTTATCTCAGATGTTCTTACCCATCTCTTCATGCCGATTGGCCAGCGCTAAGCCCACCATAATGGCTAGCGGGTCCTGATTGGCCTACTGAACACAGCCTTCACCCGCGTCAGCCAGACGGTGCGCGGATCGCTCGGCGGTGGCTTCAGATGGTCCTAACTCAATTGGGTATCTCTATCTCAGATAGCTCTACGAGAACAAACAGACAGGGAAAAAATACCTTTCAACGTTTATTGAGTACATGTTTGAGGAAAAGCATGGCGGTCTTGCAGAGGTTGATTCCTTTGATGCTGGGCATGGTTCCGCGGAAGTGACGGATCATGTAGACGTCTCCGGGACAGCGGCTAAGAAAAATTTCATCCTCCGTGAGTTGGCACTTCCACGTGCACTGGATATCTTCGTAGCTGTCGCTCACGTCCAGCGAGTGAAGGCACGTACGCAGCGATCCAGTAGCTTTCCTGTCCAGGTTAATGCCGGACCACATAGGTACCACGTGCCACTCCCTGATGGCTAAGATGTCGCCGGGCATTCGTGCGCCTACGTGTGCTTATCCTTCTCCAGCTTGATGCTCGCCGTGCAGTTGCCGGCGTCCAGCGCCAGCGCGCATGAAAGCGAAAAGAGCAAAAGCAGCGAAAAGAGAACGAGATGGTGTACATGCACTGTTTCTTTCCCACTATTGACACCTGTTCGTGCGATACGCTAGCGTGCTTGAATAGGGTATCGCGGTACGTATGATGGAGGAGGTGTTTGCGTACAATGTTCCCCTTTACCTCTTGCAATTTGTTTCCCCCCGGCTAATTTGATGGAATACATTTTGGCTTTCAAGCATATTACTTCCTCGATGGGTATGCTACCCGTTTCACTTTTGAACGCGCTAAGCCAACCGCGGTTCCTCTCGCTGTACAGCGGATGATCACGATCGAAGGAAGACAAGTCTAAATGGTCGTCGGCGATCGCACGTAACTGATCTTCGTAGTCCTTGCAGAATAGGCCGAGGCAACGCGTCTGGCAACATTGTCCTCGATGTAGGGACGCAGGAATGCTGCCTGACGAAATTTTAGAATTCGGTGAATTTTCGTCACCCGCATGCCGAATCTACAATAGAGCACGAGCAGCGCGTAATGAACGACCTCCTCGACCTTGTCCTTGCACGTGAGCAGCAGCTTTTTGCTGTTCGCCGGCTGATATAACTCTTCGAGGAGCCCCCGCTGAAATGGTGAGAGCCATTCCTTCGGGACGACCGCCTTCTCAGGAGCCAGGGGGAAGTACCGCGTCAGCGCGTGGATAGATTTTGGATACTCCAAGTCGCACACGTACACGTATCCCACGTCCGAATCCGTGGGGTGACGCACAAAATCGACGGAGCTAAAATCCTCGACCCATTCGAAATCGCCGACGGGGAGGTGCTTTATCATACTGAATCCGTAAAGATTGTTGCAATCTATGTACGATATGGTACACCTCCTCGTTATCAGAATCGTAGCCACTGCACAGCGGGTTGTTCGCCCGTAAATGATGCCTGCTCGCCTGACAGAGTCCGCCTCTAACGCCCGATTCGATGGTCCGGCACATGTCCTCGTCAATGATCAGCTCCAATTTTGCCCGCGGGTAATTTAGAGCGCATTGCCACGAATAGGATGCCAGAAAAACGCAATGAAGGAATTCCAATCCGCGCGCGTCGTAGCACAGGTGCAGGAAGTGCTGCATTACGTCAGCATGTAACAGGGCATCCGTTTTCAGGTACAATGCATTACAATCCCTCAGATTCGAGCATCCAAATCGTTCAAATACGTGCAGCGCGTACTGATAGTCTTCGTCGCTTATATCCTCCCCCGTCAGATTCGAAAGGCGGATTTTGCTGGCAGAGCCAATTCGTCGTATACTGCGAACGAGCTAACGTGGCTGTACGGGAATACACCTTTACGAAGCAAAATTTCGTAGTCGTCTCCAAATACCTGCTTCAGGCATTGGAACCCCCCCATAGATTTGACCCAAGGCCCCCCATGGATTTGACGGTTTCCACAAGCTCTCCCAGCGACGAATTTAGGTACTGCATGGTATCTCTGAATAGGAAGGTGCCAATTTCGAACGATCGGATTTTTCCATGGAACTGGCCACGATGAAGGGAGCTCGCTTCCACCTGAGAAGGTGAAATTCTTGCAGCAGCCCGGCCAAATCGTAGGCCAGATTGTGCACCATGATGGGCAGTTTTTCCCGCGTCGTGCTCGCCAAGTTACAGTGGTTGCACAGCGTCGCGATGTAATTTGTCTCGCCGGCAGTATAACGCTTGGAATGGTCGTGGTGCCGGACACGGGGTAGATCTTGCGCGAACACCCGCCCGCAGTAAGCGCAGTGGGTGGCAGCTCTGTGCCGCGCTCGTTGCTCATAATTCAGCACCATTTCCGCGGGGCAGGCGTTCAGGGCGATCATCTCGTCCCGTATTTCCATCAAAGCTCTGACGCACTGCCTCGCGGATTCTTCACCGTGGTGCGTCCTGATGCGCATCACCTTGCGTGAAGTGAATCGTGAGTGCGCACGAGCACAGCGCAGAAGCTAGAGGTGACGTGACGCTGCATGCCAACACGACTGGGCACGAGTACGCTCTCCGTGTCCAACGCGACGACGTAGTTATACTCCTGCCTGTACTGTATTTTAGTAAATTCTCGTAAAGTTTTTGCCCGGTTCGCAAAATTCCAATATAGTTTCGTTTACGTCCGCGCACAGGCGATGATGTTTCGCCATGCTCTCTTCCTTCAGGAAAGAGCGCGTGCAACGCTCGCATACGAAACGCCTGTTGTCTCTCATCAGTAACCACTCGAGAGACTTGATTCCGAAAAAAATGTTCATCTATAGCCAATAAGTGAATTTTCTTTTCATACTCGAGTTTTGGAGGTCGCGACACGTGCACTCCCTGATCGACGTACTCGTATACGTACACGGCTATCTTGTTTTTGTCTTCAAATTCATCCAGATCAGAGTAGGAAACGGGGAAGCGACTAGGCCACCAGTGCTCCGCGGCATAGTTTTCACATTTTTTCCACGAATTCCTTTCCTGCGGGTGCAGCAGAGCGAGCGTATTGTATTTAAAACACTCACCCTCCTTACGTGCCGGTAAATTAATACTCGTCAGCACGTTCCTGCGTTTAGCCAAATGATCGGGAAGTGCCCCTTTGCATCCGAATTTTTTAGTTTTCACCGCGGAAATACATATTTGAACGTTTTGGACGTCGGTGGACACGAACCCACTCCCTTCCCGCTGATAATTTTCGACACGCCCTGTGGACTCCTGAATCACGTCCATTAGGGTATTCGCGACGGCTCCGTCGCTGTGGACTTCGCGAGCAAACGCCATAAACTGGGCTATGTGCGCGGTTATCTACCCACGAGTCTTCTTTAACATTAAAACATCCGAACAAATACAAAACCTAAAGGGTATTCTTTGCGCTCTCAATATAGCGAGCATATCGTGAAAGTGACTCCTTAAATATTGTCGCAAATCCTCTACTCCGTGATCGTGAACAGATGCCAATAGCATGAATCTTTTGGCGATGCCTCTAAATGCGGTGTCAGTCTGGAAGAAGGGCAGGAAGGATGTATTCACGTCGGGGGGCGATCGCGTCACGTGAGCAGACAGTGTAGGAGGTGCGCCGTCCCGAGAATCGTCATCCGATTCATCCTCGATATCATGAGGATCAAAAAAGCAGAAGACACACCGAGGCACTGAAAATAAATGTGTCCGTAAGAAACGTGCAAGAAGTAAAGGGAATAACTTACTTGTGAAGCGAGTGAAAACAGACTGTTCCCCCCTGAGGCGATCGCGCGGCTTATAAACCAGCATCCACGCTACATGCGCCTACACGTCGGGGCTCGCTTCTTTCCACACAGTCATAAATCATGTCACCTCGAGGATGAGGCCACGTTGGGGCCATCTGTTTAATATCAGAACGCGCGCATCTGCAATGAGAACTCTATGGTGAGCTTTGTTTTACCACCGTCGAAGAAAATGTTGTGTCAAGGTAATGTAAATAGGCCTTCTCCGAGAAATTGGGTCACCTTGAGGATGAGTCGGCTGCATGTTCCAACACGTTGGGGCCACCTGTTTTATAGCAAAATGCGCTTCATGGTCAAAATGAGTTTATACTATAGAACGGTGAGCTTTGTTTTATCACAGTCGAAAAAATATTGCGTATCTTTCAAGGTAATGTAAATAGGTCTCCTCCGAGAAATTGGGTCACCTTGAGACAAGCCCCAACAAGACGGTGCCGTCTGTTTTATACCAAAAACGCACTTCCACCCATTGTGGCGGACCCTAGCGGGAAAAAAATTTGCATCAAGGTGATGTAAATAGGCCTTCTCCGAGAAACTGGGTCACCTCGTAAATCATGTTTTCCGAGGCCGCGCGTATTAAAACCAAAAGTAAGCAGTGATCACACCATGCTATGCGAAGAAAAAAAATATCCCTATGAGCCCACCTCACCACCTGCTCATTGCCGAAACAAGCACCAAGAACAAAGGGTTCGCTTATGCAGTTTCCAAGAAGTTCCAAATGTCCTTCGCGCGCGCGCGCGCATCATATATCACATGCTGTTCCCGCGTGATTGTGTAAACAGAATCCCACCCTTGCGCTCCTCCAGGGGTGCTTTATATAAAAGTTGCGATATATACAACTCATTTGAGGTCTGTGAAGCTACTTCCGTCGGTCGACTCCCGGTGAAGCGCACAACGAGAAAGGTATGTTTCACTATTGTCTTCAAGATGAGGAAAGTTAGGTAATAATTGTCCTAATTTTCAGTTCATTTGGCGTGCGTAGAAACTTGCACTGAGAGATATGTCATCTATTTTCGAGAAGCTGGATAAACTAAAGAAACCCGGTGATGGGGACATTCAGAAAATGAGCATTGTTCCGAACAACGAAAAGCTCGACGTGCTGGACTTACGCAAAGTTGATACTATGTACGGGGAGTCCGTGTACATGGAACTCCGACAACGATAAACTCGTAAAGGTGTACCTACCCAGTCGTTTTAAGCGACTCAGATGATTTGCAAGAAATGCGAGAATTACCAGATCTGAAACTAGAGAAGGAGAGATACAGGGATGGTAAGAGTCTCATCGCCCGACATTATATTTACTCACGCGAAGTGACCGCAAGACCAGCGAAAGTCCGCGTTCCATATGTAATTAGCAGTAAAATAAAAATACACGTATTTCTGATTTTAAGAGAAAAAAATGTTGCATTGTTGTGATGGATTAGGAATATAGGCTTATATGATGGGAAGCTCTATTGATAGAATGATATGATAGGGAGCTATGGCGCGTATTCATTGACTAAGCAAGTATAGTTTGTGGGGAGCTATAGAGAATAAAGGACACCACACTTTTTTAAGCGACAAACAACTTTTCTAGCAGCTTTATTGATTTTAGGTCATTAGCGGCGAGATTATCGGAAAACAGGGATAGAATGCTCTTCAGTGGTTTCCCTTTCGCCAACAATGTCGCCACGATACAACAGTACACACCACACATTGGAGAATACAGGCTTTGAATACAGACATCATTATATTCGTCGACGGTGAGGCGTTTCAACTCGGGTTCGATGGGTGGCAATCCGAAGGAATCAGATGAGGTCATCCTTCATTTTCGCGTACAGAATCCAGTGCTCCCCAGCTTGCTGTCGCCGATCGATGTTCACCATGATTATACCCGGTCTATCCAGCGCGGGCAGACGGTCGTCTCGAGCGTATACACCACGGAAGAGCGCCGAAGTGTAATCGTTGTACTTCAGGAGTCTCTCGATACCTTGCTCGAACATCGCTAATCCAGTGTGACGTTCCTGTTCTTATCGATGGACATAATTCGCACACTCCCGGACAGTATCAATACGGTCATGGGTTCGACCAAGGCACGTCGGAACTTGAGTTGCAGACGAACGTTTCCACGCCTGATCGGTGACAGGTGGACGGAGGATTGATTGGTATCCAGGTCGTAGTACAGTAGGAACTTGCTTCCAACATAGTGGTCGTATTCGTAGGAGACGTGCTTCTCACACAGCTGCTCCAAGAGGTTGAAGTAGCTTCGGTCGGTGGTTCAGGTTATTGTTGAAGTCGAACGTGTCTGTTTGCTTCGTCCCCTTCAGGGTGAGCGTCGCCGACTCAATGTCTCAGTTCACAAATCGGTTCGGGTCCCGATTGAATGCCCCCTGGTAGGCTAGGGTGGGCACGAATGCGACCACCACCTTAGACCGGTATCTTCTCTGGAAATAAATCTTCCAGGCACGCATCCAGGTTGCCAACTAATAGCGAACGAGTACGCGATTCACTTCTGGCCAGTGTGTACAGGGCCTTGCGCTGCTGCAATTCTGTTTCGGGCCCGAGGAATAGGCTGGGAGACACGGTGATTTTCTTTATGTACAAGGTGGCACTCATGATTTCCACTTTATGTGTGTGCTGCTCCTGATTGCTCTTCATAATGCGGAATTCGTCGGAGCCTTGATAAAAAAGAAGCCTAATTTCCACTCCCGATATGAGTAGCTTAGGCTGCAGGAAAATGTCCGAGTTGATCTTGGAAACCAAGTCGATGGTCTTGCCGCCACGTGTGAGGTTGTATCGTTCGGTCGGTCCACGAGCGCGAATGTTGGTTTGCGATTGACGCACTTCTTGCGTGTACAGACCCGCTTTATGCACAGTATTTTGCTTCATGGTGCTGGCGTGAAGCAAAATATCCAGGTAGCTTCTATAGCTATACAAATCATTATTCGTAATCATGGTCTGATTAAAAGAAGACGGCTACGTTCTTGAAAAGCGAGCTGGCGAACGCGTTGACAGGGTAGACCTCGTCGTAGGTCGTCCGATCGCCAGCGTGTTTCCGGTAGCGAACCATCACGTACGATGCGGACTTTCGTCACTATGTACGCGGAGTTCAAATCGAGATAGTGATGCCCCAAATTTGAAAGCTGGAACTCTATGACGGGGGATATGTCAGCGACCGGGTAGAATACCTCATATTCCCCCTTCAGTATATGCCACTGCGTTCCGGATACGGAAAATAACTGTGTTTCCGACTTATCCAACATAGGAGTGTCGGGATGTACGACGTGTCCATCTCGCAACTAAATTGTGGCCGCGCAACCGGCGTGATTTATGCTGTCGAAGACGTCCGGTTTTCTCCTCTTTCTTCGCCCGCCGGCCCCTCCGAGGTCTCGGAGAATTTCGTGGCCCGTATCTTTCGCCGATCTTTTAAGCGCACTTCGGAAAGAGTCTCCCTCTGACAGATTTTTGGCCAGGCGCTTAGCGGCCGCAACAGCCGTCTTTTTTAAGTAGGGCGATACGCGTTTAAAGAGTGGAATAGCAAAACGCCCGAGCTGATAAAAGAAATTGCCTCCCCTCTGGTACAGGTGCAACCTGTATACCGTCGGAACGCCAAATCCGTAGATTGGTATCGCTTTAGTGCGCATGCTTAAAGTGCAGCGTCAGCGTCGATCTACCACGATTTTGTAGCGGTAGCTTGCGACCCGTGTCGTCGCGTATAGAGACTGTGATTGAGGAAATTTCGCGCTGCACTAACTTAAAGTACTGAACGGGAAGAAAGCTGAAACTGAGTTGTTCTTTCGTTCTATCGTGTACAAATGGAATTAATTTCAGTATCGGATGCCGCCCGTTTCCCACTATGGAGGGCATGACGAGATCCGTGTATATCATAATACAGTTAATGGGAAGATCTATGGTCACTTCGTCGACGCCCGTATCGTTTTCGGTAAATATGGTTTTTGCGCCGAAACCCAGTAGGTTCGCAAAGTAATCGGATAATGTAAGCGACACGTTTTCCCGCAAGCTCAACGAACACTTCCTCGCCCATTCATCGTACGTGAGGGAAGCCTCCGGCTGCAGACGCTCATGGATGGCGCTCACGAGAGCTTCGGGTGTTTCGTAGTAATTTGGTGGAAGTGAAATGCGCCGATTTTCTGTCTCTCGAGTGTTTATGTGGATGCGGTACGTCTTCACTATGGGGTTACACGTTTTGCGCTTTCGGGATCCTTCAACGTGGACGTGCTTCACCTGAATGAGGCCCAAGTTGAGTTGAAATTCTCTGGGAGAGAGAGCGAGTAAGTGTTGTCTTTGTATTCCACCCTTGATTCTGTATCGTTCGTCGCTCTGAAGAATTCGTTGAACGTGTCGGTAATTAGCGATCGGGGTTCTAAAATTAGATCGTTATTGATCACCATCACCCGGCGAACTCGCATCATAACGGCTCTTTCCTCCGCCAGCGGTAACACGTTTGTGACAGCGCATACTCTACTGCCCTCCGGGTGATCTCCATTGATGTCGACGATTCCAAAGGCGAGATGCGGCGGTCTGTCGATTAATTTCACCGAGCGCACGCGCGACGGTAGTAAGCCCACTCTATCCCATATTCGGGGAATATTTTATTCAATAGCATATCCGTGTCTTCGAACGTGAACTGTTTTGTTTGCCACTTCTCCGTTCATAGCGTTATCAGGTTATCCGGCGCTTGGTTCACGTTCAGGAAGCTGTTGGGAATGGAAAATCCCTCTAGACCGATGACGTACGAATCATCCAGGTGTAGCGGCTTATCTAACGGATCGTGAAGTCATTCAGCGTGTTGGACGGGTGCAGGTCCATGCTGGCGTTCGAGAGCAGATACACGTAAAATTCATTTTCTGACATCGCTGGCGGGCACCCAAGAATCGTGATCTTTGGCGTATCCGAACCAACGAACCAAGTAGTGCAATACCCCGTTAATTTTCTTCTTTCTAATTACTGCGGATATGAGTCGCTTATCGTACGAGGAAAGATGGTGGACGGGCTGCAGCTCCTGCTCGTAGAATGATCCCAGTATTTCTTTTCCCGTCGAATCTTTCAGGTACACTACGGGTGGATCGGTCTTTCTCGTTGGCGACACCTCGAACACTTCGGCCGTCCACCTTTGATCGTAGCCTTTGGCGAACACGCCGCGATCTAACGCGAGCCTCACGTGGTCCCCTGCTTTATACTTGCTCTCGCGCGGGGTCGTCTTACGATTCAATCTGCTGAACAGAGCTACTTCATTTCCGGCGTTCACGTTTTTCGGCTTTTCGCCCGTGACGGAGTGTACCGAGTCGTTATAGTCGGCCACTATCTTCGGCAGCGCGTTGATATAATTAAACTTCCCCGTACTAGTGAAATACCAAGCTATTCTTTCTCTAATTGTTCTCTGCACGCGTTCACAGGAGGCCGCTTTCATTTCGCTTTGCGTGCTATAGTGATTTAGTAGCGACTGAAAATACTGACGAACGGGGGAACCCCAAAATTCGCTCCCGCGATCCGTGAGCAGATTCTTCGGAATTCCATGACGGAAAACTCGTTGGAAAGCTTTCTTTACGTCTTGCGGGCGCTTTGTGCGAATGGAGACCATGTACAGGTACCTCGATAGCGTACCTATGACCGTTAAGATGTACCTGAAGCCCTTGTTAAATTTCTGATATTTACGCATATGCAGAAGGTCTGCCTGATACAAATCCCGCACGTTAGTTGATGATGGAGCGCCGCTTAAATTTTTTCTTCACTGGCTTGTGAAGGGTGTAAGCATCTTCTTTTTTCAGATTCTGCGCGCGTGAGCTTCGTGAGTACCGATCCACTCCACCTAACCCTTTCTCCTTGATCTTTCTATAGGGCCCCATATTTGCTCCAGCGAGCAATTCGGTGTATTTTCAGAGCGCTTATATTTTTCGATACTTGTTTTGTACCAGCTGGGTTTCTTTATGAGCGCGCTACGACGTGCTAAGTAGCTCAGGAGAGCCACAATGTTTGAGCGATTGATTCGCTTCCCTCTATATACTAGCACATTATCCACGTGCCAGGTGAAAACTTTCTTCAATTCTTTTAGCACGCATTTCGCGCGTGCTTTATCAACGCCGGAGGGTAGAAGATTAAAATTGAATTGATTGGGTTCCGGTTCGGGCTCCGAATGGACAGGTTCCAGAGGAGGAGGAGGATGGTAGTGAGCGCGCTTCAGCAAGTAATAGAGGCCCAAGCAGCAAAATGTACTGAAAGTCGGGTAGATGGAAGGCCTTGAACAGACTTGTGAAACTAAGGAACATCGATAAGACACATACCGTCCACCCCTATTGCACTCGACTTTCAGTATATTGTGCTGCTTGGGAGTTTCCAGTATTTTGCCCACTTTTACATCGTCCGAATCGTTAGATTTCCGAACTTCACCTATTTCTATTCTATGAGCCATGACCAATGGCTTTAGATATCGCTCGCCCGGCGACTGCCGCCACGAGACTTGATAGCCCTGAGAGGAGCAGTGGAAGTATGGGAATGAGACCACCTCGTTGTTGCCTAATATATTTCTGCCTGGGGCACTTAAGCGAGGAAGCGGAGGATTTTTTTGTGTTTCTTCAGGTTTTTATGAAGTTCAGTTGAAAGTGGGATATTTCCGCATAGAATGTTCAGACAGATTTCCGAAAGGATTCGAATGTCGTCGCAGCTGAGCTCTTTAAGTAACTCTGCGCGGTGCGTCGGTTTGCTGGCGGCCAATACTTTGAGGAGCGTGAGATGTCTTCTAAGATCGGCCGTCATTTCGCGGGCGTAAACTGGAACTGCCGGTCGTGCTGTAAAATACCCGTTCACAGGCTACGAGAGGGAGGTGTTTGCGAGTGAAGATCCACAACTAAATAACCGTGCGCCTTCTCCGTCGCCTGGTTATATGCGTCGAGAAAATAGGAGGACCCCTGTTTCCCGAATACTTGATGTCCGAAGGTTTCGATCTGTTGTACGGACCGAGCGTTCCGGAACAATATGATATAACTGGCGTTCAGCGATATCGTTCGAAAAGCGGCGTCGTGAGAGAACAAGGCTTGTGTGATCAGGATCATGGACGCATTCTTATGGTGGCTACTGCGTACATACAACGACTCTACCTCCGATAGAACCACCTTTTCCGTAATTTGATTGTCAATAACTATGAGAGTGGGATACCGCTCATCCCAATCTGCGGGTATCCTGTCCATAAACTTCACACCGTCGAAATCCTTTTCCCAGCCGGCTGCATACTTTCGTACGTAGAGTATCTTCTGCGGTGGAATGCTAAATAACTCGGGGTGTGTCATTATATTCTCCGTGAGCACCGTCTTCCCACACATGGACGCGCCGGAGATGAGAATTCGAGCAGGGTGCTGGAACTGCATGCGCATCGTGGAATAACTTGAGCAGACTGTGTAGCGAGGTGTGATGCATCTTTATTTTCATCCATAGCTCCTAGCGCGATTGATGATCGTCTCCAGGACTCTTATTTCTTCCTGACATAGTTCCTGAAGCTTGCGTAGTGATGGCTCCCTGTAAGCCGACAGGTACTCGTCCAAGATTTCGCGTATGATCTCCCGCAACTTGTTTGTGGTGATACGGGAGCGCAATATGTGGCAGCACATCTCAACGGTTCTCTCGCTCGTGTGACGCTTCGAAACGGAACCGCGCAGAGTTGATGCACCTGAGTCGCGCCATCTGGTGGCACGAGGTAAGTTTGTTTGTTCTCGTAGAGCTATCTGAGATAGAGATACCCAATTGGGTTAGGACCATCTGAAGCCACCGCCGAGCGATCCGCGTACCATCTGGCTGGCGCCAGTGAAGGCTATGTTCAGTAGGCCAATCAGGACCCGCTAGCCATTATGGTGGGCTTAGCGCTGGCCAATCGGCATGAAGAGATGGGTAAGTTTGAACATCTGAGATAAAGCCGCAGCGGGGCCGCTGCCATCTGGCGGGCGCTAATGAAGGCTATGTTCAGCGGGCTTAGTCAGTGGGCTTAGAACGGGCCAATCAGAGGGCTTAGAAAGTTTGCAAAATGTGGAGAGTGATCAGTAGTTTTGGAATGGACCAATCAGCTGAGCCGGTTAATTAGCATAAAGGGGGCGGAGCTGTCCTCAGCGATGCGCATGCACCAATCAGCGTGAAGTGGGCAGAGCCGAGTAATTAGCATAAAGGGGCGGAGCTACAGTCAACCAATCAATGATCAGTCAAGGCTTAGCACGGGCCATTCAGCGTGAACTGGGCGGAGCCAAGCCAACTAATTAGCGTAAAGGAGCGGTGCTACGATCAGCTAATCAAAGATCAGTGGGGCTTGGCACGGACCAATCAACGTGAAGTGGGCGGGGCTAATGGCAGCTGATCAGATGGCTTTGGATTAGCTTGTGATGGATTACAAGTGGATTGTGTTGGCTTAGAATTGGATTAGAATCGGCCATCTTGGATTAGAAAAAGGATGTTATACAGTACGGTTCTTATGCCATATGGTTCTTATACAGGCACCGTTATTATGCCGTATTAAACTATACTACTCCTTTTCCTGAAAGAAAACATTCTAAAATTCGCAGTGAAAGCACATTGATAAAATAGTGATGGCGAAATGGTTACATCTTATTCTTATTTTTTTTTTGTGCTATGCTAATGTCACCCTTTTTTATTCATCTGCATTTCACTGTTGTACGTGTAAAGAAAGCGAAATAAAAAAGGAACGGAAAGAAATGAAACACTAAACGGTTTACAACACCGTCGCTGCGTGCTATCACATTGTACAAAAATTAACACACGACCTGAGAAAGCACGGAGCGTCGAGGGTGGTGTCCTCCACCTCGGAGCGAACTTGTGCAAATACTGGCTGCCGAACTGAAGGTCCGTTCAGCTTCTGCGCTAGAAGAAACGACGGCGAGCAAATATCTGTACGCACGTGTAGGCAGCGGTCCTCTGCCACCTCCAGTCATAAAAAGTGCAATTTCCTTACGAAGGAGTGAGTCAATGCCTGATGGCCTACAGGTGTTGATTTTCCTGTCGTTATTGCTTCCATGAAATCCGGGGATTTTCCGGAAGAAATCCCGGGACTTCGGGACGTTAAAAATTTATCGGGATCCCGGGATTCGGGATATCCTAATTGACAACCCTAGTCGTGCATTCTATTAGGAATGCTTTACCATCAGATGTCAACAGGGGCCCTGTAAACTCTAGACTTGTACAAATTTACATATATTCATGCCATCAGATTTTCGTTGCTTGCTTGCTGCAAGTTTTTCTCGTTGCTTTTGCCTACTGAGGAATTTGCGATACACCCTGTTCTTCCGTCATATCAAGTCAGTGTTGCAGATTTGGCTGCTCAAATCGGATTTAAATCAAATTCGCATTTTTTCTGAAGGTAGCAAATCAAATCCAAATCAAGTGCGGATTTAATTTTGACACGTTAAATCAAATCCTTTTAAATCCGGATTTGTTTTTCCGAACTTAAAACAAATCCGCTTTTAAATCCGGATTTATCGAATCTTTTGACAAATCCAGGAGCCAAAATTCGTGCAGTAGCATTACTAGACCTATAACCGTGTCTATCCAAATTACTAATACTGCAGTATTCACTAAACCACGATTAAATAACAGCGTGACGTGGCACAAAGAGCAATAAATTTCGTCTGATTGACGAGGATATAAAGGACCAACCTATCAATCCGCTGGCCGAAATTTTATTCATATTTTAGGACATAAATTTTTTAGTTTAGAAACGCATTTTCGGTTACGCATGCTCGGCGTGTACCGGACTATCAGTTACCACGTATCAGCCTGTGTCAGGGGCGGATCCAGACGCTCGGTTTGAGGGGGGGGGGGGCGGTTTCTTTGTCGGAGCGCGTAGTGGGGGAGGGAGGAGAGGGAAATTCAATGTATAAAGTGACGTTTTGGGGGGCGATTGGGGGGAGCAATTTGGCGAGCTGCTTCTACTTACAGCCGTCTGCTCGCTATACCACAGGAGCTGTACAAATATCTACACCATTCGATAGAGAAGAGTTAGCGGTTCTAATGAATCTGCCTTCAAGGGAATGCGTGTATGCTCATGAACAATAAAAGTTCGAAATCATACATATTTTGCCGGAAGTGCTGTGTTCGGGAATTTTTTCGTAGCTCAACTTTAAAGTACGAGTCACGAGACTTTTTCCGCGTGCTGTCTTAAACCCATAGTTTTTATCAGCCAAATTTGAAGGATGTGGTAAAACAAGAAGCGCGTTGCTATGAGGTCAAAGTTGGGAAAAAATTCGAACCAACATTCGCCGCCGCAACCTTCCGCCTCTCCATATCGGAAATGGTTCATCGGATGAAGCTCGAAACTGTTGTATTTGTCATCAATCGAGATGCTAACATATATTTTTTTCATGGAAATTAAAACTTGTCAATTTCCCAACCTTGTCGATTTAAATGGGAACTACCCAAGAGTGGACAGAAGGCGACCTCACTGTGTCACCTCTAGCGTTCGCACGCCCCGTGCGGGCAACGGACATGCCGAGCGTGCTCCCTCTTAATGGTTGAAGACGCGCAGCCATTTCGGCTCGTTGGGATCGTTGAATGTGGATGTTGTATTTCACGCGCGACCAGCCGCCGCACGATTAGCTGGAAGCTAACACCGGCCGCGTTTTGGAGGGCATGAGTACTTCCCCCAGAGCTAGGCAGTCCCGAGCATTGCCCGAGCCCAGAGCCGCGTCGGCCTGCAGTGTGATGGCATTAGATTCCTCCTCACGAAAAAAGCTCGTCCTCCGTCATTTAATTCCCCGTTGGCTCAGACGGCTCTCCTCGCCGGCGCGTAGCCGACAGCTGGCCACTCCGCCGCGCGGAATTCCGCAATGCGAGTAAAAGAGGGGCGCAAAGGGAAGCCCAACGACAATACGTGTAATGAATGAATGAGTTGAGTTGAAGGCATCCAGAAAGAAAATAGTAAAACTTTATCGATAATCAGCCGCACTTTCTGTTGCATTGCCAACACGTAATTCGCTAAGTGCCCTTAAATATTTGTGTTACACCAAAATAGAAAAAGTTATACTGATAAAAGTGTATTGAATCGTAGATGACTCTGGGAGGGGCGGTGCACAACCCCTATCTTCATCATCACGTATCGTGTTGGTGTTGACTCGGGCTTCACGGGGCATGAACAGTGTGGAGTTGGTAGGTACGGTACACCTTCCCAAAAGCGGATTTTGAATCGGGAACATCCTCGTCATTTAGCACCCGGCGAACACGACTGCGTGAAGGAATTCCTATCGCGGGACTAGGCTCAGCTACGCCCAAAAACACACGCCTACGTCGAGTTCTACCATCAGTACTGAAAAGACCACAGGTCGTTGGTTACTAGACCCTGGGGGTCACAATTAAATGGATCGTTAATAAATCGTGGGACATGTTACGAATACTTATACTAAACATGTAGCCCATGGGTCTATTTTAATGCTGCCGTTTCGGTGCTTTGTAAAAATTTTCCTCGCGCAGTACAGACTGTTGTAATCAAGGAAAATTGCAGAGTATGCGAGGAAGAGTGGCACATCTTGCCATGATTGTCCGTGGGAGTAGGAAAGGCTTGCCTTCCTGAAATCACGAAATGATAGGATGTGATATATTTACTGTTCGTTTCTACTTTGTTTTGACGTGAATGCGTGTACCTATATGCGTTCAGTATGATGGCGAAGACCAAGAATTTCGCGACATGATTTGGCAAGCTTGAAAGGGGTCGTGCTTGAAGACTCAGCTAGAGGTCCATGGGAAAGGTGCCGTCCAATCGATAAAATAACGTTAAGTTGCGTTCAAAGAACTGCACGTGGTGTTCCCTCGGTGCGGTGAGGGGAAGTGATTGGAACAAAACGGCTACTCCTGTCGCTCTGGAGAGAGGACGGTGGTAGTGCGTGTGCAGATTTCAGACAAGGTCACATCAATTCGCTTAGAATGCGAAAGGGCGCTTCGCTCAATTTCAAATCCATGCATCTTCTGAGGGAGCTTGGCGAAATCCACGCGCAAATCCGCTGAAAAAGAGGCCATTCAATCGAAATCCAAATCATTCGTGGAAAATGCGATTGAATCCAAATCCAAATCGTACCTGGAATATACGATTGAATCCAAATCTCAATCATTAGTGGAAAATGCGATTCAATCCAAATCCAAATCCTGCCCATATTTTTTGCGCAAATCAACTCGCAAATCAAATCCGCCAGCCCTCCGATGGATTTAAATCCGGATCTAAGTCAAATTCGTGGATTCAAATCCGCAACACTGATCAAGATAAGCAGCTCTTGAATCATCAAAGGCTTCTATATCTTTTTATTGAGTTAACCGTTTATCACGAAATGACTCTTGATAGAAGTTAAAAAAAACTAAAGAAACTGTTGATATGCTACATTGACATCAGCCTGTAATATTTGTTGATGCGAACCACCTAGCAATTACTAACATGGAGAAAAAATGTCAAGACAAGCACACATGGATGGCCCGATGATCAAACACATGTACTGATTACTGACTTGTTTCACAAAATCTGTACCAGGCATTCCAACAACTACATGTAGACGAGGAAGGCAGGTAGAGTGCAGGCAGCGACCATAATAGGATATGTGCAGTGTTTGGTGGGGTAGGTCACACTGACCAAAAGAACCGATGAACACCTACAGGTCTGGCGAAGCAACAGTGATAACGACATTAGAAGACCTCTGTAGAAATTAGAACAAGGATCCAGGTTCTCTAATGGAGAAAGTAATCTCATGCAAACGAGCAACCAAAGTGCCAGCGCAACGCCTATAGGTAAAAAATAGTGGGACCCCGAGATAGCCAAGGCCGTCCAAGAGAGGAAAGACGCTTGTGCTAAATATCGGAAAGCAAACTCGTCAGGTACACCAGGGCCTACCGTGAAGCAACTCTGGGAAGGTTACCCGGGGAAAATAGGACAGCAGCCACATTGATACAGCAAAAAATTAAAAGAAGTTGATGCTGAGTTCATAAGGGAGATAGAGAAGAACGGGAAAAGTGGCCCACAAAAATTCTGGCAATACATCAAACAGGTAACCAAGAGATCTAGCCGGAAAGTAGTTTTAAAGAACGAAGAGACAGGAGAGGTACTTGAAGATACATCGACCTACATCACACAGTGGCTGCAGTGCCAATTTGGCTCAAGTGAAGGAGGTAGCCAAACAGTAGCAAAAACTGAAGAAATAACAATGCTGGAGCTAGAATCTGCCATAAATCTGTGTGTAAACCTGCATGCTAGCGCTGGTCTTGACAATATCCCAGCTAGTGTAGTGAGATCCATGGGGCCAAAAATGAAACAGGGTACTAAAATGGTTGAACAGGATAATGGAGAGGAAACAAATCCCCGAAAGCTAGTCCAAGACCAAGATCAGCTTGATCTACAAGGGCAAAGGACCCAAAGATAACCTTGACAACTACAGATCAGTCTCCGTGACATCGATCTTTGTACAGAGTATTTGCCCATGTGATACGAGCAAGACTGCTTCATTGGATGGAAGAGTAAAATGTCCTCAGTGAGATGCTGAACGGTTTCAGGAGTGGAAGACAAGATCTTCGTCCTGACCCAGATAATAGAAATAGAAAGAAAAAAAACAGGCTGCATTCTTAGATATCAGAAAGGCCTATGATTCGGTGGACCACTCCAGGCTTTGGCAAACTCTGAGGAACAAAAATGTAGATCCAGGTTCATGCGCCGTACTAGCCGTAACCTATGCTAAAACAGATCTTGGTGAACTGGGAGGCCCGACTCACAAGCGCAGTCTCACTCATCAAAGGGGTCGAGCAAGGCTACCCTATCTCACCCCTCCTGTTTAATCTATACATCTCCAGGCCGTTTAGTCTCAGGTTACAAGGCGTATTTAACCTCTAAATAGAGGTATGGGGCATGTAACATCTACAATATTGTGAAATCTACGTCTATATAGAGGTTACACGCCGCTAAAAGGTACCGAGTTAAGAGTGTGGCTCCACCGGCACGCTCTGTTTTTACCGGTTATATCAGCAAGCAGTCTCATAAACATGGGACTATGTCCCATATCGGAGTCATATATCGGAGGAGGAGGCGGCAAGCCGACATCAGAAAACTGCAAACGTGCCTTTCGTGCCTAATAAACATATCCCCTCCCCCCTTTTTCTAAAATTTCGTCGCGTATGTTCCTGTCATTGAACTGAACCTACTATATTACGCGGCGTAGGAATTTTTTGGGCCGAACACGAGGTACTAGATAGCATGCACCAATCGCGTTTGGAGGTATATTCATTTCAAGGTTTCCCCCGATATTTCCTAGTTGTCATAAATTTTCCCTTTGCTGAAAACATTCCATTACATTTTCTCAACAGTACCTTTTCAAGCTCTTTCATCGTACCCCGTCTGCACTGTCGAGCAAGCGTTTCGTTTTCTGTTCTCATTTTGTCATAGTCAAACTGCAGTGACTGAAGCACATCGTTCATTGTTGTTATTTTGCCGTTCACGTTACTGATTTCAGACTTGTGCTGTCGTATGTCTGACCAAATCCCTCTCTCAAGAGTCTCTGGACTATTTCATTTCCTTTTTAATTCCTCTTTTAAAACAGCTGCGGCAACAGCCAGGTTTAGACCACAACATTTAGCAGGAAAACTACACGGTACTATACTGCAGGAAGAGCAGGAGTTCGGAAGTACCTGCAAAAGTAGTAGTGCGACTGTTGAATAGCACATGCTGCTGCCACAAGCTAAGTGTATTCCTTCCAGGATCGCAGGCGGCTTTTGTAGTGTTGCGACGTAGTCCAGAGGAGGTAGCCAATCACATGTGCCTTGGCATCACCTCTCCTCAATTAAGATGATGAGCTGGTATCGTGCCCGATGTGAAGGATGATAGCAGGAGCGATATGCGGCCACCTAGATTACTGCAGAAAGAGAGAGATTATACGACTGTTCAATAGCACATGCTGCCGCCGCAAGCTAATTAAGTGTCAATGACGATTCAGTATGGTCAGTGGGGATTCGCACATATTGACTCATTTTTCAAACACGATAACTTTGAAATTAGCATGTCAGCTGCCCACATAGCTGACCACCATTCCATATGCTATAACTTGTGCTTACGGGGTTTGGAGAGTCCTTGTGAAGTCTTAGGCCTAGCCGAGAACACGCATCACTCTCGTGATTCGGATCACGTAGTAGAGCAGTGTAATAATAAGAATAATAATTGTGGTTTTACGTCGCGAGACAACTGTAATCGTGAGCGACGCCACCGTGGTCGATCTGCAGGTTAACTTTATCCACCTGGGGTTTCATGAACGTACGCTAACATCTCAACACACGGCATACCGTACTTAACGCCTCCCGCGGAAGACGGCTCGCAGTGTAATAGTATTCATGACGTACCACTCCTTTGATAAATATGCATAACTGTGTGTGCAGGCGCTCAAGAATGTGATTGACATTCAACAAAAATACCCAAACATCGAGGTTGCCACGAAGACTCGCCAGGCGGCACGGCGAGTTCTTAACAAAGCTCTGGAAGGACTTCGGCAACTTCACGAGGGAGGACTTCTTGAAGATAGGCAATACGCTATGCTATTCGAGGTGAGAACCATTTTGCGAGCAGGAGCTGGACATACGAGCACATCACAGCGGTTTCACGCTATGACTAAAAGAATCTGTGAAGCGCTTGGTGTAACAACATGCTTGCCAGATTACCGAACCAAACCGGTGCAAAAACAAACAAACAAACTCTCTAGAGCACTTCTAGAGGAGCAGCGGCAAATGCGGGCAGCCATGTGATGCCGCTTGTAGTCAAGGGTATCATGGTCTGGAGAGAGCGCACGTGGCGGTACTTCAGTTGCAAAGTGTAAGCTGTGAGTGGCGACGAAAAGATTACTCCTGTCGCAGCCTGTTTCGCGTCTCGTGACACGCTGTCGTTCATTCTTCCGCACCGAGCGGGACGAGAAATCTAGTCTATTCACCTGTGGCTGGATAATGAAAGGGCGAGGGACTACATACCCGTCATTGAGTAATCTCTACAGCATGGCTTTACCGGTAAAGCCTCCGACTGATTGTCCCAACAACAAACCTCTGTCGTTCTACTTCGAATCCAACGGTATTTCCCAAACAACAGAGAAACGGGCCTCCCCAGTCAATGGGATGAACTGACTTACGAAATCATATGAGCTCATCATATGAACTCATCCTAAGAACCGAGCTGAAGCGGAAAATTCGAATTCTAGTTCTCACTCAGCCCCTAAATCAACAGGACCGCTTGTTCCATACAAATTCGAGAAGCATGACCTCTTGAGCTGAGCTCCGATGAGCTGAGATGATCGTGTGACTGGATTATTCGATATTCGGCGGGAAGGAATAGTGAAGCATGGGGAAAGAATGCAACTCTGAATCTCTTGCAGGAAGCTTGTCGCCAGCCAGTACCTCCAAGCTCAGTAGCAAGTTTAGTAGTGCAAGGCAATGATCCGTTGAACTCAGTGGGTAGCACACAGTAGAGCAGCCCACAGATACCCCTTAGCTCCAAGTAGATCAAGCTTCCAGACGAAAATCGCAATATTGAAGCAGTTACAAGGCCACCGACTTGCCAAGCTGACACCAACAGGATCCAAACGTTGACGTGGCTGACCCTTCATGCTGTCAACCGCGCCAGTATAAGGGAGAAGGTCAGGATGCGTTATTCCACCAAGTGTTTAATAGATTTCGAAAGGCAACAACAGTAACGCCTGCGAGACCCACGCTTTGGTGTAGTATGCCAACAACACTCAAAAGGCTGCCTATTCTTGTTGGAGGCGTTGCATGGCGTTGCTGGCGAAATCATGAGAAGACATTATGGCATACTGGTTTGGTCTTTTTACAACCTGGTAGCCACTTATTGATGACCGCTTAAGCTGCTAATTGTGCCACTCGACCACGGGGAAAAGCGATCAGTACGTCAACAGTAAGCAAACGGAAATGTTTGAGGTCGGGAATCGTGGGTATCTTAAATAACACACTGTTATTGCAGAAAAAAGTTCGAAAAATTCTAACAGGAAAATTATTAAATGCACGTATGCGCTATATGCATTAAATTATGTCTTAATTGTGTATCACCCCAAGGTCACGATCAACGTGATATAATATATTTGGGCTATAAGCAGTGTAAGTACTCAAGCCATACCGTATAGATTTACACGTGCACATGCTCTTGATCACTTCATCTTACACGAAGATGCTAAACAGTGTCTGCTGGAGACATCAGGCAATGAAGGTTCTGTATTATCATTCGTCTCGCATCACACACTGTATGGGAAGTATGCGTACAGGTGTTTCAGGCTACATGACAGGACACCTGCAACGGGAGGTATTTGGTAACGCGATTTTATTTGTTCTGTTTCTGTTCGGCGACGATTGTCGGCTCAATTCCTCTTTCTCTTCTTCCTCTGTAGGACATGACGTGGACAATCCACAAGGTGGACGTAATGCCTTCCGATATAGCAGTGGGTAACACATTGCTGTGTATTCTTCTCAGTATTCCCTGGTTGCCTAATGATGTCGCCCCACAGGTTCTGCAGGTAAGTTTACGGTTTAATGGCGGTTCTTGAGAATTCACTTTGGATGGCTTAATTTCGTCAGACCTTCTACCAGACACAAAAGAGGGGCCACATCGTCGTCTTTTCCGGACATGACCACGAACACATTTCTATCATCTGCTCTGGAATAGTGAAGGTATCTTACGCATGGAGTTAGTATATTCATCCGAAGTGAGAGTACAAGCACCTTGCACCTCACTCGTAATAATAGTTTACAGATATTCATGGTGGTCAAATATAGTCTAAACACGTGCACGATGACAAGTGTGTGCTTGCGCATAGGTGTTCGCAAGAGAGACGGCGATGGGGTGCAACGTGGATGGTTTGCTTGAGAACTCGGACTCAAACCTGTACTACTTTACGGAGGGCACTTTCAAGGACTACCTTGTCGCCCCAGAAGCTCTGGGCATCCTTGGCTTCCTCACGCACGCCCCGTCAGTCTGCCAAGCAGTATGTGAAACAGATGTACAGGTGATTGAACTGTGTCTCTCAATAAGTAGTACACAAATATTGTATTTCTGATTTTGCTCTCTTGGTAACGTATAACTATGGTATAACTCGCATGATACGTAGAGTTATTACCGTTGTATATTAAAATGCTCCAGACCATATGTGTCAGGTCAACACAATGCCGCTTGGTCGTGTTACATTGTTCGTCGTGTTATTCAGCTCGTCCAAGCACAGTGCGCTGACGTCAGGGAAGCTACTCAAAATCATAAGCAAGATCTTCCAAAGAAAGGCTACCAGTCGCACACCCACAGAAAACAAAAACAATGCTCGATAGACTTAGACGCCCGGCCCTGATGGCATTCCTGGGACGCGTTACCGAACAGTGCCCGAGCTTGCGAACTCGCGTTGCCTCCGCCTTGCGCGTCGTCGTCACCATAGCGACAGGGCGTTCACGTGGCGCTCACGTGGTACTCTTCGCGGGTGGCCGAAAAAACCCCGTTTTTCGAGCACGGCGCAGCTACTGCGCGTGGCAGAGGGTACGAGTAAAATCTTGCAGCCAATCTACAGAGGGTAGTCGCCCGCGCAGAGAAGGAAGAACAACGCAAAGCTCCTCGACGTTCACGTTGCAAATGGCGGACCCGGTGGACTTGTATCTGCTTTTCCTCGAAAAAGGTGTTGCTGAGGAAGAGCCGGTGCGCAACTTCCGCAGTCATCGAGACGCTTTCGAAGCGTTATCTGAAGACTAATTCATCGGTACCTTCTGCTTGTCGAAGGAAGCTGCCAGGGAGGTGTGCGAAGCTGTTAGGCCGGACTTGCAGCGCAGTAAGTACAGGATCACAATGTGGTTCATTCTTTGCGCACGTCACAGCTCCCCATTTTTAAAATACACATTTCAGCACGAGAATCCCGTCGGACAACTCTCAGCGGAGAGTCCTCACAGCCCTTCGTTTCTACGCTACTGGAGCTTTCCTTGCAAACATTGGAAATGAAAAAAAAAAAAAACGATCGCCTGCAGCAAGCATGCAGTGTCACAGGCTGTCCATAAAGTTAGTGAAGCCATCTTGAAGTACCTTGCGCCCAAGTACCTGCGGTTTCCCACAACGCCTGAGGCAAAGCTAGAAGTGAAACGTGGCTTTTATGAGCTGGCAGGCTTCCCAGGCTCTGTCGGTATGTGACCACCCTTGATATGTACGCATGAAAAGGCTAATGCACAGAGCGAATCCTGTGTTATCTTACGTGTTTCCAATACACTGATTTTCGGTGCTGAGGCGTTTCGAGCGACACAAGGGTCTATGTCAGTCACCATGTGCACTGTGACTTATAATGTAGTACAGTATACATGCTGTACTGATAAGTTAGGAGTGATCACACGTGGTTCGAGTTGATTGTCAGTTGAAATGTGCTGCCTGCGACATATCCCCAAAAGTGTGTTCATGATTCCAAGGGCTATCGACGGTACGCAGGTAGCAATTTTGCAGCCAAGCATTTTCGACCCGAGATTTGTGAGATCACTCTTTTGAAGGAAGGAGGACTCTATATAAAAAGGATGGAATGTGAAGTGTTCTCCGTTTGGGTGTGCTGTTTCATAATTACTTCAAAATCGTGTTGTTCTAAGATTACTGTACATGCCTTACAGCAGACACAGGAAGTCAATCTTCCATGGCTCCGGTTTCCACAGATGGCTCCAGTCCTCTGGGAAATCCTGAGGAGGAGTCCCATCCAACGAGGGCCATTACCCTCTGGTCGAGTCCAGACAGGTGGGCAGCGATGCTTACAGTAGTGGCGCCCTGACTGGTCACCACGTACCCACTGCCTCCACCCGTGGGCTGCATTTTCCGCGTCATCTCCCGTGCACGGCTGCGCACGCGGTACCTCCAGTCTTCCCAGAGCTGCTGCCACCCCTTAGCGTCTTTATTAAATGCCCCAACAGCATTAAGGGTGGCAGCAATCCGGTCCCATTTGGCACGTCGATCAGCTGCTGTCTCACCCGGGAGGAAGGTCCGGTTATTGCAGAGTTCCGGAGCTTCCTCCAGTAGCGACAACAGCAGCATCCGTTGAGCCTCGGTTGCCATGGCTGTAAAGGGAGGAAAACATTTACATTGACCACATTGACGCATTGACGCATGCCAAACTTGCAACTGTACAATACGCTTTCAACATGTGGATGGAGCTAGTGGGTCATGTACAGCTCTTGGTGCAGTTGAAATTGCATGTATTCATGCACTAGCTTTAGTTATTTTTAGGTGAGACTGAATACGTAGTTGTACAATTCCAGCATGAACAGCATTTACACCAAGGATGGTGCAAGCCTTTTGCCTTTTTCTTTTTTTGTTTCAGATGTTACTTCATATAGATGTCTACTTACTTTGTCAATTGCACTAGAGAGGAGGGATCGCTATTGTCGCTACATCTCCCTATTTTTCACCATACGGCTGTTTTTTGTTTTCTTTATTCAAAATAATCATGGTAAGTTGCTAACTATACCCCTACAGTAGCGCGCCACGACAGACTGTGAAATGTTGCTTAAATTTTACGCCGGCGCTAAATGAAGGCACATCAAAATGAAATGATAACTTAACGACCCACATCATGTATGGTGCGTACTGAGAGTGATAAAACTGCGTCGCCACACACGTAAAAATGTGGTCGGCGCCTGCTGCAAGCGTCTTGTACAGTGTGATGTAACTCGCATCAGTGGAAGAAGTTCAATACGAAACGCTCGTCATGACAACAAAGTGCACCATGCGAACTCTCGAAGCAATACGGGAATGTAGCTACACGATTTCATTTCGTTGATTTACATATTCATGGCTTATACTAAGTCTTGTTGGGATAGAAACTTGCAAAAGGCAGTGTACGACTGTGCGATAGCACACGCAATTAATTCTGAGAATACTTTTATACTTACCGGTAAATATTTGCGTTGTTCACTTTCGCGAGATGAATTTGGCGGTTTTCTTAGCGGACGACGAGGAAGTGTTCCCCCATTGGTCAAGTTGAAGAGTAAGACAAACCACTCAAATGGCTGTTTCGAGGCGTACTCACGATTCATTTATTCATGTAAACAAAAGTATACATTGCACTTCAAGTTTATTTCAACCTGTTGTTATTTTATTGCTGTTACGAGACGCACGTCTTGTCGAGAGTTTCTTCGCTCCCCCACGGCTCGCGATGCGATGGCGCAACGGTAGTGTTACTGATCGTGCGACTGCCACCTGCGCAGTCCCGACGACGGGCGGAGCGTCGCGAGCTCGCAAGCTCGCGCAGTGTTCGGTAACGCGACCCTGCTGTCTTTCCATAGCGAGCTGTGATATTTTCTTACCCGGACATTCCCAAGTCATTGGAAGCCTTAATTGGATGCCCACAAGTCGTCTAGCTTTCAGCTTGTAAATAGTTAGAGACCTGTCAGCATATTGTGTGCATTTTCCAAGGTACCCATACATACGCATTTGTTGTAATTGTAAAACGTCAAATTGCAGAGAACAAGCATGGCTTCATGACAAGCAGATCGACCGTCACGAATCTGGTGTCATTCATGTCACTTGTTGCGCTTGTCGTTCACTCTCGTGGTCAGGTCGGTCGATGTAATTTATTTTGATGTGTCGAAGGCGTTTGATATGATAAACCATGACCTGCTTATAAACAAATTCCGATCATATAGTGTTTGTGACTCTCTTGTGTGCTTTTTTGATTCCTACTTACGGCAGCGTTCCCGTTATGTTTGTGTTTCCAATGTGTGATCGGACATTTATGTACCTACGTCAGGTGCAGCACAACGTTTTAATCTTGGACCGTTACTCTTTAACGGTTTGGTAAACGATCTTTCAGAATCTGTTCAGCATTCCACAATTTTGCGGTACGTTGGTAACTGTAAGATCATGAAGATTGTCTCATCGCCTTCCGATTATCTAAAACCTCTGTCTGTCTAAAAAAAAGTCTGTCGTATTATGTCCTGGTCCTCTGATAACTTTCTCAAGATTAATAGTTCCAAAACTAAAGTTATTTCATTCACACCAAAAACTAACATCGCTCTCTTTCAATATCAGTATAACAATGTTGTAATCTGTCGTGTCGGCACCGTTAGGGACCTTAGTGTTATTCCTGCCTCCAAGCTTCTGTTCCACGAACATGTCGCCGTAACTCGTTGCGCCGCTCTTGGGTATATCCTGGGTATACTGACCTATAAATGAAACTAACAGGCAAAAAATGGAAGAAGTCTAGCACTCGCAAATGAATAAGATAAGTATTTAAAGATATTGAAATATTTATTTTTCTGAAAAACAAGCTTTCGGACGGAGTCCGTCCTTCATCAGGTGCGATACATTGAATTGATATTTATACAAAAGAAGAATTTATACGAAAATACAAAAGAAGGCGATGCACAGTAGGAGTGTTACCGGAGACAAAAGCCATTGAGAGAGGTTTTTGCCTCCGGTAGCACTCTTACTGTACATCGCCTTTTGTATTTTCTTTTTCGCGGACTCAGTCCTCCTCACCAGCTTCTTTGTCCCTTTTCTCTGATGTACATTAGAATAAATATCTCTAAGAAGTATTCAATGTATCACACCTGATGAAGGACGGACTCCGTACGAAAGCTTGTTTTTCAGTAAAATAAATGTTTAAATCTCGTTAAATACTTATCTGACCTATAAATGCAAAGTGTTCACTGCTCCCACTGTCTTTATTAAACTTTAGAAAGCATATATTCTGCGAAAGCTTGAGTATGCCTGAGTTGTGTGGAATGCATGTGATACTGATCTGAGGAGTGCTGAGGCTGTACAAAAGAAAGCCCTTCATATTGTTCATTATTTTTTCCTACGAAAACTACGAAATCGTATGATTATGACAGTCTATTGAAACATTTACACCTACACACGCTGTCTTCACGACGCAGTTGCAGGCGCCATGTTCCGTCACACTGTGTCCATTCATTGGTGGATTCTTCATTTTTGTTAAGTCGTTTAAATTTTTGTCCTACACATGCCGCACTTCGGAAACCCCCATCATTTTGTGTTGAAAAAATTTGCCCATCTGATCCTACTACTCGCTGTCAACTGTTAAAGTCACTTCCTTCGTTTTGTATCCCTTTCTCCGCGTCCAGTGTGTCCTTCAAGCGTGAGGTTACTTCTCTCTTGGTATAATTCTCAGTTCTATATAATTATATGCTGGGAATGATACTCATTATGACCATGTATCGGTATATAGCGTTGTTTCATATCGTACACCTGATTTGTTTTTGATTCATGTTCAATGCATGTAGTGTGTGATATGTTTGTGTGTTTGTTTATGGTGTGATTTGTAATATGTTGTGATGTGCGCCAACAATAAGGCCCTTATGGCTGTTCTTGGGCACAAATATCATTATTTTTGTTATTATCTCCATAGACCAGTTTGTAACTATGAAAGTTTGACTGAATGGTCAGAAAGTGTCAGCAGACTGAAAATATCGAACACATCCCAAGATACTGTTGCCCATAATGTGAGGTGCGCATGAGATAAGTAGTCAATCCGGGACTTTTCATTTATCGCAAAAGTAAAATTAACTTACAGGTGAGAAATTATTTTTATTTTTCAACGTAATCTCCAACTGCACTAATGCACTTGTCCCAGCGTTTCACGTGGGCTTGGATGCCAGCACCGTGGCCATGACTTTACCCGCAGACGGGGTGCTTTGGAACTTCTTGGGAGCTGGCGAGTCCGGATGCTTCCACTGTTTTGATGCGCGTTTAGACTCAGGAGTGAAATGGTGCACCCACGTTTCATCGCACGTGATGATCCGATCAAGGATCGGCTGTCCTTCAGTGTCGAAACGGTACCTTAGCTCTTGGGAGATTTCCAGTCTTCTCTGCCGGTCAGACACGGAGAGCTGCCTCGGGACCCAACGGGCACTAACTTTCCGAAACTGGAGGTGTTCTTGAATGATAGTGTTCAACGTTCCCACAGAAACGTCCGTCTTTCAAGCCACTTCGAGACATGTTATCCGCCGGTCCTTGAGGATCAGGCACTCCACAAGTTGGATGTTCTCAGGAACTCTGACACTGGGCTCTGAGCCGCCCCGGCCGGGATCGTCCTGCACTGATGTACGGCCGTCTTGGAATCATTTGCACCACTCAAACGCTTTGCTGCGGCTAAGTATATCGTGGCCATACAGGGCCTGAAGTCTTCCGTGAATTTCAGATGACTTTACGCCTTCATTCATGAGAAACTTCATGACAATTCGCTGTTCGACGTGTGCGCTGACCTCGTTGTCGGCCATCTTGCTAGCACGTGTCTTCTGTTTTGCACAAACTCTGGACCACCACGTGGTGAACGCGGAGGCCTCTCGCGTGTGAAAATGGCGAAAAAGAAGTTGCGAGACCCATTTGTACCCTCAGGAGACAGGAAGTCCCGTTTCGACTTGAACACCCCTCGTACAATGTCCAATTCAGTAATGGCGTTACGCATTTTTTGTCATTAGCGTACCCGACTTGGCAGCATTAGGAATATGCAGTGAGGTGGCTAATTAACGGATATATTCCTTAAGTTTTTAATTATGTGCTTTCAGGGAACTGTGATGAAAGCCTAGTAAGAGTACAGTTACGAAATATTTCTTTTTGAATCCCTTTTTTCTTTGAGTGATCGAATTTCAAAGATTGCATTCGAGCGTAAAGCTCAGTACTCCGTCAGCAACAACATTGGGTTGGTTCGTGTCGGCTACGACTAGTCTCGGCTATCTCATCCGCGTCCCGCTGTGTGAAGCCGTAATGGCCGAAATGTTGTTTTGAGGTCCACGTCGTATGATATCGATTTTTCCAAACTTGAATACCCTCGAGCTTGCGATAGTCCAGCATCACGCCCGCAAAACTTACGGGGGCACGTCGGAGACGCAGCATGACACGATATCACCCGCAGAATCGTCGACGCAGGATGAATTACCGTCATCGCCGTCACCTGGCCGCCGTGGAAAGCAGTCTTCATGTGTAATGAAAATGTTGAGAACCTCACACCGGAAATATGGCATTGCTCTTTCGGTGCAGGTGTCCTTGCGGCAAATGCGTGCCAGTGCTGACGGCAGAAGTATGCCTTTGTTTCCGCGAAATGAGGCGTTACTGAAACGGCGCCCCAGCGGTTGCATTTCAAGAAATCTCTACTTTGAAATACTGTGGCTGAAGACTGAGCTGCTCCAGGTATCCTACTGCTAGGTGAGAGAAAGCGACGGCTACGCTCTTATCAGGAACGGCGAAGTGAACAAGTGAGTTCATTCATGTGTGCCTTCGGCTTGATATCAGTAAAGTTACATATCATAACTGCACGCTGTCCATGGTACATGCAGGAAGCTTCAGTACGTTGCCCACAAACAGTTTACCAGTTGGCTCTGAGGACCATTAGGAAAGCACTGCAGAAAAGTCCACAAAGCATGTGCTGTACATGCCATAAGGGAAAACTTTCCTCCTGAAGCATACAGAGTTTTTTGCATTTTTTAACATGTCATTCAGTAGCTGCTGTCTGACCAGGGGCGCGTTGTTGGCGTCCTCGGGTGAGCGCTGCTCGTCACCGTTGCAAGAACAACGGAGCGTCCACGTGGCCGTCGTTGTTACGAGCAAGCTAAAACGGCGTTGCTGGCCACTTTCACACCGTCGCTGCGCTCCTCGGTTACCGTCATCGGGGTGAAAGTGACAGACGACGGAAATCATAGCGTCATTCGTCGCCGGTAAGAGTCGCGAGAACTCAAACATGGCGGAGCTCTATGCATATTTCGCGGATGTGGGCATCGGTGAAGATGATGTGGTTCGCGTATTTCGTCCACATACTTTCCTCTCCGGGCTCTGTTCCCTCGTGTACGGCCATGCCCCCCACCTCCAGCGCTTAAGATGTTCGTTCGGCTGGCCCGAGCATTCCTGCAGACGCGGTACCTCCAGTTTTTCCATAAAACTTGCCACTCGGCGGCTGTCTTACTCTCAACTATGCCACCTAGGGAGTTTAGGCAGGAAGCTATGTCCTCCCATTTCTTCCTCCTGTCTTTGGTTTCCCGCCGGCATGAATTGACGCTTGTTGCAGAGCTCCGGGTGCTGTTCCATGAAACTTACCAAGCGCCAATAAAAAATTCTTCTTTTGAACTCTCTTGGTTGTTGGAGATGCAGGTGCTGACAAGCGCCTAGTCGCAGCAGAGCGGCAGATCTAGCAGACGATAGTTGAGGATCTCGGATTGGCTAAATTATATTTGAGGTAATTGTAGATCCACCTTCATGTCAGTGCATAAACGACAACTTCATTCGATAAAATGAAGAATCACATTCGATGAAAGTACCGACATTTCTGTTATTGGAAAGATTTTTCTTTTTTTGAAGCTGCAAAGAGTCATCTGGTACGAGTACGGCACAGCAGCGTCGCAGAAATGGAAAAAGAAGAGGACGCAAATGACGGTTCGTTAGAATCACGTTGGTCGCCAGTACATCTATTTATATTTTAAATAGTATTTTAATTATAACGTATTTAAATGCTGCCCATCCCTGGTCTTATACTGTCCCATAGTTGTAGAAAGAGTAGTGATACTCATACAAAATCTAGGGAGGGTGTGGTCATCCCGCTAGCGGCGCGGTGACGGTGACGAACTGCGACACAAAGCGACGCGGTGACTGTATGGCCAACAACGCGCCCCACGGGTATGTTTATTCGCTTTCACTGAGATGAAGCTCTCGCTTTTCTTTCAGGTGTCTGTAGGCAGCATTGAATGCATGCCCATCTTGACAGAGGTACACTTGATGGTTTGGTCGTGAACACTGCTTGATGACAACAGTATCCCTTTCATGCCCAATCGAGGTCTGCCATATACCCTTCTGGAGTAACGAGACAACCACTACACAGTAAAATACATTCTACAGACATCAACGCTTGTAATGTTGCTTTATTGATCACTGTGTTTATGAATGAGCATACAAGTGATAGCAGTAAACAAATGAACAAGGAAGGAGAACATTCCCATACTATGTCCATATCAATTTGCGAGTGCTACACCCCGCACCAACCAGGGGTCGGATTCACAAACGGGATCGTAAGTTACGCTAAGATGCGCTAAGACGTCGTAGCCTGCGACGCGCGTACGACGGCGTCGTAAGCGCGATTCACAAAGCTATCGTAGTGGAGAGGGTACTCCCTTTGATGAGGAAGAGGAAGTTTCACGCTTCCTGTCACGTGCACCTCCGAGAGAAACAGCCAAAGGGTGCGAAACTATGTTTTCGCTATGGTAACGATGACGAAAATTTGTAATCTCACCAATAAGTGTCGTCCCGTTAGAAGAAGACGAAGTTGTTCGTCCCCAAATGTTTTGTTACTGCACGTGCTCTCGGTCTTTCGGTAGCCAAAATGGATGCCATGCAATCACAGGCGAAACGCGTTCGATGACACAGCAATATATTCCCAGTATGTTTTCTCGGGGAGGGGGTGGGTGAGGGTGTTTGGTAAGCGGTGTATGGCACCCAGTTTTGCAGCTTTTATGGCTTCTTTTGTCTTTCTTGCAGACAATTTGGAGGGGTGTTGGGGGTGTCTTAGCGGGGTGTAGGGGATGCTTGAAAAATCCCTGCGACCCGATTTTACGGAGCACAAAGTTGAAGCATTTGTTGAAGGTTACCAAGCAAAAAAAAGTGACTCAATGTCACTTCGGGGATGGTCTCGAATGTTCTGTGGCAAAGTACAATGCGTGGGCCCGTATTACGGAGTCTTTGTTTGCCGTCTCCGCATCCACCGCTGCCAAATAACGGCGCCATCTTTCTTCGTAAGACTGCTCGGGAGTTCTCGCAGGATTCCGCCGTAAGCTGCGAAGATTTTGCGACGCGCGCCCTTCGTGAATCTACACTTCGTCGTAACTTTCCCGTACGACGGAAATACGACAGATTCCGTCGCACGAGCTCTTTGTGAATCCGACCCCAGTAACGCAATGTATGCATGCTTTTTTTTTTCTTCAGTTCAGTGCACAGGTGTTTGCCACAAACACGTTCCAGTCCATAAGCTCTAAGAGAACATAGGCTATCACCTTGCCTATCAAACATCTCGAGTTCATGACTTCATCAGTATAAGAAGGCCTCAGGTGGGGACATGCCAATGTCTTCAACAGAGGCTTCTCTTCAGAGGCATCCCTATCATTGACAAAAAGTTTAGACCTGTTCTGTGCACATCCACATTTGTTACGCTTTCTCACTTTCTCATTAGAAATTCCTCATGTTTTCACTCATACCAGTCCAACTGCAGTCATTGGTGCGAGCTCAGGGCTTTTGCAGACCGCTACTATATTTCACTGTAGCTCACATCTTTGCAAGTTGTCGGTGTTTCACTCAGGAGATGATCTACAGCCAAGAAAAGACAATATGGTCACGATTAAGTGTCTTCCTTATGCTCTTTATATCGAAATGCTCTATATATCGGTTGCTGTCAAGCTGCCTCTGCAGCTTTTTTGCTGTACCTCCCTTTTCCTTTGGAAATAAATACGAAAAAAAAAAAAAAATATGGTCCCTCATGGCTGTCATGGATGTTGAAAGCGTGCCTGGTCAAGCCTAGACACATTACCTCGAAGTTTTTATACACTGTTTCCTGAATGACAGCTCATTTGTATACGTAAGCTGATACTTCTCCACATGCTAAGCAGAAGCTCTCTATTTGCCTCAGAATTGGAACTACACCTGTAAAGGTGTTTACAAGTATGCTGCATCCACGGGTTTAGCTCAGCACATGCACTCAGCGGGTTTAGCTCAGCACTTTCTTCTAAACTACTAAGAATCACTAAAAACTCGTCGTCAAGGATACTTCAGATAATGTTTCAACAATCACTGGACAATGGAGAATTGCCTTCAGACTGGAAGCATGCTATTGTTACTCCTATTCCGAAAACTGAGAAACCTACTGACATCTCTCAATATAGGCCCATTTCGTTAACGTGTATCTGTTGCAAAGTTATGAAGCATATTATATGCTCACATGTCAGAAAGTCCTTAGACATAAATGAAATTCTGTTTAGAAATCAACACGGGTTTAGAAAATATCGTTCATGTGAATCACAGTTGTTCGAGTTCGTCACTGATGTCTTTGAATGTATGAATAACGGGAAACAAGTTGATGCAGTTTTTATCGATTTTAAAAAAGCTTTCGACAGAGTCCCGCATAAACGACTTCTAAGTAAGATGAGACATCAGGGCATCGACAAAAATATCAGAGTGGTTTTCATGTTTTCTAACTGATAGAACACAATGTCTTAAATGGAATGGCACACTATCCCCCGTCTCGAAGGTTTTGTCAGGTGTCCCACAGGGATCTGTCGTGGGCCCTCTTTTGTTTCTCATTTATGTCAATGACATTCATTTAAACATTCATAGTACTGTGCGGCTTTATGCTGACGATATGGTATTGTATCGGCAAATCACTTGTTTAGACGATTCTGTTATGGAGATAAATGGAGATGGAGAATGGAGATAAATGGAGACAAATGGAGATAAATGTATCTAAAACTAAATGTATGAGTCTTACAAGGTCGAAAAAAAATCATAAGTGATTGTACCGTTGAGGGTATACAGTTAGATCGGGTTACTGTGTATAAATACTTAGGTGTGCACATATGTAATGATCTTTCTTGGAAATATCATATTGAACAGACTTGTTGTGCCGCCTTGAGGACCCTTGGCTTTTTGCGTTCCACACTATATCTTGCATCTTCCGAAGTCAAATTTTTGGCATATACCTCATTTGTACGATCAAGAGTATGCCTCGTTGATTTGGAGCCCATGGCAAAATTATCGCGTTCAAAAGTTGGAATCTGTGCAATCGAAGGCAGTCCGCTTTATATTTAATAAATACGATCGCGAATCCAGTATAACAGAGTTTAAACGACAAAAAGAAATTCCCTTGCTAGCAAATAGGAGAAAGATTCACCGTCTACAAATAATTTACAATCTTTACGTTAGAAATTCTGATTATCTTTCTGCGGCACCGCCCTATTCTGAACGTACACGCCATCCCCATACATTGTTTGTTCCCCTATCACGGACGGAGTATCATAAAAACTCGCCCCTGTTGTCAGGTGTGCGGGATTGGAACATGCTTCCGTCAGACGTTTTCCAAGGCGGCGGACAAACACGATTCGTTAACATGTGCGAGGAGCTGTATCTCTTTTAATGTATTTACGCATATGCGTACAAATAAGTATCTTGTGTTATTTCTCGAAATAGGTTATAAGTATGAAAGAATGTGTTTTTTGTTCTCTTATTACCTTGTTACTGTGTTATTGTGTAATTGCCCTCTTTTGGTGTAACCCTCCCCCCTTATTTAATGCCCTACGGCCCTTAAGGTAATAAAACGAAACTAAACGAAACATGCAAAGGAACTTGACCGCAACTTCAAGCTTTTTCTTAACCCTCTGTTACAAGATCCTCTTGTGGGCTACATGGCCACTAAGCATCCCCAAGAATGGCAATTGCGTATCGCAGTTGTTTACAATAAGTTACCACAAGCTTTTTCTTTTTACCTTTTACTACATGTACCTTTTACATCATTGTTGCAGATAGAATTATTGTAACAGAAATTTCAGCTTCTGTGCCTTGTTTTGTATTATTTTCTCGTGCCCTCAATACTTTCTAACAAGAATTTGAATTTCTTCCTCACCACCTTCTTTGTTCCCTTTCTCTAATGTACATCAGTATAAATATCTGTGCCATGTATGTGTGTGTCCCTGTACCATGCCTAATGAAGGACAGACTCTATTCGAAAGCTTGCGTTTAGTAAAATTATTTGAATGTTTCAGTCTCTTGTGGCCGCGAGTTCTGATAATCCTACATGTGTCGCGAGAAGGGAGTCTGCAACCTTTCTCGTAGGTGTTGTAGGCTACATCCGTTGAGGTGACTTACTCAGCTCAAGTAACCAGAGAACCTGGTCAACTGCAAATACTACGAGGTGTCATTTGAATCTGTGCAAACATAAGATACTATGAATTCACACCTTGGCTGCACTGGCCCCATTGAAGAGGATTGTGCCAGAGAGCAAGATGTTCTTGCTTCTCTTGTCACTTCTTCTTCACTCAAGCCATCTTGTTCACTTCTGGCTGACGTCTGAAAGATAGCTTGTGCTCACTTGGGCTCTCAGCTTTTGTGGTGAGAAGCGTGATGCGAACATCTGTGCTCACTTTGTGAGATGCACCGGAAGTCCTGCATTTCTCAAATAGTTCTAATAGTTGAGTTCTGAATTTGATGCACATCTGATGTACTACTACTGGTCTGGTGAAGCAGAGGGCACAACACTGCAACGTAGAAGAGCTTTTAATATTTGCAAACTTGCATCAGCAGGCTATGTAACATTCAAAACTGTTGTCTTCATATTCCCAGAATGACTCAAGAGCTGGTTCCACCACTGGTGCGGATATTGTCATGTCATATGCACCTGCAAGGAATGCAGAAGTTAAAATGTTAAACAAATCAAGAGCTTGACCCACCTGTGACCATGAGGGTGTATGGACAATAGGTGTTGAACTCATCACTAGATAAAGGTTGAGAGGTGTTGACGGTGAATGATGCGTTTGCACGCTTTTACTTCCGAGTTTCACTTTCTTGTCAGTCACGATGGAAGCCTGTGTCGCTAATATAAATAAAGAATACGGTCAGTATGTACAGCGCAAGATTTCTTTCACACTGATATTCTCCTGCGAGAGCTCAGGGCTCCCCAGGGGAAGGGGGGTATTCGGTTTGGTACATTACGCAGCGTAGGCATCACAAAAATCCATCTGAATTTGAAGTGAACCATATATATGTATTATTCCTGTGTATCGGTAAATACATACCTCCTGTGCACTGGTGTTCGCATTGTCAGACGTCACGAGGAGAAACACTGGTGTCGGGACTGCGGTCCGTTTGAGACGTTTTCGACCGTCCGCTGCTACCATTTCGTACTACTACTCAGAGAAATTAATTGAACAAATACGGCGTGGCTCACGAAAGTCTTGACCAAGCGCTTGCAACAACTTTCGTTTCCGCGCATCTTCCGTTGGAATCTTGTGATACACAACGTCCCTTGTCGAAAGAGCACACTTGGTGTATCCCCGAACATTACAGTAGATACCTGGCATCGCTGTCAGGTGAAGTTCTGTTCAATTTCGGCAGGAAATGAACTTATCTGCATACACAAACCTCGCCAGACCGCAATACACGGTGTGCGATATGGTTGGGAGGGCGCTGACAGTATTTTGGGATACTCTTTCTTCGATATTATGAAGAATTGTCCCAGTAATTCTTGCGATTCTAAAAGTAGCTCATAAGTTCATCGTGTATTACTTAGGTATCACGTGACGGGACTACTCCCATCATGACTTTTTTAGCTGTTGCGGGGCGCAACCCTAGCGTCCGATTTAATTTTTCTACGTGAGAGAACTGATGTCCTGAGGCTGGAACAACGTAGAAGGGACGAATACATACAAACCCTCAATTTGCCTAAGAAATTAACGATGAAAGATGAAAGTCACGTTACGTCAAGTTACTCTACTGTGTCGTCCGTGGCATCACACCTACCTCACGTCCAGTGAAAAATGCGAGCACATCTGGTTGCTCCACAATCCATATTCAGCGATTGGAACACTGTTATGAACGCAAACGCCCAGAACGACTTCAAATGGGAGCAATTAGTTGTAATGTGAAGATAGAAGTCGGAGGTCTGTTTGGAAAATTCGATTTTGCTGCACGCGGGACACTGTGCTACCGCTTGATTGCGCTTCGCGTATAGGGCAAAAAAAAAAAAAAAAAAAATTAAGCCTACCGATCAAGTCCCAATTTTGATTTTTCTTCTGTAAGTAGTAAGGGTCTATCCACGACATAGCAAATTTTCGAGGCAAGTTCTTGGTGGGGTTCTACCGCCTCCTCTCCTCCACGGCGGTTGCTTGTTGCTTGTGTTGTCAGTTCGACGATGGATGAGTTCGGAACCACTTTGCCATGGTAGATCACTCTTCCAATGTCGTCGTATGCCAAGACAGTTGTTATCAACCGGAGCATCGCGAGTGCTATTTTATGATGCCTCGCAGGGAGGTGAAGACGTATATTCCTATCCCGGGAAGTATCCTCCTTGTTCCTCTCCGCTCGGATTCTTCAGTAATGGCGCCCATGTTATCTGTCGAGCACACTTTGCAGCACGCGTGATTGGAGGCGGCACTAGCCGAGGTGTGACAGCTTCGCTAGCCGATACTGCTGCACGACTGACTGATGATTCTCCTGCTACGTATTTTTGTCGACTGGGATGCACAAGGATAGCTGGCAGGTTTAACTTTACGGTTTAAGAATACGCCTCGTGCACAGAATAATGTTTAGACGTAGCGCTTTGCGCGGCCACGTAGCGGTGGGAAAACGAACTTTTTAGGCGAGTCGTTCGATATCGCAACCAGTCAAAAGTGCATCTGGCAGGCATCATGAAAATCGAAAATGTGTGAATCCGTTGTGGAACTTTGCTGATTTCAATCTTGAAACTCCGAACGACTACTTTCGATCTTCAGCGGTCAATGAGGCATAGCAGGAAGAGGCACATGTGCAGAAGCAGGCATGTCGGCGTTACTAAAATTATATTAGATTTTCTTCGTGCGCAGTGGATCAGTATCTACGGAAAGCGGCGCGAAACGTTCGTCTACTGGCGCCATCTATTGAAAACAGCGCTAAACGCGCGCCTGGCATCAGACTGCTGCGGATGTGACGTCGCAGTGCCGCAGGTGTGGCAGTGATGTCGCGTGACGAACTTGCGGGCCTGAGTGTGACGTCAGAGATGTACTCCTTGGGTGCCTTTCCTTATTCAACCAGAGTAGCCAGGATTTGGGTAACGACGTCAGAGCCTTTATCATCACGTGACTCCAGAGTAGCCACCTTTGACCGTAATTTTCGAACGGCTAGAGTTACTCTGCGCTGAAAATGGCGGACTGGCCTGACGGGCGAGACGATGTGGAAGTGGTGGCATACTGCCTGTTTAACAACTTACCGCACGTGCGTGCACTCTAGCAGATTTTGAAAATGTTCGACAGTTTTTAACCAGTCCTACACTTCGAAATTGAACACCACCGAAATTGTCAACAGGACGGTCGGTAGCAGTGTGTGACGTCAGAACGACGGCTACCCTTCTTCAGAGCAGAGTAGAGAAGAGTTGCTACTCCTGGCTACTCTGGCTAATTTTCGCCGCAGAGTTATAACGTCATTTCCGCTAATCTGGCTACTCTGGCTATTTTTCGCCGTCTGAGAGTAACTCGGAGTTGCCAGAGTTGAATAAGAAAACGCACCCCTAGTGTTATCGTGACGTCCGAGATGCTCCCAGATAGTGGGGGCTGTTCATCTCACGCAATGTCTGCTACATTCATGAGGCTGCACACACAAGTGAGGTGAGGCCAACGACAACAAGCTGGTCTACCGCCACCATTCCATCTGACCTACATAAATCAGCTTTAAACTATTATTGAAAAATATGAGGAAACTAAGACATTGGGATTTCATCCAGGAACTGAACTGTACGAAAGGAATGCGTTTTTAATTTAAATGTAGTCTACGCAATTCATGTACAAGATTTTTTTTGTGCAGTTCTGTACAGTTCCAATGGAGGTGATAGAGAGAATTGTCGAGCATCACCCTGAGCCGCCGACGGTTATCTACAGAATGTGGTTCTCAGTCGCAGTACGAGTAGGCATGGCAGTGCTTCTTAATCAGAAGCGATACCAGGTAAGAAGCTGCTAATAGGTTACCACAGTACCACAACAGCCAGTCTGCACATGACACTAGCTTAGCCATAGGAGTCTCCTGAGCAGCAGTGGAAGCCTACTGTACCACCAATTAGGCTGTGCTACCGGTGGAATAGAAAGCGAATACCACGTATTTGGCTTACGCGTAACGTTCCATGAATTCTAATCACCATGTGCTTACGAGATGCGAAATGTCGAGAGCCTTCAATACGACGAAACGAAAATGGCGAGTGATTCAAATTTTGCAGTCTTGTTGGAACACCCTTTGGAATGTTCCAGTTCGTAGCCTTGTTATCTAGGATTGATTCTTCCTGCGGTAGAATATTATGATCTCGACATAGTTTACATGGGCTGCAGAATTTGCTTTCGGAAGCAAGCAGAATAATCATGTGCAAACTAGACTTAGGAACTGGCCGGACTAATAATAAGCGTAGTGGAACGGGCTAAATGGTACATATCTATGAAGAAACAATATCAGCTCGGAAAACGAACAATATCATCGTATTTGCTGTGTCCCGTTGTTCGTCTTTCCAGCTATACTATTATTTTCTTGTTGCCTCCGGCAGCTCATTTAGCACCGGTCTCGATGGATCCTTGCAACGTACCCGATGCTCATCCTAAGGTTGTGGGTTCGAACTCCGTCGATGACGCCACAATTTCGGTGGCATCGTAAAAGTTGCTGAAACATGTGCTCCCCAAAGAGGGACGTTAAACATTGCGTTCTACCTTCTCAGATTTTAGTTCAGGTTAGAGAGTTTTTCCTTAGTTCCTTGTCAACACTGCGCAGACTAATTCCCCCTGTGAAAATGGTAAACATTGCAGGACTGGACGAACGACAAATTGAAACGGTTTTTGGAAGGTGGCATCATGCCCAACTTGTACTACGCCGCGGAATTTGGTCTGGACGAAGCTGTCCAGGATGTCATCCTCATCCAGGGATGTGTAACAACGACGGACGGCTTGCAATGCTACATCGGACCATCATACATACCAGACGACGTCCGGGAGATGAAGCTGCCGGTAGGGCATCATAACATCATAGGGGAGCCCACTTTTTCGCGATGAACCGTTCATCATACACAGCGCGTTTAGCCGGTCCTCAGTCATTGTGGAACGAAGCCAGGTTCTTACCGTCCGCACACTCCGAAAAAAAAAGGAGTAACGGGGGAGCAACTCCTCACTTTTACTCCCCCTTCCCTATAAGTTACTCCATTTAATTTCTGTTACTCCCCACATTTGAAATTTACTCCGTCGCCCAGAATTCTTACTCCCTCCTCTTACTCCATTTTGCTGTGTTACTCTCCACACTTCGAACTTACTCCTTTGCCTAGAATTCTTACTCCCCCTATAAGTTGGCTACTCCATTTTGTTCCTGTTACCCTCCCCACTTGAAAGTCACTCCCATGCACTATATTCCCACTCCCCTGTACTCCGACTCTAAACTGATTACTCCGTCCAGACAATGCTTGACAATGCCTGTGGTTGCGGAGACACTTTGCTTCAAGTTTTCCATGGGCTCCGCAACGATTTTTTTCAGGGGCAGCAAGCCCTGTCTGGGGTGAGAGTGGGGCCAGTGCAATGAGGGAAATAGCAGAAACCAGTCTGCAAACATTGCCGAAACGTAAGCCAGAGGCTGGACGGGTATTTGTTCTTCATCCTGAAGTTTGTCATCTTGCAATGGTGAATAATATTTGCTATGGAGATTACGTGAGATAACCTGCTGGGCAAAACGTGTAGTTGGCACCCTGTCGGCTGGTGTCGAAAGGAAACAGTCCCTGTAGGCAGCAAATTCCATTACGAGCACTTATTAGTCCTTTGGCATGATATCAGTTTAATTTCTAAACGAACACAGATGTAATGCCCCCTTGCTTTCCTCCTGACGCCCTCCCAACCCCCCTCAGAGGTCGATTGCTGGGAAAACTACTACGGCGCGCGTAGTTCACAGCGTTGCAAGCTCTATGCCCGCCGAGTTGTGCTTTTGCTCTTGCACGGCTCCGAAGGTCCTGTGAGACCACATGAAAACTATGCTTTGCGACTTTGGGGCTTCTGCACTCAGAGTTGCGGGTGGTTTGGGAATACGGCCCATAGAGGTGCTATGTGCGATCATTTTTTCGGTCCTCGTGAACGGTCTTTCGTAAGCGTCGCTTAATACTTTAAAGGTTCCTCAACCACTCAACCATGACTCCCAAACGCTGGTGAACGTTGATGAGTTCATGCTACATCACTGATATCAAAATGATATAAAAAATACCTCAAGTATGTATATGTAAAATGATCACAGGGTTTCAGCCCCGTACCACTTTCCCTTGTTGCACTCGAAGAGGTTGCGTTTGACAATATCGTTTCCGAAACCGCACTTGTCAGGGCATATACAGCCTAACCATGCTGCTTAGCCATGAAACCGTAGAGGCGCAGCTTATTTCATTGCACTGTGGTTAAAGGCCACAGGCAGTTCGTGTAGCTTTTCGCAGTCAATTGCTACTAAAAGTGTTCGTCGCGGAGAGAAGCTCTCTTCCGCAACTTTGAATATGCTACTGAATATACTAAAACAATATCTGAAGCAGTGCAGTAACCTGTATGAGTAACACACACACGATCTGTACTGTCACTGGGCGCATTAGGCCAGGACATTGTTATTCTTCGTCACCCTCAATCTCCTTTGATGGGGAAATCAAATCGTGCTTTTTTGTGACAGCTCTACACGAACCGTTTCCTTTCGTACGCTTTGAGATGTACTGCATGGGACACATTTCATTACCCAGTAGTTTGACAGCTCGCGTTGGTTTCATCATCCACCAATACTATGCTCTACCAAAACTCTGTTCGAAACAGGCAATAATATGTCTCATGATGACTTTTTATTTGGGATACGCACCTTTGCCTCAGCTGCAAATGCAAGACCGCCCATCACAGTACACATCGATACTAACTCACTTAATTGATATGCCGCATAATTTTTTATGTGTAAAAAGCCGTGCGGCAGTCTAAGGTTTCTATTTGTGTGCTTCACCAGTCGTGCAAATGATGTTCGCACATTACCGTTTCTGCTTATGTCGGTCATATACATGTTGAAGGAAACACGATTTGTCTTTGAGAGTGCATTTGTTGCAACTGCCGGGACCGACAGCACGTGCTATAAGACAGCTATGAGCACGCGCACGCTTCGCTTCGCTTTTATTTATTTTGTATTTTCAGTAGATTCCATATATTTTTCTCATGCGCTGCACTCCGGAGCGCACTCAGATGCTGTTCACATCACTGATCTCTATGTATAAAGGCTGGATCGCGCATGGGAGAGGGGCTTGTGGGGGAGAGGCGTGCATTAGGGCCGCCATGTTGGGAGGCCCTAAAACGCAGTGTGCGCCCATAGAAAACAATGGGAGGCAACGGAGATTGTGAGTATTTATTGCGCTGCAGGCGTTGATCGTTGTTTGTCATCACACAATTTTGTAAGGTGCCAGTATACTGATGTATCCTAACAGTGTTTCACAGGTGTCCTGTCGTTCGATTCTTAATTACGTTATGTTTTGCATTCCGAAACTAGACCGTCACGGCAGTGCAGCGCTGGCGATTGTACTACAGTACGTTTCCCAGCCAATATTTCAACAAGAAACGATGTGAGGTTAACAACAACCATGTATGTAATATCCCGTGCTGCGTTCTGGGCAAAAATTGTTCCATAAAGAACGGTCCGGGATGATATATACTCGCATGGCAGAAAGAGATCGTACTGTAGAATCACAGCCGTTGTCTTAGTCGTGTATGGGTTTAGTATGATTTATATCAAGCATCGCTGCAGAAACAGTCTTTTAGTAAACGACAGCGGTGCTTTGCCTCGCAAATATGGACACACCGAAGCAGCCCTAAATACTTCACGCAATTAGATCACGCTCGTTAGGACAGTTAATCAGGTAGTGACGTAAGCTTAATCAATTAAGTTACTTAGAAAGTGGTAACACCTCCTTGAGACACAGGACTTATCTCTTTTTGAAGTACAGCCCTTCTATGTTTGTTTGCTTCTTCCTTTATTTGTTCCGATTATTTGCAGGCGCGGTTGTGCCAAACTGAATGTCCTTCTCCAGCACTCACATGCTTTTGTTGAATACAACTGCAGCGTGAGAAAAGCTGCTTGGGCACGGGGTCCTGCTATCCAGCGCTGACTTTGTCATGCTTGTTATGTGGAGCATGTTCCAAACAATGCAGCTCCACGTATGGTCTTCAAATTGCAACAGGACTATTTGGAGGTTGAAACAGTTGTGATTTTGTCGTTTTGGCCCTCGTGTACCCAGTCTGTGAAACGCAAACAAAAAAGTCTAACACGATATGCTTTTGTAATGAAGATCACTGATGATGAGTAAAGAGAATATACGAGTTCAAGTTTATTCAATATTTTATATCATTCGTTATATTATTCAACATTTTATGTCAAGTTTATACAACATCAAGTTTATTCAAGTTCAAGATTTATTTCTTGCACTTATGCGTTCCAGGATACAATGAACGTGCAGGGAGGTCGCAAAAGGCTACATTTATTGTTTTGTGACCTTGCTACAATGGCAATATATATTTTAGGAATGACAATGGTCAGGTACGCTCTCTAAATTTGTAGCACTCAATTTTAGGTTGGAATGAGCAATGAATAGCAACTTCCCCACTGATATTTTCTCATATATGCTAAATTTTAAATTTAATGTGATCGAATATGTGATAATATAATAATAATATATAAGAATATAATATGTGATAAATGAATGTGATCAACAGTAGATGTAAACAACATGAGTAGCCAGAGCAGTGCATTCTCAATAAATAATTGTCTTCGTATAGCGTATATGTGCATGTCTATTAACTGAAACAATTATCACAGTTCCCTGACAAGTTTTAATTTCTGAGAGTGTACTGTAGAAGCTGCTTAGATCTACAACAGTTCATACAAGGTATTACATACTGTGAATGCCTTTAAAAATCCCATGTGACATATATCCCTTTACTTTCTGGAGATGCTGTGGTAGTCAAAGTTTGCAGGCATTACGCAGGTTCTGCACCCATTTCTTGAGTATGTCAAGGCAGCTCTGAAGTAACCTGCATTGATGATGATTATTCCAATTTTCATGGTGCATCGACAACAAAGGAAATAATACATCAGAACATTGGTTTGGGTGCAACCAGTTAAAAATGGATATGTTGTTTAATAAATGCATTGGACAAATGTTAAAACATCAGTTTAAAACATGGTTTACAATCCCTGTATCTTCTAATAATTAAAAAGATTAAAAACTATTCTAAAAAGAATTATAATCTCTAATTATTATATTGCTGGGTGAAGGAGCCTAAAGTGTAAGGTGTGTTTCTGATGTGAACATGTAAGAAAATATGCAAAACTGAGAGAGGCTAACCACAGTGCGTGCACTGAGGTTGTTCCTTCCTGTAAAGTAGAAACCAGTGGATGAGGAACGTGATACTTACCTGTACACCCAGCCGTATCACACTGCACAGATTATTCACTGGGCAGCCCTCATGACGAAACCTGTATTGAGAGACCACTTTTGCCTTAAAACTGCTACAAATAGCACGACACGCTACAAATTATTACTATCGTAACAAGCTGACGATACAGCTCAGACACAAAGGCGTTATTCAAGTCGCGCCACATCACCGTTACGTAGGATTCTTTGTCACAAATCAAACCAAGGCACAAAACAATACCAATACATGAAAAAATGTGACAATCGTCGTCTCATTATGACGTAATACCGAACTTGTGCCCGAAGGTAATTCAAAGAAATGAATGTGGCACTTGCTTCCGCAGAGAACACCGTGTACCATGCTAGCAATGCATGCAAAAAAGCGCTCGAGTGTTCGCACATATATTGATGACAACACTACCTGTGTAGTGTAACATGTTCTTTCAAGCATATTATGCACTCAAACTGTATTTGCCGCCGGGTAAAATGCAAGTGTGCTCGATTGAACGTCGGAAGAGCGATCAAGCAACCTGCATCCAGTGCTCGTTTTGGGCAAAAAAACACTTCATAATGGTCAAATAAATGTACAGAATGGACGCCTATTTATTCCTTGATGGAGAGTGACTCACCTGTATAAGTTTAGGCCCTGTAACCTTGCCAGTACGGTTGGTACGACCGTAATTGCAAGAAGTTGCCATGATCGCTGCGGCGGCTGTTGTGGGCACCGTAAGATGGCGGCCGGTTTCTTCACGCTCGCGCTCCCTATCCGCGATCCAGCCTTTTACAATCGAGATCAGTGGTTCACATACCCTATCACGTGGGGGAGAGGGCGCCGGAAACGACAGCGCAAGCAGCCCGTGGCAGCCACCTGTCGGCAGGCCCGTCGTCCCGACACGACTTCATCCTTCGCTCAGCACACCATTCATTCTAGCTCGCCATACTTTGGGATTGTCCACAGGAGGGAAAACCACTTGCAAGTGGTTCCACTTCTGTAGCCCACATATAGTCAGCCATAGGCGTGTGCTTAACAGCAGACTAGTTTTATTTTTGATTTTTACACTTGCACCTGGTTTTGAAGGAATGTAAAGCAGCATTGAAATACAAAGACAGGAATAGATACTAAATGAGTTGCGACAATTCATCTCAAGCTGTCACGGATAAATGTAAAATACAGTTGTTTGCACCGATGTGGTCCAGTTTTAAAGCAAAGGGGGTAATACGCACACAGAACACATGGCATCCAAAATATAGAAGTTCGAGAAGTTTCGACACTCTCCGCTACAACCTTATTTAAACTGCGGTAGCCAACGACCAGTGCTACCATGGTACAGTTTGGGACAACAGTTTACGGACCACTGCACCGCGTATTTCTTCATCGGATCAACCCCGTGCTAGATATCCGGAAGAGGTTGGATAAGAAACGGGTGACCCCCTACTCTATACACCTCTCACTATCTGTGTCTGCTCCTGTTTGCTGCTAGGGTGGCGTCCCAATGGCCAAATGTGATACTCGGGTGTTCCGTAAACTTTTGTCCCAAGCCGTACGGGAAGATGTACCTTGTTCGCTATTCGGACGGGTCCCGGTCGCAAGTGAGTCACGGTAAGCGTTTCCGTCAGTGAGGAAGCGTGAGAGAGGTCACATGCTCACAGTCTACCAATGGCAGTGACCGGAGCTCTTATGTCAGAGCCCGACGGGTACAGTACTCAAGGGCAGGGTGTCGAACCGAAACGTTTTTCGTTCCGGTTTTCGTTCCGGTTACATCAAACGATCCGGTACCGGTTCTGCTCCGGAGCAAAAAAAAATAACGGTTCATACCGGTTTTTAACCGGTTCCGCTTCTGCTGGGAATATTCATCCCCACAAAAAAAAATCAATGTTACAAAATGTAAACCCGTTTATTCCGCATACACCGTATCAATAGACAGCTGTGAAATTGGTAGCTCCTGGTTCCTGTAGGTTACTGTCTGTTCAAATGGGCTTTCTCGTTTATTGAAGCGCATGCTACAAACGGACTTGTTTGTCGTGATGTCATACGTACAGTACTTTCTTGCTGGGTTGCAGCGATTGCGTCCCATCCGAATGTCTGTTGCTACTGTCTAGCCAGCAAGCACCACCGCACGAGTACGACGCAAATCGAGGAACACCTTCATTCACAAACGCGCTCGACGGCTCAGTTTTATTTTCTTCGTGTCCCTTCCACAAAAGAGTTGCCACTTTGCACGGGCTTGCCCTCGCGTATACGTAAATGTATTCAACTTAGCTGCTCTCAAACAAGGGACCCGTTGCGCGACATTAGCGATAAAGAAGCCGTTGTGCAGCCCCCTTGGGTCGCTGTTTAGTTGAGGAGAGTTTGAGGGGATCAAATTAAAACGAACACTACGGCACATTGCTAGAGAGTCACATGTACCTCAAAGTCTGTGTGCGTGCGCGAACTATAAACCATTACAAAGGGAGCCTAAGGGTCATACTATACCGACATACATTGCACCGTAACCGTAACCCTCGTATAGTATCCATTGCATGGCTTCAGAGCACACGACATCTGTTTCATTCGCCTACCCGTAGTCCAAACCGGCGAAGTTTTTTCTTGAACCGAAAACCGTTAAATATATTTTTCGGTTTCCCTCCTGAGCAAAAAAAACGTATACGGTTTCGATTCCGTTCGGGTTCGCACCAAAATAGCGTTTTTTTTTTTCGGTTTTCGGTTCCGGTTTTTGGTTCGCTCCGACACCCTGCTCAAGGGCTTAGTCTCACCAAGAATGAGACATAGAAAAACAATTTTCCCTCAGCACTCTAGTGCACAATACAGTTTGTGCATGAAGCCACGAACCACGTCCATCAAAACGCCACAACCCTATAACGTGACATGTCACCACAATCTTTCAAGCAAACTTAACATATGAAATTATTCGTGAAACGCTTCTAATAGAGTACATCATGGCAACCTATAAAAGTGTCAGTTACTCGGTGCACATGCATATTTGTTGCATAGACATACACAACGTCACTTCTATTGTAGTCAAGTTCAAAACTTCAAGTGAAAAGTAAAAAACATTCACCTGCGCTGTGAGTTGGGCACTGCATGCCAACACAGGGTACGCTTTTATTCGTTGCCACCAGCGGATACGCTTATGACTCAGCTTGCCCAATGAAACAAGAATGTTCCTTGTAAAACTTGAAATGTCACAAAGTTTAACGAACTTTGTACACCCAATAATGAAGCTTTCACATCTGGTTACCTGCTCTTGAGACGTCTTCCTTCCGGCAATTATTTTCTTGTTGAGGCCAGCCCACAGTACCTTAGGCTTTTCAGTGGAGGAAAAAGGACAGTAAGATAAAATTATTTCGGAGCTGTGAGTGTTCCCTAACTTCGCGTTTATGCAAAAGGCATTCATCTTACCCCCACTTAAAAATCAAAAACTGACATTACACTCATTGATTGATGTGCAATCCAAGATGTGGATAATAGATACATCATCAGGGGCATTTCATTTTAGTATATTAGGAATGAGAGACAACACGCACGGTGGAGGACTAAGAGTTTAATCAGTAAAAGTGAATATAAAATATTACACTCCTATGTTTTCCAAGGTTTCACTTTAAAGGTTTCAGGTTTCCTCATGTCAGACCCCAAGTGGACACGTCTAACCCACTCTAACTGGCAAAGGGCTCCCATTTTGGTGCAGTATGACTTCCAAGTGGTTTCCAGTTTAACCAACAACGGTTCTGACTAAACCCAGTTGGACGACTATGTGGATACACTTGGACCAAGAAATGGTTCTCTTTCAAACCACTTTGGTTTCAAAACGGTTCCTTTTTGACCCACTTTGCAGACTAAGTGGTTCCACTATGCTACTTGAGACTCGCTTTGTTTTTCCACCTGGGTCGCGTTCTAAAGTTCAAACCATTACTAGAAGAAAGAAATCATTAGCATTTTCGGTAGCTCGGAGGACATTGAGGGTAATGAGATAAGCCAATTGCGCTATTCCGTTGAAGCGACAGACAAGCTTGGACTTGACAGCTTCGTATCGTTGTCGTAGCGGGATTCCGTTCTATGCCTGAACGAAATAACCGACCCTATCGATTCGAAAAGCTGCGAACTACAAGAAAAATCGTTCATCCCCAAATGTATTCCAGATGGATTTGCGCAGAAATGAATCGTGAACTGGTCACATGTTTTCTTGTAGTAAATATGACATATCGCAGTGTACGTACATATTTTCTTTTTTGCGGAAGGCTGTATAGTTGAGACGAACTACGTCGGACACCGTGTTGTCGACGTGCCGTCAAGCACGGGCCGGCACAGTTGGAGGACTGGATCTCACGTTGAATGTAGGGGGTAGTTTCGGTTTGAAAATGGTTAAGCACCCCTCATTCAGGTGCTAGCACACTATCGCTTCTCGCGTCCTGGAAAAAGATTAAAAGGAAACAGAACATGCAACCCAAGATAAGGCCAGTTCCGATAGAGTCACCCGATACATTTGTTTTTGTTTTGTTTCCGCGAGTTAAAGCTCATTTTCGACGCATGAGGCGGCACTGTACTCCTTTCCCCTCTCACGTTGGGGATGAAGGAAATACGCGTCTGCAAAGATGCGCAATGAACAAAAAGAAAAAAAAATGCAAAAAGAAAAAAAAAGAAAAAAACGGCTACTATATCAGGTGACCGAAAGGAACATATGTTCTCATTGGGACAACTTTTCTAGCTTTTATAATTTACAAGTTAATTAATGAAAGTTAATTAAGACATTGTCTTTGGATTTTGCTAATGCCCTCCTAGGGAGTGCCCTTCAGCATATGCTATATTGCAATTGATTTCATCTTGGAAAAAGTGTTATATATATTTTTAAAAAAATCTGTATACACTTAGCTGGGCACCCTGTACATCATCGGTAACAGTAAAGATCTGGCAGTCCCACTGCAACTCCGCTACCGTGGAGGTGAGAAACCAAGGAGATGCCCTAAGCGCTTTTCCCAATGCAAGTGGGCGTGCTGTGACCCGCGCATGGCATTGTGGTTAGTTGCACACACAGGTGACCCATAAACGTCACGGCGACACGTCATGAAACATGGCGTCCTCCATGCCGTGGCGTATCGTACCTGAATACAGAGATGAGCAGCGGTCGAATAGCTTGCTTCCGCTTTCATAGCCTCTTTGCAGTTAAAAGTTATCATACACGTTGAAACACAAAATAGACAATCTCAGTGTGGAAGCAATGGATCACTAAATTGCTAGAAGACTGCGTACATCATCGTCACATTGCCTGGCTTCTCTTCTGTTGCTGAACTTTTGCTGTGATTTATCACGCGGCAAATGTTGAAACACCCCATAACCTTCGAAGTGAGGTTAACTCCGCGCAGACTGCCATAACACCGAAACATTGGGGATCACGTGAAAGGGCAACTAGATGGGCGCGGCATTGCCAGGAGCGACCACTAGAGGAGTCCCACGGCTCTCCGTGTTTATAGTCCTCTCCTTAGTTTCTTACCTCCATGTCCGCTACTGATAACAGCCTCCATCTTGCTCCGCGATGTCAATCGGTCGTGCCCGCCGAATACAACGAAACGGCTCAGCAGGACTGGGTCGTTCGTACGAAAGCGCACTCCCCAGGACTCACTTATCAATTCGTTTAATTCAAGCGAAAACGACTCGCTAAAACTCCCAATTATTACTATATGGATATATGGGTTCTCGGCTTAAAACTGGCCTTTATGAACATGTGCGCACATTGGGCGCGTGAAGTTGAGTTAAAGGAGCCATGACTCTATCCCTTAAACGGCCAAGCGCACTTCCGGTGGCCCTGACTACATCTCAGAAACACAGTGGAGTGAAAAGGATCGGGGCACAAGTGTAGTGACGTAGTTGCGCAGCTCACAGACTTGTCCAACGTGTTTTGGCCGCTTTTGCGGTTGTTATTGCGTTTTGGGGCCAAACCAAGCACTCGGAAGCGGAAATAAGTGTGAACAGGTTGGCACGCAGGCGATGATTTGGCGCGTTGAGTAGAGGCTCCTTGTGGTGGCTTGTGTGTTGGAGTGCAAGAGTCGAGACGTCAACCGGCTATCACTCTAAACGCTCTGCCTCTTAGAAATCCCCTTTTAAGAGGCATCGTCTCAAAAAAATGTACCTTTCATTTTATGTGGCATAGGAAATAAGGTGCAGCCGTTATAAATTACAGCCCGTATAAGGTCCGCTTGTATCAGGTACTCAAATAAGGTATACAGCGTATATTTCCAACGTTCCACAGCTGATTCGCGACGCTGACACAAAATTAGAAAACGATAGGGAATAAGCGGAAAAAATATTTTATAAATACACATGATCTGAATGTTCTCAAAACGTTGTATTTATCTTTCAATCAAACCAAAATCATGTCAGAAGCAAAAATAATCTTGTCTTTGAGTCAGATGCACAACAACGGCTGGTACGTTGTTATACGGCACACCAACACTGTATCTGATAAATTTCCTTGTGCCTTCTATATCTATACGTTTGTAAAAAATGTACGTTTTATGTTCACTAGTGTAGCTGATATTTATCGGGTACAACTTGATATATGGAACGTTATAAGGTACAGGGAGAGTGTAGTCTGACGTGTGTTCCGCTTGCAATTTTCACAAGGTTCTAAATATTAACGCATTTGCAGGGTTCCCCAAGCACGAGACCCCGTCCCATAATGATAATAACGACATTGGTGCGGTACCATCTTCCCATCGAACTTGACTGGTACCACCAACCTTTGCGTCCCTTCGACTACGTGCCCAGACCACGCACGGACAACGAATTATATGCTCACTGGTAAGACTAATTCAGATCAATAGGCAGGAAATCTAGTTTTCGAACATGCATCCACTTCGCATAAAAGCACAATGTCAGTTTTCACACGCAGTCACAAACCGTGGAAAGTGCACTATTCCGTTTATATATTCCAGGTGACTACAACCTCAAGCCACAGACAAGCCAGAGAGACAAGCCTATAACACATTTCGACGATACGTTCGCCAATCTGTTTTCTGCAAATAAATGTTTCAGGAACCTCATTTTCACTTGAACAATCTTGACTGAAATTCAGAACATCTGGTCCCTTCGGTCAAATATTGAAAAAACAAAAAAACAAAATGCAACCAAAGATAAAGGCAGTTCGGATAGCGTCACCCGATACTTTGTTTTGTTTCCGTAAGTTGGAGCTCATCTTCGACGTATGAGGTGGCACTGTGCTCCGTCACCCTTTCACATTGGGGGTGAAGGAAAGACGCGTCTAATAAGCTGCGCAATGAACGAAATAAAGAAAAAAATTTTCACGATTTTTTTTTTTTTTTTTTGCGTGCGATCTATCGAACGGATTTTTGTTCTGAAAACTGTCACGGTGTCAGGTGACTGAAGGGACCTGATGTTCTCATTGGGACGACCTTGTATCTTTTCTAATAAAAAAGTTAACGATTTTTAGGTAATTAGTCATTCGACAGTTGAGAAACAGATGATCAAGAACGTCCGCCGGCCCTCAGATGATAGAAGTGAAAACAGATGGCTATTCGATAAATATGTATAGAAAAAAAGACACCCTGTATACAGTGTTTTTTTTCTTAATTTCTATAAAAAAAACTAGCAGAGTCAAATAGATACCGTTTTAACAGGTGGGTCATACGGCCAGTCAAACATCCTGTAGGACAGCGTACGCAACTACTGCTAAACTAATTAGCTAAAATTCATAAAGCAAATCATTAATTACATGTTTCATGGGAAATGCGAGGCAACAGAACTCAGTTCTTATTAAACGCCCTGTGAATCGAACGTACTTTGAGATATAAATTATCAAATTTCGCTATGCTACTCAGCCGAAGCGAGCACTGATTTGAACGAAATCACCAGACTGGCTAGGCGATAATGTCAGACCATGTCTCGGATGCCATGCCAGCTCGGATTGAGCATGAACCCGGTAGAGATTTCATTTGACGATACAGTGGTCGACGTACAACGACATAATGAAATTATACTACTACCTAATTTGGAATGGACCACAGAGTGACTTCACCCTCATCTTGCGAAGTTTACGATATCATCAAATCAGAACAAGATGTGGGCAACTACCCAGTCAGCCATACACAACCTCAGGATGTCCCATGGAGTAACGACCTCGGAAACTTCCCACGGATGGAAATTGTACTATAGTTTGTTCAATGTTACCGCCCGAACCGGTCCACAGGACAGGTCGACGAACAGAGGACACATTTTGGATAATTTTAGGCATGTAGGGGGCTGTTCTGTGGTTGGAAGAACTGATGGTCTGAGGCTGGAACAACATAGAAGGGACAAATACGTACAAAGCCTCAATTTGCCTAAGAAATTAACGATGAAGGATGAAAGTCACTGAAAAGGTTAGCTATCTGTAGGACTCATCTTCTGGATTGCCGGTCCAGGGCTCTACGAATTCAGCTAAGCTAACACTCCTTCTCAGCGACTTCCAGGGAGCGTCATCTGAAGGGACAAACCAGTCACTCTCTCTCACTCATCCCCCTTTCACTCTTACATTTTTTCTCACTCACACACATATTCATACGACGGGATCGACGCAGGCGGCAACTGATGAACATGGAAGAACTGATGTTCTGAGGCTGGAACAACATAGAAGGGACAGATACATACAAAGCCTCAATTTGCCTAAGAAATTAACGATGAAAGATGAAAGATCAAAGTTTCTGCCTCGCGTTCATGTGAAAAGGCAAAAAGAACTCCCGAAGACTTGCCATCACATAGCCATTATTTCAGGGTCATGTCCTCGCACTAAATGATCTCGACCGTGCTTCTGAAAACTGCAGCGCCATGCATCAGCGGCACACAGGGAAACCGATGTTGCATTTGCACTGAGCTTCTATCTCCATAATTAAACGAAACCTAATTAATACATAGTCTTGGGATGTAGAACATATTGTCATTCCTTATAACTGCGAAAAAATATTTCCTCCAAAAATAAAAAAAATCAGTTCATTGACACGCTCTATGCACTTGCACCTATTATAAACTAATCAGTGGTGGTTGAAAATATACTGCTCATTGTTTTTATGTGAATTTTGTCCCACACTTTTTTGTACAAATGTTTCATGTTTCGGCACAGTTTAATGCGCCCCAATGTTCAAGAAAACGAAATGACGAGAAAAAAGTTTACATTCTATATACACATCCTAAAAAAATTCACATATAATTTCAAGCTACACCTCTTTCTCATTTTGTCTGGACAGCAATGGACAGCAAATAGGACAGCAATGGCCCAGATTGAGAGACAAGCAAATGTATGTCAACTTTGAAAAGATGAACGAAATAATTACTTTAAAATACCTTACTATGAGTATTCTGTGACCAGCTTCCTTAATTTACGACTTTTCATAGCTTACATCTGTGACAGGTATTCTTTATTATCCTAAAATGGTTTTATTGCCAAAATGCCCGGGAATGACCGTCGTCACATTAACAAGTTTCCAATGTATACCAAGTAATAACAAACATGTGCTTACTCTTTCTACAACCGTGATGGTGAACTACGTTGTTGAATTGCTTCAGTGAACTGCTAGTGACGTAATATGTGATGATAGTGTCTTTCATCCCACCCCATGTTATTGCATGAGCAGTTAGCATCAGAATAAATGAGTTTGCATCGATGCACTTATGAAGGTCAATTTCATGTATGCCTCCCTTCCCCTGGGAGGATACCATGAGTCCCTGCTTCGAGTCAGATCCTAGGGTGAAGACCACAAGGTAAGTTATTTTACCAGCGTCTAGGGGCAGTCCACACTCAGCCACCATCCCGAAGTTGTCTCTCAGTAAAACAGCTGTAAATAGTTACCTAAATAAGCATTTTAAGCTTCCATCACCAACCAAACTGTACCAAGTAAAGTGACCTCCACACCAACATTACATATTTTCTCAGAAAAGGAGTGGGAAGTAGGTATAAGCACATGCCGAGTTTGTATTGTTGGTTTTACATACAAGCTTTTGCATACAAGCCTGTGTTTAATATGTTTGTGAGGAATTGCGATATTTTCAAAGCACAGCTGGTAACTTTTGTTTACAACATCCACCGTTTTTTGACAGAAGTATCAATATTGACTACATACGAGGGGCGTTCAAGTCAAAAGGGGACTTTTCAATTTTTAACAAAAGTAAAATGAACTTACAGGCGAGAAATTAGTTTTATTTTTCAACGTAATCTCCAGCTGCACTAATGCACTTGTCCCAGCGTTTCACGAGGGCTTGGATGCCAGCAGCGTAGAAATCCTTACCGACGCGTAGCAGCCATGATCGGACCGCATTCTTGACCTCGTCGTCGCAGCTGAAGTGGTGGCCCCCAAGGAACGCCTTCAGTGGCCCGAAGAAATGGAAACCGCTGGGGGCGAGGTCTGGACTGTAAGGGGGATGTGGCAGCAACTCCCAGCCAAGTTCCGGTAAGGTGCGTGTCGTGAGATGCGCGGTATGTGGGCGTGCATTTTCCTCTAGGAGGAGGACTCGTTTGGTAATGGGGCCCGGCTTTCCGAAACTGGAGGTGTTCATGAATGACAGTGTTCAACGTTCTCACAGAAAGGTCCGTCTTTCGAGCCAGTTTGAGACATGTTATCCGTCGGTCCTTGAGGATCATGCGCTTCACAAGTTGGATGTTCTCAGGAACTCTGACACTGGGCTCTGAGCCGCCCCGGCCGGGATCGTCCTGCACTGATGTACGGCCGTCTCGGAACCGTTTGCACCACTCAAACACTTTGCTGCGGTTAAGTGCATCGTGGCCATACTGAGCCTGAAGTCATCTGTTAATTTCAGATGACTTTACGCTTTCATTCACGAGAAACTTCATGACAATTCGCTGTTCGATGTGCGCGCTCACCTCGTTGTCGGCCATCTTGTCAAGCACGTGTCTTCTGTTTTGCGCAAACTTTGGACCACTACGTGGTGAACGGGGAGGCCTGTCGCGTGTGAAAATGATGAAAAAGAAGTAGCGGGAGCCATTTGTACACTCAGAAGACAAGGTCCCGGTTTGACTTGAACGCCCCTCGTATTAGTTTTTTATTCTATTTGTATTCTATTTATGTGCGTTTGACAACCTGCATTTTTCTTTCTGAGATGCTCTGTTTGTGGCAAGAGGGCAAGGGTGCTGATAATGTGGCTGATGTTCATGAAATGTCGAACCAGAGACACAGAAAAAAAAATTGACAGCATATCACGATCTCAATCATGTCGTTGTGTCCGTGTTTCTGTGTCTCCTGTTCTACATTTGTTAATCATTTTTTGTAGTTGTTGGAGTTTAGCCCAACAGCAGGTGACAGCAATTAGAGGACGTTGAGAACATGCAAACTATACATTTCGTCATTCTCACATTATGCTGCAAGTGGCGGGGAATACAACCCAAAAGGAATATAATGAGAGAGAACCCGTCACCAAGATTAGTGTGGGAGCATCGTAAAGGAAAAATAATTCAAAGCCATAATGGTACTACGACTACTGGTATAATGGTACAACTATTTAATGGTGCGGTATCAGATAAAAGTTACTCAAGTAGCATTGAGGGAGTGGCCGTAGAAAGAAACAATCCAACAGTGAGGCTGGGTGCAGTACACTACAATATGTCGCATGTAACAATATTTAGTATACCTCAGTGTTACCCAAACCGTGGGTCAGGGCCCCCAGAGGCCGCGATAGCCGAAGCGGGGGTTACACCACTTGGGGAAAAGAGAAAGCAGATGAAGTGGACGCAAGCACCTCGAACAATGTGCGACAAAACCAAAGAGCCGATCTCCCTACAACTGCAACATATTAAAGTTGTTTTACAAAAATGCAAGTTCAGTTCAGCACACAATGGAAACCGGGCTAACGTGCAGCAATGCTTTCAATCAAGTCTGTCGCATTATTCGCTGTATATTCATGTGTTGTGGCAACCACAACGCAGTGGTTCCACTGACAGGCGGAAGATGGCATCGCTGTTATCACGACGTACTGATAAGACGGGGGGAACCCTCGTGCGTTGGGGGATTTAAGCTCTTGTTGAGAGCAGGGAAGGACCTTTTGTCTTCCGGGTATTGCCGCTGTGAAGAAGACCGCAGGTGTACATATTTCAGCAGATGAATAAACCTGGTATGTTAGTTTGAATTTCTGTGTGTGCGGCTTGTTCCTTCGCGTGCGGAACGGACGTTGTGGGAACGAAGGTTTCCACAAGCTTTGATGGATATGAGGAAATCAATTTGATTTCTGCAAAATCGCATGAGCTGTTTTTCGACGGCGTCCAAGTACATATTCATGTGTTTGAAAAGAAGGTGTCAAACATATCTGAATCGCACTTTTGCATGACGGCAGGGTCACACTGGTTATACACCCATAATTTTAAACGTGTTCTGACGGCATATAAACAGTGTGACCACAGTTGTTGAGACATATATGTTTGGGGGATATTTGTCAGTCATATTTGTCAAACATGTCCGAGGGAATATTCGTGTTTGACGTTTTATGTTTAACCAGTGTGATCGCAGCCTTATGGTTTTACCCAGTGTACCTCGAAATATAGTGATCGAGATCTCCGTTGCAAAATAAACTACTGTAAACAATTGTCATCTGACTATAAAATGGCACTGTCGCGCGCGGGAGTCTGCCAACAGCAGACTTAGACTAACCTGGACATCAAAATGCAAACACCGAAGTTGGACTAACCTAACAATTAACTGACCAACGTGCTGCATGCCCAAGTGTCGCGGACAAAGCCTGCATTACACCCATTGACGCAATGCATAAGAAACACATAATTTCATGTTCGCGGAAAACGTCGACACTTTTCACTGGTTCCACACTGGATCCTGTGAGATCTATGTACAAGAAGTTATGCCGAAAAAGAATTATCCGTATATCTATAAAGGCATTTGTTCCCCCGGCATTTGAAATCTTACACATTGTACTCAATGGGACAGGAGGAGAATTCGCGCACCTTCGTGATTTCACAGTCTTATACATAAAAAGCTATCCGCTTTAGGGGATTTTCCACTGCAGTATCACAATTAGGTGGGCCATGTTTGCAACCTAAAGTGAATGTCTTGATTATGTAGCGAGCCAGTTTTGTTACCGAGGGCACGAAAGTGCGACTAAAATGGGAGACATCACACTTAAAGAGGGCTTAGCCTAACGTCACTTCCGCATGTAGGAAAGTCGACTGTACATTCTCCTCTGGTAACCAGCACTGCAAGACGGGATTGATAAAAACATCTACAAAATAAAGGTGTGCTTTCGCCGCCAAAGAGACTGAAGAAAATAACTGGTGACTTGTGCTTTAAAAACAAAGGACAACGCTGCAGATACTGCGTTCCCCTGAGGTTCGCGTTTTCGGAAATCGAAAGCTCTCTTCTTCTTAGTATCAATTTTTTGGCATTGTAATTATGGCGGTAAAAAGATGTACAAAAACTCTTATGGCTGTAGCGTACCGTTATTGCCATGTAACCCGTCCGCCGAGGATTCCCTTTTACTCTTTACTTTATCTGTTACCGTCATGTTTTTTGCATGTATATAATGTATGCTTATTGTTATGTTTCACACTTTTTCTTCATTTTTCCTCGCAGCACCACGGGAAGCTTGGTTGCCACCAGTATGAAATTTGATGGGTACCTTAATGGCTGTGAGATCGTATATTTTGTCTAAAGACGTTACATACCTCTATTTAGGAGAAGCGAGAGGAGAAGGAAATTTTTCTTTATCTTTTCTCATGCGTACACTCGTCTCGGCGACAGCATGCTTAAATTGTGCATGGACCAGCGGTATGGCCGAGTGGGCTAAGGCGTCCGCTCGTTGCTGGTAGCCAAGGTCGTGCTGAAAACTGGGAGGTGGTGGGTTCGAATCCTCCCGCCGGCTGTGCTGTCTCAGGTTTTCCCTGGGTTTTCCGAAGACTTTCCGGACGAATGTCGGCACATTTCCTCCTGATGTCGGCCCAGGGTGCATACTAACCCCCCTGTCCCCACGCTCCTTCCTGCTGTCCTTTCTCCATCTGTCCATGTCTGTACGCCGCTCATATAGCCACAGTTGCTTCGCGGCGCTAACACGCAATCGAAAAAAACCGTGCATGGTCGTGCCCTTGCGCCTGCGCTGTCCGGCAGCGTCATTCACGAACAAAATGTAAATGTCATCTAAGTATGACTTATGCCTCTATGTTCAACTGTTCGCATCAAATACAACTGGGACCTGGCGCATATAACAGTGTTTTGTCAATGTTTTCTTGACTTAAGCCGATCATGGCGACGTACCTGTGCACAAACTTAACAATACATTTTTGCGCTTTTTGGGCCTTCCTTTTAGCAAATGCTCGCAGATATGCATCGTTCTGTGTAACTGTCTGGTTATTTTAGCGGTATGTTATGCGCGTGAAATAGTGCACCCTGGGCGATTTTTGCAAACACACGAGTTGACGTTGTACTTCGCCTTCGACATAGTACTGTCAACCCCTAAGATAACGTTACCCCATTATTCCCATCACCAGTGCGGTATCCGATCATCCTTTTCTTTTTTCAGTGTACACCAGCGGTGCCGAACTCCTTGAGGTGAAGTAATTGTGTGCTTCCAGTGACTTGTACGCTTGCACAATATCAGCAGTGAACTGGCTCGGCGAAAATATTAGATAAACTACACTGCGATTGTGATTGCGTTTTGTGACTGGGCTGTCCAATTGTCGATGCGTAGTGCAAAGAGATCGTCATATTGTATACCGTTCATAAATAACTTGGCCTTGTAGCGATACTTGTCTGATTCCTTCATAGCTTTAAATTATTCGGGTATTGTGGAAGGAGACAGTCGAGAGCGGTGTAGCAGTGCAACGCAGCCAATGTAGCTCTTGCGGAAAGCATTCGCACGGCTGCATTCAGTGTGTTTTGCCCACACCCAATGAGCGCATGCGCAGATGGCGCCTCTTGTTTGTAAACAGTAAAGTGGTAATTTTGAACGAACGAACAGATCACTTCTTTCCGTGTGCGCTTGTACTGCTGTCGGGCGGTATTTCGAGTCGCGTTTTTTTGAAACCGGGGAAAGCAAAAAGAACTGAGGGGAAGTACATAATCACGGATAAGAGAATCGAAAAACCCCTTACTCCTCTACAACTCCGCCATTGACAGTTTTGCAATAGTCCCTGCAGTTAAAAGGATCGCCAATTAATTTCAGTTAACGAATTAGTTAATAAACGAGGAAACAATTATAGTCCGAGTATCCGTGGACCCCTACTAACATTGCGCACTAAGTCTCTTTCAAGTGCAATGCACCATTCTTATACAAAAAAAGTTTGACTCATTTCCAATGAAACGCCCTGCATCATTTGTTCTGGGGACAACATTGAGCTAAACCCGGGCCCAAACCATGAAGTGACCCGAGCTGACGCTTTGTGTCTATCATGTATGAAAAGCTGCACAGGTGCGTCTTATATCAGTTGCCAAGATTGTAAAAACCATTATCATATGGGAAAGTGCTCAGGAATTTCTGAAGCAAGTGCAGCAAAAAAATCTTTTGATAAGGAGGTCTGGCACTGTCCTACTTGCGTTACAGCTAAACTTAGATCAAAACAAACTGCACAAAAGGACCAAAATGACCAGCTGTCTGCCATTCAAGGCCAACTGTCGCAGCTGACCACGCAACTTGTATGCCTCCCGGGAATTAAGGAAACCATTGATAGGCTACTCCCCATTGTTGAAACTGCTCAAGCAATTGAGGCATCCATGAATATGCTTTCTTCAAAGTACGATGACTTGTTGGAACGCGTAGCGAACCAAGATGCTGATATCAGGGAACTAAAAACACGTGTCTCCAAGATTGAAGGAAGCTCATCCGCGACAGAAGAAATACAGCGTAAACTAAACAAATTACAACAATATGGACGTCTAAGCAACCTTGAAATACATTGCATTCCTGTCACCGCTCAGGAAGATCTTCACGAAAAGCTGAACTCCATAGCGGAAGTTATGCAGGCTCCAGTGCTCACTAAGACAAATACGGAGGCAATTCATCGACTCCCTGGAAAGTCAGAAAAGGTACCGAAGATAATTGTTAAGTTCCTAAATCGAAACGAGAGGGATATCTGGCTTCAAAACCGACGTAAACTTAGAAGCAACGAGAACACAAGATCTGTCTACGTCCAGGAAAATTTAACAGAAACAAATAATCTGTACTGGCTGGCACGGAGCAAGGCTCGAGAGAAATCTTACACGTTTGTATGGACTAATCATGGAATTACCTTTGTTAGGAAGGTACAAGGTAGCAGAGTAATTAGAATTGAGACCATGGATGACTTGGGTAAAATTGTATAAAATTACACGATGCAACTTCTTTTCGTATATTAACGCACCATGTACCATGAACTTATCCTTCCGCATGAATTGTGTAAGGCTGTTGGGCACCATGGATTAAATATAATGCATGCAAATCTCCAGTCCGCGGCGAATAAAATAGAGAAAATTGAATGTCTGCTTCAGCAATGTCAGCACTCCTTTGACATACTAATGTTCAGTGAAACTTTGTGCCGAAATGAGCACGACGCCATTCGCTTATCTCGATATCAGACATATTTTCTGAATCGCACTGGGAAGAGAGGAGGCGGCTTATCTATTTTGGTGAGGGAGAAGTCATGTGAAATAATAACGGAGTATAGCATTTGTACTGCCGATTTTGGAGTGTTATCACTGTTGTCAGGGGATGACGTTTATTCTGTGATATATCGTGCTCCGGACGGGAACACTTCATCATTCATTATTTTCCTTGAAGGCATGCTGTCTTACATAGTCAACAACAAATTGACACTGTTTCTCGGTGGTGACATCAACATAGATATGAGCAAGACATCACCACCACAAACAACACTACTGCAGCTGCTCGAGTCATAGGGTCTCATCAATTTTATTAACAGCCCTACTCGAGTTACACCCACAAGCAGTACAACAATCGACGTGATCATATCAAATTATTGTGCTGCACATATTACTAGTGGAACGATAAGCACAGATATCAGCGATCATGTGCCGATCTTCTTCGGTTGTCGCGGCCGGTGTAGAAGACCAAGAGAGACCACAATAAGGCAAGAAGTAAATGAAGTTAGCTTGTCAAAATTCAGAAATCAAATTGGGTCTTTCAACTGGAGCCATGGCATAAATTGTACAGACCCGAACGCCGCATACGATTTATTTTTCGGGGCCATAAGTGACATGTATCGCGACTGCTTCCCGTTTGTGTACAGGACTCAACCAAGGCACACTTGTCAGCCATGGATAACGCATAACATTCTGAGGTCTATGAGAAAGCGTAATAAGCTTTTCAGGAAGTTTTTGAAAAACAGGGATCCAGAAACCTTCAGCACCTTTAAAAAGATTCAAAATTATATAAACAGGGTGATCAAGAAGGCCAAACAAGAGTACACCTTGAATATTTTCTCGACATGCAGGGCGATACTTCGGCCATGTGGCGCAACGTCAACTATGTATTAAACTCTGGCCATCCACGGAAGCCTCTCGAATGCGTTATCCACGAGGGTATTAGTTACAGTGGAAGTGACATGGCTCAGCAATTCAACTTAGTCAATTCATGTGCGACAAACGATAGTGATATCAATATAGAGGGTGCCTGCAAATATGTCCCTAACTGTACCGTCAGCTCTATGTTTATTGCTCCCACGGATGAGACCGAGGTTTACCGTAGCTTTATGCGACTTAAAAACAGCAAGGCACTCGATGTATACAACATGCAAATCGGTCCCATTAAGGCAGCGCTAGATCTCACAAAGTCATACTTAACTCATATTTTCAACCTTTGCTTGAGTCAGGGCTGCTTTCCAAGTAGCTTACAGATGGCTAAGGTTACTATGATTCATAAAGGTGGGTACGTGTGCAGCTTATCTAACTACCGCCCTTTCTCAATTCTCCCGGTGTTTTCAAAAGGCTTGGAGCGAATAATTTATAGTCGCTTATCTGCCTCTCTGACTGCCAGTTCGGGTTCCGGAAAAATTTTTCTACTGAGTTGGCCCTGTTACATCAAAAGAAAATGATATTGAAAAATATCGAAAACATGTTACTAACTTTGGGTGTGTTTATTGACTTCAGTAAGGCGTTTGACTGTTTATCCCACAGCGTACTATTACACAAATTGTTTCGGTATGGCATAAGAGGCCCTGCGCATTCCCTATTTTCCTCGTACCTGTCTAGTCGCCACCAAAAAGTTATCATCAATGGACACCACTCCTCCCTCCGTAAAATTACTTGTGGCGTCCCGCAGGGCAGCCTCTTGGGCCCTCTTCTCCTTTGTATCTACACAAATGACATCATATCAGTAACTAATGAAGCAACCTTTATCATCTATGCTGATGACACGAGCCTGCTCTTTACCGGTTCCTACCCTGATGGCTTAATTAGGAAAGCTAACAGAGCACTCCGTGAATTAAAATCTTGGGCAGATCTCAACTGTTTAAGGATCAATGCCACAAAGACCAAGGCGTGTATCTTTGCTGCCAAGAATAAATCTGTCAACGCAAGAGAACAACTTTTGATTGATGGCGCCGTTATCAGCGTTGTCGACAGTGCTAAAGTTCTTGGTGTCACTTTCACTTCTACTCTTTCTTGGACACCGCACATTAATCATGTTCACTCTAAAGCATCACGTATCTTTAGCTTCTTGTACAGATATCGCTCATCCTTACCCAAATCAGTTGTACTAATACTTTATTATGCGCTCATTTACTCGCATTTTACTTACTGTTTTCTGGTGTGGGGAAGTGCAACTAGGTCGGACTTAGATAAGTTACTAGCTCTGCAAAAAAAGTTCATCCGAGTCCTAGACAGCCTTCCTTACACCCACACGACAGTAGGACTGTTTAAAAAACATGGCCTGATACAACTACATAACTTGTACAGATATAGGCTACTATGTTTTTACCGGGGAGCATGTAAAAACTGTATAACTACCATTTTAGCTTTATTTAATTTGAATCTCATCACTAACTATAACTGCAGGAACCAAAAATGTGAACTGTACCCCGTTGCAGAACACGCTACGGGGAGCAAAGTGTGAGTTACATCTTGCCATGTGTTCTGAACGAATGTTTTTTTGATCCTGTCTATACATCGCGGAAGTGTATACGCAACTCTTGTATGTAAAACAATGCCAATTGTTTCCTTTTCACGGGAGCTGTGAGCTCGTCAAGTCACCGAGGTGATTTTTTCTCACAGTTCCCACCACATGTATGTGGAAATAAATTATAATAATTATTATTATTAATAATAATAGTGAAAACACAAACTGTCGGAGGTATGATGGCATTGAGAACGCTATTTGTAGGAGGGATACTCGTCTAAAAGAAAGTATGGCATTTGAAAGCGATGAAGCAGTTTGAAGAATCCTTATCAAGCTCGTCACGCAGTGCCCGTCATCACCAATCAGAAGGAAGTGACCCGTGATAAGCGTTCGCTCAATCCCGTGCTCCTCCTTCCTTCATAGGTGGGCACTTTGGTGATACCTCACTCGCCCTCACCCTCCTCACGAGCACATGCGCTCACTCGCCCTCACCCTCACGGCCCTCATGGGCAAATGCCCTCACTCGCCCTCACCCTCCTCACGAGCACATGCGCTCACTCGCCCTCACCCTCACGGCCCTCATGGGCACATGCCCTCACTCGCCCTCACCCTCACGGCCCTCATGGGCACATGCCCTCACTCGCCCTCACCCTCACGGCCCTGACTGGCACATGCACTCACTCGCCCTCACCCTCACGGCACTCACAAACGAAAGCCCTCACCCACGAGGGTCTTACCCTCATAAGGTCTCCTGTGAGTACACTCATGAGGCTGTGCCCCTAATGAGACCTCCTGTGAGTGCACTCATGAGGTCTGAGGGGAGCCAGGTCTCTGTGAGTGAGGTCACTGGTGAGGCCTGAGGTGTGTGAGGTCAGTCTGAGGGCATTCAGAAATGAGGTCAAATGACACATACCAGACGTGGGCAAATTAAATTATGAAGGCATTGATGATATGGTTCCAGCGACACAACTACTGGCTGTGCGCACTTTAAAGGGCTGGTGTGCACGCATTTAGCAATTTTGTCTACGTCGCGCTGGGAACACAGCAAAGCGTCCTGAGCTGACTGATTACTTGGTGATATGGTCCCAGTGATCCAACTACCGGCAGGGTGCACTTTAAGCGGCTGGTGTGCCGGTTTTTAGCAACTTCGTCTATGTCTCGCTGGGAACACAGCAAAGCGTCCTTCGCTGACTGATTACTTGGTGATATGGTTCCAGCGCCCCAACTACCGGCTGTGTGCACTTTAAAGGGCTGGTGTGCCCGTTTTTGGCAATTTCGTCTATGGGAACACAGCAAATCGTCCTTCGCTGACTGATTACTTGGCGATATGGTTCCATCGACCCATATACAGGAAGGGTGCACTCTAAAGGTCTGGTGTGCACGTTCTTACATTTAGTCTATGTCGAACTGGGACCACAGCAAAGCGTCCTGAGCTGACTGATTACTCGGTGATATTGTTACAGCGACCCAACTACCGGCAGGGCGCACTTTAAAGGGCTGGTGTGCCGGTTTTTAGCAATTTCGTCTACGTCGCGCTGGGAACACAGCAAAGCCTTCTGTGCCGACTGATTATTTCGTGATATAGTTCCAGCGACCCAACTACCGGCAGGATGTACTTTAAAGGGCAGGTGTGTCAGTTTTTAGAATTTTCGTCTATGTCGCTCTGGGAACACAAAACTTACAAAACTTTACAAAGCTTAGGTAGGAGGATGCATTTGCAGACATTTTTTCATGGCAGTGCAATTACTAACACGAACCTTTTTAAGAAGCCCTCCATTTGGACCCCTGACGCATCACAAACTAGTCCCATGATCGACAACTATATCAAGGCGGTCTATAACGATATCAATAAGCTAGTCGGCGAGTCAATTAACGCTAAAAATCCTAACTTATCCAAAGCTGAGAGGATTGCTTTACGTAATCTTAAAACACGGGATGACATAGTGATCAGGCCTGCGGATAAAGGAGGGGGAATTGTGATCATGGACACTTCCGACTATATTAATGAGGCCAATAAACATCTCAACGACACTACTTTCTACAGGGTTCTTGATAATGATCCAACACCCTTGTTTTGTCAGATAATCAACAAAAAGATTTCCGCACTCGCTAATGACAATTTAATTCCACGCCACATAGCAGAATTCATCAAGCCTAAAAACGTTAATCCTGGTTCATTTCATCTCCTTATAAAAGTCCACAAGGAAAATAACCCTGGCGGACCTATAATATCAGGCATTCACACACCAACAGAAAAGATTTTCCTTCTGATAGACCATTGTATAAAACATGTACCTCCGCTACTTCCTTCATACGTCAAAGACACAAATGATTTTCTCCTTAAAATTAATTCTATCAACAACCAGTTCTCAGATCTGACCAATATGACACTGGTAACCATGGACGTAAAATCACTGTATACTAACATCCCCCACGATGAGGGCCTGAATGCAGTGGAATCCTTTCTCCTTTCTTTTCCCTCCGACATCCTCCACACTTCTGCGGTCATCCCACTACTTGAATTGGTCCTAAAGTATAATAACTGAGTTTAATGGCAGACATTTTGTCCAAGTACATGGCGCAGCGATGGGATCCCGCGTGTCACCTAACTATGCAAACCTCTTCATGGGTCAATTTGAAAAGAGGGCCCTTGAATCCTTCCCCGTACAGCCGCTCATTTTCCTGAGATACATCGACGACATTTTTGTTGTGTGGCCAGGTGACAACTCTTCCTTATTGTCTTTCTTTGATCACTTCAACTCCTTGCATAGCACTATCCAATTCACCTGCAACTATTCCAATGTTTCAATCAATTTTCTTGATGTCACTGTCTCCATTCGGTCTGGAAAACTAGTCACCGACCTTTATAAGAAACCAACCGATAGACGCCAGTATCTTCATTTTAGTAGTTATCACCCCAATGTTCAGAAAATAAATATTCCTTTTGGGCAGTTCACACGACTCAAGCGCATATGTTCCAATACCGACGATTTCCACAGACGCGCTCACGAAATGTCTGCTGATTTCAGGAAGCGTAACTATCCCAGCAATCTAATTGAAAATGCTTTCACCAAATCATGCTCGCTGGACAGAGAGTTACTTCTTTCCAGCCAACCTAACGAGGAACACAGAAATATTACTTTCGTGACCACCTACAACAAAGCCCTCCGTACCACGACAACTATTTTCCAGCGCCATCTTAACATTCTACACAGTGACAAAAAATTGAAAGAACTATTTCCTTCTGCCCCCATTGTTACATTCCGCAGGTCAAGGAATATCCGGAATATCCTTACTTCTTCGCGTTTGCGCCGTACTACAACACCTGGTTCGGGTCCCTGCAACGGCACACGCTGCCAAATTTGTAATCTTATTTCTACCTGCACCTCGGTCTCCAGTACCATAAACAACTACACCTTTCAAATTAAACAATCTTTGCACTGTAACTCCTTTAACATTTGTTATCTAATAACATGTATGAAATGCAATGTTCAGTACATTGGTGAAACCTCCAACAACATGCGTCAGAGGTTTTACGGTCATAAATCCGACATTGTCAATAATCGCCCCACTCCCGTTGCTATACATTTTAATCTTCCCGGGCACGACATGGATACACACCTGTCCATTGCAATTCTGGAATCTGGCTACACCACCGATTGCAAACGCAAAAATCGCGAGTCCTTCTTCATTTCTAAATTTTCTTTAAAACCACGGGGACTAAACGTTCATGGCGGTCCTCTACAGTAGTTCAACCCATCATCCAGCTAAGCTACCCCATTTACCTTCTGTTCTTAGCATTCTTAGCTCCATTTTCCCTTCAGCCCATAAGGTCACCCGTACCTTCCCACGCAGTTCAACAAAAGCTGTGTTCCCCTCGTACACGGCTAGACATCCACCTGTGCCCCCGTTTTTTCACCACCAAATCTTTTGAACCCCAATTCTCCGAATGTCTCATTTACCCGTACACCTTCTCTTTCCTGATTCTTATGTGACGGTTGCTCACGTGATGCATTGTATTACTGTCTGGTTGTTTTGTGTTTACTTAGTTCTGGAAACCTGCTTTATTGTATCTGTTCACTTGGTATATATACTCGTGTCGCACTTCATTTTTTCATTTCATTTCATTTTCATTTATTGGAACATTTGTAAAAACCTGTACATCACAGGGTGGCCAAAAAGCAGCAAAAAAGCTGCTTGACTAGGGCACGACCCTTTATCACTCATCATTGATAGTTATATCAAAATCTAGCCGTAGAAAAACATATAAAGGAACATATACCCGAAATGCATGCACTGCACATTGGAAACAAATCAGCATAATCAGCTACACAATGGACCACGTATGCTTAGTGTCCTTAGGAAGGACAATGACACATCATTAACGTGCAAATTCAGTGCGGAAAACCTGTTTAGTATATGTGGAAGGCTATAGGTTAGCGACTGGCGTCCGTAATCTGTCCTTAACTTAGGAATCTTCCATCTTGCAGTGTGGCGCGTACGCTCGGTGAAAGATTGAAGTGAAAAAAGCGATAGAGAAAAGGTATTATTTTGTTTTACAGCAGTTACATAGGTTTTTAACAAAAAGTAACTATATAGGTTTGTTGCCTTGATGATGTTAAGTGTAATGAACAGTTCGTCAGTGTGACTGTCGAAAGGTACATCAGCTATAATTCTAACAGCGCGCTTTTGTGCTATGAACAAACTATTAATGGAAGCCTGGGTTCCCGTACCCCAAACCAACAGGCCATAACGCAGTACGGAAAATATCAATGAATTGTAAATGATCAACTTAATCCTTTTTGGCAGAGCAACGCGGAGCCGATTCATGAGCCCAATTGGTTTAGAAATTTTTGCTCTAACATAAGATGTATGATACTCCCAGGACAAATTTTCTGAAAAATGTACTCCTAGCACTTTCATTGACTTCACAACCTCAATGCGATGATCCCCAAGAAATATATCGACAGGGCAGAGAACTGGTTTATTTTTTGATCTGAATAAAACTGCCTTCGTCTTAGTTACGTTTACTACTAAGCCATTAACACTGGCCCAAAGCCTTATCTCATCGAGAGCAATATTCGCTTTGTCAACGACTTGCTTCACATCGGCACCAGAAACAAAAAGGGTGGTATCATCAGCATAAATCAGGAATTTGTTATCTGCTGATACGGCTACAACGTCATTAATGTAAACTGAGAATAACAGTGGCCCAAGGATACTGCCTTGCGGAACACCAGTCGCCACCTCAAGCCTGGCAGAACAATCCGTATTTATTGAAACATACTGTTTACGTGAGGACAGATACGACCTGAAAAACGACAGACATACACCACGGATCCCATATCTCTCCAATTTGCCCAGGAGCACTGAATGATCAAGAAGGTCGAAGGCCTTAGTGAAATCTATATAAATCCCTAAAGTGAGTTGTTTGTCCTCAAGATTGCGAATAATTTCTTCTTTCTGACATAGGAGTGCTATTTCCGTGGATCTGAACTTCCGGAATCCGAACTGCAAGTCACTAATGACACTATGCTTTGAAAAAAAATCTGTCAATCTTTTATGAACAATGCGTTCAAGGCATTTAGAAAACAGAGGGAGCAGCGATATAGGCCTGTAGTTTCCCAATACATTTGGATCACCACCTTTGCTCAGGATAATTACCCATGCAGTTTTCATTTTGAAAGGAAATACACCAGTAGAAAAAGACAGATTGTAAATATGAGTTAAAAATGGAGCGAGAAACTCGATGACATGCTTAACTGGTTTAATTTGAAAGTCATCATAATCCCGCGCCTTGCTATTATTTAAATTCAAGAAAGAAGAGCACACCTCTTCAACAGTGGTAGGACCCAAAAAAAGAGAATCAGCAATTGAATTCGTAATATAACTACAGGCATCAGCGGGACTAGAAGTGGACACACTGGGGTAGCGCTGAACTAGGGTTGTTAGGTATTCATTAAACCGGTCACACAGACATTTACCGCTAATAGCTTCTCCGTCTATGATCATATTATTAAATCTGGGAACATTGGGACGAGTAATGTTTTTCAAGGTCCTCCAAATATTTTCAGCACTGTTACCTGCATTTTCAAAGAGACGCCAGTAATATGCGGCCTTGGCTTGCTTCACAGCGCGGTTTACTTCATTGCGATAACGCTTAAATCTTTTCAAAGATTCAACATCCCTAGTGAGGATAAATGATCTATACATGTTGTTTTTCTCGCGAATCATGCATAATAATTGTGGCGTAACCCAGGGTTTCCGTGCCTTGCGACGAAAACTGATTAATTTCACGGGAAAATGAGTATCATATAAGCGTTTGAACTTGCCCAAGAAATCATTTATACGCCTCGTTTACATCATTGGAAGCCAATATTGAGCCCCAACTTGCGGAATGCAGAGAGATATCTGCTTTAAAACTTGTAAGTGCTGCTTCACTAATCAGACGGAAATTAGAATGAGATACGTTATTAGTTCGTTGACATTTTACGTTAGAAAACATGAATATCGGTAAGTGATCACTCAGGCTACAACTAATGACGCCTGCTTGCAAGCCGTCAGTTGGTGTACTGGTTATAAAGAAGTCTATCAGTGATGAACTTTCTTCGATTCGCGTCGGTACTGATATGACTCTGTTAAAACCATAAGTATTAATCAAAATCGTTATCTCGCGTGACGGTTTCAGAGAGTCTAGAACATTGATGTTGAAATCACCACCTAGGTGTATGGTATATGCGTTATTTGAAATATATTGGAAAAGATTTTCAACAATTGCCAGAAACTTAGTTGTGTAACCTGAAGAAGTGCAGTCTCTTGCACGAAAGTTCTTGTTCGAATAAATATTAGTAGCTCCTAACCGTTTTTCATGTTACGTGTGTGACTATCCCATCAGAAAAAATAGCCAAACATCATGCTCTGCGGAGCTAGCGCGCGACAAATTTTTCAGCGCAATCTTTGCATCTCGACGAAAGGAGATTGGAAAAGGCATGGCTTATCGCGTCCGGCTTTCGCAAGGATCTTGCTCTCCCTCTCCAAATTTCAGGAACTGTCACTTTTTCTACTATCGCTCTGTGGGCTGGGTTTGGAACCTCCCTTCGTCGGACTGACAGCGATTGCGCTCAAAAAGGCTTTATGGTCCGGTGCTCCGAAAAGCATGATGTTCGGCTATTTTTTCCGATGAGATAGCTCGTGAATATCACTGTCAATTATCATGAATATGAGTGAATTCGGCACGCTCTTCATATTGGTGGTGTAAAAAAGTGACCTTTTCAAATTTCCGAGTACAGTAAGCAAATATTTACATAATTAAACTTACGATACATGACATTCGCATCAGGAGGTGGCAAAAACCTGGTAAGAACAAATGCCGTTGACCGCATGATTCTAGATGGCGTAGTTTTTTTATTTTTTATTATAATTCAGTGACACGTTTTCTAGGACACCCTATATAAAACTGTAATATGCGGCATTTTGTTACGATAATTCGCGAGAAATGCTTGTTTAACTAATATGAGTCCCTTTAATCTACGGGCAGAAAGAAGAGAGAAAAAAAAACAAAAGAAAAAACGACGACACACGATTGTATGAATCTCGATATCCTGGTCTCACATCGAATTTCAGATTGGAAAATAGGACCAGATTTCCCCCCCCCCCCCGCCACCTCCGAATTCGGGAAAAGCATTTAAGCCGAAAAAGTCAGACACTAATTATATTCCAGTATTACAAAGATCCAGATAAGCAGCAACGATTTGCAAGCGATGCTATTTGCGATCCTATAAACTCCCATTGCCTTGCCGCGACAACATTCACTCTACGTATAGATGTATTGTAAACTAACAGGCAAAAATGGGAAAAGCCCGCACTCGCAAGTGAATAAGATAAGTATTTAAAGAGATTGAAGAACAAGCTTTCGGGACGGAGTCCGCCCTTCCTTAGGTGCGATACCTGAGGAAGGACGGACTCCGTCCGAAAGCATGTTCTTTAGTAAAATAAATTAGTCAAAGGTTTCAATCTCTTTAAATATTTAACTTATAGATGTGTTGTGCTGCAAAATTGCTTGAATCTTAATGCTAATTGAAGGGTTTTCCTCGCACGTTCTTACGCTCTATGTGCCCTTGGCGTATTTCACGACACCGCGCCTCCAGTAAGACAATTGCCATTTACTTGAGTACAGTTTAATTTTGCAAGCGTTTCCACTTTATAGACTATTTCACAAATACTACACAAAATTCCGAGTGCTCGTAGGAGTCTCAGATTATTCACGAATGAGGTGTTTGGAATAGTGCATGTGATGCTGCTGGGCCTCACCCCAACGCTTCATTGCAGAAAATGAAGCCTTCTTTACGTGTCATAAAATTGTAACCAATATGGAACCTCGAAGATCCCAATATCCACCAAAAGGAAATGACATTACTAAAAGCTTCGCCGCGGCACAGGGAAAGTTCCACTAGCGAACGAATGCAGAGCGCTGTCAGCGAAATGTGTTGCACGCGCTTTTATGATCCTAATACATGGGCTCTATGGGAACATGAACAGGCGAAACCTGCTTTAGGTTTTGTTCCGAATTCTTTGGCATGATCAGTGGAATATGCGGTTGTATAGCCTTGACCAATATAAGTAATCTGACTCACAGCACGAAAACAAGTTAGAAACGGCAGGGTTCCCCTTCAATTCTGTATGTTCGTGTGACACACACAAGACATTTCGATACACTCCTTGTGAGACATATGGTACATATCCTGGTGACATATGCAGAGATTTCAATGAACGTTGAAGAATGCTCAGGGGTGCAACGTCAAACCACGAACTGTCACCCACGATGACAGCTGTCTCGAGACTTACCTCCGAATTCATATATGTGACTTGACTTGAAGCCGCATCTTGACTTGTGCAAGTCTGCGCCAGGACCTGTCCTCGCTGAAGACTGTCTGCGTTTTGCATGCACTCTCTCGTCAAGCTGCAGCATGTTAAGGGGGTGCAGCGCCCCTCCGCGTTTCGTCAATTCTGCTCGATAGATTGGGCACAGGAGGATCTAATTGATTACCTAGCGTTCATTGCGGAGGCTCCTGGTACTACGGCGGCAGACGGTTACATGTTACATGACGCGACTCATCCACCATATCAGCGGAAAGGATTACAACCCAAGCAGCAAAATGTACTGAAAGTCGAGTGCAATAGGGGTGGACGGGTAGGTGGAAGGCCTTGAACAGATTCGTGAAACTAAAGAACATTGATAAGACACATACCGTCCACCCCTATTGCACTCGACTTTCAGTACATTGTGCTGCTTGGGAACGCACTCTTTTCCTCTTGCTTTGTTCTTTTACCTTCGACGTCTAGCTTGCCTTCATCACCTTGAGAACAGCGTCGGCGTGTTATCTGTTACTTGTGCGTGTGATAGCAGGTGGTTCGACAATTTCATTCCACAGAACCTCGCGAACAAACCAAATGTTTCCAACACTCGTTGCGGAACCGCGGAGAAACAAAAAAGAACGGTAGCTGATTGCGCAGACCTTTACATTTTGAAAAGCAGTCGCTGGCCTATCGAGAAGGCGTTGTGCAGAATGCGCATATTTCAGTTGAGCGGCATATCGACTAAGAAGAGCTCAAATATGTGTATATAAACAACTAATATATAAAAAACAAACAATCAAAGAGGTGAATACAAGAAGTAGTCTTCCACAATATACCTAATGGACACTAGCAGAAACGCCACGGACACACAAACATACAGGAATCAGGTTTGTTGTGATAAGCCAGCTAGCGTGCAGTCTACCTCTGTGTGCCGCAGTTCACGCTCCACGGGAATGTGCTCATGTTCGTCATGACACCGCAGGCGGAGCAGAGGCTTTGACCACTTAGTCCGATAACTTGAATTAGATGACGAAAGCCCCATTGGGGCCAACTACAAGCAAAGCTGTGTGACGAAAAGGCAATTATAGTACATGTGCCACTGCAGTATGAATACACTGTCTGGCGAAAGGGTTGCACTACGAGTGCTATCCTGTGTGTTGTGTTTCTTCTTGTAGTCAGGGTCCCTGATCGGCATACTGCGTGGTACGTGTGGGTCAACGAGCTCTGGAAGCAGCTAGTCATTATAGAACCGCTCAAGGTATACCCAGCCCCAATGGGTAGCACCCCGGAAACAGCTGCAGTGCTCACGTCCATATAATCTGACATGCTCTCTGGTGGGCCTTCAGTATCTACAACGGCCTTCAGCAAGCACACTTTGCATTGCAGCGTAATTTTGTTCCGCAATCCATTTTTCTTTTTAAGTTATCTCCATGTCTGCAAGTGTGCAGTTGAACGGACAACAACACAGTGTCCGTTTCCGGACGTTCCTGCAGACACGTCTTGCGTACAGCCGCTTCTGCTAGCTCTCGATTGCTTGATTCGTGAGAGTCTGATACTACTGAAAGATTATGTAGATGCCTTCTCTTGTAAGGCTTGTTCTTTGCGTTCTCATCCGTTTCCCACAGATAGATTTCCTGCTATGCGAAAAACCGTAAGAGCGATAGCTGCGCGCCCACACTCCATTTATTATCACACGCCAAACGACAGATTGTGACACCGCCCACACACACTCCCACTTGTGCAGATTTCTGTGGCATGCAGACAGATGGCACCACCGCGAACAGCCAAAATCCCAGAGGGTCAGCGTCGGCTAACCATTGCTCACGAGAATCCGTGTAGCAACCCTATGCTTCGACATGAACAAAACCTTTCAGGACATACCGATTTTAGGCATATTTTTCTAGTACTTAATGGGATTAAAATCCTCACCATAGGTCTATTTAGTTTGTGACCGGACAACAAAATTGAAGGAAACGCGAAACGCAATTTTTGACGTCTCCGGAAACATTTCCAACATACAAGATTAATTTCTCGCGCCATTAAGTACTAGAACCCATTGACGTCTCCGGAAACATTTCCAACATACAAGATTAATTTCTCGCACCATTAAGTACTAGAACTCATTGAGATCTTCCATTCAAGACCTATTTTATGCAAATTGAGCAATTCCTTGCGGAGTTATGCGGTTTGAAAAATGCATGAGGAATGCCATTGGGTCAGGAGGGTGTTGCACCCCCTCAAGTTGAACTGCGTCTGCGAGCGAGATTTTCGCTAAATTTTGCACTTCAAATTTGCTTTGCAGTACGAAACCTCGACATTTCTTAGCGTCAGGGCTTATAATATGTGCCACAGCTGTCATCTGGCATTAACGCTCGTGCAAAGTCCCTGTAAACAAATTGGTGACGCATCATCACATGTAAAGCCAAGCCAAGGCAGGATTGTGAGTTCATGTCGCTACGACGCAACACTGAGAAACGACGAAGGGGGGTTAACACAAAGAGACAAACGTATCTGCAAGCTCTCAACTTCAGTTTTCAGCCAGTCTTCAGCCCTACGACAGGGCGATGTGACGATCTTCTCTGAAAGCCCACTTTTACTGCCCGCTAGAATAGGGCTACTCTTTATTGTGAGCGACGATTGCATATTTATGTAGTCAAAAATATTATCGGCTCCCTTCTAGAAGCATCACAGGAATGAGATAGTGACTCGAGCTGTGACGTGCCATTCAGCTATGGCTATTGCAACACTTGCTTTGCATTCTTGTGTATACAAGCACACAAATAGGGTAAGGTGGTCTACGTTGAAGACAGTTAACTATTTTAACTTTTAATAGCAGTCAGAATAATCGCCTAAATTGTCATAAATCGCCATAATTCGTTAACTGAATCCCCAAACCTTCGCGAAAAGATCCACAAATTACTTTGGTGCTAAACCAGATATTTATTTCGTACGAGCCAAAAATGAGAGGCTACACTTACCCCACCCTATGGATAAGTTGAGGACACCAAAAAATAATGTCGGGTTTAAATTTTGTCTTTTGTTTGGGCCAGCCGAAATGGTCAACCATGAGTAGTGCACATGGAAACACAGGGCAGTGACACAGCATCATAACAGTGAGGTCATATTTTATTAGCTGAGGAGCAGAAGTGAGCAAATTGGAAGTCAATGCTCGCGAAAGCTACAGATGGCTCCCACAGGTGGCAGCCATAGGTCAATGAACAGGCGTCCTTTGGTAATGCCAACGTGTTGGGACAAAAAAAGGCCCCTCTTACCTCGACCACACCTGCAAAACAGCGTCTCACGTCTTTCTAAAAAGCCACGTGCAGAACGTCAACACGTTACTTTAAAGCACAGACAACGACTGTGCTCACCCTGGTGTCAAGGACGAGAAAAAATTATTGCAAAGAAAATGCCATGCGAAAAACCGAAACTGTCCTCAGCTTGCCCCCGTCTTCAAGTAGCCCCACTTTACCCAACACTAGCACAAATGACACAATACGCATTCAGAGTACATGAGGGGTACCAGGACAGTTTTCTTCCTTATATGCACCTATACGTTGTCTCAAACATTGGAACATGCATCACCACGCTCATCCATCATGGGGGGGTCAGTGATGCAACCTGCAGGAATGAGACGAACTCTCACCAAAACCATACGAAACATTTGACACTGCAAACGGATGTAGTGCCACTATTCATGAATACCAAAAAGTCGCAAAAGCTCCGTTCCTCCCCATACTGATGTGGGAATCTCAGTAATATATCCAAGGGCTGCAGCCCACTGCCGTATTAACACGAAATGCCGCAGCAGCGTTGAAAATTGCGAGCACCGCAGCATCTATTCTATGATTACACACTGTAGACCCTCACTGAACAAGAGAACATATAATATGACCATATACGTGAACGTGGCCATATAACTTGACTGCAGTGAAGTACGACCAATAATGAAGGCAGGATACTTGCAAGATCAAACAATCACGCAAAATCAGCATCGCTTCGACTTGACAAGCTTTGGCAAGCTATCCGCCACGCTAGAACGCATAGAACAGTAATGTGATCTCCTTAACGAACCCTGAGACTGGGGCAAAGCATACAAACACAGGTTTCAAATGTGATCTGCCATAACAGCTGCTGCTGGACCAACTAAACCTTGAACGGTCTCCGCACGCACCGCATTATCTACGCACTCCGTCCGTGACCCCTTGTTCTTAGTTTCATTTACTTTGATTTAATCTTCCACATTACAGATTTCTGTCACAAACATTGCCAGGAAAATATTGTTTTATACTCACGTAAAGGGGTTGAAAACTTTTAACGCTTTACACAATTTTAGGTCACATGGGTCTACGCACTGAAACAGGTGAGATGACAGGTGCAAGCAACACGATTCCTGAGCAGATATAATTGGGACGCGTTCCTCTGGAAGCAATGTCAGTACCCTAACGCATCATTTATGTTCAGGACGAAGCATCTTCAAGTTCAACGTATGATACGAAGTAGTAAAGGGAGGTGTCCAGGTTCGGGGGTGAGAAACTACGGCACCCCTGCCCTGAGCCCTGCGCGTATTTTTCCCCGCGCGGCGCGTGTGCGGAGGGTTGTCCACGTGCGTATCGGCGGGGCGAGGGCTGCGTGCACCCCTGCCCAGAGCCCTGCGCGTATTTTTCCCCGCGCGGCGCGTGTGCGGAGGGTTGTCCGCGCGCTTATCGGCGGGGGAGGGCTGCGCGTGCGCTCATCGTAGTGTATTTTTCAGCCTGGGCAGACTTCTTTGGCCATACGTGGGCCGACTTCACATATTTTTCCGATACAACAGGTGAGCGGTTTACATGCAGAGACATGCAAAGAATGGTCATACCCAAAAGGTACAAGTGAAAATATATTTATTAATGTCAATTGTAATGCCATTCAAGTTGAGATATATATATTAAAGCCAATAGTGCTGGGAATTGTGCCAATTGTGATGCCAATCAGGTGAAGGAGCCGAACCCCAGCCGAAAAACCTTCACCACCAGTAACAGGGCGGCGCTCGGGTGGAGGGCTGCTGTGGTGGGCGGAGCGTGACCGAAGGGCTGCGTGCGCACTTACCCTTCACTCTGGGCTGACTTCTTTCACCATTTTCCTACTTGGGCCGACTTCCTTCCCGCGACAGGTGGGCGGCACTCGAGTGGAGGGCTGCTGGTGTGGGCGGCGCGTGGCCGGAGGGCTGCGTGCGCGTTTACCCTTCAGCCTGGGCCGCCGACTTTCGTCATTTTTCAGCCTGAGTCGACTTGAATCGTAATTTTTCCAGCTACAACAGGTGTGCAGTAGGCTGTTTACATGCAAAGGATAGCCATACACAAAAGTACAAGTGAAAATATATTTATTAAAGTCATTAGGAATTATGTTATGACTCTGCATGAATGGGAAAAACTTAGCCAAAAATCTGAAGCAGAAGAAACACAATACACGTAACAAAGAATATACTTAATACAGCTATGATACAATAGCATTGAATAGGTATCACAAATCAAACACAATATTTTTTATTAACAGGAATCATACACACAAGTTTTCGATGAATCAGAACGGACACCACATTTAATCAAAGAAGATATTCTTAATCAATATGATTACAAACACAATTACAACTTGTATTATAAAAAGTCTAATATTCCTATACATGAGAACCATCAGCGCAATAGCGGGAAGTTCTGATAATTGTATGTAATTAACTGTGAACAGCAGAGACCCTGGAAGACCATAGGACACGAACACAAGAGGAAATAAAATCTATACCACTACAAAGAAGATATTCCTAATCAAACAACAGAGTAGTCTATCATTCAGAAAATCAGAAGAAAAAAATCACACTCAGCAGAAAATAGACATGCAACAAATGAACTTCACCACATAGCACGTTCCTAGCCAACAAACATGGAAGACCACGGAACACGAACGACAAGAACGACACGAACACAAGAGGAAATAAAATTTATACAACTACAAAGAAGATATTCCTAATCAAACAACAGAGTAGTCTATCATTCAGAAAATCAGAAAAAAAAAATCACACTCAGCAGAAAATTGACATGTTAAAAATGAACTTCACCACATAGCACGCTCCTAGCCAACAAACAGAACAAAGAACGACACGAACGCAAGAGGAAATAAAATCTATACCACTACAAAGAAGATATTCCTAATCAAAACAACAGAGTAACCTATCATTCAGAAAATCAAAAGAAAAATCAAACTCATCAGAAAGTAGACTTGTTAAAAATGAACTTCACCACATAGCACGCTCCTAACCAACAACCAGATCTGATGATATCTGCACCGATTTGTTGAAGACGGGTGCCGATAGATGTATGGAAGACCGCGGAACACGAACGACAAGAGGAAATAAAATCTATACCACTACAAAGAAGATATTCTTAATCAATATGATGACAATCAAATTACAAATTGTATTAGAAAAAGTCTAATATTCCTATACGTGAGAATCATCATTGCAATAGCGTGAATATCTGTCATAACATTTCGAGCGCAATAGGGAATCTCAGTTTCATATTCCAACATTACTCAACTTTTAATTTCTTATTAAGTGAACAGCATAGACGTAAGGAAATAACGAGAAACAACACAATCAACAGCTACAATTAATAGAGAGCCAAACCTGCGCACCATCCAACACATAAAGAAATAATAGCTAATCAATCTATCAAAGGCGAAATAGCACAGACTTAACGCTGAAGAACAGAGGAACACGCAGCGACACGTAAACATCAACAGAGGAAAATAATCTATCATTGAACCACCATAAAATCGACCAATATACAATTTTCATTCTAACAAACACTACGAACCTTGATGGAGGTATCCAAGACGTAGAAAATATGCACTGTTTTCACTCTTTTCCTCAAAGCCAGGAGACTTTATGTCTCTCTCTATGTGACCATAGCACCGCGCATGCTTTATCACTCAAAGGGTTAGGGGCTATATTACTTCGTCCAGCAAACGGGGCGCTCTAGAGGTCAGATAAGAGAGTTCAAAGGCGATATATTTTATTGTGCAGCGCAAATAGATGTCGATATCACTCGCGGGGGTCACTATCTTTTCGCATCCTTTCCCTGAAATGGAAATCTTTCGTCAAAGTGGTTGACAAGTCGGCTAAGTTTGTAGAGATGCGATATTGTTATTGAAGATGTAGAGAGTGTCCAGATTATTAATTGGTAGCAACGATACTCAATCAAAAACGAGAAACAAATTTAATTACATCAATTTTTGTAATATCTTGCAACAGAAATTTCTAATGAACCACACAGAAACATCAAATGTGCAATGCAACTCAGAGTTATGAGGCATTCCCATCTTAGAGATACTTACTTATGTCAATCGAGTGAACAATTCAAACAAATGCAAGACAATAATTATTTCAGGCAGTAAGTTCACAACTCATAGAATATCAGACGAGTGAATACTTGAAAGAAAGTCAAAACAATAATTCTCACGACAGGTGGAGATTATAGCATTCTAAACCAGATAATAAAATTTTAATCAATAAAATAAACATAGATATGCTTTTAATTAAGTGTAGATCTGCATTTGAAAACAGAAGAGACAATTGCTCTACATTGAAAAGATGGACAGATTTTGTACTCGATACCATAAGTCATGGGAAGATGTGATAAAAAGCTGCTTCGAAAAGGAGGAGCCGCGAAACGATTTCATTATCGCTGCATTTCAATACGTCCTAGACATGGTCGTATTCGGAGAAATGGTACAAACTACAGAACTGAAGGTGCAAGAATTTATATGCCGAATCTACAATACTTATAAAAATATCTGCACATCAACGTAGGATGGGCCACTGGGATTGATGGCGGAGTTTTTGAGGTTTGCCAACGAAGAATTGAAATACACTAGACCAGATGTAATTGTAATCATTGCAATGGGCGTTGCGTTCATCAAGAAAGCAGTCGCATCAAATTATCATATACAAGCGGTCTATATCGCACGATTCATTACGGATTTGTTGAAATTACACATATCTGAGATGGAAAGTACATGAAATCTTATCACGTGATATATTCCACTACCACGGCAACGCAATTATTTTCTTCTACCAGTCTCTGCAACGATGTCGAATCAACAGAAGTTCAATATTGTCGTGAAGGTCTGATGTATTATAACCTGTTGAAACTCAACAAACATATCATTTGCGGTGGACCACCGGACGATTTTCATCTAATACTCTCTTGTACGCCATTCAAGAATCTTCATACAAAGAAAGGAGACATCAATAAGAGACTGTGCAAGTTCATCGCGACAAAGTGCAAGTTGTTGAAGCAATACAAACATGGCGACAGCATAGCGTCTGCGTTAATCAACGCTGGATTCAAGCGCCCAATAATCAGAATAAACTTTTTGATGTCTTCGGAATTCATCAATGAAGACAACAAACGAAAACTTCAGTGTTTGAAATAGAACTGTAATTTATCGAAATAAACAAGTGTATAACTGAAACAATAAATGTAATCTTTGTCATCATTATAATGAATTCTTCGCATCACAATGAAAAACACCTTACATTTAGCATGGCTAGACTGAGAACAGTGATCGCTAAGGAAACGAATATTCCACAATTTGTGTAAGAATTATCATATGGAATGAGACCTGACCACCAAATAGGTTTTAGTCGACTACACTCTGTACAAGTTCAACACCCGAAGGATAGAATTGCCGGAGGAGGATCGGTCATTGAAATTTAGAGACATGATACATTAGTTTACAAAAAAGATCACTAATCTCATGTGAAAACTTATCATATTTCATGAATTAAATTCCACAGTGCATGTATATTTTTCAATCAGTTGCACTAGCCCAGATATAGTAAAAGAAGAAGAAAAGGCGTCTTTGACAAGCAACCGATTGGAGTGCAGAACAAATAAATAAATATTTTTGTCAACACAGTTGTCCGTTTGTATGACTGGATAGGAAAAATGAGCCGTCCAAGATAGGGCAAAACGGGAAATAAGGTAAGATAACTGATTGCGGCGGGATAAGTCAAAGCGTTCGCGACACAGTGTCATCGACTTTTACAATCGCATTGGGGTTCACTGCCTGGGAGATAATACGAAGCCTTCGCGAAAAGCGAATCTATTATCAGATGCCACAATGCAAACGAAAGATTTTACGAGCACGACGTGCAGGCCAAGTCTACATTTCTAATCACATAGTCTTCGTAACACACGGCACACAAACGTATATGAAATAATTTCCAAGTGGCAATCAGATTTTGGGAGAAGCGGATCACACAACCGCCATGAGAAGTGCTTAACCAATGTACAATGAAGATGAGCGTTATGCATAAACACAATGGAAGATATGTTATATTAATTATAATAACCAGATCAGCGCAGGTCATACATAAACGTAGATCCAATTCACAAAATATACTCGAGATTTACCGTAACCATACAGAAAAACTATCACACTATTTTAGTGTCATAGCACTACAAATGGAAAGGCCATACTTTAATTTTATAGTCTTTAGCTCATAACGTTGTAACACGCAAGTTCCACACTAAAGTGAATTTTCTTCTTTAAATTTTGAAAATCAAAACTGCACGCTATTTCTTGCATTTTTCTAAAGATATAGATTAAAAAGTTGTGCATATACTCACACATACTATACAAGATATTTGATTGTGGATTAATTGCTAAAATTTATCGATCCACGTTCAGGGGAAGTGGTGACTACCACACATCAGTAAGAGTTTAATCCCAATTTGAACAACTGTTGCGATTTATGATTAGTGTTGTAGAATGTGTCATTTCACAATACGCAAGTTTTAATTCGCTCACTTTGACGAGCACTCTTTCATGACGTCAGGGAATTTAATCGAATGGATTGATATTTTTTGTATACACTATAACATAATGCGAATTCTTTATGTCGTGGATATTAAAAGTTACGAATATTTTCCGAATCAAATTTACTTACAACTAGAAGAAAGGGTCACCCGCGTCGATGAACTCCTTTCCGGAAAAAGCAACACGCTCGCGTGCGGTACCGCGTTAACGCGTCGGGCGCAGAATCGCGTTCGGTTTCGGGTACTGCATTGGGGAAACGCGGCCCGGCGTGTTGCCGAAACGTCTTCGACGACGCGGGTGACCCTTTCTTCGAGTTTTAAGTAAATTTCATTCGGAAAATATTCGTAACTTTTAATATCCACGACATAAAGAATTCGCATTATGTTATAGTGTATACAGAGAATATCAATCCATTGGATTAAATTCCCTGACGTCATGAAAGAGTGCTCGTCAAAGTGAGCGAATTAAAACTTCCGTATTGTGAAATTACACATTCTACAAAACTAATCATAAATCGCAACAGTTGTTCAAATTGTGATTAAACTCTTACTGATGTGTGGTAGTCACCACTTCTCCTGAACGTGGATCGATAAATTTTAGCAATTAATCCACAATCAAATATCTTGTATAGTATGTGTGAGTATATGCACAACTTTTTAATCTATATCTTTAGAAAAATGCAAGAAATAGCGTGGAGTTTTGGCTTTGAAAATTTAAAGAAGAAAATTATCTTTAGTGTGGAATTTGCGTGTTGCAACGTTATGAGCTAAATACTTATAAAATTAAAGTATGGCCTTTCCATTTGTAGTGCTATGACACTAAATAGTGTGATAGTTTTTCTGTATGGTTACGGGAAATCTCGAGTATATTTTGTGAATTGGATCTACGTTTATGTGTGACCTGCGCTGATCTGGTTATTATAATTAATATAACATATATTCCATTGTGTTTATACATAACGCTCACCTTCATTGTATATTGGTTAAGCACTTCTGATGGCGGTTGTGTGATCCGCTTCTCCCAAAATCTGATTGCCACTTGGAAATTATTTCATATACGTTTGTGTGTCGTGTGTTACGAAGACTATGTGATTAGAAATGTAGACTTGGCCTGCACGTCGTGCTCGTAAAATCTTTCGTTTGCATTGTGGCATCTGATAATAGATTCGCTTTTCGCGAAGCCTTCGTATTATCTCCCAGGCAGTGAACCCCAATGCGACTGTAAAAGTCGATGACACTGTGTCGCGAACGCTTTGACTTATCCCGCCGCAATCAGTTATCTTACCTTATTTCCCATTTTTCCTATCCAGTCATACAAACGGACAACTGTGTTGACAAAAATATTTATTTATTTCTTCTGCACTCCAACCGGTTGCTTGTCAAAGACGCCTTTTCTTCTTCTTTTACTATGTCTGGGCTAGTGCAACTGATTGAAAAATATACATGCACTGTGGAATTTAATTCATGAAATATGATAAGTTTTCACATGAGATTAGTGATCTTATTTGTAAACATAGACTAATGTATCATGTCTCTAAATTTCAATGACCGATCCTTCTCCAGCAATTCTATCCTTCGGGTGTTGAACTTGTACAGAGTGTAGTCGACTAAAACCTATTTGGTGGTCAGGTCTCATTCCATATGAGAATTCTTACTCAAATTGTGGAATATTCGTTTCCTTAGCGATCACTGTTCTCAGTCTAGCCATGCTAAATGCAAGGTGTTTTTCATTGTGATGCGAAGAATTCATTATAATGATGACAAAGATTACATTTATTGTTTCAGTTATATACTTGTTTATTTCGATAAATTACAGTTCTATTTCAAACTCTGAAGTTTTCGTTTGTTGTCTTCATTGATGAATTCCGAAGACATTAAATAGTTTATTCTGATTATTGGGCGCTGGAATCCAGCGTTGATTAACGCAGACGCTATGTTGTCGCCGTGTTTGTATTGCTTCAACAACTTGCACTTTGTCGCGATGAACTTGCACAGTCTCTTATTGATGTTTCCTTTCTTTGTATGAAGATTCTTGAATGGCGTACAAGAGAGTATTAGATGAAAATCGTCCGGTGGTCCACCGCAATTGATATGTTTGTTGAGTTTCAACAGGTGATAATACATCAGACTTTGCACGACAATATTAAACATCTGTTGATTCTACATCGTTGCAGAGACTGGTAGAAGAAAATAATTGCGTTGCCGTGGTAGTGGAATATATCACGTGATAAGATTTTATGTACTTCCCATCTCAGATATGTGTAATTTCAACAAATCCGTAATGAATCGTGCGATATAGACCGGTTGTATATGATAATTTGATGCGACTTCTTTCTTGATGAATGCAATGCCCATTGCAATGATTACAATTACATCTGGTCTAGGGTATTTCAATTCTTCGTTGGCAAACCTCAAAAACTCCGCCATCAATCCCAGTGGCCCTTCCTACGTTGATGTGCAGATATTTTTATAAGTATTGTAGATTCGGCATATAAATTCTTGCACCTCCAGTTCTGTAGTTTGTACCATTTCTCCGAATACGACCATGTCTAGGACGTATTGAAATGCAGCGACAATGAAATCGTTTCGCGGCTCCTCCTTTTCGAAGCAGTTTTTTATCACATCTTCCCATGACTTATGGTATCGAGCACAAAATCTGTCCATCTTTTCATTGTAGAGCAATTGTCTCTTCTGTTTTCCAATGCAGATCTACACTTAATTAAAAGCATATCTATGTTTATTTTATTGATTGAAATCTTATTATCTGGTTTAGAATGCTATAATCTCCACCTGTCGTGAGAATTATTGTTTTGACTTTGTTTCAAGTATTCACTCGTCTGATATTCTATGAGTTGTGAACTTACTGCCTGAAATAATTATTGTCTTGCATTTGTTTCAATTGTTCACTCGATTGACATAAGTAAGTATCTCTAAGATGGGAATGCCTCATAACTCTGAGTTGCATTGCACATTTGATGTTTCTGTGTGATATTACAAAAACTGATGTAATTAAATTTGTTTCTCGTTTTGCGAAAAGATGCGAAAAGATAGTGACCCCCGCGAGTGATATCGACATCTATTTGCGCTGGACAATAAAATATATCGCCTTTGAACTCTCTTATCTGACCTCTAGAGCGCCCCGTTTGCTGGACGAAGTAATATAGTCCATAACCCTTTGAGTGATAAAGCATGCGCGGTGCTATGGTCACATAGAGAGAGACATAAAGTCTCCTGGCTTTGAGGAAAAGAGTGATAACAGTGCATATTTTCTACGTCTTGGATACCTCCATCAAGGTTCGTAGTGTTTGTTAGAATGAAAATTGTATATTGGTCGATTTTATGATGGTTCAATGATAGATTATTTTCCTCTGTTGATGTTTACGTGTCGCCGCGTGTTCCTCTGTTCTTCAGCGTTAAGTCTGTGCTATTTCGCCTTTGATAGATTGATTAGCTATTATTTCTCTATGTGTTGGATGGTGCGCAGGTTTGGCTCTCTATTAATTGTATCTGTTGATTGTGTTGTTTCTCGTTATTTCCTTACGTCTATGCTGTTCACTTAATAAGAAATTAAAAGTTGAGTAATGTTGGAATATGAAACTGAGATTCCCTATTGCGCTCGAAATGTTATGACAGATATTCACGCTATTGCAATGATGATTCTCACGTATAGGAATATTAGACTTTTTCTAATACAATTTGTAATTTGATTGTCATCATATTGATTAAGAATATCTTCTTTGTAGTGGTATAGATTTTATTTCCTCTTGTCGTTCGTGTTCCGCGGTCTTCCATACATCTATCGGCACCCGTCTTCAACAAATCGGTGCAGATATCATCAGATCTGGTTGTTGGTTAGGAGCGTGCTATGTGGTGAAGTTCATTTTTAACAAGTCTACTTTCTGATGAGTTTGATTTTTCTTTTGATTTTCTGAATGATAGGTTACTCTGTTGTTTTGATTAGGAATATCTTCTTTGTAGTGGTATAGATTTTATTTCCTCTTGCGTTCGTGTCGTTCTTTGTTCTGTTTGTTTGCTAGGAGCGTGCTATGTGGTGAAGTTCATTTTTAACATGTCTATTTTCTGCTGAGTGTGATTTTTTTTTCTGACTTTCTGAATGATAGATTACTCTGTTGTTTTGATTAGGAAAATCTTCTTTGTAGTGGTATAGATTTTATTTCCTCTTGTGTTCGTGTCGTTCTTGTCGTTCGTGTTCCGTTGTCTTCCATGTTTGTTGGCTAGGAGCGTGCTATGTGGTGAAGTTCATTTTTAACATGTCTATTTTCTGATGAGTTTGATTTTTTCTTCTGATTTTCTGAGCGATAGACTACTCTGTTGTTTTATTAGGAATATCTTCTTTGTAGTTGTATAGATTTTATTTCCTCTTGTGTTCGTGTCGTTCTTGTCGTTCGTGTTCCGTGGTCTTCCATGTTTGTTGGCTAGGAACGTGCTATGTGGTGAAGTTCATCTTTAGCATGTCTATTTTCTGATGAGTTTGATTTTTTCTTCTGATTTTCTGAATGATAGATTACTCTGTTGCTTGATTAGGAATATCTTCTTTGTAGTGGTATAGATTTTATTTCCTCTGATGCTATTGCACTGATGGATCTCACGTATAGGAATATTAGACTTTTTATAATACAACTTGTAATTTTGTTTGTAATCATATTGATTAAGAATATCTTTGATTAAATGTGGTGTCCGTTCTGATTCATCGAAAACTTGTGTGTATGATTCCTGTTAATCAAAAATATTGTGTTTGATTTGTGATACCTATTCAATGCTATTGTATCATACCTGTATTAAGTATATTCTTTGTTACGTGTATTGTGTTTCTTCTGCTTCAGATTTTTGGCTAAGTTTTTCCCATTCACGCAGAGTCATAACATAATTCCTAATGACTTTAATAAATATATTTTCACTTGTACTTTTGTGTATGGCTATCCTTTGCATGTAAACAGCCTACTGCACACCTGTTGTAGCTGGAAAAATTACGATTCAAGTTGACTCAGGCTGAAAAATGACGAATGTCGGCGGCCCAGGCTGAAGGGTAAACGCGCACGCAGCCCTCCGGCCACGCGCCGCCCACACCAGCAGCCCTCCACTCGAGTGCCGCCCACCTGTCGCGGGAAGGAAGTCGGCCCAAGTAGGCAAATGGCGAAAGAAGTCAGCCCAGGGTGAAGGGTAAGCGCGCACGCAGCCCTCCGGTCACGCTCCGCCCACCACAGCAGCCCTCCACCCGAGCGCCGCCCTGTTACACATGGTGAAGGTTTTTCGGCTGGGGTTTTCTCCTTCACCTGACTGGCATCACAATTGGCACAATTCCCAGCACTATTGGCTTTAATAAATATATCTCAACTTGAATGGCCTTACAATTGGCATTAATAAATATATTTTCACTTGTACTTTTATATTTATTTTCAATGGTACTTTTTGTGTATGACCCTTCTTTGCATGTCTCTGCATGTAAACTGCTCAGGCTGAAAAATACGCTACGATGAGCGCACGCGCAGCCCTCCATCGCCGATAAGCGCGCGGACAACCCTCGGCACACGCGCCGCGCGGGGAAAAATACGCGCAGGGCTCAGGGCAGGGGTGCACGCATTCCTCCCCCCGCCGATAAGCACGTGGACAACCCTCCGCACACGCGCCGCGCGGGGAAAAATACGCGCAGAGCTCAGGGCAGGGGTGCCGTAGCTTCTCACCCCCGAAGCCTGGACACCCCCCTTTACTACTATACGAAAGTCCTTCGTGCCAACTTGTTGAACCATGACGACGCCCAACGACGGCTGGATGACTACACTAGACGTACATCTACGAGGGGTGTTCAAGTCAAACCGGGACTTTTCATTTTTCGCAAAAGTAAAATGAACTTACAGGCGAGAAATTAGTTTTATTTTTCAACGTAATCTTCAGCTGCACTAATGCACTTGTCCCAGCGTTTCACGAGGGCTTGGATGCCAGCAGCGTAGAAATCCTTACCGTTGCATAGCAGCCATGGTCGGACCGCATTCTTGAACTCGTTGTCGCAGCTGAAGTGGCGACCCCCAAGGAACGCCTTCAGTGGCCCGAAGAGATGGAAATCGCCGGAGGCGAGGTCTGGACTGTAAGGGGAATGTGGCAGCAGCTCCCAGCCAAGTTCCTGTAAGTTGCGTGTCGTGAGATGCGCGGTATGCGGGCGTGCATTGTCCTGTGGGAGGAGGACTCCTTTGGTGATGAGGCCCGACCGCTTTTGCTTCAGCGCCTTATGCACATCCCTGAGAACCTGGTAGTAATATGCACTATTGATGGTGGTACCACAGGGCAGAAAATCAACATGAACAACGCCAGCCTTGTTCCAGAAAACCGTGGCCATGACCTTACCCGTAGACGGGGTGCTTCGGAACTCTGACACTGAGCTCTGAACCGCCCCGGTCGGGGTCGTCCTGCACTGATGTACGGCCGTCTCGGAACCGTTTGCTCCACTCAAACGGTTTGCTGCGGCTAAGTGTATCGTGGCCATACTGAGCCGGAAGTCTTCTGTTAATTTCAAATGACTTTGCGCCTTCATTTACGAGAAACTTCATGACAATTCGCTGTTCGATGTGCGCGCTCACCTCGTTGTCGGCCATCTTGTCTCGCACGTGTCTTCTGTTTTGCACAAACTTTGGATCGCCACGTGGTGAACGCGGAGGCCTGTCGCGTGTGATAATGACGAAAAAGAAGTAGCGCGAGCCATTTGTACACTCAGGAGACAGAAAGTCCCGGTTTGACTTGAACACCCCTCGTACCTCGTGGATTGTTAGCACGGTGAAAAGATGTGAACGGTGAGTTTTTTGCACTTCGCGGCAGTTCTACTGCTTCTATGTGTTCATTGCTTACCCACCCCCTGAAGGCAATACCATAGTGTAGGGGTTAAGGTATGATGCTGATTGATGATTAGGGGTATAGACGTGCATATAGTCATCTTAGACCATATTATGCCGGACACGCTAAAAAACCTTAGATAGAAAAACCAACCATAGAACAAGACTATATTGGCAATATGCAATCTTAGATGTGTATAACTTACTCAACAAGGAGACCAGGTTCTCAGGAGGTATATTTGTTGATATTGTCACGACGACAATGACGACTCATCTCACGTGACTCATGTCACGCGCATTATCATTCTGTCATTAAATCATTGCCATCACCATGCTGTGCTGCCCGTATCATTTGGTGGAGGTGCTGGCTTGCTTCCCCTCAGACACCCCTACAAGACCATCTACGACCATCTAGAAGAACTTCGTGTACTTTTGCTGCGCCTCTGGCCCCAACGCTGCTGTGATGGTCGTCGACGCCCCAGCCCGCCCAGATGACGCGACAGACCCGACGACGACGAGACCAGACGATCCCCAGCCCCGTAGATAAACGACGTCCACGACAGCAGCATGACAAGGCATGGCAAGCGGACCGGAGGCACCGGGCTACTGCGGGCAGCACAGCGTCACCTCATCTTTCGTCCACTGACATCCACATCTACCTCCACGAACAATCCGAAACTCACCATCTCCCTCATCGCTCATCAACATTGAACATCGTGCTCAGGAGGTCACGACTTTGGGAGGGGGGGTATTGTCACGACGACAATGACGACTCATCTCACACGACTCATGTGACGCGCATTATCATTCTGTCATTATATCATTGCCATCGCCACGCTGTGCTGCCCGTATCAATATTATTGCAAGACAGTGCACTCTCACATTATAGATAGAACTGCGTAAATGCAGGCTAGCTGGTGGATAAACTTCATGATAGGCAAGCCTGAGCGATGGGCAAAACACGTAAACGTTTGCGCCCCCACACGTTTGAGCCCTCGTGTTTGTGTTTGTTGACGTGTTTTGCCCATCGCTCAGGCTTGCCTGTCATGAACTCTCACGTTACGTTGTTAACTTACAACATGCTATTTGTTCTTCATTTGTTCCATCTTTGTTGACACAAACAGGTTACTTCCATGGAGGCATGGCTGTGTCGGAGGCCAGATGCCTACATGAAACTAAGCTAGAAATAGAAAACAATGTTCATAAACTGCTTGCAAGTACAGCTGTTAATCCAGCGCAGAGAACAGGGTAGAGAACAGGGTAGAACAGGGTACTACTGGTGTGAACAATGGAAAAAGGATGCATATGGCGATGACAGAGAGTCCATTCAGAAGCTGAAGGAGAAGATTCCTGTGCGCAGACAAGATGGTAACCCCTGCCATATATATTTTAGTTTATATTAAGTTGGTTTAATGGTCAACAGATTTTTAAACCTAGTATGTACAAATGTTACATATCATGGTTTACTCGTCGCAGTTTTGCGTCAGGGGGAACGCTTGTCGCACTTGAAGAACGTACTCTATTCTACTCTTGATGCATGTCTTGTCAGTGTACAGCTTCAAAGCAACAGCTTCTCACACAGTGGTGGATCCAGACCCCCGGTTGGGGGGACTTGGCTGTTTCTTTGCCGAAGCGCGTAGTGGGCGAGGGGAGAATGGAAAATCCAATGTATCCCCCCTCCCTGGATCCGCCACTGTTCTAACACAGGCCTTTTCACAGGCATTTCATGACCTCATTCATGAACACAAGTTGCCTTTAATGGGTTTGGCCCCGTAACCTGCATATATTCTTTGAGAGTTTAAGGCTCATAAACTCAAAGATCCACACAAGAGACCGTGCTTTACTGTCAGATGGTTCATTCATAAAGCAAAAGGTGTTTGCAAGCTCAGGTTCGAAAAAACTTATGGTTGACTCTATGTGGTTGCCATTTCATTTTAGGTGTTGAGATCAACGTGACTGAGAGCACAGAGGAAGAGAATGCGAAAAATGCTTCGACCTGGGCAGTTGCTGTTGTTACCCCTATCATGAAGAGGACGCAACAACTGAAGGCTGCTCAGGAACTCATATTCCTCTTATGATGCGACACAGAGCACAGTTACTCTGCTCCTTGCAGCAACTAATGCTGGAGCAATTCCAGTACCCATGCTCATTCACAGTTCTCAGAGCACTGAAGGCCAGTGATGGCCACTAACTACATCTACAGTATAACTACTAACTACTTCACGATGGAATAGTTTAACTAGTAGTTCAACTACTTTTCAGGGGAGCAGTCAAAACTACTTCTTTAACTACTACAATGTATTTTAACTACATCTATAACTACTTAACGTTGTCCATCAACACCAATCCCTCGTAGTGTTATTGGGCACATAAATTTGAATCACAAGCAGTGATGCACTACGTCTTGTATATTATGCGCTGACAAAAGAGCTTGCTGCGGAAATATTTTCTGTGGAGTGAAAGCTTCCGCTATAAAGGTACGTGCAACATACGACGGATCATGTACGAGATTTACACTCAGGCTCCTTCGTCACAGATCAATGCGCCGCACACAAATATTGTGGTGGGTGCGGCTTGCGCCACTATGGACCGTAAAATATTTCCGCTTAGCCACGATGATCGATCACGTAGCCATCCTATGCGGTTTCAATGCAAATTCATGCAAATGACGCTTCACTAGACAATCATTAAAAGTGAAGATTTAGTACACATGCACGGCACAATTGCTCTGCACCTCCGTTCTCGTCAAACAAGTAGCTCAAAGTAAAAGTCGGAAGCACAATCATGCCGCAAAGCTTGCGGCAAAATCGGAAGTAGTCGGCGCCTGCAGTAACCTAACTACTGTAGTTAACTACTCGAAATAGTAGTTGCCACTACATTGCCACAATAGTTGCCACTACATTTGTGCAAGTAGTTGATAACTACTTTTTAACTACAATCAGGTAGTTAGTTTAACTACACGTTGTTAACTACTGGCCATCACTGCTGAAGGCTACAGCACAGAATTTGACCTCTGAAAAGGCACTACAGAAACTGCTTGAGGGTTATGAGGTAAGAGTATTTTCAGTGACGCAGTGCGACTGATTCATGTTGATATTTTGTCAAAGTCATAAATTGCTGTTGCACTGTGAGACCTCTCAATGCAGGCTCGTTTTATATGACACAGCAAATGGTATAGTACTCGGCCACACAGGGTCCGAAGGAAAATTCATTTCGATTATACCTTCGATATTGTAAACTGAAGCATATATCATGGATGTTACTGCCATAGGGAAGACGTTTGCAGAAGGGTCATTCAATGTCAAACTTGCCCAGACCTTGTGCTCGACCATTCCCGATTTCTTTGAAATAAATTGTGGTTGATTGTTCCCGTGCAGCCAGTGCTCGCCCAGATTATTTTTTACGCCATTTTTTTTACACTGCACGGCCGCCTCTTTAGATTGAGATGGAACATGTGGCCTACATGATGTAAAAAAAAATGCTTCTTCACAAATTCTAACCAAATCTCTTCTGAGTGAAAGCAAAGCCTAACACTTTCGTGTCAAGACCCGCTCGAGGTTGATTGTCACATTTTATGAAAAGTTTATTCCCGGAGAAAACTGTAAACATTCTAGAATTTTTGGAATTCTTTACGGAACTCTTAAACTTTTTCAGTCCCATTTATACTGCTAAAATGGCTGAAGATGTGGCAAAAAGCACTATTTCCGAACTTCCGAGATTTCCCTCCCATACTTTTCCAAATATGCGCAATGAAAATATTTCTAACACGTTCTATACCTCCTAAGCAAGAGTTAAACAGTTTAAGTGGCTCAGAAAAAAATGCAGAGTTCAATTAAAAAATTCAAGAAGTTCTCGAATTTTTACAGCTTTCACGGGGCATGAACTATCGATAAAAACTGTCGATCAACCTTCACCATTTTTGGGACGAAAGTGTTATGCTTTGCCATCACTCGGTAGAGATTTGTTGTCATTTGCAAAAAAAAGCTATTTTGTTAGATTTTTTTTCACCAGATAGGTCACATGTCCCTTCGCAATCTCCAAGAGGCGGCCACAAAGCAATCTCTCCCTCTCTATTCTTTTTTTTTAATAGAAAAGTAAGTCTGGGGAGCATTGGCTCCATGGGGACAATCAACCGTAATTTATTTGAAAGAAATCAAGGACGGTCTAGTCCAACATCCGGGACGTTTGGCATGGAATGTCCCAGAATATAAAGACAGAATGCAAGCAAGTTGGTGTAATCTTGGAAGAGGCAATATTACCCCGAGTCTGGGACGTTCGGAGACAGGGAACAAGAGATTTAGACGGGACATGACTGCCGTCTGCATCTGTTGTCCTCCGTCTCTGTACATTGCCTCAATGTAATATTGCCAGGACTTTTGTATCTCCGTCAACTAGAGTGTCCTATAGAGTGCTAGTGATGATCATACTAGTAAATGTGTAATGCCACTGCCTTCTTAGCTTCTGTATGAATAGCTAGTTTATTTTTCCGTTGTTTCAATGTGACGTTACTTATTTCTAGCGCCTCGGGCCTTCATGACGGACAATTCAGCTGCTGAAAATGCAGCTCTTCATAGCATCTGGCCAAAAGCGAGCCACTTACTTTGTCACTTCCATGTGGCTCAGGCAGAGTGGCGCTAGCTAACATCTGCGAAGAATCCAGAACAGCAGAGGCAGCTCATGTCAGCATTTCAGAAGGTTTGTTGATAAAGTGTGACTAAAACCATGCATAATGTAAAACCCCAAGAGTAGGTAACAGGAAGGGACACACAACACGAAGGTACACAGAACGAAGGCTTGAGACTTCGTGTTGTGTCTGTCCTTTCGTATTCCCAAGTCTCGGGGTTTTACATTGTGCACCAACTTCACCAGCTCGCTTGCTTCTTAGCCATCTTTTTCCTACAACCATGTTTGTGCGTAGCAGTGAGCTCAGGCACATTGTTACGCGTTGCCAATTATAGTAGCTAAGCTGGTCAAAATCGTGCAAAAATATCTGGGTGCACACAAAAATAACATTTATGACAGAGCTAACGGCACCCCAAGGTTATTAAAAACTGGAGAAATTGTGTCCCAATTCAAATGCTGACATTTGCTATGCTACTCTGTATTTTGTCTGATTTATTTATGTGAAGATATCACCTATTTGGTACTCCTCTCTTCTCGATTTTGTGTTTGGTTTTATCTTCAAAGTCACGATCTGCACTGCTCAGATTCAGACGTGGAGACCTTTACCAACAAAGGTATACCATAAAAGCTAATGGCTGCTTAATCTCAGAGTATAACCACTTTGGTCTGTCAGTTAGAAAAAAACATACATTTTTAGGGAGCTGCAAAAGCGCTGTACGGCTTGTGACTTATTTTATGACTTGATTATTCGTTCAATTCAATTTCAAAATACTGTAAAAGTAGAAATTTTTGCGGGGACTTAATTTTCGCGAATTTCGCGGTAAAACTTAAAGCAACTGTAAAGTGAAATTTGACACCCCTGTTTCTGTGTGCGACCTGGTAGTATTTGCCTGTGTGATGCTGCACACAGAGCCTAAGCACTCAAAGCGCGATAATTATTACACAGCATGAATTTGACAAATTAAATCTGATCGTAGGTTGCCCCCCCGCAATAGCTAAAAAAGTCATAAGCGGAGTACTCCCGTCACGTGATACCTAAGTAATACACGATGAACTAATGACCGGCTACTAATTACCAATAAACACTACTCAAAGAATCACAAGAATTACTGGGACAATTCTTCAAAATACCGAACAGACAGTATCCCAAAATACTATCAGCGCCTACCAGCGCCGTGTGTTTGCTCTCCTCCCAACCATATCACGCAGCGTCATGCACGGCGTGAATTGCGTCTCTCGTGGTTTGTGTATGCAAAAAGTTCATTTCCTGCCGAAATTGAAGAGAACATCACCTGACAGCGATGTCAGGTATCTACTGTAATGTTCGGGGATACACCACGTGTGCTTTTTCGACAAGGGACGTTGGGTACCACAAGATTCCAACGGAAGATGCAAGGAAACGAAAGTTGTTGCAAGCGCTTGGTCAAGACATTCGTGATTCGTGCCGTATTTGTTCAACTCATTTCTCTGACGAGTAGTACGAAATGGTAGCAGTGGACGGTCGAAAACGTCCCAAGCGGACCGCAGTGCCGACACCATTGTTTCTCCTTGCGACGTCTGACGATGCGAACACCAGTGCACACGAGGTATGTATTTACCGACACACAGGAATAGTACATATATAGTGATAGTTGATTTCAAATTAGGATTTATTTTTGTGATGCCTACGCTACGTAATGTACCAAACGGAACATTCCCCTTCCCCTGAGGAGCCCTCAGCTCTCGCAGAAGAATGTAAGCATGAGATAAATTGTGCGCTAGATACTGACTGTATTCTTCATTTCTATCAGCAACACAGGCTTCCATCATCGCTGACAAGAAAGCGCAAATCGGAAGTAAAAGCATCCAAACGGATGATTTACCGTCAACACCTCTCAACCTTTCTCCAGTGATGATTTCAACACCTATTGTCCATACACCCTCTTGCTCACAGGTGGGACAAGCGCTTGTTTTGTTAAAATTTTGACTTCTACATTCCTTGCAGGTTTATGATATGACAATATCTGCACCACTGATGGAACCAGCTGTTGAGTCATTTTTTTTTCAATCTGAAGATAACAGTTTTGAATGGTACATAGCCTGCTGATACAAGTTTGCAGATATTAAAAGCTCTTCTTCTGCGCTGCTTCACCAGACGAGAACTACATCAAATGTGCATCAAATTTAGAACTCCAATATTACAACTGTTTGAGAAGTGCAGGACTTCCGGTGCATCTCACAAAGTGGGCACAGATGTTCGCGTCACGCTTCTAAGCTGAGTGCCCAAGTGAACACAATTTATGTTGGAAACGCCAGCCAGAAGTAAACACGATGGCTGCAGGGAACATCTTGCTGTCTGGCACAATCCTTCTCAATGGGGCCAGTGCAGCCAAGATGTGAATTCATAACGTCTTATGTTTGCACAGATTCATATGACACCTTGTAGTATTTCCTGTTGACCAGATTCTCTGGTTACTCGAGCCGATTAATATTAAAGTCACCTCAACAGATCTCACCTACAACACCTACCGGAAAGGTTGCATATTCCCTCTCGCGACACTGGTAGGATTATCAGAACTCACGGCCATAAGAGACTGAAACATTCAAATAATTTTACTGAAACACAAGCTTTCGAATAGAGTCCGTCCTTCATTAGGCATGATACAGGCACGCACGCGCGCACACACACACACACACACACATGCTACAGATATTTACACTGATGTACATTAGAGAAAGGGGACGAAGAGGGTGGTGAGGAGGAAATCCAAGTTCTTGTTAGAAAGTATTGAGGGCACAAAAAATAATACAAAACAAGGCACACAAGCTTTGCGTAGTTGACTTTTCTGTTACAATAATTATATCTGCAACAATGACGTAAAATGTACATGTAGTGAAAGGTAAAAAGAACAAGCTTGTAGTAACATCTAGTAAACAATTGCAATATGCAATTGCCATGCTTGTGAATGCTTAGTGGCCATGCAGTCCACAAGACGATTTTGTAACAGAGGGTTAAGAAAACGCTTGAAGCTGCGGTCAAGTCCGGTGCATGTGCTGAGCTAAACCCGGGGATGCAACATACTTGTAACCACCTTTACAGGTGTAGTTCCAATTCTGAGGGAAATGCAGAGCTTCTGCTTAGCATGTGGAGTAGTATGAGCTTACGTATACAAATGAGCTGTAATTCCAAAAACACTGTATACAAACTTCGAGATAATGTGTCTAGGTTTGACGCGACACGCTATCAACATCCGTGACAGTTTGTGTGTCGACATGTTTCGATATAAAAAGTATAGGGAAAACACATAGCCATGACCATATTGTCTTTTCGTGGCAGAGGATGTAGATCATCTCCTGAGTGAAACAGCGACAACCTGCAAAGATGTGAGCTACAGTGAAGTAGTAGCGGTCTGTAAAAGCCGTGAACCCGCGCCAATGACTGCAATTGGACTGGTATGAGCGAAAACATGGGAAATTTCTAATGAGAAATTGAGAAAGGGTAACAAATATGGATGTGCACAGAAAATGTCTCAAATTTTTCATCGCATGCTTGTGGAGTCAATGACAGGGATACCTCTGAAGAGAAGCGTTTGTTGAAGCCATTTGCATGTCCCACCTGAGGCCCTTCTTATACTGATGAAGAAGTCACGAACTCGTGTGATGTTTGATAGGCAAGGTGATAGCCTATGTTCTCTTAGAGCTTATGGACCGGAACGTGTTTGTAGCAAACACCTGTGCACTGAAAAAAAAAAGCACGCAAAGCAAAAAAAAGCACTTGCAAATTGATATGGACACAGTACGGGATGTTCTCCTTCCTTCCTTCCTTGTTTGCTTTGTGCTATCACTCATATGTTCATTCATAAACACAGTGATCAATAAAGCAATATTTACAACCTTTGATGTCTGTAGAATGTATTTCACTGTGTAGTGGCTGTCTGGTTACTCCAGAAGTGGATATGGCAGACCTCTATTGTGCATGCAAGCGATGCTGTTGTGATCTTGCAGTGTACATCTGTCAAGATGGCAGGCATTCAATGCTCCCCACACGCACCTGAAAGAAAAGGAGAGCTTCATCTCAGCGAAAGCGAACAAACATACACATGGAGAGACAGCACCTACTGCATCACACGTCAAAAAGGAAAAAACTTTTGTATGCTTCAGAAGGAACGTTTTTCCTTATAGCATGTACAGCACATGTTTTGAGGACTTTTCTGCAGTGGTTTCCTAATGGTCCCAAGAGCCACCTGATAAACTGTTTGTAGGCAACGTACTGACACTTCCTGCATGTACCGTATGGGGAGCGTAAAATTAGGATATGTAGCTTTACTGATAACAAACTGGAGGCATATGTGAATGAACTCACTTGTTCACTTCGCTGTTCCTGATAAGGGCGTAGTCGTCGCTTTCTCTCACGTAGCCGTAGGACACCTGGAGCACCTCAATGACCAAACACAGTTTTCAAAGTACTGATTTCTTGAAATGTAACCGCTGTGCTGCTTCAGAAACATCTCATTTCGCGGCAACAAAGGCATTCCTCGGCCGTCGGCATCGGCACGCATTAGCCGCAAGGACACCTGGACTGAAGGAGCAATACAAAATTTTCGATATGAGGCTCTCAACAATTTTCATTATACGCGAAGATTGTTTCCCACGCGGCCAGGTGACGACGATGACAGCAATTCATCCTCCGTCGACGATTCTGCGGTTCGCATCGCGTCATGCTGTGTCTCCAGCATGCCTCGTAAGAACAGAAGTTTTGCCGTCGCGACTGCTGAACTATCCGAAGCTCGAGGGCATTCAGGTTTGGCATCACACTGCATGTACCCCCAAAACATTTCGGCCATTACGGTTTCGGCCCAGACCGGGACGCGGATGAGAAATGCAAGACTGGCCGACACGAGCCAACCCAGTGTTGTTGCATTGGGAGTACTCAGCCTCGCGCTCGAATGCAAACTTTGAAATTCGATTACTTAAAGAAAACAGGGATTCCAGAAGAAATATTTCGTAACTGAGATGTGCTCTTCCTATAGGCTTTCAGAAAATCATAAGGTTAGCCTGGGTTGAAATTCACTTTACAGTTCCTTTAAGGGAAAGCATACCTCCCGTGTCGATAAGGACTATGTAATCGCTACCCAAAATTCAAACCGGGATGTTTGGTTCCTTATCCTCGATGAAATACCGGACAGAAAAAGCAAGAGCCAAAGCATCTCTTTGCGTTATCTTGCCGCTTGCAAAGCTAGTTTTTGACTGATCAAGGCCACGGATAATAACCGTTTGCTCGCTTTCTTCGCAACTTGCCGACGTCGTTGAGCGAGCATGCATGGACGCCGGCTGCGACCGTTTCCCCATGGCACATTACGGGAGTTTGGTCGTTGGTGCGGGCATTCCCGACGAAAATGGTCAGGGCTGCCGCAGTTCCAACAGCCGTTGCGCGCTCGTGGCTGCGAGGGCGCAGGATGGTGCCGCTCCCGCTGCCGTGGGGTTTCGCTAGCTGAAAGGCCAGGTTGACCGCGATTTCGGGGCGGGACGGGTTTGTCAAGGCTCGTTCCTGCAGGGATCGTGCTCTGGTCATAGAGGAAGGGATCTAGGGCTCGGTGGGATGACTCCACATTGTATGAATTACGGGGGTTGTCACCAAAACCTGTTGCATGCAGGTGTTCGACCGAGGCGGCTCCTCCCGACCACGCACAGCGCGGTTCCAACGCTAGCTCCGGGAGCGGAGGGGGCCGGAATTCGAGCTCTGCCAGGAGGTGGCCTTGTATTGAACGAGCCTCCTGGGCCAACGCCTCCAGGGTAGTAAAGCGATAGGCTTTTAAATAGGGCCGGAAGTGTGGGTGGCACAGACCGATAGCCCGTGCGACGCGCTGCTCTTCCGTAGGAGTAGGATCCGTTCTGCCCCAGGTGACACATGGTGCGCTAGTATACGTGTAAAAATGGGCTAACTTGAGACTTTAGGGATACCGATAAATTTAGATCGTTTGGATACGTTGTTGGGGCGAGTACCTCTTGGCTTCATGTCTTTATGATTTTTATAGCACCTTGCACTGTCATGGAATGAAGGTGACGAATACAACGCCTGCCTGTGAGCCATTTGTTGGCGCTTCAGCTCAGCTAGAGGTACGAACTTAATTTAGGTAAACAAAAACCGTTACATTTTCAGATCTGACGGTGCTGTTCAATACCCCTTGTTTTCTATGTTCCCGCTAACCTGACTGTCTTCTCTCAATACTCCGTGCAGTTGTCACTAATCTGTGCTACCTGTGTTGAGTAAATTATGGGTTCAGTGAACATTTTGCCAGAGACAACATAGTTAATGTTGTTGCATTTGTTTTTAAAACGGTGCGCACTTTGAGCAGTTCTTTCATTTGATAGCTGGCTGTGTAAAACCGCACACAGTATGTTGTCGCGTGTACCTCTTGGTTTCATGTCTTTATTATTTTTATAGGTGCTTGCAAGTTCATAGATTGGAGATGACGAATGGAACGCCTGTCCTGTGAGTCATTTATTGGCACTTCAGTTTAGCTGCTGCTACAACCACATTTCAGGTAAACGAAAACAGTTATCTTTTCAAATCTGACTGTGCTGTTGTTCAATGTCGCTGGATGTCTATGAGCTCACTAATCTGACGCTAGTGTGAGCCGCTTGTAAATACTTTGTGTCTAAAGAACTTCAGCTACAGTTGGAGTGTCGGAACTGCATCGGATTTTATCATTGATGCCGTGTGAGTGCAGGATGTCCGAATGATTATTTTTCAGATTCCGTCACACAGTTTCTTTTTTTTTTTGCATTTGCGCATTGTGGTTTGCAGAGTAGGATGTGTCACGTCACCGTCTCTTTAGTAACTTCAACTTCAGAAATCCCAGAACGCTTAGCACTGCTTCGAACCTTGGTCACTTGCGTTACATAAAGGCAGGAGAAGGTCTGCAAACTACTCCAGTTTCTCGTCTTTCAGGGCATGATCCATGCTGTGTCAAAATCAACAGAAATAATGCATGGACTACTACGCAATGAGTGCTGGGATTACCTGATGTCGCCCCTTGTCTAATTTTGCCATGGTGCTATGCCAGTGTATAGAAAAAGGTTTCGTTTTCGAATTGTCAGTCGGGAGTCAAACAAGCAAAATAGGATCCGACATGTAAGGATAGCGATATACTTCACACTTGCAAAGTGCCTGAGCAAAAAATATGCATGCATTTCAGTTCCGTAGTAAACAAGCTGCATCCAATATTTTTAAAGGCATACAGGCATTTATAGTGATACCACATATTGTCTTTTCTATTTCCAGTGTATCTCGGAAACGTTCCTTCCTGCTACCCACAGCCGTCTGCCACCCCACAGATGTGTAAAGTACTGGTTGTCTTTGGAGCAATCAGGATGCGAGCACCGACCCGAAGACAGAGGCATTGCTTGCAACTACCAGTGATACAAGTACTGCGATTTGTGTGCATGTATATTACTATCTACTTAGGAAGATTACCTAGATTTGCTGGTATGTCATTGTACAAAGATGGGAAGTGCTCATGATGTCTGTAATTTGTCACATGTTTGGAAGTCTATGTTTGCCCAGTACGTTAATAGAAATAAATCTTGTACCAATATCCACACTGCCTTTGTATTCTGTGCATGAACTACACATACCTGCATGTGCATGTGAGGGACATATACCTGGATAAGAAATACACGGTCCACTAGTGCCAAAATTTAGGTATAAATTATGCATAATTTTAGACATTATAGCTAATACATGTCTATATGACGGCTCCGTGGATAGATAAATACTGTCCCATTTTAGACGTTTGGTCTAAAAAGGGTCTAAATCTCTGCAACAATTATCCGGCTATTAGCTGTATTTTAGCGTCACGTTTGCCGGGCTAGGGGACGGTTACGGAGCAATAGAGCTACTTTGTTAGACGTCTAATGGACATTCCCAAAGTCTACATTTAGACGTCTTTTAGACGTATAATAGCGCACCATGTGTTGCCTGGGGCTGTACAGATCTTGCAATGCCCGAACAAAATCAGATAAGCTTTCCTCAGGATGTTGACTTCGCTTATGTAATTCCTCTAGGACACGGTATTCGTAATCCGGAGGAAGAAATTCCTTTTTGAACCGACGCTGGAAGTCCTGAAAGGACGTAAACTCCGATTGCAACCGAAGCCAGCGGGCGGCGTCTCCGACCAAAGCAACCTGCAGGATGCGTTGGATTAGAACTTCGTCGGAGATTCCAGTACCCGTCTGATGGGCGGTAAGGTCGTCCAGAAAATCGGCAACAGATTTCTTATCGGTGTAACCCGAGAAGGTAGGCACCGTTAAGTTAGGTCGCAGAGGCGCTTGTGCCTGCGGTGGCGAAACCGACCCGGCATCAAGGCGTTCAACCAGCAACGAAAATAACTCAGCCATGCGTGATAGGAGTTCTGCCGTTGCAATGGCGTCCGACTGTGGCGTGGGCACCTTCGTCAAGTCATCAGCTCCGGGGGCTCGGCCACCAGGTGGGGGGTGCAAAAACTCAAACAAACGAGCAGAAACACACACGAACACGAAAAAACGAACAGCAATGAAATACTAACTACAAACTGAAACAACTACTATAAACTACGCAAAACAAACACTGCCGCGTGTTCCCCGCCGCGGAACAGACGAGCTCGGACCCCAAACGTTGAGCGCCAGTTGTGGCAACCTAGGTTTCCACAAACTTTTCTCACAAAAAAAATATAGACAGCAAGTATGAAAAAGCATGGACACTGGAATTCGCGACGATATGGGCTCCAGAAAGACAAATCAATTCACTTGATGAGATTTGTTCTCGCACTTTGTTCTGGTCGAGGATTTCTAAAACTGAAACGCCAGTTCAACATCAGTAGTTTATTCGCATAGTGTAGCACTTGGCATTGCAGATACCTGCTTTTACAGAACCAGCACGTATGTCATTGTTACGGGATTGGAGTTCACGGTAAGCCTCTATAAGCAACCCGGCACGTAGAGGCCAGCATGTAGAGGGTGACTAATTCTCGTTGTTTACTGTCGGCAGTGTCATGAATCTCCGATCCCGCGATTTTCATTTCCGTCTGCTTCCACATGAATTCGCGAAAGTAAGGTCTCGCAAAATATTCCCGAAACGTGCTCCCACTCGAATTCGCCAATTATTAGCCGCGCGAAATTAACCACTTTTACAGTATTCATATTCAATTTGTACGAGTATTTGATTCGAACTTGAACATCACTATTATTCTCTACTATTATCACTATTATCTCTCACTATCTATCTATCCCCTGGTTTGCCAATCTCCAACGATGCGCAGCTACCCAGGGCCGACGAGCCGCAAACACGGCGAAACACGTGTCCTCTGGTGCTGTCGCATCGTTCAATGAGTATCTGTTTCTCTACGTGCAGCCATAGAAGCCATTTTAATCTGTAAGTTTGAATTTCAAACACGTCTAGCATCATTTACTTATTTTTTTAATGGCTTTTCCCCCTTCTTTATAATTCACTGGCCTGCACTGTGGCATTGAGGAGTGCTCAGTCACCCTCCCAGGTGTATATCGCTCGCTGAGTGACCCCTGGTTTGCCAATCTCCAACGATGCGCAGCTACCCAGGGCCGACGAGCCGCAAACACGGCGAAACACGTGTCCTCTGGTGCTGTCGCATCGTTCAGTGAGTATCTGTTTCTCTACGTGCAGCCATAGAAGCCATTTTAATCTGTAAGTTTGAATTTCAAACACGTCTAGCATCATTTACTTCTTTTTTTAATGGCTTTTCCCCCTTATCTATATCTATCTATATATATCTCTGACTATTATCTCTGTTATTGATGATTGAGTGACATTTCTGTACTTGTTTACCATTGTGCATAGTGTTGCATACATTGTGATTATTTAATGTGCTGCTGTAGGGGGTAGAGGCCTTGTCAAGTCTCCTGTGACTTTTTAGCCTCTGCGCTTAATCACTTGTGTGATGAAATAAATAAAAAAATTTAAAAAATACTATTCGCCAGAGGTGGGCCCTCACGATCTTTGCCCTCACCTCAATTTTCATCCCGGATGTTTTTTCTCACCTTACCTCACCTAATTTTTTGTGGGGACTTCGTTCCTCACCTCACCTCACCTCAACGTCTTTTTAAAATTATTTTCCTGACCTTACCTCACCTCATTTTTGGGGGGATTTTGTTCCTGACCTCACCTCAACTCAACTTCCTTTTAAAATTAGTTTCCTCACCTCACCTCACCTCAACCTGCTTTCCGAAGTATTTTCCTCACCTCACCTCAACCTCCTTCTCAAAAATTTTCCTCACCTCACCTCAATCTCTCTTTTGAGAAGTTTTTCTCACCTCAGTTTCCCCTTTAGAAGTCATTCCTCACCTCACCTCACCTCAATGTGCGTGAGGTGAGGGTGATGTGAGGGTGAGGGCACCCTCACCCTCATTTGCCCTCGTGAGGATGCCCACCTCTGCTATTCGCACGGCCGTATTTTCTAATTGTGTCAAGGTTGCAGCAGCTCATTCTAACACCCATAACAGTGCTTCTACGGTAATTGCGGCTGCTATTGCAAATGATGAATTAAGACACTGGCAACATACAGTGATTTTAAAAGCACTGTTGCAACACAGTTGCCTGAAACCGCGAAGTTGTGATAAAGCCTCTATGTGTTCCACCATTGCAATAGAACAGGGGTCAATATGCCAGCATACACGGCAAGAGTGCTGTGTTGTGTATTTTTGCATATGCACTCTTTTTCCAACTAATTCTTACACAGTAAATTTTTTACGCCCTTTCCGGTGTGAAAAGGGTGTACTATGGGGACACACCCGAAAACACGTATACTACACTCGACTAAGTACCCGTGTTGGTGTAAAAGGAGCGTAATGTACCAAAACACCCCGATCACAGTTATGTTACACATGATGCTAGTAGTATGGACTGGACACAAACTGCCGCCAACTCATAAGTTCGTCTAAGCACGATTTAATTAGCAATTACAGCTAATTGGGACCACGACCATCTCTATAATACACGACCATAACACTCGCCCGTTCGCCTATGGGACTTCCGTCCGCGCCTCGAGGAGCGGAAGTGCCGTATATACGCGCGGAGCGCCCGCCAGGGGCGCCACTTGCGGGACCCAGAAGAGCGTTTGTTGTAGCTCAACTGTGTGCAATATGAGTGGTCCTTGTGGTTAATTCTTCGTGCGTACATGTTTGTGTATTGTCGCAGGTTCTCTGTTCATGTAGAGCTAAGAGATCTGAAACTAAATACTCAGAAATAGGCTGTGCTCTGAAGCGTAGGTGGCATGTAAAACTGTGAAACTCGCGCACTATGTGCCGTACATCGTACAGATAAACTTGGCAGCAGCACCTTGTGTGTTGGGCCAGTTATCATGCGTTTATGATTGTCAGATGCAAGCGTTCAGACTTTGCGTTTCACGTGAGAGGCGTTCCGTGTTAACATACAGGGCAGTTACAGAGAATGGGTGAATGCGACCGTAAGAAGAAACTGTTCCTGGCAAAGAGATGACTGACACCTGATACGACGTCCAACAGAATTTGTTGTATAAGCAAGCACTTCATTTTCAAATCAGCAGTTGCTTGTTTTGTTTTCCCTCTTATTGGTCCCTTTTTATTTCACTTTTACACTTTCTTTTTCTTCTTTTGCAGTTTGCCATTACAATGCTCTGCTAACCTTTATTATGCTGTTCGGATAGAAGCCACTCTGAGAATTTTTCTTGATGGTGGCTTTTCTGCGACGCTACCTTTTGGTGCCTTTTTTGTGTTCGTTTTGCACTCCTGGGAGATGCAAGGCTGTGTAAACTTCGTGATCACTTAACGTAGGTACCGTAGCCACGGTGCCACGGCCGAGAATTTTGCACTTTGCGCCGATGCTAAAGTCTTCGGGCTTGAAATGCCGAGAACACGCAGAGTTCGAGCTAGCATGCAGGCAAAAAGCGATTTTAGATGGAGAGTTTTTCGCTGTTGTTGCAGGCAATGGTCACGGCTGATTACTTTGTTGTACCAAGCATCTTCATCAAATTTAGTGCAAGCCTTTGCTCATCGGCACCAGTGAAGATGCTGTTCTCCTCTGCGAATCTGATTGTACGGCCGAACACAAGAATCCTAAGTGATGCAGTCAAAAACTTCTAATATCAAAATTACCGTGATAATCTAACAAACAAATGCTATTTTTCCTTGCTGACTTATTGTTATGTTCATTGTTATTTCTGTAATTCCAGATGGCATCTTCATCACAGTATTTATGACAGTATTTATCACAGTACTTATGGTACTAGTTACGGCATTTAAATACTGTATATTTTATATTTAAATACTCCTATCAAAAAGTATTTATGAATAGTATTTAAACACCCATTTCAACAAAGTATTTTGTATTTATATTTAGATACTCAAAAAGTGTATTTATGTCCACCCCTGGTCGGAGGGCACCGGTTATTATTCGTTTTTTGTTGTTGTTTTTTTCAGAGAGAGATGCGTAAAAGGTACTCAGCTATATTAGATAAAACTATTTATGGTACACACTACCATCCAAAAAGTGCACCCTATATGAAATGAAACAATCGCAATTCGCAATGAAGTTACTTGTGTCAGGACGCCGCGATATATTTCGAGCCACTGCTCCAGTAAGACAGCATTTGAGCGGAACTCGTGGTATGAAATACTTGTGTTCGACACTGCTTTCTTCGGCTTGCAAAGTGGAACGGTGCAGTACACCATCACGTCTGCACCATGCACTGGAGACAAACACTGTCCACCGCGTGAAAAATAGCAAAAACCAAACGCGAATGACGGCAGCAACGGTATCCAGTTATATAGTGACTGTAGTATCCGCATAGCATGCGTCGTCTGCCGAGGGTCCCGTATTCAGCGCCACAAACGCGCGGCGGCCGCTTGACAAAACAACATTAGTGACGCTGGGGCTAGGTGCGAGTGTGATGGTCGTGTATTATAGAGATGGTCGTGATTGGGACCCCCACATTAATCAGCACCCTCCTGGGAGTCATTACACTAAATAGGGAGCATCTATCTCGTGTCCAGAACAAGCTGTGAGTTGGCGGCAACCTGTGTCCATAAAAAAGAAAAAAAATAAGAAAAAGAGATAGAAATGGAGTGGAGAGAAACAATTTATTCGAAAATCAACGATGCCGTGGCGAAGAAACTGCTCCGCCATGTTGGTAGTTGGCGACGGGCAGTTGCAGAGATCAACGACAGATGGCCACTTAGTTGTAAGGCATCACACCAGATGGCGCCACCATCATAGCTCTATGCCAGAAAGACAGAACAAGATACTAGCGGCAGGTAAAAATGGCAACACTGCTAAACAAGTCTAGGCATGTATTGGAGAAATATCTAACCGCTACTGCTAAACAGCACGGAGAAAACAGTACACATCGGGGAAAAGGCTTAGGGGGCGATCGGTTAGCTCTAACCACAGTGTCACAACACTAAGTAGCTAACACAAGGCGGTAACCACTAGGCACACATTGCTAAACATGCGACAACACGAACAAAAGTCTTGCTCACCGCTAAACATGTCTAAACATGCGTGTATGGGGCACGGCAAACATGCGAGAAAAGGCGAACACAAGCGCGGTCAAACAACGCACAAACATCGGCAAATCACTCATTGGTCACCGCGATACATGCGCGTACGGGGAATATCCGCTATGGCAAACATGCAAGAAAAGGTGCGTGCTAAAACTACGTGCAAACATCGGCAAATCACTCACCTTTTCCCCCGCGGTGACGGTGCGACTGCTCCATCCGGGAGCCAGGCAGAAACTGAGCGCGCGTGGGGACTGCGGAGCAACCGAGCGCACTTCTGCTCTCCATGACAGCCAGCGAGCAAGTGACTGGGGCGCCGCGCCGCGGCAGTTACGCATGCGCGCGCGCTCCTAGCGCCCTCTGCGACGCCCACCCGCAGGTGGTTTCGGTTTTGGCTCTCTGCTCCTTCCACTGCACGCGCAATCCTAGTGGTAACGGATTGCTTCTTTGTTTCGGTTTCGGTCTCGTTTCTTTGCTTGCGTTTATGTGTATTTTCACTCTCGTTTCTTTCGCCTGTTTACCTGTATAGAGGCAACATGCACTGCACTCAAGTTATCATAAGCGAAAACATTAGTCACACAACAAAGCAGCCCATCACAATGGCAGTCACAGGAGCGCAGAACGATACATCCTTTCCATCCGAGAGCCAGGCACAGAACTGAATCATAATGCTTTTTCTCCTCTATAAAGTCCAGCATCTGCACCCCCTTGCGCTTACTTTCCAAACTGATTTAATCGCAAAATTACTAAGAATCGTTCTGGCATTATTCCCATTTAAATCAAGGGTGCAGCAGCACTAGCGTCATCGTCAAGACAAGAACGGTCTACATGAACCTTTCGTGTCCATAAAAGAAAAAAAATACAGAGTGTCAACAACAGAAAGCATGCAGGTCGGGGCATGTCAGGAGCTCTATTACACGAGGACAAATCGCACAACTGCTTGGCAACAGAGGAAAGCAAACACAGAGAAACACTTGAACAGAGTGAAAAAGACAGTTACTATCATGTTTCATGTACACCGTATTCCCTCATTGTAAATCCGCTCGTCACAAAACCCACAATTCACCAGTGATGAACCACACATCCATACCACATCAGAGGCAAACGGAGCCCCACCGAAGCTACGCTCTTCCACTAACGGCCAACGCAATTGCTAGAAACGGAATTAGCACGTCCACACCCGCCCGTATCCAAGAGAGAAGTCAATCCTTGCGCCCTCTGCAGGCTTTGCTCATTGGTCGTGACGCCATGCTATTGTCTCAGGGCTACACTGTTTTTTCCACTAATGCTCAACTGGACAAGGTCCAGCTGAAACAATACAGCCGCAGCATGACGTCATCACTGCACCTGCACGGTTCAAGGACGCGTGCACTGTAGACAGGGGACCTGTTACTTATTGAATCACTATCCCAATATTTCCTTTATTCTACTATAACGATTGCATAGGAAACAGGAAACATGAGAGGTGATTGTAAGAATTAAGCATTTCATTCCGAAAGTCCTACTAAATGAGACTCGCAAAAGAACAAAATATCCGAACATCATCAATGGCTACATACAACGAGCTAATCGAGACATTTCCATCCCATCCGAGAGCCAGGCAGATAACTGAATAACGACGCTTTGTTCCTCCTGAATAAAGCCACACACCTGTTCCCTTTGCGGCTACTCTCTGAACTAAACGAATACCAAAATTATTTAGAATCGTTCTAGCTCAACTCCATTCAAGGCAGCACTATCGACAAGACGAGAATGTTCCTAGTCAAAAAGAAAAACTACATGTAGAAGGAAAGCATGACAGAACAGGTCAGGGCATGTCAGCGCATGTTTGTCAGACAATAAGGAGGAAAAAAGCGAACAGAAATACTTGAACAAAGCAGAAAACCAAGCACACACATCTGGAAAAAAGTGCTCCTCGTAAATCCCTCCAGGATAATGCACACCATCCTCCATTTTTCTATTGATACACTTTTTCCAGTAACGGTTGTGGGAATCCTACTGCCATCACCAGGCAGGCGAAACCCATCCAGGGGAAGACCCCTCGTTCTGCCTCTGAGGAACGACACTCCAAACATACATAGGAAATCCAGAGATTTTATTACATACCAGTTAGATCCAGAGCCAACAATACAATACCGCACACAGCCACGCTACCGCCACCAGCCCAGAAGCGCCGTGTCTCTCAGCCGCATCTTTCAGCCGAGTCCCATCGACCGTCCCCCAGACGTGTGTCTTTCGTGAGCATTGCTGCTTCTTTTAAGCCCGCGAGCAACGCCCCCAGTTGATCCTCCTCACCCCGGAGAGCAATGCTCTTTATCAACACCGACAACAGCAGCAGGAGAATCAAAGATAATGCGGACACGTTTCTGGCTATCGCTCCCATACTCCCCACCCGCTAAGACTAGTCATGGTATCCAAATAAACTTCAACCACATACACATTTTGTATGAAAACAAAAACGATCTACAGTTCACATCGTGACAGGGGCCAGTTCAGCGAAGCATTCATTCCGTTTCAACGCCGTGAAACAGTCTTCTTGGTCTTCTCACAGTCTTTGATGAGGAGCATCGCTCTTCAAATATCTTGGATGTCAATAAGGTTATCCTCTTCCGGTTGGGGCAGATCCCTGCCCCGCAGCAGTTCGGGTCGGTGCCTTGCAATGACCGGGACAGCTGCCTCCACGTCGTTGGCCGCATTTCTGGATGTATGTTCCGCCTCGACCTTGGAGCGATGCAAGGACCCGCGACGGTGGGTTTGTCGATGAATCTCCGGAACGGAACACTTTGGGCACAGCATGCGGCGCTCGTCTCCATTGAGAGGAATCGGAGGGTCACCTGGGTTGCGCTCCTCGATCGTAAGATAACGGAAAGGGGGCAAGACGAGTTGGAGGTCCTCTCCTCTAAGTGGACGTTGTTGGGAGGACCATTTGGAGCAGGAAACCCATGATACCGGGTAACCACCAGCCACGACCGTCCAGGTTGCTACTGATCTGCAGCGTGTGAACCCGGGCCGCTCGATTGGACTTGCGTTGCTTTGTCGATTTTGCCAGGGAGCGGGGTCCACTCTTGGTCTTCGCCGGGCTGCACCGGCCTCCGTCGTCCTGGAGCCATGTCAGTACTGCGAAAAATAAAACTGAAAAGTCGTGCAATATGGTTAGGAGGGGACTCCCTGCCAAAAGGGTTTTGCATACAACCCTTCAAGAGAAACCAACTACCGTGTCTCGCCGTGAAACGGAGGAGGTAAGGGTAGCTAGTAATGGACCTAACCAAATTGAGAGCGCCGGATGCATGCGACCGAAATGGTGGGTATTACGTTGAGGCGCATGAATAACAGCCCGCACGTGAAACAGGCTCAGAAGTGTTTCCTAATCCATAACCTAGGCGAAAGCGGGTCAAGCCGCTATGCCCTTGAACAGTACGCTTAATAGAAGAGTGCACAACTCCGATATCAATCAAGGGGACCAGATTCAGACTGCGATATGCAGCTGTCTGCCCCAAAACTCGTTTAGCACCAATAGGAGACTACTCTGACATTCAGGAAGAGTAATTTATTCTTGCTGTCGGCGCCGGGCGCATGATTATAAACGCTCCGGGGGTGGGGAAACCTTTCTCAATCAGGTGATTACAGATTGGAATTTGGCGAACTGATAAGCTGCCAATATTTACCATACCTCGTCGAGGCTCGTGCACAAAGCGGTGGTCTTAGAGACGAATCGTCAAAAAGGCACACACTACTCACGTGTGGACAGACTTGCTGTAACGCGAGACTCTGAAAAAATTTTACGTACTCTTCCCAGGGCACTGGGTTGTAGGGCTGTTAACAAGGCAGGGGTTCTACCGTTAACGAAGATGCCTATCCGGTCTGGCACTGCAGATACCTCGTAACAGGAATGCGCTTCTCTGAACTGTAGGCGCGCTGGGCCAATGGTCGGGCTGTGGCTACAAAAATGGAAAAGTGGCACAGTGCGGGCAGGTTGTAGAGTGCTGGCTCTAAAGTACAAGTAAGAAAAGCGCGGGCAGGCTGCCAAGTGAAGTACGCACAGAATGCAATAGCTAAACGAAAACAAAATTGGGAACGGTGTCTCCTCAAACGAACGAGAGGCTCCCCTAACCCGAGGCGCTTCCCCTTATTTCGCCTTCCGGAGAAAATACTGCACAATCACTGTGCTCTCCGGCGAACAGGAGTTGGGCCCCACGTTGGGCGCCAATTTGTGGGAATCCTACTGCCATCACCAGGCAGGCGAAACCCACCCAGGGGAAGACCCCTCGTTCTGCATCCGAAGGACGACACTCCAAACGGACATAGGAAATCCAGAGACTTTATTACATACCAGTTAGATCCAGAGCCAACATTACAATACCGCGCACGGCCACTCTACCGCCACCAGTCCAGAAGCGCCGTGTCTCTCAGCCGTGTCTTTCAGCCGTGTCTTTCAGCCGTGTCTTTCAGCCGTGTCTTTCAGCCGTGTCTTTCAGCCGAGTCCCATCGACCGTCCCCCCAGACTTGTGTCTTTCGTGAGCGTTGCTGCTTCTTTTAAAGGGACCGAAAAGTGAATATAAACCTATCGAAACTTTATGTTCAGCGAAAAGCTTGAACCTTCAAAAGTTCAAATGTCAAAGAACTCCGCTGAAATCGCTGTAGTTTTTCTGTAATTGAATTTTCCATAATCGCACGTCCAGGGACCTAGTAGGAAACCGAGCAGTCTGTCAACAATGGCATGACCCCGCGCCATCTGTCGAGGACGCGTGTAATAGCGCACTTCCGGGCGCTAATCCGGCGAAAACGAAAATGGCAGTGGGCATTTGTGACCGCTTTCTACGTCGAGAATGTCGAGCCTCTTGGACATAAGTGCGCTGGAATTCCGCATTCGAGAACTGTCACTCACACAGGACTGTTGTTCGTGCGTTAGCGTGCTGGAAAGTGTGTTCTTCGCAGCAGAAGATTCCTCGTCCAGAGATTAATCGGAATCACGTTCGTCCTCAGCAGTAGCTCACCGTGCCGTGAACATGGACTGCTTTGTGAAATTTCCATGTATCAGGGAGAAGCACTTATGTAAGCCGAAACAAGCGCTGTTTTTTCGTCGTGCAGGTGTTCTTGTGTGAAATGCAAACCGACGGATACTACGGTGGATACTACGGTTTTTGCTGCCGAGAGGTAGAGAATGCGTGTGAAAAGCAGACAGACGATTGCATCAGAACTAACGAATATTTCGAAATACTGTGCCTTGACACCGAAGTACTGCCAGTGTCTTTTACATGCATCCCAGAAACCGAAGAGCACGGCAACGGACACGGCAGCGCCATGTGGTCTTTACGCGCTACTTGAACGGCAAACTGGACGGAAAACGCTTATTTCTGCAGGAAATAGCGTTATACCACCCGTTGGCGATTCACAAAGATATGGGGTGCTCCGTGAAAATACAATAGAAAATACTCCACTGGATCTCGATCTGCGTCATGCATGCTATTAGGGATGCTTGCCCATCAGTGCGCTGACCTGTAGAAATGTTGTCAGCACATTTTCATTTCTTGTTTGCTGCAAGTTTTTCTCATTGCATTTTCTTTGCTGTCACAGCATATTATAATTACTAGTTTGTACCTGGAGGGTTAAGTAACCTGTGGGCATAGATGTATTTGTAGGTTATACTCATGTCTCAATTGTATATGTGAGGAGTAAGTAAGATAATTTTCATCAGTGTCATTCAGCTGAACTGTGTTCATAACCTTTTAGTACACTTCTTAGTGACCACGTTTCCAAATGTCAATTAATATTTGAACCAAGATCAGGATTTAACACTTAATTAACTCTGTGTTGCTAAACGGAGTACTTGTGACTGATTCATTATCACGTCACCAACTAACATTTGTAAAGGAGGACTTGAGGGCTGACTTTAATTATTATTAACCCTTGATCTGGGTTCAAAGTTAACCATGCACCATTGGTGTGCATAGTACTCCAAAATGGCTAAATACTTTATTGCATAAGTTCTCTGTTACTGTAATTGAGATGTACTTTTGTAAAGTACTTTTGACAGCCCTGCAAATTGAAAATGGCTTCAGTATACACTACAAATGCATCGTAACATTAATATAAGAGCAGAAGCAACATTTTGTCCCAATTCAAACTATATCTTTATTTTTTATTGTCCAGGGATTTAGGTAATAGAGTAGGACTTCCTGCCCTCTGATGTTTTGACTTACTTGAACGTACAGTTGTAAAACCTACAACATAAATAAACAAGAGAAGTATAAACAGTTTTGTCTTTCCCTTTTGAATTTAACAAGCTAGTTATATTTTACTATTTGTTCACTTTTGTATTCTCTGTTGGTGAAAAGGTTACAGGAAAAATGATGCTGCAGATCAAACAATGACCTGTCATCTTGATGAAGATCAGAACATTTCTTCAGCCATGCTAAGTCAGACAAAAGAAATGTACAATGAAGGTTGTACAAAAACAGCAAATCTCCGTCGACTAAAACTTTATATATGTGGATGTTACCACATCGTGTAGTTTCCACCCAAAAGTAGGACTAGGCGAGGTTGTTTGGAAGGTTGTTGGGATGTTGATGTGCTATACCGTTAGAGCACATCAATATAGATGAGGGGCAAACACAGTAGACAGCGTAATGGCTGCAAACTCAAGTGAAGATTTATTCAACAGAACAAGAAACCGAAAGCATGAGCAGAAAAAGGCAGTGCCCATGCAGTGTATGGTGAACCATATACATTTCTGAGAAGGTAGGATCGGAAGAGCAATAAAGAGAAATGACAGTTGCGTCCGAGATAGGGAAACTCTGCAAATTTTGGGACCAATATGATGTGGTAACCTTGCATGGCTCACTGCAGCTCTGACACACATTGAACAATTCCAGTAGTTGCGGCTTCAAAGACAATAAACGTTTGCTGTTGCACTGGGTATTCAAGTGCAGAGGGTGCATCTCTAGAAAATTAATTAGCATTCCTTGGTCATAACCCCAAGAACACAATGACCTCCTGTGTACGTCCGAGGAAAGTCATCAGCGGACAGGGATAACATCCCCAGGACTTCCCTACCAGGTCCTCAATTTGTTAGAAATGTGACAAAGTGACACTCCCCGTCATATCCTCAGGACCTCCTATGGGAGCTACCAAATGACGCGGCTAGTACAATTCTGGGAGCAAGCAGGTACCTTAGTGAATTATTTATTTTGGGAAGTGAGGGCACATTTGCAGCACCCAGTCAGCGTGTGTGTGTTTTTAATATATTTTCAACCTCGGTCAGCAGCTACCATTTGAGGTTTCTCATCTGTATTTGTTCAGCGTATTTCTCATCACAAACAATGAGTGTCACAGTTTAAAAAGCAAAAAAAGAGGGATATATGAAAGGCACGTAGGCCACAAGACAACCGAAATCACATAGAAAAGCATATGGTGCAGCAGCATTTCCTTTCCAAGACAGAACAGATACAACTTATTGCTTGTCTTGCGAACTTCAGCAGATTCGCGAGTCCTCTTCGCATCTCAGTCAAAACAAAGGGTGAGGTATCTAAGTTTAACTTGATTTTGCACATAACCAACAATGAACTGAGAAATTCGTTGGAGTATTAAATCGCTATCAAGGTAGTGTCCGTGTTTCTTACTGCTTTGGTTTGAGGCATGCATCATAAGTGAAGCTTGGGCGGTGAAACGCTATTATTTTTTGTCTTTTCGGAAATAAAATGCTCCGTGCAACCTCCTGCCAGGGACCCTTTGCGGACACTCACGCAACAAGACCGCTGTGAAAGGTCTGGCAAACTGTATTTTACTGCACGTCAAACGCAGCACATGGACGGATTCCTTTAAAATCCGAAGCTCAGTATTTGCACCCGTATATCTGTCTTTGTTTTATATTATGTTTGTATTTTTTAAATTTATGCATGAGCACTCCCTCTTTGATATCTTGTTGGGTAATGAGAAATAAATCGGGAACTTGATAACTGCTAGCAGGTACTAAAATGCACAACGCAGTATTAAAGTAATTTCCTTCTCCTGTGCTCGTCCTCCGGTTGACGACCGCAGGATGTACGCAAATGACAGTCACTGGAAGCTCCTATGATGACAGCCTGGGGACCTCCTCCGTTCATCCCATCACGGACGAGGACGTGATGACACTTTGAGGACATCCTGAGGACCGCGTGTGTTCTTGGGGAAAGTCATAACCCCATCTCAACAGGAACTATTCTCGTACCCTTCGAACAAGCTAGTGGTTCTCATCGGTTTCTTCTCTTGTTGACGTCATACTAATGTTCTGCACCTGTCCAAAGACTAAAAAAAAAAAGTCACAAAGTCTGCAACATGTAAAAAATCTAGTGCTTCCATCTGTGGACTTTGCATACCTGCTTTCAGTTATTTCTGTCATGCCAACTTGAGTGCATGGATCACACATACGAAGCAGTCTTGCGCCACTTCAACACTGGAAGGCCCCTAAAATTAAATTTGTTGATGTTGACAAAGTTGAGTACGGGACAAGTAGGATAACATAAGTTAAAAGGAATACGTCGTCGCTATATTATAACTTGTACGTGTGTGACGCCTGTACATACCTAAGACGTTGTGTTGAACTCGTCACCTCGGTGAAGCAAAATCACTGGGTACTGAGCATCAGTGTGCTTCGGACGTCTTCGCAATTCGCCTTCTACGGCATCTTCGTAGTCATCGGCAGCAAAATGAGCTCAGCACATATCACACGACTGCTACATCTAATAACCGAGTGCTTTGAACCACATTCGTTTTCGCGCACTCTCCTGTTGAATCTTGTGGTAGAAACGCCTGCCGCCGATCGTGAACGAACATGATTTTTGCATCCCCGAACACCAAAACCACACCAGGCATATGTAGGTCTCTCGAATACTTGACACAACAACCACGAACATGTCATTCACTTCTCTTCGCGCGACCAACACGACCGCCCACGACGTAAACAATAAACGCGATAACACAGACGGCCTTGCAGATGGCGCGGCGGATCCGCGGATCGTAGCTCGTAGCGGCGAAGTAACTGAATGCTTTATTAACGTAAAAGCTATGGAAGTGAGCGTCATTTTTAAAATAGTGTTTAGCTGTAAGATAATGTGCGCCAGCTTCATTCTCTACAAAATTAGCTCTCACGTGGTGAGGGTTGACCAATCCCTGGGAGCCCTGGACCTGAAACCCAAGTTGCTCTTTTTCGCCGTTCGCTGGCAGCACCGTCCATGTTAGGCAATCTTCAAAATATTTATACGTAAAAAATATGCCGAACTGAGAAGTAACGCTTTCTGTGTCTTATCAAATAACGATGTTGTGCACGACAGTGGGCAAAAATATGGGGGTTATTTTTCACTTTTCGGTCCCTTTAAGCCCGAGAGCAACGCCCCCAGTTGATCCTCCTCACCCCGGAGAGCAATGCTTTTTATCAACAACGACAACAGCAGCAGGAGAATCAAAGATAACGCTCCCACACGGTCAATGCATTGCTACAGACACCTGAAACACTGCGTGACGTCACCACATCCTGTCTGAAGAAGGCAGCGGCAAAGACAAAAACTCTTATTATTTATTGAATCACAAGATTATTTCCTTTGTCCTACTCTTAATGATATTCATTCTTACATTAAAATTCAACAAAAAAAAAGAGCTCCAATTTTTTCTCTCTTCCCATTTCAGCCTTGTCATGCAGTGATACAGTCTCACAGCCAAAATAATTAATTAACACTGAGGGTGGCGTGCTAGGAATTTCTGTCCTGCGCTCAGATGCAAGCATTTCTGCACAAATACCTATAACAGCTGACTTCCTCAACACACCGTGCTCCTAATTACATTTAACAAACAAAAACATACAAGCCCTCTTCTCACGAATTCAGCTGTACCATGCGACTTTCTTCTGCGTAAAATCGGTGAAAAAAAGGAAAGGGCAACAAAACATTGTGCGCACTTGTGCTGGAATTGCAATGACTTCAAAAACTTAAGCATACGCTAATAAACTAAGAAAAAGACACCCATTTCTGCTATCAGATAATTCTTGCATAATGCTACATACACAGCCGCATTGCCCTTGCGTAAAGAAAGCACAGAACAATGGCACGCAAATTCTTTTAAGCGAGCAGGGAAAAGGCTTAAGACCTGAGGAATAATAGCAGAATCACCGCACATCACTACGCGGCTAACACAAGACACCAACAAGATACTATTTGCGGGTAAAACTGCAACACTGCTAAGCAAGTCCAGACATGCCATGATGACGGCACAAATCAAGTAAAAAAGCACTCACACACAGACATCAGGTCAGGAATGCACGAGGAGACGTGCTTTAAAGGGTCTCTGACCAGAACCTGGTCAATGTCTTTGTTTGTATGGATAACGAACCTACATGGTGCCTCCAAGTTACAACTGAAACGTTTCGTCTCTGCGGAGCCGCCAACTATTCCAAACAAGGAGCCGAAAAGCGGTTTCGATTTCTGCCCTCAACTCGTGCGATCAGCGCAAAACTCTAGCTATTATGCAGTGGTTTTCCCATGTGTATGACGTCAAACGCCCGCGACGTTTATTGGTGGAAAGTCCACACCGGAAGTTCGGGTGGTTTCCGCGTTTCCGCAACTTCCGTATTGCTGGGTGCTTTTTCAATATGTACGCGGAAGCACAGCGGAGTCGAGAAGTCAGCTTTTCAGCTACCTTTCAGCAGCTGAGAGGCACCTGCTACGTGCAGCAGAGTTTGGAGGCCTTGCTTTTGAAATGTTGAGCCGCGAATCGACTTCAGCATGAAGAGGAAGTTCCAACGACAGACTGTTAGATGAGCTTTCAGCATCCATCACGATGAAGCACATGAACAGTTTGTGTAAATTTCATGTTTGACGGCGCCGTGTAAAGGGGCCGGAGTGGTTCATTGCATAATAATGCCGAAAGAAGTCGAGTGCTTATGTTGCAAGGAGCTGCTCGTAAAGTAGCATATTTAGAACTTCCAGGGCAGCACGAACCTAGCGCTCGTATTCACAAGTAAGAAGCGTACGTGTCTCGTGCACAATCATGCTGGTTGGTTTCAATACAAAATAGTTTTTCTGAACTTTTCGTTATTGTTCGTCACTTATTCAGAAAGAGTGCAGCTGAATTAATACTCGGCGTCCTACTAGCTTTAGCTTTGTTCAAAGCTTGCGTGTCTCATACAGGAAATAGATACGTACACTACATACCAACAGTTCGTGAGATGGATGTTGCACAGACTTGAAAAAAACAAGAGAATCGTTATACCAGTCTGCGCGGTGAACAGGATACGCAAAGCCTTTCCCATAGTAACTACTACATGCTTTAAATACCCAAGATACTAGGTGGAAGTACCCTCTACAGGGGGTGTCCTTGCAATTTCAGCTGTAGACACATGTCGGTAATGATGCAACTATAATAATGACCCCCCTCCCCCGAACTTTTTTCAACACTCCTCCATGCTTGGGATTCTGGATAAACCACTGTGCTGACCCCTGACACAAAGCACCATCTCATCAGCCTGCTCCGCCTAGTAAGAATTACATTGGGCTCTCAATTCCACCACGGACACAAATCCAATCCTGTTCTGACGCATCCTTTTGTCCACCCATTCAGTCAATATGTCGTAAGTGTTGTTCGAACTCTTACTGTCTGATAGCACCCAAATAGTATTGTTTAAGCACCTCAAGTATTTTAATGATCGTTATGTGGAAGTAAATCACACTGTTACGCAAGTTACCCTGTGTGTGACCTCGGTTCCTGCTCTCAGTCCTCCAGAAGTGCTCACTACACAAGTTGACTATCGAAAACCATCTTCCATGTATGATGTAAAACCCCAGTTCGCTTGCTTCCTAGCCATTTTTTTATTCTCAATTTTCCTTTTGTGTGCAAAGTGCACACCCAGTTCGAGTAGGATGTAGACCTTGAGGAACCAAGCTTTGTATCTTGGGCTGCTCAAGTACTCAAATAGGCATGTTTTAGTCGAAGATGATGTAACATGAAATGTGGTTCATATAGTTTATTGTGGCACTCAGATAATATCTTCATAATATGTCTGCAGAGATTGCTCCAAAATAGCATATGTGATGCAGCGTTATACATTATTGGGCTTCTGGGAAAAATCACGATTCACCTGACACATTTTTAGCAGCCACTGTTTTAAAATATGCATTAAAATGCTCCAACTATGAAAGTATCACGAAGTTCTTCATTTCATTTGTTTACTTAAAGACCCTTGTGAAGGGACTTACATAAATGCGGGAGGTTTTTCACCAAAAAAGACAAATACCAGAATGATGCAAACAAAATTCGTTCACTCACCACAAAGAAATTCATTCGATCTGAAAACGATCATAGCACTTTGAAATAAATGACGATACATTTTGTTCTGATGCTATGTGGGCAGGAACGTCATTCCAGTTTGACACCATCAGCTGGTGCGGAGAGTAGAGGAATTTTTTTGTTTGTGTAGGTGGAGCAAGTACTTTGTGCGAGTCATCAAGTCTTGGAAGTAACTTGTGAGGATATTGACAGTAAGTGGGGTGGGGAGGAGTGTGACTGTAATATAACTTATGAAAGAATGCCAGGCCTGATACCTTTCATCTGGTAATCAAAGGAGTAAGAAAGAGTTTGGCTTTAATGGCTGAGATGCTGGAAAAAGGATGATAATCACGAGCAACAAACAGTGCGGTTCTGTACAAATTCTACTTTGTCGATTAAGAGATGTTGGGATGGGTTCCAGATTGCAGAGGCATATTCCACTTCTTTTGAACATGGCAGTTGATGTTCTGAGACTGGAACACATAGAAAAGGCAAATACATACAAAGCATCAAGTGCCTAAGAAATGAATGATGAAAGAAGGCAGTCACTGGAAAGGTTAGCCAGTAGTAGGACTTGAACCCACATCTTCTGTATTACCGATCCGGGGCCCTTACCAATTGAGCTAAGCTAACACGCCTCTCCAGTGACTTCCAAGGGTGCAGATGTACCCTAGGAATAGGTTTATGGGCAGGAGAACATTAGTCACTGTTATTATACAGGCATAGCTCTCTGTCCAGTATGATCACCGCAGAGCACATTTACAGGAACTCACAGGCACAAAACTTGCATAATAAATATGTAATAACCTCAAACAGCTATTATATATAATAACTGGGACATGGAACTCCAATAGCAGATGGTCTGGCAGTACAACACAGGTAATCTTGCCATCACTATATTTTTCCCAAAATGCTGAAAATAAATCGATAGAATTTCTGCAGTGAACTGCTCAATTTTTCACCTCAGATATATTTTTAGCACCTTGTCTTTCATGTTTCAAAATATACATGCATCGAACCTGCAGAAGCTTGTGTGTGTAAGTAGAGTCACACATCTCATGTGTAACATGCAGGTCTAAGTTGTATTGAGATATGTCAATTCCTTACGCGTGCTCACCACCTGTAGATTCCTTTAAAGAGAACAAAAAACTTTTGGTTAGTAACGACTTCACGCTATATACCACATTTATAAAAGAAAGTGGTCCCGTACCTGACGGACAACTGTCATGACCATTGCCAGATGTCTTCCTCTCCTGTTCCTTCCACTTCCATGAAGTCATCACCCTAACATTGTTAAAAAAGCCATATAAATGCGATAAATGAGATATTACTACTAGGAGCATACAGCAAATCACAACCACATAAATAAAATACAGAATTGCACCGAGCTGTCCACATTTTCACACACACAAAAAAAAAAATACATAACAGAGTGGACTGTCTCCAATAACACTTCAACAAGTTTGTGTAACTCTGTTTTGAAACTGGACACAGGAAGGCCATTTCCAATCAGCTGAAAAAAGTTGTTCGGAAGAGGAACAGTTTTTGCTGATTTCTGTAGTTGGTCCGTAGCAGTGGAACCTTGTAAGGTGGTACAGTGATAGATTTCATACCGTAATGGCAAGTGTTTGGGATGGCGCTAAAAGATCCTGAATTTGCAAGGCAATTTTGTGTAAATGTCTGATTTCCAAGTGAACGCTTTGTCTACTGTATTTTGCATGTCTTGAAGGAGCTGAGGGGCTGGATGGATGGATTGTAGTGGCACCCCTGCTGGGCCTCTTTGCAATGAGGGTCCAGCACATTGCACCTGTAGACAACCTGTAGACATGGTTGTCGTATACCAGGCATTCTTTCTTTCTTTTTTTGTGCACTGCAATTTTATCGTAGTTGCCCTCTGTGGTGTTCCCCAGATTAGACAACAACAGTACAGCTTGGGGTAAACTAAGGATTTCAACTGCGTTGGTTTAGAATCCAGAACCCTTCTTTACTATGTGCAGCATGCTGCATATTATAAGGAAAACAAATAGAAGAAAACTTGTACCTGATCCCTGCCTTGTATTTCCAACATTTGGTTCCACACCTTGTCCAAGGAAGTCATGAACTACATTGGTGCACACTGCTGTGACAATTATAATGTTACATCTAGATGCTGAATACACAGCTTCATTTTACGTACTGTGAATGTTGCTTACTACATTGGCATGGCTGCATTCAACAACACTCAGAATTGTACAGTAATCTTTTGATTTAGTGCATAAACTTCAATTTACTTTAATCCGTATTTTTCTTTGTTGCGTAAATGGTCTCCTAACATCTGCATGCCACAACGTAATTCTCACAAGGAGAGTAATCACTGTATATACTGTACGTCCAGATGCAACAGTCTTGGAAGATAGATTCAAGGAAAGCACTGCGGACTGCTGTAGGCGGAGGTTCTTTGTACTCAAACAGAGGGGTCCGTCTCATAGTCTGCATTCTTCAAATACGATTGGCAAAGTCCGCCGCGGTATTATCCTGCCGCTGCGGTTGAACGCGCAGTATCGTACGGAACTGAATGCCCGCCGAGAAATCTCGCTTTGACGACACAAGGCACGTCAAATGAAGTAAGGGCTGTACCTCGATAAATTGGTCGTTGTTCCAAAAGATATAAATAAAGAAAACTTGGAAATACACACACTACGCTAACGCAGTGAAATAGCGCGCTGGATCCCGAAAGTCGTCGTAGCTCGTAGCCTCGTAGCTCCTCTTTCCACGGAAGTCGCTAATTGGATTATCGCAGTTATAAAACAGGTCGTAGATTTCGAAGTATATACATACTTTTTATTTCCAGACATTGTGACAACAGTATATCGACGTAAAAATGTTGGTTCTTGCTGAAAGTTGTTGTTGTAGTGCTCGATCACGTGACGGCATTCTGCGCGCTGATTGCATGGGCGATTGACGTCATCCCAGTGGGATGACCAGATGAGTTTTCTATATATGCGTACGTTTTCTTGGTTTGACGCTAGGTGTGCCAGCGTCGGCGTGAACCGCGATGTTCAAAATTCGAGTTTACGAAAACTACGAGGTGTTGAGGCATGCATTTTCGTATGTGAAGTTGCTTTTGTGTATTCTATCGGTAGCCACTGTGGAAAAGGCTCTCCAGCTTCTGGTCAGAGACCCTTTAAAGGAATTTCTACTCCACACTCAGATACCAGCATTTCTGCACAAATACCTATAAATGCAAACAGCTTACTCCATCAACATATCGAGCAAAGGGAATACTGACACTGAACAACATATAACAAAAAACAAACAAATTCTATTCTCATGAGCTCTCCGTTCCCAAGCGACTTTCTTCTGTTCTACCTGGATGCAAACTATTTCCCCTCATCTACATTCCGAGTAAAAGCAGTGAAAGGAGAAAAGAACCGCGAAAAATTACACGCATTTGCTAAATTAAATTTGCATAAATTTGCTTTGCAAAATTACACCAATAGCTGTAACTGCAAGAAACCGTAGCGCACGCTAATAAACTGGAGTGCACAAGTATTTAAGCGCCGCGCCGACAAGTACAGAAACAGCACCTGCGTTTCCCAGAGAGCAGGCGATGTGTCTGGAAGCTTCTTTCTTCTTCTTCAGCATGCGCCGGGATGAGATGTACCGTTTCGTGCCTGCCCTGGAAGTTTCTCGAAGATGATTCGTGGCAATATGCTCCAGATCCTCAAGAGCACCACAGTGGCAGCAGGTGGGAGGGTCAACTTGTCTCAAGTGGTAACACTGAGCTGTAAAGGCCACATCGAGGCGCATTTGGTGGATTAATGCAGCATCTTGACGAGAGGTGTTTCGTGGAATGCGGAAAGCGAGCATTGGATCAACTCTGCTCAACATAGAGGGGGGAAGAATGTCGGTTGTCCGTTGGCGGGAAGCCAGGTGTGTCACTAGGCGTCGCAGAATTGAACGGCGGTCTCCTCTCAGCAGAACAATACGGGTCCGTTTCCTATACGAGAGTGCTGCTTCTGCGGCGCTGTCGGCCTGCTGGTTCCCCACGACACCACAATGGGCTGGAACCCACTGGAGAACTAGCCTGTGGCCTGCGGCGTAGATAGTGTGGTAAGCCATTAACGCATCTGTGACTAACGGTGCGGATGGGCCTCGTATGCCGGAATTTTCAATTGCTTGAAGTGCAGATTTGGAGTCTGTAAAGACTGCCCATTCCCGCGGTGTAAAATGAACGATGTGTTGTAGAAAGAAAAGGATGGCATAGAGTTCCGCAGCTGTGGAGGAGGTTGGATGTGAAAGGCGTCTTCCGTGCACGACGCCTTCGGATGGAATGACGAATGCTGAGGCGGACTTGTTCTTTCGGGATGCGCCATCGGTACATGCTGCCGTAAATGTAGAAAACTTCTCGTCTACCAGAGCATGAAAATGGGCTTGGAGGACTTGAGGGGGGGACCTGATCTCTTCTTTCCAAAAGGTTTGGGAGGCGAACAAAAGTGGGCGGTACTGGTAGAGACCAGGGGGCTTCGGGCGGTACACTCTAAATCGTTTTACACCTTAAAGGGTGTAAATCAAAATGTTCATGGCGCACACCTTTTAAAGTGTATTTTGACACCCTCATGGCAATTGGGGTGTAAAGGGTGTAACGCCGAATAAAACTGCTGGGTTCGTGGCAATATGCTGGTAACTGTATTCACAATTACCAGCATATTGTATATAATCACATTGAGGTCCATATATGTATGTACAACAAGGTGATTAAATATGTGTGCAAACATGCACAGCCGACAAACAGACAACCATGTGTGGCATGGCAGCTGTGCATGGCAATGAAGTATGGCAGCTGTATATAGCTTTTCGTGAAATTGTAGACCTTCTCATGAGCAGGCACCTCCCCCATATGCATGTTCATTACTTAGAACGTTGCATTTATTCGTTTCTTCAAGGCTTTGCAGTGTTGTACCCACAAATATCTAACCCCTGTAAAATGCATTACATTGTTCATCATCCGCAACTCATCAGGGTGTTTGGTCCTCTCCTAGCTGAATGGTGTACGCGTTTCGAAGGGAAGCACTAGCATTTTAAAGATGTCGCTAGAAAAATTCAAAATTTTGAGAACATAACCCTTTCATTAGCAGGAAGACATCAATTTTATCAAATGTATGTGGGATCGCAGCCCTTCATCAGAAATGCCACATGTACTGATGTTTCCAAGGAGATACTACTTCAACATGCCCCAGAAGCAATTCAGAGTTACATTCATGACCATGATATTCAAAGAGATTCTATAGTCTATGTGAAAAGTGCAGTTGATAATGATAACACATTTGCTGTTGGCTGTGTTCTTGCCAAAGAATCTTGAGAGGAGGACTTACCCGTGTTCGTTGAGATTACAGGCATATATGTTATTAACTCGGATACCATTTTTCTCATACAGACATTAACTGCAGTTGAGTATGATGAGCACTATCACATTGTGACGCTCTTTGTTTTTAGTGCCTTGAGACTTCGCTTTTGGTGCCAAGCTAGGTGATGATGTTCTCATTTATTCTTTCAAAGTGTTTCAAAGCGTCGAGGTTAGTGTAGTTTCCCTTTCTTTTATTAATAACGCGCCCTGGAGTAGCCAGTCCCGAGTGGCTCGAGACTACCATCTCCATTTTTTTCTTTTAAAATCAATCAATCAATCAATCAGCACTATCATGTATTTGTTCTGTCTTGCAATGAGGAGCAACGCGTTTTAAAGAATTTAAGCACTATCTCAACAGAACTTCTAAATCTGCATACATTATCAGATGGTAGACTTGTTGTAAATCCACGCCATGCACTTTTGTAATGTAACTTCCCGTTCCCCGTTGTTGTATATATTTACTTTTGTTCATGTGAACGAAAATAAACATACTCCCTCTATACACCCAGGCGACACACTTATCACCATATTTCACCTGAGGGTGTAGTACACCATTGTTACACCCTCAGGAAACAAAGTTGTAGGGTGTGAAAGGGGTGTGATCTTTGTTAATACACCTATTTTACACCTTTAAAGGTGTGAAACGATTTAGAGTGTACTCTTATGCACTTCTTTTAATCGCTCCAGGAGTCTTTCTCTCCCATAACATATCTCAGCAGATGCAGCATATCATACAGGTAACACAATTTTGGCACAATATTTGCTTGATATATCCAACAAGCAGAGATATCAAACCTTTGTGCCAAAATGGCGTGCCACGTGTCTGTGTAAAGACGAGTCGCTTAGATGGAATAGGTATAGCACATTGATGTTGAACGCAAGAAGTTACTGTTTGACAACATATATGTCATGGGTTAAATAGAGCAGTACGTATATCATACACATCAGAAGAATGCCAACACTTCAGTGCTTTACATTTACCTGTTATTCCAATGTTTACTCTCCCTTCTATTGGAATTATGTATTTCAGAATCATTTTTGAATTATTGAATTTTAATTTGGCAATCCTTTCACATGTCTTGTGATAGACAGGTTAGCAACGTAAGCAGTGTTTATGTGCCTCTCACAACCTGCATTTTTATGTCTGAGGCTATTTTTGTGACAAGAGGGCAAGGGTGCCAGCAATATGGCACACGTTCACAAAAATGCAGAACCAGACACACACACACACACACACACACACACACACACACACACACACACAAATAAAGCATAACACAGTCCCAATCATGTCGTCTCCGTTTTTCTGTGTCGTCTATTCTATATTTGTTTGTTTTTTTCGTGTGTAGTTGCTGGATTTTAAGCCCAAGAGCAGTTGCTGTAGAGGATGCTGAGAACATGCGAAGCATACATTTTCTCATTCTCACATTAAGCTGTAAGCAGTGTGAAATAGAACTCAAAAGGAATGGAATTTAATGAGGGAGAACTTGACACCGAGATTAGTGTAGGAACATCGCAAAGGAAAAATAATTCTAAACCATAATGGGTTCCTATCCTATTTAATGGTACAGTATCAGATAAAAGTTATTCAAATAATATGAAAGAAGTAACCGTGCAAATTATCAGTCAAACAGTGAAGCTGGCTGCAGTACACTGCAATGTGTCACATGTAACAACATTAGTATACCTCAGTGTTTCCCAAACCGACACACAAACATTAAGGAGGCCGCAATAGTGAAAGCGGTGGTTACACCACTTGGCGAAAAGAGAAAGCAGATGAAGTGAACGCAATATGCGACAAAACCAAGTAAACTATCTAACTACAACTGCAATATACTGAAGTTGTTTTACAAAAATATAAGTTCAGTTCAGCGCACAAACACTCGGGAACCGAGCTAACGTGCTTTCCATCAGGTCCGTCGCATTATTTCTCACTGTATCATGACGAGACCTCCGAACCTACAGCATACGTCACTTGCGCACAGTAGTATAACATTTATATTATTGTATATGTGTCAGGGCACACACACGCACACATGCACAGACGAGGAAAGATATCAGCTGTCGCACACACAGCCATCTCTAAAGCTATGCCCATCTTCGTTGATGCACCCACGAATCCACAGGAAGACCGCCGAGGCTTTCCCGCTCGCATTAAGTGCCTGTTCCTTGAACTGTAAACAGTTTGGTGTACACTCCAGAAAACGAGAACAGCTGATTGCTGATTTCATGGGCGCGGCCGTGCGAGCCGAGGACAGTTCAACAGAGGAGCAATAGGTGAACGCGAATGTGGCGCTAGTGGTGGGCGCAACAATTTGCACTTCAAACGACGTAAAACACCAAAAAGTGAGCAGCGAGGATGCTTACTTGCTCATTTGTCATTAGTTGGGCCTGTAATCCACATCAGGGTTCAGAAAGGCTGCTAAATACCGATGGCCGGCACAAGAAAAACGTGTTTGCAATAGTTTGCGTCCCCTTGCGGTTCCAGCGAATATACCTTTTTTGCTACTTCCTTCCTCTCTTTTCTTTTTTTTCTTTATCCACCTCGAGTTTTCACGCTGTCTCTGCCCCCCCCTCCTTCCCCCGAACTTTCGCCCCGAGGACCCCACCACCCCATCTTTCGTCCGCAAATCTCATCCGAGACAGATTTCATTTCAGCTCTTTTACCCCAGAATGAAAATGAACACCAGTTTAAAAAGTGGAAGACGAGTAAAACACGAAATTCACCCGAATGGGTACTATCTACGTGATACTGTATGTGCATACCTACTACGCGGAGAGCAGTGACATGCCATGGAGCTGCCTTGCGTATACAGGGTGTCCCAGAAAACGTGTCATTGAATTATAATAAAAAAACTACACCACCTAGAGTCACGCGGTCAACGGCGTTTGTTCTTACTGGGTTTTTGCCACCTCCTCATGTGAATGTTCTGTAACGTAAGTTTAATTATGTAAATTTTTGCGAGCTTAAGTCGGAAATTTGCCCAGTAAAGGTCACTTTTTTACCCCACCAATGTGAAGAGCGTGTCTAATTTAGTCAAATTAATGATAATTGACAGTGATATTCAGGAGCTATTCCATCGGAAAAAATAGCGGAACATCATGCTCTACGGAGGTCGCACAGAATAGCCCGCGATGAATTTTTCAGCGCAATCTTTGTCAGTCCGACGAAAGGAGGTTGGAAACCCAGCCCTCCCCGACATTGCAGAAAGAGATAACACATGCACAGCTTATCACGTCCGACTTTCGCTGTGATAATGCTTTCCCTCTCCCAATTTTAGGAACTGTTACTTTTTCTACTACCACTCCGTGGGCTGGCTTCGCAACCTCCTTTCGTCGCACTGGGAGCGATTGCGCTCAAAAAGTCATCGCGCGCTATTGTGCGGTGCTCCGAAAAGCATGATATTCGGCTATTTTTTCCGATGGGATATCTCGTGAATATCACTGTGAATTATCATGGATTTGAGTGAATTCGGCACGCTCTTCATATTGGTGGGGTAAAAAAGTGACATTTACCTGGCAAATTTCCGAGTTCAGTTCCCAAATATTTACATAATTAAATTTGGAGTAACGACATTCACATTAGGAGGTGGCAATAACCTAATAAGAACAAATGCTGTTGACTGCATGATTCTAGGTGGCGTAGTTTTTTTTATTATAATTCAATGACACGTTTTCTGGGACACCCTGTATGGTACAAGAAAACGCAGATTTGCTCCCCAGCAAAGGACACTGCCTTGTTTTTGGTCAACGCAGGGAAGCCTTTAGTGGAAGCTCTTATCCTGCAGCGAGGAGTTCGCTGGTACGTTTCATGACTCGTGAAGCTTATCTGGCTGTCTTTCCCTCAACCATAGCTAGAATAATCGACAGAGCGTACAGTGCAGCAATAAACACCATTTACCGAAGAAATCAATGTACTTTTGACGATAATATGAACTAAAAAAAAGAGGAAACACGCCATCGCTCGCTCACTTCTATAAATTCTTCTTACCACCTTTAGTGAAACCATCAACAAGCAGTTCAGTTTCTGCTGCTCTAGTGCGAGTTTTTTCGCCTTAAGGTAATCAAGAACGCGGGATGGCCTTCCCCATCTGCATTACAACGTGAACCGTCATCAGATCACGTGGACGATTCATTGCTAGTGGATCCTATTTTTGTATATGCCGCACTTCTCAATCTCTAACTTCATGTTCCGCAGTGCTCCCCTTCAGGTTAGGTTAGGTTAGGTTGGGATGGGTTGGGTTAGGTTAGGTTAGGGCTCGCTCGCCATTCCCGTGAAGCACGACCGACGCCCCTACGGATAATAAGGGAAGTAGAATAGTGCGAGCGAGGTATCTCCGTAATGGAAAACCTGAAACGGTGCACTACAAACAAATGTTACCTCTGTGGATAATAATTTGAAGCATGAAGATACGAATGATTCATCTCATATCTAAAACGAACATGAAGGAAGATTGCCAGCAATTCTGCTCTTTCTGTTTCTCGAAAGAAAGAAAAACAGCTCCATTAAGAAAAAATACATCTTAGTGAATTATGGAAATTAGAATGTCAAAGCACCTTGTAGGTAAGGTTTTCCTCCACTCGCATACGCGTAAATGCGAAACTAATGTACAGGTAGTCCTAGTTATTTTATTTAAAAAATTATGTATTAAAAAGGGCTACGACCACGAAGTATGCCCGTGTGGCACGTTCCTGTTTATTTTGTGTGTGTGTGTTTCAGCTTGGGCAATTTTTTATAAAAAACCCACGAGAGCACGTCATTTTCACAGTTGAGTTCTACGGTTACGCGCATGCTTTATCAAGAAAGACTATAATGGCTAATAAGTGTCGTTACCGTTTTTATAACGTAGAGATGCATAACTTCCTCAGCGTGAATCCAAGACGATTTTGGCTTCACCTAACTAAAAAAAACACAAAGATTACATCTATCAATCGTGATGGGGCAACTACTGTAGATGATGCGAACATCGCACTTGAACTTAATAGCTTTTTTCCCTCAGTATTTACTGTTGATAACTCCGTTCTTCCACCACTCGCATGTAACCACTGCCACATTGCTGATCTAGAGATCACAAGAGAAGGCATAGTCGTTTCCGTTCTGAAACTCGACACTAAAAAATCATATGGTCCAGACGGCATACTAATGCCTTCCTGCACAGGTATGCGGAGTGCTGTTCCAAGTTTTTGTACATAATATATTCTCACAGCTTGCAATCTGGAACTGTCCCGAACGACTGGAAACTTGCAAAGGTTGTGCCCATATTCAAGTCAGGAGACCAAACCTGCTTGAGTGACTACAGACCTGTCTCACTGCTAAGTTCATGCAGCAAAGTCCTGGAACCCCTTGTTTTTAAGCATATTGTGACTTCCCTGGAAAATGCGTCGTTTTTGGCTAGTGTTCAACATGGTTTCCGGAAGGGATACTCCACGGTGACGCAACTGGTTCATACCTTTGATGAATTCGCCTCAGCAATAGACAATGACGGCCAAGTTGACGTTGTGTTCTTGGACTTTACAAAAGCATTCGATAGAGAACATTAGAACATTCTCATCGAAAACTGCTGTTTAAACTGAGATATATATTGGATAACGATTGTCTAGTCAGGTGGCTTAATTCTTACCTCACTAACCGCAAACAGTTTGTAAGTATTGGCCATAAGGTATCCTCGCATTTGCCTGTTCTTTCTGGCGTGCCACAGGGTTCTGTGCTGGGGCCACTAGTCTTTCTAATGTTCATCGATGATTTACGCGTAGAATATCCAGGTGTACAGTGTCGTTTTTTTGCCAATGACTGTCTTCTATTCACAAGAGTGACTGATAGTGCTGGTCAGAACTGTATGCAAGCTGCTCTCGATTCTGTTTCTAAATGGGGCGACTCGTGGCAGATGAATTTACACGTAGGAAAATGTGTACATATGACTGTGTCTACGAAACAATCACCAATTTTGTCTTCCTATGTTATAGCTGGCGTTCCACTCACAAAGGTTTCCAAACATACATATCTGGGCGTCATCCTCTCATCAAACTTTAGTTGGGCAGCGCATATCGATCATATTGTTGCCAAAGCGTCACGCGAGCTCTGGTTTCTGAAAAGAAATATGTGTGATTGCACTTCTGCGACTAAACTGACAGCATACAAAACAACTTTAATACGTCCACTTCTAGAATATGCCGACATTTTGTGGGACCCATTTACGCAAGTCCTAATTGATTGTCTGGAATTTGTCCAGAAAAAATCCTTGCGTTTTGTATATAATTCGTACGGGAGAGATACCTCGGTCACATCGTTGTATGAAGCATCAGACCTGTTAGCTTTAGCCTGCCGCAGACAAGTAAGGCGTCTTCATTTTTTTTCCATAGTATTGTACATGGTAAAAGCGGTCTTAAATTCGACGACTACCTTAAATGCAACGAGAGTCGTACCACCAGGCAGAAACACGCTAACCTCATCAGTGAGTTTCGTTGCAGAAAGCAGTTTTTCAATTGTTCTTTTTTTTCCTCGCACTACTCGCGAATGGAACAAGCTACCACCACACCTGACGTGCATTCATGGCTCCGCAGCTTTTTCTAAGGCAGTTATTGACCAACTAAGCATGTTGAATTAGGCGAGCACTTGTTTTCTTGTGCTATTTTCGTTATGTTAGGCTCTGTCTGAGCCGAACTGATGTTGTGTCCCTGTGTTGCTCATTGTTCTCTCTCTGCCCTGGCCCTCAACTGATGGCCGGCAGTATTATCCAAATAAATAAAAATAAATAAAAGTAAAAAATAAGGATGACTAATTAATTAAATTCATTAATTAACTTTTTAATTAGGACGTCTTGAACAAAAGCCAGATACCGATATGGGGGACTGTCCTAGTTAAAATCCACACCACGTTTAAAAATTTTGAAACACGCACGTGTATTAAAATATCCATCCCTGAATTTTGACATGCAAATGGGCCAAAACCGAAACCGTGGCAACCACGTTTGGACTGGTGGTCTTCACGGTCTTTACGGTACGGGATCTGTATACACTTCAGTATGTCAACTGCGCTCGCAACTATATTGTCTTCGCTTAGAAACTGCATGTTTCTGGAACGTAGAGAGAGGAAAAATGAATCATAAAACACGAATATACTTCAAGTATCTTTAGAGAAGCGAGATTTCTCCGCTCCTTTGCTACACGCTGTGAAATTGAACCGCTGTTTTTATACTAGCTATTTATTGACTCTACGTTGCACTAGTGTCAGCGCGCTGATCGGTAGAGCTGGAATTGGAACTAGAATTGGAAATGAAACAAAATAATAATAAATAATACTATAAAGAATGAAAAAGTATTGAGCTATCTGAGCTGATCGAGGTCAGTTCACTCTGGAAATTGTTGCACCGACGACTAGCGCCACCTTCAAACTCAACTAAAACTGTCCCTCTGTTGAACGAATGTTGAACTATCCTTCTTGGCTCGCATGGCCGTGTCCATGAAATCAGCAATCAGCTGTTCTCGTTTTGTGGAGTGTGCCCCAAACTGTTTCCAGTTCAAGGTACAGGTAGTTGATACGAGTGGGAGAGCTTCGGCAGTCTTCCTGTGAATTCGTGGGTGCATCAACGAAGATGGGCACAGCTTTCGGGATGGCTGCGTGTGTGACAGCCGGTGTCTTCCTCCGTCTGTGCATGTGTGTTAAAGCTCAGCTACGCCGATTTTCGAGTGTTACAGAATGGAATTCGCCTTGAGAAGTCTGAGTGTCGCCACCATGCGGCGACCAGCGCGTGACGTCACAAGCTGGATGCGCGGCCGAAAGCAGACGGCGTTTAGTTTAATGTTGCTGCTTGGGTTTCACGAAGTCTCTGAAAACTTCGTTTAACGACATCATTGCGAAATGGAATGTGACAGCGAAACCACGGAGGATCGTGTCACAGGTAAATAAGCTAAGCCTTCAAACTATCGCAAACACATCACGACTGGCCAACCTAGCATTCGCTAGATCGTTCGTGTGTCATGTCGTACGTCGCGCGTTCCGTCATATTTTCCTTCAACTTCTTAGCGTTACTAATTACACCTGTCGATAGATCTGTTGTTAGCTTGCTGTCATATCTTGTTGCGTTCACTTACTGGGAGCGGCCAATTGTTTAACAGTGTCTCTGCCGTTGTCAAGCATTAACAAATACATCGCTGCTTCTTGTGAAAACCCGCGGTGCCTGGAGGAAGGGGAGTTGGTGTTCGACGCCGGACACGTTGTCGACTGCAGAATAAGCAGCTGGAATGATGTGGAGTTCACCTTCTTGGCATATGTCCTTTCAACGTCGAACCTCAGTGGACACCCCCACGAACTGACCCTGACGATCGAAAACCGAGATGTAAAGAAAGCAGCGTGTTCCTGTAAAGCCGGGTAAGGGGCGCATATTTCATTCCCTCTCGTGCTGCGCACAGCTGGTGTGACTTAAGTTGTGATTTCTGCTTTTAGGAGCCCCAGGTGTAAGCACATAGTTGCTCTCCTGCTCTACATAAATTCGGAGAAGTCGTTCGACGTGCTCTCACAGACCGACCTGCCACAGAAGTGGGGTAAAACCCAGAAGGATTTCGTCAGGGAAAAGTATGCCCCGTGCCTCGCTACCAACCTGTCGTGTGCGAAAAAAGTAGGTTATCTTGTAACTTGGAAGATCATAACTTGGTTGTAGCACCAATGCATATACAGTCAGCCCTCGATTTATGAACACCCTTGGTTTCGAACCCTCCGAATCGAAGGATTCATAAAACGAGAGAGGAATACATGAGAAAAGAAGTTTCGTCCCACCGGGTGTCTTTCATAAAAATTTGCCAATCCAGGGTTGACAGTATTTTGCATTTGGTTCGTCTCTCACAGATAAAGCGCCGCAATATTCCTCTTCCAAATGGATGCATCCTTGACCGGATTCTCAAGCCTCTAGGACACCGCAACCTAGCAAAGCTTCACCTGGAAAACAGTGTTCCACAGCCACTCCCACTTCGTAAGTGCTTAGAAGGTGCTTACAATACAACAACACAGTGTACTTATGTCTGTTGGCAGGCACCATCACAGAGCCCAATCAGCCAGTGGAAGAATGTGAGCAGCCAGCTGCAGCATCTGAACTCAACCTTCCACTCAATTCCCGAACACTCCCAACGCTGAAGACAATTGTGGAACAAAGTGCAAAGCTGCAGAGGGACTTGCATGGATACGTGTCCACCGAAAAACTGTACAGTGATATCTTAGAAGGAAGGACACAAGCCTGTTTGAGGGATATAGAACTTCTGACACGAGGGCAGTGCAGTTCAGACTTGTGGTTCCAACAACGTGTTGGCATGATCACTGCTTCGGTAGCACACACAGTTTTCACCCGAGTCAAAACCATTAGGTCAAAAATGGGACCCCATGATGTAAGGCCGCTGCTGCGTTTGATCATGCGCACTCACTCTGTAAAGACTAAGGCTATGGAAAGAGGACTTCGCCTTGAAGCTGAAGCAAAGTTGGCCTATAAGGCGGTACATGAAAGCCACAGCAACCTGAGAATTGATGAGTGTGGGCTTCACATCATGGACGAGCATCCTTATCTCGGCGCAAGCCCTGATGGCTTGGTGAGCTGTGATTGCTGCCTCCAAAGGGCTTTAGAGGTGAAATGCCCAGTTGATATTGCTGCATTCCAAAAGAGAGAACTGCTAGGAGACAGTGAGAACATCACCCTAAAGACTACAAGCAGGTACTACTCTCAGGTTCAAATGCAGATGGGGCTTGCAAAGGTCAAGTCAGCAGACTTTTTTGTATATGAAAGAAAGGACAGGTACCTCTACCTCAGTGTAAAGTTTGACACTGCATACTTTGCCGAGCTTGTTGCCAGGTGCACATTTTTCTTCAAGGCATATATCCTGCAGCATTTGCTCACGTAAGCCCTTTGATCCGCTAAATTGTCAGCGTATGACTAGGGCTTGACTTCTTCGGGTTATATCTTTTGCAAAATTTGTGGGGGTGAAATTTTTTTTCAGCTCAAAATTCAGACGTATTTGGGTTATATTCGTTGTAGTTGTGTGCAAGATAAAATCGCAGAAATTCGGGCATATTTGCGTTATACTCTTCTGCCTTTCGGCAAGTCTGAGCTAAACACGAATTTCACAAATTTCGTTCAGGGGTAAATATCAGGCGGATTTTGGCTAAACCCGAAAAAGTCAGGCCCTACTTGTAAAGCGACAAACACCACATGGTTCTGATTTGAAAAGTGAGTGCATAATTTATTTACTGTGATACAGGAAGTAGCAAGTTACAGTCATACAGGAAGTAGCAAGTTGTACGTAGAAAGCAGGAAGTCTGGATACTTGTGTTGTAACTTCCTCACTACAATACTGTTATTAAACATTCAGTAGGTGTGAAAAATGTCAGTTAATAAATTTATATCACAGTACTCATGAGAAACTTTCAGGCAGAATAATGCCCATCATGTTCCGGTAAACAGAAACTTGTTTTCACTGAAGATCGGTTTCCCTATGTTTGCTAGAGCAGCAACAATTGTCGTGATATCGTTAATGTACGGCAGAAGCTCCAGTGGAAACCTTTGCTGCAGTATTTTGAAGAGTTTCATTCTCTGGATCGCACGTTCAACGTGCACTCGCGCACTGGCTATTGACTGTGTCTGTTCTGCTTCGTGAGGAGAGAACTGCTTTTTCTTCTTAAGAAATGGCGGCCTAATTAGCTTTATGGCATGCTCAGAACAGAGGTCATCAATGAGAAATCCTTTATCTACCATGACACTGTCTATGTGGGGTTCACATGTTTCGAGTACTTTGCTCTCTTTCGTAATGTGAGTGTCAGAGGTCCGACCTCCATATGCAGGACTTAGGTAACTAATAAGACCCCCAGGTGTCTCACAGACTAGTATCTTGACTGTATGCGTTTTCTTATAATGGCTGTAGGTGAGCAGTCGTGATGCCAGATCAGTTGGCTGCTGTAGAGGTATCTCTGTACAATCTAGTATCATGCGTGTGCTGCTGAAGCGCTGGAAATATTTTGTGAGACATGCCAGAACAGCTTCCTTTGTTGGCTGGAATATGGCATGTTGTAGCACTGCTGCAAGTGTTTGGACAGACTCCTTGAAAATATTAGACGCAGTAGTCCTGTGCACACCAAACAGTACGGCTAAAAGTGAGGAGGACACATTGTGGTACAATTTTACAAATGTAAGTAAGATTGCATCTTCATTAGCCACACAAAAGCTCCGAGATGACTGGAGCAGCCGTATTTCTGTGTACAGATCCGCTAGCATGTAGAAAATGTCAAATGTCCCTATACCGGTCACACATCGCAAAGCGTCTTCGTCAGCTATAGTGCTAATTGAAAGCAGCTGGAACTGCCTTCCTCGTGCCAGGTTAGCACTGTCCACTTGTATACCAACGGTCCTTGTAAATTCTTCAAGCTCAGGGCCAGCTGTTGTGAGGTAAAACACACTGTAGGTGAGGGAAGGAGAAATAATAGGGGAGAGGTGGATAGAACGAGATGTTTCCGATGCTCTAAGTTTTCTTAAAAAGCAAGAAAATTTGGCTTGGTTTGTTATACATGTTAAAAGTGATAAGAAACACCCCAATGCAGAGAAAAGAAAGGACACACATCAGCAATTCAGTGCTGGTGTGGTGTCTGTCCTTTCTTTGTCCTGCACCGGGGTATTTTTATCGCTTGAATTTTTGTCCCATCAGCCAAAACATGGAATGATGTTTTTGTGTGCTACATATACATAGACCCTGAAGCTTTAGGGTTAAACCCGGTTTCTACCCGCAAAACTGCACCTAAGCTAGGTACATCTTGGCAATGACATAGTAATTTTGCACAAAATACATGGTTGATCTCGACTTCTGACACTCTGGATAAACTGTACAACGAACATTTACTCTACAATAGAGCCTGATTCCTCCCTGAATTCAGTCTGATGGTAATGTTTCCGCCCAAATTTGCATGAATTTTCGACATAAAGTGGTTGACCCAATTTTTACCCCTGAATTTGGAAAAAAGTAAGACCTGAAAACTTCACGGTCTACATATACATAAATGCCCTGTAACAATATCTATAACGATCTCGAGAAGCTCTTAGCAATTTTTTAATTTAAGAAAAGCCATCCCATTCCTTCCACTTCTGCAATGTCCTATTCGTCCCGAAGTGACAAGCCTGAAAACATTACTTTTCACGTCAATAGGTCGCTGACTAAGCTTGTGAGTTTGGCATGCCATAAGGGTCTATAAATACTTCAGCTAGCTGTTGGGATTTGATGTGCAAAGAAACAAGGCGATGTCAAGTGATCCTGTGCAGTGATTTACCCAGGCTCCCGCTACATTCCCCTAAAATTTTGCCCACTCCCCCTATATGTTTTCGCCTCGCACCACCTGTACGGGGTCTTGCGCCTGGAGGCTTTAATTGTGTTTTTTTCTGCATTGTGGCCCCTGAGGAATTATTAGCCCCACCCAGTTTTTCACGACATCCCCTGACCCCGACTTTCTGGATAAACCACTGATTCTGTGTACCTGAAACCTTGTAGCAGATATAGTAAATTTGATGGACCAATCGACCATTATGACAAAAACAATGGGCACATTGGTGCCATACATACATATTTTTCTTATAGCTGTGTTGCTACAACAAATGTAGAAAATATTTTGGCTGCCTCATTCCTCCAACTGTCTCATACCTCCTGCCTGTCCCTTGCTAACTGACAAAAGGCTAGATGAAGAATCAGTGCTGGCCATGCACACAAAGGAAGACTTACCATCAGCTGTATCATTCTCCATGGAGTAGCCATCTTCAACCTGCGAGTGCTCGGCTCCTTCCACACATGCAGGATGGCTTGACAGGTCAAGAATTCCACCTATTAGAGTGCAAGCATCATTTGGGCAGAGTTTTACAAACAGTGATTAACAACGGAATGCAGTGTTCGTAAGCGTCGGTTATGCGGTGCAGTGTCTATAAAGAGGTCAGCGTCACACCTATGTCATTTTGTTCCTCTTGACCTTGATCTCTGTCAACACAGTCCTGCGTTGTATTTTCACCAGCTGAGAGGGACAGCCCACTAGCACTATCTTCCATAAGCATGGCATGATCACCAGGATCATGTACCTCATAACATCTGTCAACTGGCAGAATGGAACTTAAGTTCACGTTTGAAATATCTTAAAAAAATATATATATTGGGGCTTACTGTTTGAATCAGCACTGCTGTGCTCGACTAGGTTCCGTGGGGGGTGCATGGAATGAAATGGCGCACAAAATCCTGCAAGTGAACTTCTGACCGAGCTGACGGGCTTGACTTTCTTGCATTCTGCGTAGGTATAGGTGTCGCCGACCTCTGGTAAAGGTTACATGTACTCACGAGTAACATTAATAAATATCCAGCAGAAGCACAGTAAGCAAAACACCCACCTGTCATGCTTCGATTTGCAAGCCGCAATGCGCGATCCGACGTGACAGCAGGCTTTTCATGACGACGTGTCGGCAAGTTCCTGCTTGGAATAGCGCCCGGGACAAGCTTCCTACGTTTCCACCCTGTTACGAAATGTACATCGGCATTGTTGCAGGTTCCTTTGGTAGCCTCTATGGATAACTTACCAAACAAAGTAGAGCCAACAGGATATACAAAGTCGTCCTCTGCGAAGTGTTTGCTGCAAACACGGCTGTGGCGGGAATTCATCTTTCCCATTCTCAATTTTACAAGCCATGCTCTCCGGAGTTTTCTGTCGAGCGGGTAGAAATGAAAACTAACACCACGCTCGCCCGCGTAGGTTTTACACTGAGGCACTGTGCAAAATAACACCATGTTTGCGAATTTGGACACTTGAAGTCATCAATTCCATGAAATCGTGCGATAAAAGCACGCGGAGAGCTTCTTGACACAGTAAAAAGGGTACACATGTATACTGCGTATATCGGCCCAATCGGCGGGTATCCAGCTTGTGACGTCGCTGCACCACGTGATACCCGCGCTCGTAGCGCCACCGTCGTTCGTTCTCAAGGCGAATAGTACTCACACGATGTGTTCATAAGGGAACACTGATTATGTATGCAAAATAGTTATCCCAAACTCCTCGCGGTTTTCCGAAAAAGTGAATTTTTAGTTTCACTGACATCCCGTCTTGTGGCCCGCAAACCCTGTGTCGACGACACATTCGTAGTCTGCCCGCGCTCCGGCTTGGCATGGCATGGCTTTTGGCTTGGTTTCTTCCGCCAAGCCGGCCAGTTTCTTCTGCCGAGCCGTCTGCTGCGCAGATTCACATTGGGGAAGTGATAAACAGTTAGCTATTAGGGAGCCAGTATATTTCTGGACTTCACTAAACCCACGAGGAACGTGAGTTTTGCTTCCTTCGACTGCAAAGCATTTGCTAGGCCAGTACAGACATCCTGGTGTGATTCGTGTTCTGTGCTGCGTGCCGAGAATGCGTGAGCGTTTTGCTCCCGTCTGCAAGAACACTTCAGCATACAGTTCCAATGTTTCAAACCACAATTTTCCGAAAGGCGAAAGAGAAATCTATTGACTGCAACAATCGGTTACAACTCCGACTGGGTGCCACCTTCGAAAGCAGCGGTTTGATCTGTTTATCTGGCTCATACGAATGTTACGGAAGCAATGCGCAACTTGTTTCACAAGAAGCCGAAGATGTCTTGTCCGGGATGCTGTGCTAACCTTATCTGCAGCAGGAGATTGCAGGGGCAGGACTAGGCAGCCGATAAAGGTAAGACTCGTAATGCTAAGTCAGTGATGCGGTGCAAATTGCATCACGTAGAAGAGAAAGATACGCTATCTGTCAGTTACTGCTTCATCCTTTAGAGATTACGCCCCAGCGGGTGTATTCTCAGTACAGATTTGGAATTGCCTTATTTGTTAAATGATTTCACAGGCGTTCTGGCACCACCGAAAAGCTTGCACTCCACGTCTCAACTACCACCGTCTGGGTTTCAAGCTGAAGGTTGTCACCAGTGCCAACCAGACGCCCCTTCAAAGTTCATCTGTTTTTGTTGACGGAACAGTGACACATGGTACTGAGACATTTCATTTTCTGATTAATCAAGTGCATTCCATCACTTGTGCTCGATTTCTTGTGTTCGTATACCCTTGCTGTTGCTCGCTAGCTTAGAGCAACCTAAATGTCATAAATTATGTTTTTCTAGACATTCAAACAGCATCATGTGTGCAACGGTACATACTTTTTCTCAAGTGAAGTAAGGTAAATCTGTCCGCCGTGGTGTTCTGGCAGTGCAGCAGAAGCTTGTGTTGCATTCAAGTGGTATCATGTATACAAAAACTTGTTTTATGCCTTTCTGTAGCTGCTGTACTAATATTGTGAGTACAGAGACATTCCTGCTATTGTTTGTATCATCTGCAGCAGTATATTGATAATGTTAATTATTCAATGACTTCAGCTAACATTTACATTCTTACTTCCAAGTAAACCTGTCACGCAGATGCCCTACCCCTTGGTATGCATAGTTCAAGATTGTACCGAAACAATCCACATGGAGCATTATTCTTCAATTGGCAGTGGCATTACTATCACAACACACCACATACTGCATGTCTATGGTGTGTGTACAATGCATCAAACCTATTCTCAAGTACAGGCCAGGTGGTACGCAATTACAACATGAAACAACTGACACAGAGACCGTAAAGTCATGCCTTTTCCTCCGCGCCTCGGGTTTCATGTTATTATCCTCAAATGCAGCTCAATCCGCCTGTGCTGTGCAGCATGAGCAAAAGCATATATTGTTTGTGGTCACATGACACGGAACATAAATACAAGTGAAACCTTCCTATGTTGGACACCCGCAGTGCAGCCGAAGCGTCTCCTACTTATAGAGGTGTCAGAGTTACAGAATATGACGGCAACAAAAAATGGAAGAGATCACAGCTGTGAGAAATGTCCCCCTTCTTCAATTTAAGGTCCTTAGTGGTACCTGGTGGTGGTGCCTGGTAGTGGTACCTCTACCGACTCTTCACTGATAATTATTACTGATTTTAGTATATTCAATTCCGTTCAGATTCTACTCAATGGCATTACCTCTGGAGCTTTTCGAGCAGCAAGGACTTGTCTCTGAAGCGTCAGCCCACTTCTCATAGCTTTGGTGCAGTGCTCGTTCAAAGACTCTAGACAAACTGAAGACAAGTGCTCACATAAAGAATTACAATGTAGTCTAACAGCACTTGTTTTTGGACTCTAAAAACTAAAGCAACAAAATGCCGAGAGCAGTATAGGGGAAAAAGGGGCAAAAGTCAAGGCCACTGGCTCATTTTGGGTCTTTTTGGTGCAAAGATGGGCCGATATTGAGGTAATGTGGCCAGTGTTTTGTCCGACTTTGCAGTGAAAACCCTATCCTACTTCCAAGATAGGGTGGTGTCCAACATAGAAAATTTCGTCCCCATGTAGTTTCAATGGGAGCCTGCCCATGCAATGAAATCATGGGGAGTTGTCCGAGGTAGGGGGGTGTCCGACTTTGGAGGTTTTACTGTACTATAGAGCATTCTACATCATGTAATCTAACAGTTGTTCACGTTTGAATATTTTAACCCTGGAATTTACCCTGCATGCACCATACCATGTCCAAACACGAACAACTGCTAGAGAGCAGCATGTATTGTTTCCATAGCACTTATGGCTTGCGTCCTGTGATGGGAAACAGTGGTGTCTTTTTTCTGCTATAACCAGTAAACTACAGTAAAGATTTAAAAATAATGTGTCATACCATAAAGCACTATTGGAAATGGCAGTTTGTAAAACTAGAGAAGACTATCATTAGAATGGGGGACATGTTCTACGGTGAAATTTTTTACAGTATGTGCTGTACCACGTAATGCACTGCAGGCCTATCACAGTACAGTATGGTAACGCTCTGAATACTGATTTGCTCAAAAAAGGAATGTGTGCGTTTCTTGTACTAACTTCCCCTTATGCAAGGTTGTAGAAAAATGTTTTCAGCTAATGGGGAGGGAGAGGACATCATTCTGGAGTCTCGTTGACCTATAGTGTGTCGTGTGTGAAGGTCATTTTGAAGAGTGTAGGTGGTACAAGACTGTGTTCCCACATTCTTGGCAGTGTTGACTAATAACCATAATAAAGTAGAGGGTACATTTGTTGCTTCATATATTTGTGTCATGGCAAAGTATGTAGAGATACATCTGTCTCAACATGCAGGTGACAAAACTGCTTTTTATGCCTAAACTATGACAAATAGTTGTCTGTTCAGCGCCACTAATCATGTGCCGGCCTCCATGACATGTCTGTGACATTCCAAAGTAATTAACATGTCGCATAGATGTGTGCAATGCTGAAGATGACTGTGTACCTTCTATGGATTCTTGATTCAAGAAAAGTACTGTGTGATTTGCTAACAGCGCCTGGCTGTACCTTCACAATTCTACATAAAGATATGTAAAGTTTGCCGAAGGAAACATCATGAAGGTCCATAGCGAAAAACCCTGAGACGAGGTATAGGAAGGGACATACATAATGCCTCAACATAGCGTGTTTATGTCCCTTCTTGTATCTCCTCTTCAGGTCTCGCCATCATGGACACTATCATCAGCTCGCTTGCTGTTGAACCGTTCTTTCAACGATAAGGGTCACTTTCATGGACTGGACGGCAGCCAACATGCTGTCAATAAAAAGAATAATGGAAGGAGCTCAATATGATCCTTAGGCTGTGCGTGGTCATTGCTTTCTGACAAATGGTGACTTAGAATTTCAGGACAGTGCCTGCAGTGGTAGTATTCTTGTGTTCTCACCCTTGACGCCCATTGTTTGTCATCGGTCACCTGTAACCTGCTGATATGCACATAGTTAAAACAAAGTATAGTTGTATTTCTTTGAATACAGTTGGTACAGCACATTGTTTTTTACATGTTCTTTGGAAAATATAAATAAAAAATTCTCTTCTCTGCAAGTCTCCTGTCAGCTCTACAGAGCAGCTTCGAATTTCACTAGAAGCCACATGTGAAACCTAGACCAAACTAGTGGTGAAGGTCCATATAGGTCATAGATAGATACTATTATTATTATTAGATCATAGGTCAGGCTTAGGTCCTGGTTGGTAGCAACGCATTTGAATCTTATTAAAAATGGGTGCAGGAGGTGACCAACATAACTAAATACACCAACTGACTCTCACAAATTTTGTGATGTTATACTTTTGAAACAACATTAATACGCTGCAGTGGTCTTTTCTCCTTTGTTCCTTCTAACCTAGAAATATTAGGTCTTTGGCATCACCAGCCTTAGTTGCTGAGCATGCAGTTATTTACGTTGAGCACTGCTGTTTCATATTTGTTTCTCTGGACAAGCAAGCCCGCTTCCCCATTTTGATAAGAGTCTTTCAGCTTTGACAGGGCATTTGTGGACAAGGAAAACATTTGGAGTATTGTGTATTTTGCTATGAAGGCAGAGGACACCATCAACCATTTCCACCAAGGTTATTAAATTTGTGATAAAGTACATATACCTTTTGTCACTGACTAATTTGGTGGCAAAGTTACTTGAGTGGCAGTTGTGCAATTTTAAGCACATGTTTAAAAAAAATAGGATATGGGAAGTGCTGACTGGTTGAACATGTGGAGTACCCAATATAATAATTAGGGGTTTACGTCACGAGACAACTGAGTGTGGAATACACAGCACAGTGTAATGTTCCTTATTCTGCCAATGTTAGCATGGTTCAAGAAGTGGGAAATGTTGCACTACCCTTAATAACATCTGTTGGGCCCAGCAAACAGGATACACATACCCTGATCTGAAGACACTATGCCTAACTCAAAAGCAATATGAGATCGACCCGTACGTGTTTATTTGCTAAACTATTATGAATGAAATATGGCCTTTGTGCACACTGAAGTAAACATGCAAAAAATACGTATAAGGGCTCTCGACCTACATGCCGCGATGCGCTCTACGAGATAAACAACACACTACAAAACTACATCCAACACTTTTTGTGCGGGGCAACTCTAATCAGCGCTTTCATATAACCGACGAATGGTTCAACGAATGCAGTTCGAGTGGTCACGATACATTCCTACGTCGTTCATTGCAGTCGCGCTATGATGCTGCACAATATATGTACCTCGTGTAACAAGCCTGGCAACCGCACGATGTGCATGGGCAAAAATACGGCCTTTTTTCTTTGAAGACCAGTCATCTGCAGGTATATGCTCAAACGATCACCAAGTCTCACGTTGTTGCTCAATCGCTCCCATTCCTGCACTTGTAGTAAAAGCAGCAAACGGGTTGACGTGAATGGCAGCTGAACGGTTGAACTGCGAAGTTCTCGAGCACATAATCACAATTTTACGCCGAAAATGATGTTGAGGTGAGTTCGCGGTTGTTGTTTCCATCGTTCAATAGTTCTCGGGATTACCTGGGACGAAACGCTCATCGTAGCCGGCGGCCATAACTGGATTTCCTCGCAAACGGGAGAGGACGCCAGGGAAGTCAGAGAAAGCCTCAGCTTTCATCCAATCAGACGCACGATTCTCTATCTACGTAGATGGAGCAGGTTTATCCCATCTACGTCACAAAAATGGCTGCGCCCATGGCTTGTTTTGGTTTCTTTGATGAATTAATATTCGTAATAGGAAGACAAAATTGAGAAACGAAGGTGCGTTTCGGGGGCAGTTGGATGTGCTCGTTCTGAATATCACAACCGCTTCAACACATCGGGAAATCGGCGTAGCTGACCTTTAATAAGTGGGAGTTTATGTCGCGAGACAACTGAGATCACCGTCTGTGCATGTGTGTGCCCGCGCTGTTGTTTAGGAAGCTTGAAATCTGCCTCGATACATTTACAGTAATATGAATGTTATACTAGTGCGCGCAAGTAACGTCTGATGTAGGTCCAGGGTCTCGTCATAATACAGTGAGGAATACTGCGACACACTTGATTGAAAGCATTGCTGCGAGTTAGCTTGTTTCCCAACTGATTGTGCGCTGAACTGAACTTGCATTTTTTAAAAACAACTTCAATATAATGCAGTTGTAGCGAGATAGTTGGTTTTGTGGCATATTGCGCTCACTTCATCTGCTTTCTCTTGGGCCCTGCTTGGGCTATCGCGGCCTCAATGGGGGTCCTGACACATGGTTTGGGAAACACTGAGGCATACTATACAGGGTGTCCCAGAAAACGTGTCATTGAATTTTAATTAAAAAAAACTATGCCATATAGAATCATGCGGTCAATGGCATTTGTTCTTATTAGGTTTTTGCCACCTCCTCATGTGCATGCCATGTAACCTAAGTCTAATTATGTAAATTTTTGCGAACCCAACTCGGAAATTTGCCAACTAAAGGTCACTTTTTTACCCCACCAATGTCAAGAGCGTGCCGAATTTACTCAAATTAATGATAATTGATAGGAATATTGCGGAGCTATCGTATCGGAGAAAAATGCCGAAAATCGTGCTCTACGGACCTCCCAGAGAATTGTGCGGGATGAATCTTTCGGCGCAATCATTGTCAGTCCGACGAAAGGAGGTTGGATACCCAGCCCACACCGGCATGGTAGAAAGAGATAACACAGACATAGCTTATCGCGTCCGTGAGACCATACCTTCTCTTTCCCAATTTAAGGAACTGTCACTTTTTTTACTATCACTCTGTGGGCTGGGTTTCCAACCTCCTTTCGTCGAACTGACAGCGAATGCGCTCAAAAAGTCCTCGCGCGTTACACCCAACTACGCGGAGAAGCATGATGTTCGGCTATTTTTCCCGATAGGATAGACCCTGAATATCACTGTCAATTATCATGAATTTGAGTAAATTGGGCACGCTGTTCATGTCGGTGGGGTGAAAGAGTGACCTGTACTTGGCAAATTTCCGAGTTCACTTCGCAAAAATGTACGCAATTAAACCTAAGTTACGAGACATGCACATCAGGAGGTGGCAAAAACTTAGTAACAACAAATGGCATTGACCGCATGATTCCAGGTGGCGTAGTTTTTTTTATTAGAATTCAATGACACGTTTTCTGGGACATCCTGTATATTGTTACATGTGACATATTTTAGTGAACAGAAGCCAGCTTCACTGTTTTATTGGTTCTTCGCATGGTTAATGGTTACTTTCTCATTTATTCCTCAAGCATGCATGAAATCCTCAACTCGTCGCACCAGGTCGGCCGCTCGCCGACATTGTCGAAGTTAAACGGTGGCGGTTGCTTCAGACTTGCCATTACTGCCGAAGGCCTTTGCACTGTTGATGCTTCTTCATCTATATATATTCAGGGTACGCCTTAACTTCTGACACCATGTCTTGTTAGTCCGTGAAGAGGCATCACACGAGACAGAGGCGTACAAAGGCAGTCCTTGTTGGTTCCCAAGCCAAGACCAAAAAGAAGCTCTTTCTTTATTCACGCCCACTTTTGTACATTTCCGTGTGACTCAGCTGCGTCACGTGTTATTTACAGTTCAAATGATATAGCTCGCTTGAGCCTGAATAGATAGCGCTTAACACTACAGTTACTGCTTCAACGTTATTTGAATGAGGAATGCGGATAATGAGGAAATGTATGCCTTGCATGTTCTGGATGTTCTCTAATTGCTGACCCGTGCTGTTGGGCTAAAATCCAGCAACTACACAAAAAGATTAACAAATGTAGAACAGGAGGCCGAAACACGGACACCATGACATGATTGAGATAATCATATGCTGTCAATTTCAATTTTTCTGTGTCTCTGGTTCTACATTTTATGAACATGTGCCACATTGCCAGCACCCTTTCCCTCTTGCTACGAAGTGAACCTCTCAGTAATAAAAATGCAGGTTGTCAAATGCATGTAAACAGTGCTTACATTTTTTAGGGTCTTCACTCCTCTAATGTTTATGCCAGAAAATGCTCCCCTAGTTCACGAGCACACTGAATATGAGCGTGCTCCACAGCCACAAACTACATTTTAAATTAGCACTGCAGTATGTTTATCGGCACACATGAAATTACCCTTCATAAGTGCATCAAGCAAGCTCATTGATTCTGATGCTAACTGCTCATGGAATAACATGGGATGGGGTGAAAGACACTGGCATCACATGTTGCGTCACTAGCAGTGACGTACTCACTCAGCAGCGACGTCACTAGCAGTGATTTTTCACTGAAGCCTGCAACTCAACGATGTAATTCACATCTTGATTGCAGAAAAAGTAAGCACATGTTTGTTATTACTTGGTACACAGTTGAAACTTGTTAATGTGATGACGGTCATTCTTGTGGATTTTGGCAATGAAACCATTTTAGGATAAAGAACACCTGTCAAGGTGTAAGCTATGAAAAGTAGTAAATTGAGCGAGGCATAGTGAGGCATTTTAAAATACCTTTTTTCCTTCATCTTTTCAATGTTGACATACATCTGTTTGTGTAACTGTCAATCTGGGCTATTCCAGCCAAAACCAGCCAGAGATGTAGCTTGACTTTCTTAAATATCACTGAAAAAAATTGTGTGCATTTTTTAGACGATGCGTATATAGAATGTAAATCATCATTGTGTTTTCTTGAACAATGGGGGCGCATTAAACTGTGTCGAAATATGAAGTTGTCCCTTACGAGCTTCCTTCTGACATCTACATATACATCATTTGTGCGCTTTCCTTGCCTGGTGTTAGAGGGGAAGCACGGGTCTGCCATCCCAAAGGGCATGTAGAACGAGAATAAATGTGATGACATGGTGAGAACTCAAGAACAGAGCACATTTTGGGCCAAGTTTACGATACATTTCTGGCAAATTAGCATTCTTGAAGGAGCCCCAGATTATTTATCCTTGTAAACTGCTGCATGGGGATTAGCTTCACGTAAAAATGTCAAACTGATCTGTATTCATTGTTTAACCAAGCGTTTGAGAATATCAAGCACTTGCAAAAAAAAAAAAAACACTTTTTTTAGATAGTATATTCCCATGTAGGTCGTCTAAAAGAAATATTTCCTGATTTGTACTCCTATATGTATATGTAACCACCTTGTATATGTAACCAGTCCTCTCCTATAACGTATTGAAAATCCACACGTTTATTTTTCTTTAAGCCGGAATCACTTCTGCGCAAGACAATAGAGAAAGTTTCTTCGCACACCGCTCAGAAGCGGATTAAAATGTCGTATAAACAGAAGTACTGGCGTGTTCTCCTTGCTTTACCCTCGTCAATGACATATTTTATAGAATTCCAGGACTATCCGTTGATTTGTATGTAGCCCGAATTCGCAAACATTGTAGTGTGCGAGACTCTATCGAGATGGCAGCACATGTTCGAGACGCGTCAAACTTTAATTTATTAAAAATCAACGGCTCAACTTTGTCCCCTAAAAAATATGTCATTGACTAGAGAAAAGCTAAGAGAACACGCCAGTACCAATCTTAAGATGATAGTTTAGAGCGCTCACGTGTCTTGTGCGAATGAAAATCGCCCATAGACTTCTGAAGAAGTGATTCCCCCTTAAAAAAAAAAAGAACATTTTGTCACCATAATGTGCTGTAGCTTGTTCGTCAGTTGAGGTCATCTAGGACGCAAAAAAAAAAAAAAAGATGCCTTTGTGGCTGTCTCCTGCGAAAATCGACACTCTGCTTTTCCCGTTTGAGAACCTACAGGTGTATTTGTTCTTATGCCAGAAAAATGTTTCGTCAGCTCATTCATATCCCATCTGTATGACGCTATCGCACACTTTGAACAAATTTGCATTCTACTGTTCTGCCCAGTTATACAGATTAGTTGCAGTCGCTGCTTCATAACAGCTTTGTCAACATTTATGATTGTTTTCACATACCTGAAGTCATCTGGAAAGTGAACAAATCTCATCATTTCAAGGACAGACCCTCCCCTCTAGCATGTTCAGAATCTGCTGGCATGTGTTTTCTGTAGATATCATTGCATCAACTGACTATATTGGCTCATATCATGTCAGAATGCGACGTAACAGGTTTTGGAAACAATTTATTATGATCTCGTGTGCCCTTCAACCACAACAGAAAAAAAGCCCACAGTCTTTCTTTCAGTGGAAATAGGTGTTTTTGCTGCATTAACAGAAGGTGGCTCGAAGTAATGGTACCCCCTTGTGGCCTGGGTGGAGCATGCCTCACTGTGCTTTATGTACAGTAATTTCTTCTCCAACCGTATGTGTTTGGCAGTGAGCCACAACGTATTCAGACTTCAAGCTTTCTTTCACCCGGAAGAATAGCTTACAGCTCTGCAAGCATCAGAATATCTACACGCAATAGGGGGCTGCAATCTAGCCCTATAGGTGCCAACGTTTTAAATGGTACTGCGAACAGAGTCATCGTACCCTTTGTCACAGCACAAAGCATTTATGTCAAAGTCATGCTTGTGGAGGCAAAGCCATGCTTGCCAAAGCCAAAGTGATGCTTATGGAGGGTTTTATTATGCCCTGCTGCTCAGTGTATGGCTTTTGCTTTTAGCAGAAAAAACCCAATACCAAAGCGTTTCTATGGCCAAAGTTGATTTTTACGGCTTTATCTTTACATCGTGGATTTTTTCGTGCTTTATTTTGAGGAGTTTATTCTCGAAGTTTATTTTGCGAAGTGTAAACCAGAGTGATGCCAGAGGAACAAAGCGTCATTATTCAGTTATCTCCCTGGCTCTCGGATGAGATGGACATCTCTTCTGAGCTCGTCGTATTTAGCCATTGATGGCGTTACGTGTTAGGATATTCTGTTCTTTTGCGAGTCTCATTTAGTAAGACATTGGAATTGAAATGCTTAATTCCTACGATCAGGTTTTATACATGGTGCTTTTCTGCAATAGTTTTTCTGCTTCTTATGCAATCGTGATAGAAGAATAAAGGAAATAATCTTGGGATAGTGATTCAATAAGTAACAGGTCCCCTGTCTACAGCGTACGCGCCCTTGAACAGTGCAGGTGCATACCTGGGTGATAACGTCATGCCGCGGCTCTATTGTTTCAGGTGGACCTTGTCCAGTTGAGCATTAGTGGAAAAAAAAGTGTAGCCCCGAGGTAATAGGCTGATGCCACAACTAATGAACAAGGCCTGCAGAGGGCGCAAGGATTCACTTCTCTCTTGGACACTGACGGGTGTGGACGCATTAATTTTGTTCCTAGCATTTGTGTTGGCCGTTAGTGGAAAAGCGTAGCCTCGGGTGGAATACAGTTTGCCTCTGATGGGGTACGGTTGTGTGGTTCGTCACTGCTGTATGGTGTGCGACGATTCTGGTGGATTTTGTGTCGAGGGGATTTACAATGAGGGAATGTACTGTACGTGTCCGATGATGATGAGTGTCTCTTTCACTCTTTTCAAATGTTTTTCTGTGTTTGCTTTCCTCTGTTGCCCAGCAGTCGTGTGATTTTTCCTCGTTTAACAGCGCTCATGACATGCATGCTTTCCTTTGTTGACGCTCTGCATTTTTTTCCTTTTTTTGGACACGAAAGGTTCATGTTGATCGTTCTTGTCTTGACGATGACGCTAGTGCTGCTGCACCCTTGATTTAAATGGGAATAGTGCCAGAACGATTCTTCATAATTTTGCGATTAAATTTGTTCAGAAAGTAACCGCAAGAGGGACAGATGCATGACTTTATAGAGGAGAAAAAAGCATTATGATTCAGTTCCGTGCCCGGCTGTTGTGTGATTTTTCCTCGTTTAACTGCGCTCCTGAGATGTCCTCACCTGCATCCCTTCCTTTGTTGACGCTCTGTATTTTTTCTTTTATGGACACGAAAGGTTCATGTTGGTCGTTCTTGTCTTGACGATGACGCTAGTGCTGCTGCACCCTTGATTTAAATCAAGTGATCAAATGATTTAAATCAATCTGTCAGATGGAGTAGACGCATTGTTGTACGCTCCCCGTGACTGCTGTTCATTGGGCTCATTTGTTGTTTAAAGGGACTGTCGCATCCGGAACCGTGGTTACGAATCCAATACCAATGTGTTCGGTACACTACCACGAGCTATTTGCCAAATTTTCTCCTTCCAAAACGGATCGGGTGATGAGGAATCGAATTTAAAAGATACGGTTTCGTTTTGATCCTCGAAAGCGCCAGCGCCAACAACATCGCGTGACGCAAGGTCGAATCTGGCTAATCCGCTGTGAAGGACGCTGTCGTCTGCCGCCAAGTCTGGGGCTGCTTTGTTTTTTCCGGCACGTCGCCCGTATTCACATGTGACACTTTCTAGTGACTCGGTTACTATCGCTACGCTTGCATCCTTCGCGTGGGATGTCGTTTGGAAACCGACACAGCGTTCCCGACTCCAGGAAAACTTCCTTCGAAAACCTCGATGTTTGATTTCGCACGCCAAGGATACAGCTACAGCCAGACCACAGACGAAGCGAAAGTTGGAAGCAGCTACATCACTAGCGGGTATCCAGATGAAGCAAGGAGTGTTCATGCTGTCCGTGTATGCTCCTCGCATTTCACCGATAATGTGTACCTGGATGAGAACATCATGGAAGTGCAACTTGGATTGACACAAAAAAGGAACGAATTGAAACTTGACGCCGTTCCGACAGTGTTCCACGAACAAAGCGAGCCAGCAACTTCGACAGTAAGTCACAATGTCTATGTAGTTTCCCAATCGGGTCTGTCACTCTTGCGCGTGAGTAGCACTTAGCAGCAAAAGACGAAATCGGTACAACGTAAGGTATCCCCTAACCTATGATTAATAACTAGATAAATAAAATACAATAAACAAGTTCAAGTGATGTCATTCATATGAACGTGATTGACTTTTCTCGTTGTCGGACGCGTTATCATGAAACTTTCACTGTTACTGAACCTGTGACTTTTGTGGAATGTGGTAGACATGATTGATTTTCATGTGTATTACAGCTGCAGGCAGTTCGACAGGGTCAAGCGCAAGTGGTACGTATATTACTTAAATACATATAATGTGTTTACAATTTTTGGACACAGAACAATTCGCAAACTATGAACCCCGATCACTAAAAGGAAGAACTGACGCTGTTTGTGTGCTGGTGTTAGAAACAGGCACTATACAAACAGTACCTCTGTCCGTAACATAAGCGCCATAACCCACTTCCCAGTTACCTTTTATCTCTCCGTTTGTGAACTGTTTGTGTGCTGTAGGGCTGCGGTTTTTGCGGTTGTCGTAGCCAACTTAATTGAGGTGCACTTTTGACGTTCTGTGTTATAGAAGGACCAGGTGCTGCTGATCAAGTCCCATCCATCCATGAAACGGCATCAAACAATGTACGTGTGTGCACGGCAATTTTGCTGAGAGACCTGGTTTTTACACTAATGCCTTTACGACGCCTCTGACAAATTAGGATCTTCCAGAACAGTGCTTTCCTCATCCAAGTTCAAGAAGTAAAGAGAATGACTTCATGGCTTCTACTGACATCTCACAGCTACATGCCAAGACAAAATAACTTGACAGCAGGAAACGAAAAGAAAAAAAAAAGGTCCGTTTCAGGTCCACCCAAATCTTTGTGCAGAGGCTGACAACAACAACGCTATTGTGAGATGATGAATGATGCTGATGCAGCGTTGAGTTTAAGCCCTTGTTTCCTTTTTTGCAATGCTATACATTACTGCTGGTTAAATGTAAAATGATGCACCTACCTCCAGACATTAAAGGGGCTATCAGAGATGTAGTGTCAATTCAACAGAAAACCTGCATGTTCTACGAGGCACTGTCACATAAGCATTGGCCAAATTTGCTGTCCTGTGAGCTTTGATAGGATATGCCGCAGATAGTAAGAGGCCTCTTACTGTAAGGGAGGTGCATTAATCGAGTAGTGGGGTCTGAGGCATGAGGGCCATTTCAGGATGTACAAACCCTTCTAAAATTTTACACTTGGTTATGCCCAGAGATCGATCCAGATCCCCCCCAACACCCCGAGTTTTTTTCCTGTGTACCACTGTTATAATGAAACCGTCCAATGTACTGTCCAATCGTCCCGTTTTCATTGCAATTGAAGTACTTACAAAACTGTTTATTTTATTTTTGTGAGTCCCCGCTTCAGATCCCAAGGGACATTGCCAGTGTGGTGCACGCAAATAATAAATATCTGTGCGTGAAGAGTTGGATGTGGACTTGTGCAATGGCTCTTGAATGGACAACACTCAGTCAACACAAAGATTTATTCACATTTGCATAACTTATTGCCTTTCATTATAATAATTATTATAATACATAGACAAGAGGTAATGCTCTGCCAAGGATCTCTGAAGTTACAGTCTTGAAAGTTGTTTTCAAGACAGTGGTGCTAAAAAATTGGATCAATGTCAGGTATCAAAATTTGTTTTTCTCTATCAAGGCAGAACAATCTTCCGTGGGAATGACAAATTTTGGACATTCCCAGACAGATGTATCACTTACTATGATAATGAGGTGTAACTGTACCATTAGTGAGTTATGAAACGTTACCTGAAATTATTTGACGTGTTATATCCCTCACATGCTATAATACTGCCAACGATAAGAAGCATTACACTATCATTAAAAGTATAACTGTCACTTATGGCTAGGTAGTTTATTGCTCCTGCCGATTCCTTTGCACTTCTCAGGATTACTGTGGTAACACAGATTCTGTTTCACACTTCTCAATTGGAAACAACGCAAGTCTATTATGGTGTAGGTGTGAACAGGAAATGAGGCACACTAAAGATGATAGTCCTGATAGGACCAGGATGGAAAAACGTTGGCGAATCATGCGGACGACACACCCAGGTATCTGTCGTCTGTTTTTCGGTTCAAGGAATCTCCAAACTCAGCTTGTAAACACACAATAAGCAGTGAACCTGACGTAGCTGTAAAAAGAAAGGACACTTTCCTAAACACGTAGCATAGTTAATTTCCTGACAATCATTCTAATTCTAACCCGGCCCTTGAGTTGCACAGTTGGTTAGAGCCTTCGTAACTTTCATGGGGCATTCGTCGTGTGTGCAAACAACGACGACAACTACGAAAATAAGGATTGCTCGACGTGCCTATCTATCGTGGGCACAGTAGGCGAAGACTGTGATCGTCGCTGCAATACTGCGGTAGATACACCACTAGAAGTTCTGGCCGATGACAGGGAGCTGGGAACAAAGTGTGATGCGTGCGTGTGGTGCGTGCCGTCATTGCACAACTCTACCACTTCACCAGCACTGCAGCATATAGGTACTCATCCAGTTCCTGAGGAACACAGACGCCGCACAAACACTTGGATTGTTTCCTGCGTCGTAGTGTGAATGTCACGGGATTAAGTATTGAGCACTCCGATCATGAACGTACCTAAAGCAGTGGTCCTGAGGCTCGTTCTGTTGCGCTAACGCAGCTGCGGCACGTACATCACCAGCGACTTGCAGAATAAGCGGATCCGTCGAATATGGGCCGTCATCAAACATGTATATTCGTCACGGGAGCTATTACTAAAGGCATTTGAACAGCACGATTCGCCACTTCCGCGTTCCGAGTCCGCCATCTCCGTATGTGCCTTCGCCTTCGTCTCCCTGACCTTGCTCATGCAAGCTGCAAGCCGCGGGGACTCCTCTGGCTCGCCGCGTTCTTATTGGTCAGATTCCATGTGACGTTGCTAAAGATTCTCAGCAGGGAGTTCCGCTTGACGCCCGCTTCCGTCGTCTGCTGTAGCGCCGCTTACACACGAATTATGCAAAAAGTATTCCGTCGATCGGAACGGGACTTTCGGAGTCATGTTCAGTGAAGGACGGGGAATCTCATTTCACTGTGGTTTCGGAATCGATCTGTGGTCGATGCGACTGTCCCTTTAACTAACCATTGATGGAGTTACGTGTTAGGATATTTTGTTCTTTTGCAAGTCTCATTTAGTAAGACTTTGGAATTCCTACGATCAGCTTTCATGCATGGTGCTTTTCTGCAATAGTTTTTCTGCTTCCTATGCAATCGTTATAGAAGAATAAAGGAAATAATCTTGGGATAGTGATTCAATAAGTAATAGGTCCCCTGCCTACAGCGTACGCGCCCTTGAATTATGCAGCTGCATGCTTGGGTGATGACGTCATGCTGCGGCTCTATTGTTTCAGGTGGACCTTGTCCAGTTAGCATTAGTGAAAAAAAAAAAGCTCTGTAGACTTTGGACAATGGGATGACGTCGCAACCAATCAGCAAGGCCTGCAGAGGGCGCAGGGGTTCAGTTCTATCTTAGCCTCTCGCAGGCACGGTCGTGTTACTTCTCACTGATGGTCGCCGGAAGTGGCGCTAGGAGAGCGCAGAGGGCGCTAGGAGCATGCGCGCATGCGGAGAGGCGCCTGCGTCAGTTGGCCGCAAGCTCTCGTAGGGAGAAGACGTGCGGTCGGTAGCCCCGTCGTCCCCGCTCTGCGTCAGTTGATTCCTGGTTGTCGTTGCGATCGGACGCTCCCTCGCCGAGGGGAAAAAGGTGAGTGGTTTGCCGTGCCCGATGTTTGCGCGTTTTTTTTACCGCGCTCGTGTTAAGCCTTTTCTGGCATGTTCACCGTAACGGATATTCCCTGTACGCGCATGTTTAGACTTGTTCAGCAGTGACCCGTAGCGGCCTTTCGTTCGTATTGTCGCATGTTTAGCGTTGTGTGAGTAGTATTTTTGTGGGTGTTGTCTTGTGTTAGCCATTGAATTGTGTAGGTAATGACGCTGTGGTTAGGCCTAGTCGATCGCCTTCAGCCTTTTCCCCGATGTGTAGTGTTTTCTCCGTGCTGTTTAGCAGTGAGTGATTCCACGCGAAATGATCCAGCGGACCTGCTCGGCCCTTACAAAACTATCGCGAATTTTTACGAAAATTTGTTTAGCAGTCCCTAATAGTGCAAAACGACATACCACCAAACATTTCTTCCCAAATCTCAATGTTGCGGGTGTTAGACACGAGCAAAGGTCGCAGCGCTGGCGAAAACCGTGCCTGGCGTGAACGGCAGGTGCGGCTCATAGAAAGCACCTAGAACTGTGCGGTTTTCTTTTGCGTATAGAGGGAACCATGCTTTACACAGCGTTCAAATCCGGTTGTCGTGCTGTAATCGGTGCTGGTATGCAAAGGCCGGAAGTTTCGCAATTTTCCTCTTACTTCGTTGTTTTTTGTGGAAAATCAAACCATTAAATTGTAATGAATATTTTTCCCTAACAAGGCCTCGTGGAATACTTCCACAGGAAAAATCGCAAGACACGTAACTCTTGTAGTCATTGCAAGAAAAAAGAGGAAGTGTGCGATTTTTCCAAATTTCGCTACGATCGAGCGTAAAACACGCAATGAAGAGGTCGGAAGAGACGCCTGAAACCAACTCAGTTTTATAGAGAGAGCCTTCCTCTACAACATATTAAAAAATCTCGAGGATGTTTTTTCGTATACAGGAGACAATAATTTTGTTGTAGTAGAGGGTATTACAGCCACACTGACCCACGTTGCATGTATCTGGTAGGATGCTATATTTGTTTCTTGGGCTCCCGTTTTAATTCCACGTATTTCTGATTTTTTTCTGGTTAGTTTTCAATATGACAACCACCCGGACCAAAGGAACATGGCTCAAGTTGAGCGCTGTGGAGTTCCAATTCACCAGTATGACTATTATAGGCGTGTAGATGCATGTACACTTGATGAAAGTTCCCTTTATCTGTCTCATTTAAATGCTGAACAATTCAGCTAAAATATTAACCACGAAAAGTCTAACAAATTATAACGCTAGAGGAAAAGACGAACGTGCAAAAAAGTCATGTACATGGCAGTACTGGAAACAACGTAATCTCGTGGTGGTAGTTCATCGTTCATGCTGTCCTAGGTTCCAATGAGGCTCACAGCTATATAAAGCTTTGCACCATGCGCGTATGGAAGCGTATACCCGCGGATATCCGCAAGAAACTTCTGGGTTCGGATGAAATATGGACGCTTGTTGCTCAGGAGCGGGTCAGACTCGGATAAACCGCGAGATTGCGCCGTGAGTTTGCTTCACGCTAGGTACAGAACATGGAGTACAAGGTGTACGAAAGTCGAGGTGCGCACTCGGCGCCGATCTTGCGTTTCACTTGCAATAAACTCTACTTATCCCGTTTGGTGCAAAATGTGCTGCTGTGCTTGATGCCGTATAATCTTCGTGGAAGCTAAATCTGTACTTCGTGTCGTGTATCCTGTGGTAGCATCATGAACGCTCAGGACCTGTCCTCGCTAGAAAAGCTATGCCGCTCCGGGGTTTTCATTGTCAGAACGAAAGAGAGGAAGTCGCCCGTGTGGATGAAGTTTAGTGACAGCTTTTTTGCTTTTTTGTGCTAACGGGAAATAACGTTTATTTGCTGGAAAATTTGCCTGATATATCGAGCATAGAAACTGAACTATTGCTGTGTGCCGTGGGAGACGCGGATTTTTCGGATCGGATGCGGATGTCAAAAAGCTCATCCGCGCAGGGCTTTAGCTCACACGACAAAAAGTATTACTTAGACCTGCCCATCACCGCTAATCCCCAATCTCCGTTGCCCGTGCCGCGCACACCGGAAACAATGCCATAAACTTAACCACCCAGGATTGCAATATGCGTGTTATGCTACAGAAGCAAAGATTATGGTAACCTTGCAGAAGTCTGTGCCACAGCATATTGCTTGCTCATTAAAACCCAACCAGACCAGAGAAAATTAAAAATAAAACGAATTAAAGCAGGAGCCCAAGAGAAAATATAGCACCCCACTGGATACACGCAACATGGGTCACTGTGGTCGGAATACGCTCTACTACAAAAAAAAATATTTTCTCCTGTATACGAAAAAACACCCTCTAGATTTTGTTATATTTTGTAGGAGAAGGCTCGCTCTCTAAAACTGCGTTGGTTTCAGGCGTCTCTTCCGACCTCTTCATTGCGTGTTTTACGCTCGATAGAGGGTTTTACAAAGTCCGGCAACACTGAACCGTAACTACGCATCGGCGCCATTGTAGGGTATACGGGAACACGGGCGCCACATGGAGCGCAGCTACCACTTTCTTGTTGAGTCATACGTGGAGACGGAGTCCATAAAGGCGAACTACACAAAGGAATGGTAAGCCATTCGGTAGTATACGCTGTACTGACAAGTTTAACACGTGCATGTACATGTTTATAAACTTTGGGTTCCGATAACAACTAGTCTTCGCTCGCGCGAAAACGAACACTCAGGAACTGTTTGGATTTCTATCACTGCATATCATTGTCATTTTATATGCAGCTTTGGAATCTTCTACATCAAGGCTAAGTGCTACAGAAGTAAAAAGAAAGGTGCCCACCCGTACGCTGTTTCACTTGCAATCGATGACGACGGAAACATAGCAGAAGGCAAGCGCGACAGTCCGGCCGGTCTCGGGTCATGCAACCACCAGTTAGGGGTGCTGAGGAATGTTGCCTTGCTTCAAGACAAGGGCTTCAGCGAGGCCCCTAGTCAAATTTCCGTCGCAGACCTGCCACAACAGTGGGGAGTGCCAAGGCGCCGACAAATTAAAGGGACATCAGTTCCAGTTGTGGACTGGAGGAGTGTACGTGAAGGGGGACTAGACAGCCCCATCACATGCCGAACCTACGATGCCAGACGAAACCCAAGAAGCATTCCCACACAGCAAGTCGCTGTATCAAAGTTTGGAGAAGCTCTTGCAAGGCTCAGTGAATGAAGCATGTTTGGCCAGGCCCTGTTTGAAGCCTCTCAGAGAGAATCAAAAGAGACAAAGCTGGGCCCTGCATTCACGTCATCACCACTGGCATACCAGCAACCACTGCGCCCGTTTGGATACGACGTAGTCCTCTCCTCAGACATTCGTGCAGTTGCTGGGAGCACATGTAAGGTACCGCAAGATTACAAGCCATTTGTGCAGTGTCAGCCATGGACAGCACCACCAAACTAGAAGGGCAATGATATCATAAAGGTAAAAAGTACGATTTGCTTGCTTTAGTGATCATATTTCGAACACACTGCGTTACACTTACAGAGGCTAGCGATTTCACGTGAAAGTGCCCAAAGCCTTGAACAGAAGACACGTCAACAAGCGAAGAGTGGAACCTGGCTCAAGGAGCGTGGGCTGCGACTTACTGCATCGAATTTTGGCATTGTCATGAAACGAAAGGAGTGGACAGAAAAATGTCTGGCAGCCATTGTTTCGAGGAAGGACCTGTCAGACTGTGTTCGAGCGATCAGATACGGTTTACCGGCTGCATGAAGGCAATGATAATAAATTTATATACCTCAGCGATTCACTTTTATGTCCAAGACATTACAGTCCCCTGTAACATGAGAAAGCAACTGGACATTCCGTTTTGCACTGGTAACGGGTATGTGAAATTTATTTCCACGGTTAAGTCCTTAAAGTTGCTTTCTTTTCTAGGTATGGCATTGCAAATGAGCCCATTGCTGCACAGCGTTATCAGGGCGTTCTACGTAGCAGAGGCCACCACGTCACCCTTTCAGCATGTGAACTGTTTGTCGACCCTTCGACTCCGTGGCTGGGTGCCACACCTGACAGAATAGTCTTTGACCCCACTGAAGACTCTCCGCATGGTGTGCTAGAGATAAAGTGTCCCTACTCACTGTCAGAGAAGAAGCTGACGGAGCTACAACAGGAGGTGTTCTGCTCTTCAGTCGGCGAGAATAATGCATTGTTAAAAAGACCCTTACTATTACCAGGTCCTGGGGCAAATGGGGATTTGTGGACTGAGTTGGGCAGACTTTGTGGTGTATGGACGGCATTTCATTTTAGTTGAACGGATTAGGTTCTGCAGTGAAGAGTGGGGGTGCTACAAGAAAAACTTAAATCATTTTATTTTGCGACCATGTTACCATATTTACAAGAAGTAGGAGACAGAGCCTTGCAATAAATTTGTTTTGTCTTCTATGCAGCTTCACCTTACCTTGTGTCGCATTACATCAACACGGTTACATGAGATCAGTTGTTAAGATATGTACCTGTACTCACACATTTAACATCTGTACATTAAATGGTTACATCTCAACACAAAGATTTCAGAAAGATCCAAAAATAAAAAATAGCAGGCTGTTACCATGCTGTCACTCAACCGCCTTAATGATTGCCAGCTGCATATTGCTCAGAATTGCACAAACCGTCCAAATCTGGTTTGCTACAGGAGCCAAGGATATGGGAATGTACCGGTCAAAAATGTGATAGGTCTTAATTCTTTGAATCCTCCTCTCAACATGGATACGAAGAGCAGCGATCTCCTGTGTTTCCTGGTTTTCTTCAGCAGAAAACTGACCTTTTGTCAGGAACGGCGGAATATTCAAGGACACATTTTTGGCTTGTAGTAGATCTGCAATGCGGAATCCCTTATCGGCCATTACTGAGTCATATGCATCGAAAGGCATCTCCAAAAACCCACTTCGCACAACGCATTCTCTGTCGGACAGTGACCCCATGAACAGCTCGGACACAAAGGTCAGGAGACCATTGGGTGCAACACCAACCAGTCCTTTGAATGTATTTGCAGACTTGTAACTGGAGTATGTTCCTGAATGGGAACATACACAAACGAGCTTACAAACGAACGTTACAAACGAGCTTGCCACCTCACACCTGAGCTCAGTCGCATCAATGATGACCCTTGTCGTTGGGTACTTTTCCTTGAATCCATTTGGCTTGGTCTCATCAATGAATGATCGTGGCTGCCAAAGTGGTAACTGGGATAGCTGAATGTAGAGGTAGTTAATCCATGACAAGAAGATCCTGGACACAGTACTCAACGAAATGTTAAACAGGTGTCCAAGATGCTTGTGAAATAGTCCAACTTTCAGCTTTATCAAAACTAGGAAGAGCTGATCTTCTGTGTCAAGTTTTCGAGGCCGGCCAACGTTGTCGCTGGAAGCACTGCCTTGCCACAGTACCATGTTTTTCCCACTCTCTCCTGGGTTGAGATACTCATGCAGTTCTCTAAAGTGTGCGTACGAGGGAAGTCCTGTGTAAAATCGCACGTCATCATCACTGTCCTTGAACTTGTTAATACTGAAGGCGACCTGCTGCTCCTCCAACTTTTTTCGTTTTCCTTCAGTCATTTCGAGTTGTGCTTGCAGCCTGTACACTTCTTCCGTTTTCTCTCTCAGGCATTTACGCAATTCGTCGTTCTGCTTCGTAAGCTTCTCCAGCTTGTTGCTTAGCACAGAACAGTCCTTAGCGCACATGCATTGACGTTGGTCTGAATCACGCTGGGTGGCTTCCGCTGGGAGATTCTCATCAGACCAGGTGATATCACGCAATGGCTCTATCGCTTCGTCGCAAGCCTCTGTGGTGATGGGGAGCGTGGCTACACCGGCGGCAGTCCGTTTTTGACGTGGAGGTTTCCTTTGAGTTTTCGGCTTGCAAAAGTCGAACACGGACGGAACTGCCCAACTGTGCAGATGTGTGTGCCCACTGGCCACGTTCGCAATGAAGTCCGACTCGACGAAGTGTCTTGAACACACTTGTGTAGAGTGCGTCACGCGAAACATCTTGCCTTCGTCGCGCTTGATAGCGATTATCCATTTTCTGTGAGCGGCAGCCGTCCTCGGGAAGCAATGGAACGACACCTGGAACATGAATAGCAGATAAACTCGTATGTAAGTGCCCCGCTTTCGGCAAAAGCCGGGGAACGATGTTTGTTGTCGCTGCACACACCAGTTTTATTTCACGTACAATAAATAAAACACGCTTATATACGCACCTTCTTTGCGTCCTGATCCACGTAGCCTTTCTGTTTGCAATGCGGAACACAGCAGTACGAAGGCATTCCCGCTAAATCCAAGTGCTCACACGCAACTGGCGTCCGACGTTCGGAGCAAGCGGACCTCGAAACTATGAAATATTTCCTCTGTCCCCTACAATGGCGCCTGCGGCCAGTTGGCGAGGGTGGCACTAGATGGCGCTACATTTCGAGAAGGGTCTATTGTAGCGAATTTTTGAAAAATCGCAAACTTCCTCTTTTTTTTCCTGCAATGACTATGAAGGTTACATGTCTGGCGATTTTTCCTGTTGAAGCATTCCTTAGAGCCTTGGCAGGAAAAAATATTCATCAAAATTTAATGGTTTGATTTTCCACAAAAAAAATCGCGAAGTAGGGGGAAAACTGCGAAACTTCCGGCCTTTGTATACCTGCACCGATTACAGCACGACAACCGGGATTTGGACGCTGTGTAAAGCATAGCTTCCTCTATACACAGAAGAAAACCGCACAGTTCTAGGTGCTTTCTATGAGCCGCACCTGCCGTTCACGCCATGCATGCTTTTCGCTGCGAACCTTGCTCGTGTTTAGCACCCGCCACATGGAGATTTGGGAAGAAATGTTTCGTGGTATGTCGTTTTGCACTATTAAAGACTGCTAAAAAAAATCGTAAAAATCCGGGATCGTTTTGTGGGGTCCGAGTAGGTCCGCTGGATCATTTCGCTTGGAATCGCCCAGTAGCGGTTAGGCCTTTTGCCCGCGCTCTGGCATGCTTAGACTTGTCAGGCAGTGTTGCAATTTTACCTCTCTCTAGTATTTTGTTGTTCTCTGTCTTTCTCGCGTAAAGCTATAAAGGGGGCGCCATCTCGTGTGATGCCTTGCAACTACGTGGCCATCTGTCTCTGCAAGCGTCTTGCCCCAGCCGCCCGCACCAGAGCGCGTTTTTCAAGATGGCGTCGTTAATTTTCAAATAAATTGTTTCTGCCTGTGTGCTCCTTTACTGTTTAGTTATTTTTTCCTACAACCCGAGTTTACATAGAAAATCCACGACAAATATTGCATTGAGTCAGATTTTGCACTATTTAAAAATTTTAAAAATTTAAATAATTTAGAGTAATTGTAAAAAAGTGCAGTACTTGCCGTGGATTTTCTGTGTATAACTTGGGTTGAATGTTTACTACTGTAGTCGCAGCTGTAGGCGGCCCCCAAGGAACGCCTTCAGTGGCCCGACGAGATGGAAATCGCTGGAGGCGAGGTCTAGACTGTAAGGGGGATGTGGCAGCAACTCCCAGCCAAGCTCCTGTAAGGTGCGTGTCGTGAGATGAGCGGTATGCGGGCGTGCATTGTCCTGTAGGAGGAGGACTCCTTTGGTTATGAGGCCACTTTTGCTTCAGCGTCTTATGCACATCTCTGAGAACCTGGCAGTAATATGCACTATTGATGGTGGTACCACTGGGCAGAAAATCAACATAAACAACGCCAGCCTTGTCCCAGAAAACCGTGGAAAACTTGGATGTTCTCAGGAATTCTGACACTGGGCTCTGAGCCGCCCCGGCCGTGATCGTCCTGCTGTGATGTACGGCCGTCTCGGAACCGTTTGCACCACTCAAACGCTTTGCTGTGGCTAAGCGTATCGTGGCCATACTAAGCCTGAAGTCTTCTGTGAATTTCAGATGACTTTATGCCTCCATACACGAGAAACTTCATGACAGTTCGATGTGCGCGCTCACCTCGTTGTCGGCCATCTTGTCCATCACGTGTCTTCTGCTTTGCACAAACTTTGGACCACCACGTGGTGAACGCAAAGGCGTGTCGCGTGTGAAAATGACGAAAAAGCAGTAGCGCGAGCAATTTGTACACTCAGGAGACAGAAAGTCCCGGTTTTACTTGAACACCCCTCGTATTATCCCCCGTATACACCCCCGTATGTTTGAAGTACCTCTAACGAACAAAGCAGGCCAACACTGCAGCCTAATATTTGCTCGAGTTCATTTTTCCTATCACCTACATGCCCTGGTGAAGTAGTTTCAACCTTCCTAAACATGAAAAACTCCAGGAGTACGGACGCGTTTGGACTTCAGATTATACCAATAAAATATGTCGCCGACATTATCGCGCCGCTACTCTCCCACATATACAATCTTGCTATTGCAAGAGGTGAATTTCCATGTAACATGAAGTTAGCCAAGGTAGTTGCCATTCATAAAGGGGGCGATAAAAACTATATGACTAATTATAGGCCTATCCCGGTACTACCAATATTTGCAAGAAACTTCGAGCATATTTTACATAAACAACTCTCCTCATTTCTGGAAAAACATAATCTGCTTACTGATTCCCAGTTCGGTTTTAGAAAACTGAGATCAACTGAAGTTGCCCTCCTCAGGGTCAAGGAAAAAACACTTCAAGATTTCGAGGACAAGTCCATCACTTTGGGTGTATTCATCGACCTTAGCAAGGCCTTCGATACGTTAGACCATCAATTATTACTGCGAAAGTTATACAGCTACGGTGTCCGTGGAACTCCATGGGAGTTATTTAAATCATACATGTCTGGCAGGAAGCAAATGGTTACCTTAGGCCCGGTAAGCTCTGACCTGTCGAGTATCGTCTCCGGAGTGCCACAGGGCAGTGTTTTAGGACCTCTTTTATTTAACGTCTATATTAACGACATTATAGACTCATGCAAACACGCAGAAGTAATTATGTACGCAGACGACACCACCTTGTTATTCTCTGGGACAGATCTTGCTGATTTAGCAAAGAAGGCAAACAGCGATCTGATTCTCTGGGTCAATGGACAGATGAATAAATTGAAAATCAATACAACTAAAACGAAAGCTGTTGTATTTAGACCCAGAAATAAGCAGGTTCCGTCCTATGTTGATATAAAAATCAAATCTGACCCAATCGAGATCATGTCAGATCATCTACTTGGCGTATACTTTAATGAATATGTAACTTGGGATGAACATATAGCCGTTTTGAAATCAAAAATTGCTAAAATAGCAGGGATTATCGATAGAAATCGCTATGTCCTGCCTCGGCATGCAAAGCTAATAATCTACAATTCGTTACTGCAATCTCATCTGAACTACTGTTGCCTTATATGGGGAACTACTACACAGGTTAATTTGCAGTCTCTGCCAATAATTCAGAAAAAGGCTATTCGAGGTATTGTTGACTTACCTATGTTATCTGACCTAAAAGGTGTCTACTTAAAACTAAACATTTTCCCAGTGCAAGATCTATACAAATATAAACTCATGGTAACCTACCAACGTGCCATCAAATCAAATAACATGAGTTTTTTTAACATATTAAGATTGAGAAAGCCCACGCCTACATATAACTTTCGTACGGTATACGAATGGGATATCCCTTTTTCCAGGACGACCTATGGGGGCCAACTGTAGGAGCTCGGGACCTCGTCAAGCTGCCCCGAGCAGCTTTTTGCCCCGAGTCTCCGCACTGTTACAGTGAAATAAAGATTTGATTTGATTTGATATACAGGGTGGTCCACCAACCATGACAGAAATTCATAGAAAAAACCGTAGGCCCGGGAGAGACATGCGGTCAAGAGATTTTTTCTGCCAATAACTTTTGCCACATGTTGGCAACATTTTTATTTCATTTCAATTGACGGAAAGTTAATTTCTTGAATTGAACTCCGAAATTTCTTAAGGCAACCTAACGTTTTCTTTGCGGAAATGGGTTCGCCGTGGTCATTTTACTCAGTATAGCACGTAATCCCACTCGTAATGCAATGGCAATTGCCGAAATAAATTCGCCCAAAAATCTGTGGAAATGAGCCCTTGGCTCCGCCTCTTTTCTGATGGCTAGTAGTTTGAGCGCAAAGCTGCGAAGAAAGGAGGTTACATTGCCACGCCACGCGAGGAGGGAAAGGGTTACAAGCCTTACCCACGGAACAAACACGCGCGGTGAGTGCGGGAATCAGAGCTATCTGATCAAAAATGAAGTCACCTGACGGCTTGTAGTCCTTTCCCCCCTCGTGTGGCGTGCCAACGTAACCTCCTTTCTTTGCAGCTTTGCGCTCAAACTACGAGCCGTCAAAAAAGAGGCGGAGCCAAGGGATTTCATTTCCACGGATTTTAGGCGAATTTATTTCGGCAATTGCCATTGCATTATGAGTGGGTGTATGTGCTATACTGAGTAAAATGACTACAGGGAACCCATTTCCAAAAAGAAAACGTTAGGTTGCCTTGGGAAATTTCGGAGTTCATTTCGGAATTAATTCGAGAAATTAATTTTCCGTCAACTGGAATGAAATAAAAATGTTACCAATATGTGGCAAAAGTTATTGGCAGAAAAAAAGTCCCTTGACCGCATGTCTCTCCGGGGCCTACGTTTTTTACTATGAATTTCTACCAGTTTTTAATTTTAATTTTAATTCTCGAAGCCTGCGTAACAAGCTCCCAGATTTTAAATTACATCTACAACAGTACAAGTTCCCTTTCATAGCTATATGCGAACACGGCATGGATTGTACACATCGTGTTAATGGATACACAATCTATCGATCTCATCATTCCCCTGAGAGCAGAACAGCGCTATACGTTCGCAATGACCTCGTTGCTGCTCCCATCGGGGCAGTTTGTCATCGCTCTTATGATTACGTCACCTGCAGGATCCGCCTTGGCCCCATGCTGTTAACGGTCGTCAGTATCTATATCCGTCCCGCGGAACAGGTCCCGTGGAGTGACCTCGAACGCTTACTTGGTTCTCTGGAAGCCCCGGCGCCTGTGCTGGGTGACTTCAATGCATATCACTCGGGCTGGGGAAGCCGAAGGACGGACGGTAGGGGAAGGAGGTTGTTGGAGGCAATGGAGAATAATAACATGTGCCTGCTGAACAACCACGAGCCCACTTACATGCGATCCCCAACGTCACTTGATGTATTGGACCTCTCGTGGTGCTCAACCGACATAATTCGCCACTTGTCGTGCGCTACGGACGTCGACACTAGAGGTAGCGATCATTTTCCTCTATATATTTCGCACGACAGGCTGCCCCTCTCAGCCACTGCGGGACTGATTTCTTTCACAAACTGGAGACTTTTTCGTGCAGGCCTCAGAACATCTGTGCACACCGTTATGTCCCCAGAGGCTCTCTCTCAAGCAATTACCCGCGGTATTCATGACGCGGTGGTCATGTCTAAAAGGGTAACAGGCCATGTCGGCCATTCCCCAGCAATTAACCACTTTAGAGCATTACGTCGCCGAGCAGAAAGAACGGCTCGTCGGACAGGGCAACTTACGGACATTGTGGAATACCGCCGGATGGAAGCTAAAGTAACACGAGAACTTAAGAACGAGGACAGGAAGCGTTGGCGTAAGTTTTGCCACCACCTTTCACCGTTTGATCCGGCCACGAAGATCTGGCGGATAATCCGATCTGTGAAGGAGGCGCCCCCTCAAAAGAATCCTCTCGCGGCCTTGGCTATCGTTAAGGGTGTAGATGAAAACACGCTTGCGACGGACTTCTGTGTGGTACTAACGACTCCGGCGGCTGCCTCGACCACGCCACTACACCACGGTTTTGTATACAGTTTGACGGCTGAACTTCACCAAGACTGGCCCCGTCCCCCGGAAGTTATGGACCGCGACTTCACACTAATCGAGCTAAAGGCAGCGTTGAAGCTTGTGAACGCCGGCTCGTCCCCTGGACCCGATAAAATCACCTATGCCGCCCTACGAAACCTTGACGGGCGGTCACTCCAAGCTCTCCTTCATGTCTATAATACGTCTCGGCAACAAGGATTTTTACCACATACATGAAAGGAGGCATTGGTTGTTCCCATCCTGAAACCAGGCAAGCCCCCAAATGCCCTATCCTCCTTTCACCCGGTGAGCCTGACAAGCTGTATGGGGAAACTGATGGAGAGAATGGTTTTGCATCGCCTCGACTGGTGGCTCGAAAAACAACGTGCGTTCCCTCACGAAATGGCTGGATTTCGTCGCCACCGAAGCTCCATGGATCCAGTTCTCGACCTAGTCTCTACAGTTCAACATGCTCGTGCCATCGACGGATCGTCCGATCGGTTTTCCTCGACATCAAGCGCGCATATGATACCGTCTCGCACATTTGTGTGCTGCACGCCTTGCGCTCGTTTGGAGTATCCGGTCGGCTCTTCCTCTGGCTCCAAGACTTCCTTACGGACCGAACTGTCGCTGTCCGTACGTCCCAAGGCCAAAGTCCTCAGCATCCTGTTCGTCAAGGAGTCCCCCAAGGAAGCATTCTCAGCCCGACACTCTTTAACGTGGTGACGGCCGGCCTACAATCAGTAATTCCTCGCAAAGTGTCGTTTTCCGTGTATGCAGATGACGTCGCCCTTTGGACAGTAGGAAAATCACGCCCGGCTCTCTAGCGCCGCCTGCAGCTCGCTTTAAACAATATCCATACGTACCTCACGCACCTCGGGATGGACCTTTCACCCGAAAAGTGTGTCGAGCTCCCTTTCACGCGTAAAGCTATGGCCAATCTCCCTCTTTGGCTTGGTACAAAGAAGCTTGAACCGGTACGCTTTCACCGCTTCCTTGGCGTGGTAATCGACTCGGACTTACGCTGGGCTCGGCACATTAAACACCTTGAAACTAACGTGCAGCGATGGCTCCCCGCAATTCAACATCTTTCTGGCTCAGGATGGGGCTGTGATCAGCGTTCCCTGCTCGCGGTTCACACGGCATTGGTGAGGGCGACTGTGCTTTACACCCTTCCTATTCTGCACAGGATATCAACAACTTCATTAAATACACTTCGGTCCCTGTTTGCTCGAAGCCTTCGTCGATGCCTCGGAGTTCCAAGAATGGCTGAAACACGGCAGGTACACTCTAAATCGTTTCACACCTTTAAAGGTGTAAAATAGGTGTATTAACAAAGATCACACCCCTTTCACACCCTACAACTTTATTTTGGAAGTTCCTGAGGGTGTAACAATGGTGTACTACACCCTGAGGTGAAATATTGTGATAAGTGTGTCGCCTGGGTGTAGAAAGAGAGTATGTTTATTTTCGTTCACATGAACAACAGTAAATATATAAAACAACAGGGAACGGGAAGCTACATTACAAAAGTGCATGGCGTGGATTTACAACACGTCTACCATCCAGTAATGTAGGCAGATTTAGAAGACCTGTTGAGATAGTGCTTAAATTTCTTAAAACACGTTGCTCCATCATGATAGTGCTCATCATACTCAACTGTAGTTAATGTTTGTATGAGAAAAATGGTATCCGAGTTAATAACATATATGCCTGTAATCTCAACAAACACGGGTAAGTCCTCCTCTCAAGATTCTTTGGCAAGAACACAGCCAACAGCAAATGTGTTATCATTATCAACTGCACTTTTCACATAGACTATAGAATCTCTTTGAATATCATGGTCATGAATGTAACTCTGAATTGCTTCTGGGGCATGTTGAAGTAGTATCTCCTTGGAGACATCAGTACATGTGGCATTTCTGATGAAGGGCTGCGACCCCACATACATTTGATAAAATTGATGTCTTCCTGCTAATGAAAGGGTTATGTTCTTAAAATGTCGAGTTTTTCTAGCAACATCTTTAAAATGCTGGTGTTTCCCTTCGAAACGCATACACCATACAGCTAGGAGAGGAACCAAACAACCTGATGAGTCGCGGATAATGAACAATGTAATGCATTGTACAGGGGTTAGATATTTGTGGGTACAACACTGCAAAGCCTTGAAGAAACGAATAAATGCAACGTTCTAAGTAATGAACATGCATATGGGGGAGGTGCCTGCTCATATGAAGGTCTACAATTTCACGAAAAGCTACATACAGCTGCCATGCTTCATTGCCATGCACAGCTGCCATGCCATACATGATTTTCTGTATGTTGGCTGTGCATGTTTACACACATATTTAATCACCTTCATGTGCATACATATATGGACCTCAATGTGATTATATGCAATATGCTGGTAATTGTGAATACACAGTTACCAGCATATTGCCACGAGTTTTATTCAGCGTTACAGCCTTTACACCCCAATTGCCATGAGGGTGCTAAAATACACCTTAAAAGGTGTGCGCCATGAACATTTTGATCTACACCCTTTAAGGTGTAAAACAATTTAGAGTGTACATATGCTTTGCAAACAAGTTGTTCCAAAATATAATTATGTTCGTGTTGAATTGGCAAAGCATTAGTCATCTCGTAACAAAGTGATGAAAGAAACTAGTGAGAAATGCAAAGCCGCAAGCACTGTTGCATGGCCATGTTCACAATGGGCAATGACGCGGTTCACTTTCCGTACCGCGGACCGACTATGCTCAATGAGTCGTTTGCAGTGTTTATGATTGATGCAGGCCATGGTAACTACAGATGAACTTTGTAGAGTGTGCAATGATGTCTTTTGTGAACAAGACAAACCTCAATATATTACCTCGTAATTTAGGCCCTACTATTAATTGAGTTGAGGGTTTCAGGTATTTAGATGTGCACCTCTCTTGCGATCTTTAGTGGAAATCACTAATTAGTTACGTGTCTTCTAAGGCACTTAAAAAAATGTCTTCTTGAAGTGCACACGAAAACTACCTTCGCAGACACTACGCTGCTGGCACACAAAACCCTTGTACAAAGTTCCTTGGAAACGGTTTGGAAATGGTTCAGTTGAGTGCTATTAGGTTTATCACTAAACAGTATGCTGGGGATCAGCTTAGAGGATCCATACTTTGTCCTCCCAGGATCCTCTTCACTAGGCTGCGCACATCATCTGAATATTGTGCCCTCTGTTCAGGTATCAACGTTTTTAAGTACAGCAGGTACAGGTTTAAACCACCTCGCAGAAGTTGCAGATGCTGTTCAGTAACATTATATGAAATGGAGTTAATCGTTCCAACATCAACTTTATTTTGAGATGGACAGGGAGTTTCATTGCCTGGGGCGATACTCTACCCCACAGCTGCTTGTGGTGTGAGGAAGGAAATAATGTCCCATGGAGTCCAAAATTGCCAAAAGAGCTTTGAGAGCGGGCATTCGTGGGCTCGATTTAGCCATAGGCCAAGCAATTTTAGAGAGAGGGGCAGGAGTTCAGATTAGTAAGGGATCCGAAAATGGCAGTTTGGAAAGCTTGATAGTGTGGGCAATGACGAAGAATATACTCTGGGTCTTCTACAGCACTGCAGTGACAACATCTGAGACAGTCAACTTGCCTCAGGTGGTAATGCCACTGAGCTGTAAATGCCCCATTGAGTCAGAGTGCACCAGCTTGGCGAGAAGTGTTTTGTGGCATCCAGAAACCAAGCTCTGGGTCAAAGGAAGAAAATGTCAGTTGTCCATTGAGAGGAAGACAATTGTACAATCCATTGATTCTTCGTAGGCTGAGGCCGTGGAAAGCACACGATGCTTTACATGATGTTTACGTGATTGCCGTCGTGACAAATGGTTGACACAGCAGTTTTGCGGTACGTTTTATAAGTTGCTCATCCTGGACATTTTGACTACCCGATTTCCTGTCCAAAACAGCTACGACTGCATCAGTGTCACTTCACCCATTAATTCCTTTATGAGTTGCAGGAGTGTTAGCACACCAAGTCGTTACACGTCTGAAAAATACCTGACGAAATCAGCAGAAGAAACATATGCTTTTAGCTTGCAGTGATTATCCTTTTTATGCAGCACATCCGCAACACCATACGAACCATACGGCTCCGTCGTTACTCCATTTTCTCAGATAGCCTCGTTCCGAACGGTAGCCGAACCGCTGAAGCGTTGTTTTCCTAGTATTCATACGCGTAGTTATTTACACCTATAACTTAATTAAATTAATGAATAATTGAGAGATACACGCTGAATATGACACAGAATTGCATAAAGACTCGTTATTCTGGAGTGTGACACGCTTAAACACTGATTTTCTCACGTGAAACCATGCTTAACACTGGACTGCATAGACCCAATGTGATTTATTTTGACAGCGTGGATTCGAAAGGGACGGAGTTTGAAGAGTGGGTTTCTTAGCGTGGGTTTCAAAAGCCTTATTATTAAGAGTAGGTAACACAGTACGCCCGTTCCTCCTGAATAAAGCCATGCACCCCCTTACGGGTACTCTCTGAACTAATTGAATCGCAAAAATATTAAGAATCATTCTAGCACTACTCCCACTCAGGGCAGCACTATCGACATCGTCAAGAATGTTTCTTTTCTAAAAGAAAAAAAAATACATGTAGAAGGAAAGCATGTCAGAACAGGTCTGGGCATGTCAGCGCATGTTTGTCAAACAACAAGGGGAGCAAAAGCGCAGAGAAACACTTGAACAAAGTGGAAAACCAGCATCCAACTATTCTAAGCACACACACTCCTGTTATTCGAAAAACAGTGCTCATCATAAATCCGTCCAGCACAATGCACATCATTTTTCTATTGCTACACTTTTCCCCAGGAACGGTCAATGCATTGCTACAGACTGCGTGACGTTATCACATCCTGTCTCAAGAAGGCAGCGGCAAAGAGAAACACTGCTATTATTTATTGAATCGCAAGGTTATTTCTTTTTTCCTACTGTTAATGATATTCACTCTCACATTAAAATTTTAAAAAAAGTATCGTGCATGAACGCTTATCTTAGCGATTTTCACTGTAAAGGTTTATCATTGTCATTAGAATCGCGACAGCAGTAAACTGCCACTGGGCTTTGAAATAATAATTGTGACCCTAGAACACTCAACATCATCACCAGGCTTATGTAATACATGGCGCTCAACCTTTTCTATGCTCATACATTCGTTGTCTGAGGCTACACCTGTGAGCAAAAAGGCGCGAAAGCCTGGGGGCGAAGTTCCATTCGCGCTCGACGGAGGACTAGACAGAACACCGTTACGTGAACATGATTGCATACCTACTATATTAATGATTATAGCATTGCACTTTAGAAAGACTATCACAAAAACTACGCTCAACTATAATTTAGGAGCCTCATTATGGAAAGTATAATTGCCCTGTTACTTGGATCACTACTAATCAAGCGCTCCAACTTTTTCTCTCTTTTCCCATTTCAGCCTTGTCATGCAGGGAAGTAGACTCACATCCAAAATAATTAATTAACACTGAGGGTGGCCTGCGCTCAGATGCAAGCATTTCTGCACAAATACCTATAACTGCAAACAGCTTAGTTCATCAACATATCGAGCACCCAACAAAATCAAACAAACAACCCTACTTCCACTGAAAGAACACTCTTCAGCTTTTACCAGGAGGCTTTCTTCTGCATAAAAGTAGAGAAAATAGGAAAAGAGAGCGAAAAATTACTTTTGCTCGCATAGCTATAAGGAAAAAAAATAAAATAACGAGGCACACGCTAATAAACTGAGAAAAAGGCACTCACTTCTGCTATCAGAAAAGTTTTGCATAATGCGATACACACAGCTGCGTTGTCCCTGCGTAAAGAAAGCACAGGACAAAGGTATACACAAAACGAACAGGGAAAATCACTTCTACTCGGGCAGCATGATGCGATATACGCTGAATGTTTACGGGTGAAAATGGCAAGGCACTGCTAAGCAATTACACACACACACACACACACATACATATAGGACAGCGCATACAACACACGACGAGGAAAAGGCGTGGACTATGAAACGTGGACTATGAAACGATTTTTTCTTCGTTTCGTTCGAAAGAAGACATTTTTCTGAGTCTCGAACCGAAATTTTACTTTCGTCGCGCGAGGGGACTTCTCGGGAGCGAATTTAAACGGAGCGGCGAAGGGAGGACAGCTGGCGCCGCGCCGTGGGGAGCTGGTGAGCGGAGACACAACGGGTAACTTGACGCGACCACGGCCGGCTCAGCAACGCGTCATCGTGAAGTGTTGCCGAGCCGAGGAATCCCGCCAGGAGCATGCGCCGTAGGATCCCGCTATGCGTTCATCGGGAGTGGAAATCTCCATGACAGCAGCTTTCGCGCGATCGGCAGATTTCGGCAGTGGCGGCAGCCACAGCGCGAGCTCGCGGCATTACTTGCCATTGTGCAACACCGGTGACGTAACGGGGAACCGAAGTGCGATCCGTACAGTTACACCATCGGCAGGGAAATATGCGCGAGAGAGGAGGAACGCGGAAGAGACATTTCCAGCGCGCGCTCCTCGCTGAGTGGAGCGATTTCGTCCGGAAAAATTTGTGGCATATTAGTTTCTCTGCGGGAAGAACAGTTTCCATCGAAAAAAAGTATGGGGGTTCGGGAAATTTCATAGTTCCTTTAACACGGAGCGCTCAGGAATATTCACAGCGTTACCACACATCGCTACGAAGCTCAACGGCTAACACAAGACGACAACAACAAGATATTAGCGAAGGGTAAGAATTGCAGCAAGAAAGACACTACTGAACAAGTCTAGACATGCGACATCGAATGCGAAACACTGGTCATCGGGGAGAAGGCCTAAGCCTGCGGCAGGAAATCATAGAGCATACAGAAGTTTTTCTATCTCGCGTAAACTAAACGCAGTCTGCTTGGAAAACGACGCACAAATTTTCTTAAGGAGCAGAAAGATATAATCCGTGCTCAGGTACCAGCGTTTTTGCTCAGATACCCATAACTGCAAACAGCTTACTCCATCAACATATCGAGCACCCAACGAAATCTAACAAACAACCACACTTCCACTGATAGAACACTATTCAAACGGCTTTCTTCTGCGTAAGAGCAGGGAAAAATTACGCGCACTTTTGCTCGCATAGCTATAACAGAAAAAAATAAAATAACGAGGCACACGCTAATAAACTGAGACAAAGACACCCATTTCTGCTATCGGATAATTATTGCATAATGCTACATGCACAGTTGAGTTATCCCTGCGTAAAGAAAGCACAGAACCAGGGTACACATCCCGTAAGCGAGAAGGGAAAGTCACTTCCTCTTGACAGCTTACACTTTTGCTCGCAGAGCTATAAGAGAAAAAAAAATAAAACAACCAGACACACGCTAATAAACTGTGACAAAGACTCCCATTTCTGCAATGAGATAATTATTGCATAATGCTAAATACTCAATTGCATTGTCCCTGCGGGAAGAAAGCACAGAAAAAGGACACACAATTTATCTTAAGCGAGCAGGGAAAGTCACTTCTATACTCGGACAGCTTAATACCATAAAGTATGAATTTTTGCAAAGAAAACGAAACTTGAACAGCGCTACGAACGTGACAGACACATACTAACAAACACACATTCACTCCTATTCATTTCTACTGATAGAATTGGAGCTAAAGGCGTGAACCACACTACAAGAACAAAGCACACTGCGTCAGGAAAGCATATCAAATGCAACAAGACCCTCATAAAATAGCCTGCACAAAACAAAGACTTCACCAGGTTCGCGAGGCAATTCCATTAAAAGCGCTCGGGCTGTCCTACAGTTAACAGTGCAAACGCAATTACCCTTATTTTTTTAACCCAATATTTCACGCAATAGTACGTAAAATATCGCTCGTGCCACCCGAAAAGGCACACACAAAGAACTTATTTATCAAGTGGGGTCCCAGCTGCACAAACGACCACGCGCACTGTCACATTTCTCGTAGCCACATCGAGTGTAAACCCAAAGTAAATTCACAACCACGTAAATCCATATTATTCCTCAGGTCAACAATTATCCAACAATCGTGAAAACGCGGTACAGACATATACGTGTACGAATGCGAAGCAATAGGTCTTCGTTCCGGATGTAATAGGATATCGCCAGTCGATCGTCGCGAACCAAAAAAGAAAAGAATGCGTGTTCACTATACATCCAAGAGAAAATAGTGCCGTGCTTTTGCGCAGCATTGTGATACAGAAGGGAGTTCACTTCTTCTTGCTTTTATTTTCGTGCACCCATATATTTTGCAATAATACTATAGAGTGGAACGGGTAAATGTGAACATCATTCGCTACACACTGCAGCTCTCGCCATTTTTAAACAAAGCCACCTTACATGTGTTCACAGGCAAACGACCCTTCACTTAATAGGTGAGCCGATGATGACTCAAGATAAAATAAAATAATCATTCCAGCATCGCTGACTGCAAGCTTGGGTACCCAACAGAGCAGGGCGCTCCCATCAACACGCATTGGGCTGACCTTACACACCTGAAGACTTTTCTGAATACATTCTGCTGGCGCTGGAATAAAAGATTTATCGCGAGGGTACTACAATGTCAGCTCTGCTTCTGTTTAAGTGACAAAACAATGCGCTCGAACCACGCCCCACGCGAGCCGCACGCGAGCTCATTCTCGGGGTTTGGACACGGGACGCGCGCGATCCGTTACCGTTTCCCCGAGCGAGCGCACTGTTTTGTCACTTAAACAGGAGCAGAGTGACATTGTAGTACCATCGCGATAAATCTTTTATTCCAGCGCCAGCAGAATGTATTCAGAAAAGGCTTCGGGTGTGTAAGGTCAGCCCAAGGCGTGTTGATAGAAGCACACTGCTCTGTTGGGTACCCAATCTTGAAGTCAGCGATACTGAAATGATTATTTTATTTGCTTTTATTTTGAGTGATTATCGGCTCACCTATTTAGTGAAGGGTGGTATGCCTATGAACACATGTTAAGTGGTTTGATTTAAAAATGATGAGAGCTACAGTGTGTAGCGAATGTTTTGCACATTTACCCGTTCCACTCTATAGTATTATTGCAAAATATATGGGTGCACTGAAATAAAAGCAAAAAGAAGTGAATTCCCTTCTGTATCATAATTGCTGCCCAAAAGCCCGACACCATTTTCTCTGGGGTGTATAGTGAACACGCATTCTTTTCTTTTTTGGTTCGCGACGATCGACTGGCGATATCCTATTACATCCGGAACGAAGACCTAGTAGGGAGTTTTACTCAATCGTTTTTACCCGAACGAAACGACCGACACCACCTATACGAAACCAAACGAATGAGCGAGGCGAGGCGACTTTTATTGGGTCGTATCAATCGTTCCTTTCGAAATGGTGCGGTGGCGCTTACAACTAGATTTCAGCGCCGGATTTGAGTGGAGCACTGCACAGCATCTAACGGTTTAAGTGGAAAATTCGCAATTACGAGATGAATGTGCCGTATCGCAGCGTTCTTCGCGACCCGCTGTTGGCCGAATGTTTAAGCTGGGACGAGATCGAAGATGTCATTTTGCGATCCCGGTTTCGCGAACGGCGGGCGAAACAGACTTCTACATATGGCCGACTGGAGCTGACGGCAATGGATGCAGACGATGTTACAAAACAGTTTCGTTTCGAGAAAGAGGGCATCGTGCGACTAGAAGCAGCTCTACATGTGTAGGTCGTGAAAGCACAAGGAAGCACTGTACAAGGGGACGAGGCGCTTTGCATAGCCTTAAGACGGCTTGCCTACCCGAACAGACTTTGCGACCTAGAGAGGATGTTCGGCCGCCACTATTGTCTACAACGTCGTTATTGAACATATCGCCGAAACGTTCGGGCATCTTTTGAACAACCCGCTGTCGCACTCGTGGCTGGAGCTGGAGAACTTTGCACTGGTAAGCATCTCAAATGAGAGCGCATGCACCAGCGCCTATGTGCTGTAAACATGTTTATGAATTTTAAAACGACATTTCCAGGCGATCTACGAGAAGGGTTCTCCTGTAAATAATTGTTGGGACTTTATTGACGGTACGGCGAGGCCCATATGTCGTCCATCTTCGAGTCAAAGAATTTACTTTTCGGGACACAAGCGCGTCCATGCCGTTAAGTATCAGAGCGTTATGTGCCCAAACGGCATCATCGCACAGCTCGACGGTCCCTATCCGGGAAGCAGACACGATGCAGGTGTGTTTAGAGAAAGAGAGAGAACTCTCATCCAAGATGAATTTTCTCCTTGTGTGCTTGTGCAGCAATGATTTGCACGTAGATATGCTCTAGCTGTCACTTTCCAGCTACCACTGGCATAGCCAAAGGGGAGGGGTTTCTGGGGGTTGCAAAATGGTACCTAAGGTAGTGCATTTAGGAGAGGGAAACAAGAAGGAAATCATCCTCTCCCATGTAAAGTCCCTGCAGAACCCCTCCCAAAATATTTTTTCTGGCTATGCCACTGCCACTGTAGCCCAACTCAGTTTTGTACATATTGTTAAGACATTTATCTTTATTTAATTTTCATGAATCCTCTGTGACAGTGGTCTGTATGGGAGGCTGGAACAACCAGTGATGGCCAGTAGTTAACTACATGAAGTTAAACTACCTGATTGTGGTTTAAAAGTAGTTATCTACTACCTGCAGAAATGTAGTGGCAACTACTAGTTAAACTACTATTTCGAGTAGTTAACTACAGTAGTAGGTTACTGCATGCGCCAACTACTTCCGATTTTGCCGCAAGCTTTACGGCACGATTGTGCTTCCGATTTTTACCTTGAGCTACTTGTTTGATGAGAACGGAGGTGCAGAGCAATTGTGCCGTGCATGTGTACTAAACCTTCACTTTTATCACTGCTTGTGATTCATATTTAGATGTCCAAGAACACTATAGAATGGGAAGAATGGGATTAGTGTTGATGGACAACGTTAAGTAGTTATAGGTGTAGTTGAAATACATTGCGGTAGTTAAAGAAGTAGTTTTAACTACCTCCCTGAAAAGTAGTTGAACTACTAGTTAAACTACTCCATCGCAAAGTAGTTAGTAGTTATAGTTAAACTACTGTACAAGTAGTTAGTGGCCATCACTGGGAACAACTTATGGATGGACGCACATTTGTTCTGTATGGGGACCCTGCCTACTCGCTGCTACCGCTCCTTTTTCGACCATATTCTGGTGCTGCACTGTCTCTTTAACATGAGGCATTTAACAAACAGATGAGCACTGTTAGGCAGTGTGTGGAATGGGGTTTCGGAAAAATCATTTCGGAATTCGCATTCCTAGATTTCAAGAAAACCCAAAAGCTGCTCTTACAAAATGTAGCATCTATGTCCAAAGCAGGGGTAATATTAACAAACTGCCACACATGCTTGTACGGGAGTCAGACATCTAAATACTTTAACCTTCCACCACCGTCCCCAGAGGAATATCTCAGGTAGGTAGGTTTGTACATGTCTATACATTTTTTTTTGCTAACTCCACGAGCAAATTTCAGCAGCTGGAGTTAACTCATTATAAAGCAATAGTTACTTGCTTTTTAACATCTTCCCCAACAATGGGGTAGAGTATCACCCTTGGTGATGAAACTCCCCATTCATCATCTCCAAATAAAGTTGTTGTTGTTGTAACATCTTACCGCATAATAAGAGTGCATCAACTCCTTATGTGTGCAGTGTATCAATCTGGATCACAGGCTTGTATTAAACAAGGTAGAGAGCAGTCTACCAGAAAAGTTCACAGTTTAATCTGCTGTTAAAGAAGGTGTTTATTCAAGTAAATATCACAGTATGAACATCCCACCGTGTGGTTGTTGCATCTTTTCTGAGGTAGTGTAACATATCACAGTATACAGTATATATGTCTTAAAGCGTGAACATCCAGCTCTGTGGTGATCAAATCTTTTTTCTAGGCCTAATGTATCACAAATATAGAACATTGTTTACTGTATCGTTGTTGCAGTGCACTAGCAAAAAATGAGCAGTTGAACATGAGACTGGTTTACGTGCGTAAAATCAGAACAATTGCAAGGTCGGAGCTTGCAGAAAAAACAAACAAACAAATCAGATTTAATAACAACGTCTATGCGGGGGCAGTGAGCATTTTAACACCAGTGCTGCCTTCAATAGGACATGTCCTCGCAATGGTAGCACTGCTGTCAAAACGTTGACTCCTTTGCCGTAGTTGGTGTTAATTGATGATGTCTCTCCTATTTTTCCTGTACACATTAACTCCATTCCATTCCGAGGCTCAGCAAGCATTGAACTGAATCCCTGGGTGCAATAAGGGGAGAAGTCGAAAAATAAAAAAACGAGAAAAGAGGCCTGCTCTGATGGTACGTCCCATTGACAGACATGCATTTCCCATTTCTTACCCTCCTGAGGCGGGCGAATAAATTGCAACACAGTCCTAAATTTTCTTTGGCAGGTACATACTGGTATGTAGATGTCATTGCAGGAAAAATAGTAAAAAGGGGATTAGTCGACTTATCCTCTTATTGCATACAGAGGTTCAATTATAGTGCCCTGTCAACATGACCACCTGCTCCAAAGCAACACTGAAGTCAAGTAAAATTAAATACTAAATAAGACAGAAATAGAAAATGCTTCCTTATCAAAGATATACTAGAGCTATATAAAAAGCGTAATATACAGAGAAAAGGACTAGACAACCGCAATGCACCTGTTAAGTGCATCCTTCATATTGCACAGAGTATTGCACATTTCAGTGTGAACTGACCTATTCAATGCATTCATTCTTCAGAAAGAGTTTCAGTAATGCATTTAAAGCTCTCGAGCAAAAAGGAAGAGTAAACATTCTAAATATCACAGACAAGTTAAATTATATACAGTAGAGCCGAACCACAGTGAGTTAGTAGGGACACAAAATATTTATTACGTGAGTATCTTGAAGTTATGGGTCGGTCTCTAGAAACTGTAACTAAGTTACAGTTACTGGTAGCCTGCAAACTTAGTACCTCGGCTAGAGACACAGTTACTCTTTTCAAGATGTAGCTATACTACAGTTACTGCTATAGTTACCACACCAAGGGAACTCAGTTACTCTGCGGTTACCTCTAAAGGATGTCGAATAAACATAACTGTCTCAAATGCTTTCAGTATTTGTACAGTACAAGCATAGTTATGCACAGGTGAATTTGTACCAGTCAGTCTGACGCCATCTTTGCTGCATGCGTTATATAAAAATTCGTTAAATTCCTGAGAGAGACAGAGGTTCTACTGTATACATTTGTGTAGAGTACTGCAATCAGAAGGGATTATTAAACTTTGCAATGCTGCATTAAATTTACAAAATGCATTTTCACATCCCTGTAATATGAATGAAAGAAGTATTTGTTCTTAGGCACTTGAGGCTTTCTGTGTTTGTCCTTCTCTGTGTTCCAGCCTCAGACCATCAATTTCCTTCGTGCCTTGTAATACGCAGTATACACTGACAATTACATAGCTGCTCTATGACTGATACTGCTGGTGATAAGATTCTACAGTGGACCTGACCTTTGGAGCAAATGGTTAAGAAGTGTTTCTAAGATGTGTGCTTGGGAACGAATCCTCTCATCTTCTAACTGCATTCTGGAAATCTCAATTTCTCGGAAACGTTCTCTATCAAATGCGTGTCTGTCCTCTTCCAGCCGAACCCTTCTTTCTTCAAGCTGGATCCTCCTTTCCTCAAGGTTCAGCTGTCTTTCCTTGATTGTGAATTCACGTTCTGCTCTTCTCTCAATGAAGTCCAGGTCCTGGTCATTCCTTCTCCTTTTTCCTACAACAGAATCACAAAGATCACTGACCCATTTCATACAGCTTCATAGCTTGTGTAATTTGATGACCCCATATGCTATTTATTCTGCACCAGCGATCACCAGCACTATGCATGGGACTTATTGACCAGATTGATACGAGACACTAAATTGGATAAATAGGTTTAATGGTGTTTACTTGCACAACAAAATTTCTTACTGCGTCGGGTAGCCTGTCCCAGTGAAGTGTCTGGCGCAGTAAGCACGGCATCTTGGGCAGGATGTACGGCGTCTTGGGCAACAGGCTGTGTATCATGAGTGGCACTGCGCTCTTCTCCATGTGTCAAATGCTGTGTGTCGTCCTCGAGCATGTCGTCCATGTGGTCATGTGACTCCCCATCGTACATCTGTGCGAAAGCTGCTTGTGCAGTAGAAGCTGCACACACAAAAAAAAGAAAAACAAGTGTCATGAGAAAACTGAAGCAAGTGAGCTGGTTACTAGAATACACGAGGAAAAAACCCTGCCACTTACGGAGACAATGAAAAAGTTGTCTGCGTGTGTCAGTTTTCCATCGTCTCCCTAGTCTAAGGGTTTTTTCGTCATGTATGAAAATTATAGTTCCAATCTAGTCTCACATATGTAGTTCTAGGTTTCATTAGGTTCCTTCCCCAAGTACAATGCGGCTCATGCAACACTGCAACATACAAGGAAAAATCACTGTATAAAAACAAGTGAGCCGTGCTTCAACACAGTCATCGCATACTGCTGAGCAACAAATTGGACCTGAAACAGCAAGTTACTCCAAGCAAGCGACTCAGCACAACATTACAAAACCACATCAACACTGCCGGTGTCGTCTCTTTCTGGCACTGCTACCAATTACATCAGCAACATCCCCTGAAAGTGACCGCTAGAGGAATGCAGAGCTTCAGGGGGCAGGATATGGGTATATTGTATATGTTATATCTGGGAATATGGGTACCCTTATGGGTATATGCATTGACACCCAAGCTATTTTTGAGTCATCTCAAACGGTATGGTGGGCATTGATGACAACCAGGAAGTGTGTACAACACCATGGGTGGGGGTGAACTTACTGGGGTCAACTTCCGCAAGAGCAGCATCACGTGCGGCACTAGCTACGATTTTCGGTCATGGTGCTCGTCGTCGAAAATGGCCAAACTCGGTGGCGATGTCGACAACCTCTTGCAGCAGCTTCTCCTTCTCGTCGTACTGCTCCTCCGTGTCTGATCTACGAGTAAAAAATCTAAATTAGTACTCTTCCACCTATGACATGCCAACTCATGCTGTGTGGTCTGAGTTAAACAGAAACATGTTCAACAGATCTAGCGTGACGAAATATACACAGTTATGGCTTTAGACATTCCCTAAGCGCCGTGTAGCTTACACTTTATGACGATTAGGAAATGCCGGCCCGGTGATTTATGACATAAGTACGATAGCTTGCGCGTTAACCGACACCAATAAAACACTTCACGTGTACAAGCATAGATCCTCCACATGTTCTACCTTGCAAACTGGGAACTGCAACGCTTTTATGTACTTACTTTCTCAAGTTTTCCGTATCCTCCCTTCGAAAGAGCTTCAGCAGGTACTCTATACGTTCACGCACGGCACGGACGCTGTAACCTTTATCCGTCAGCGAGTTCACAGCGCTCGCCACGTCTTGCCATTTTGAAGGATCACGGTAGGGGTTGCAACCAACAACTTCCCGCAGAAGGTTTAAATCATCCGCCACAGTGAACCTTTTTTTCTTCTGGGATGTCGCAGCTCCGCTCGCACTCCCACTATTCGCCGCCATCTTGTTTATCGATGTCAATCGGTCATGCTCGCCGAATGCAACGAAACGACTCCGAGCGAGTGGGTCGTTAGAACGAAATCGCGCGTCCTACGACTCGCTCACCACTTCGTACAGCGCATGCGCGACGTTTGAGTCGGTCGTTTCGGTCGGAGGAAATGGACGAGGTAAAACTCCCTAATATTTCGTACACGTATATGTCTGTACCACGTTTTCACGATGGTTGGATAATTATTGACCTGAGGAATAATATGGATTTATGTGGTTGTGAATTGACTTTGGGTTTACACTCGATGTGGCTACGAGAAATGTGACAGTGCCCGTACTCGTTTGTGAAGCTAGGGCCCCACTTGACAAGTCCTTTGTGTGTGCCTTTTCGGGTGGCACGAGCGAGTATTTTACGTACTATTGCGTGAAATATTGGGTTAAAAAAGGGTAATCGCGTTAGCATTGCTATCTGTAGGATAGGTCGAACGTTTCTAATGGAATTGCCTCGCGAACCTGGTGAAGCCTGTTTTGTGAAGGATATTTTATGAGTGTCTTGTTGCGGTGCAGTTGATATGCTTTCCTGAAGCAGTGTGCTTTGTTCTTGTAGTGTGGTTCACGCCTTTAGCTCCAATTCTATCAGTAGAAATGAATAGGAGTGTTTGTGTGTTTGTTAGTATGTGTCTGTCACGTTCGTAGCGCTGTTCAGGCTTCGTTTTCTTTGCAAAAATTCAGACTTATGGTATTAAGCTATCCGAGTAGAAGTGACTTTCCCTGCTCGCTTAAGATAAATTGTGTGTCCTTTATCTGTGCTTTCTTCACGCAGGGACAATGCAATTGAGTATTTAGCATTATGCAATAATTATCTGATAGCAGAAATGGGTGTCTTTGTCACAGTTTATTAGCGTGTGTCTCGTTATTTTATTTTTCCGAGAAGAAGTGACTTTCCCTTCTCGCTTACTGGATGTGTACCCTGGTTCTGTGCTTTCTTTACGCAGCGATAACACAACTGTGCATGTAGCATTATGCAATAATTATCAGGTAGCAGAAATGGGTGTCGTTGTCTCTGTTTATTAACGTGTGCCTCGTTATTTTATTTCTTCTGTTATAGCTATGCGAGCAAAAGTGCGCGCAATTTTTCACTGCTCTTACGCAGAAGAAAGCCGTTTGAATTGTGTTCTATCAGCGGAAGTGGGGTTGTTTGTTAAATTTCGTTGGGTGCTCGATATGTTAATGGAGTAAGCTGTTTGCAATTATGGGTATTTGAGCAAAAACGCTGGTACCTGAGCACGGATTATATCTTTCTGCTCCTTAAGAAAATTTGTGCGTCGTTTTCCAAGCAGACTGCGTGGATTACGGATTAGAATTCCTATATTTCTCTGCTCCCTAAGAAAATTTGTGCGTCGTTTTCCAACGCGTTTAGTTTACGCGAGATAGAAGAACGAACTTGTGTATGCTCTGTGATTTCCTGCCGCAGGCTTAGGCCTTTTCCCCGATGACCACTGTTTCGCATTCGATGTCGCATGTCTAGAATTGTTCAGTAGTGTCTTTTTGCTGCAATTTTTACCCTTAGCTAATATCTTGTTGTTGTCGTCTTGTGTTAGCCGGTGAGCTTCGTAGCGATGTGTGCTAACGCTGTGATTATTCCTGAGCGATCCGTGTTAAGCCTTTTCCGCGTCGTGTGTTGTATGCGCTGTCCTATGCGCGCGCGCGCGTGTGTGTGTGTGTGTGTGTGTGTAATTGCTTAGCAGTGCCTTGCCATTTTCACCCGTAAACATTCGGCGTATATCGCTTTATGCTGCCCGAGTAGAAGTGATTTTCCCTGTTCGTTTTGTGTATAGCTTTGTCCTGTGCTTACTTTACGCAGGGACAACACAGCTGTGTGTATCGCATTATGCAATAATTTTCTGATAGCAGAAGTGAGTGCCTTTTTCTCAGTTTATTAGCGTGTGCCTCGTTATTTTATTTGATCTCTTATAGCTATGCGAACAAATGTGCGTGTAATTTTTCGCGGCTCTTTTCTTATTTTCTCTACTTTTACGCAGAAGAAAGCCTCCTGGTAAAAGCTGAAGAGTGTTCTTTCAGTGTAGGTGGGGTTGTTTGTTTGATTTTGTTGGGTGCTCGATATGTTGATGAAGGAAGCGGTTTGCAGTTATAGGTATTTGTGCAGAAATGCTTGCATCTGAGCGCAGGCCACCCTCAGTGTAAATTAATTGTTTTGGATGTGAGACTGCTTCACTGCATGACAAGGCTGAAATGGGAAGAGAGAAAAAAAAAGTGGCTCTGGATTGATAAAAGATGACCGTTTTACAGCATCCACATACACCCATAGACAGCCTCACACATTGGTAAAGTACCTGGTGTATCGGCAGCTATGAAGAGTAAGGCATAAACCACAAGACGTCGCTTGGGTCTGCCCATTAGCTGCTTCGGCATCTATCCATCTACAAGGAATCTTCGGTAAGGCACTGTCATGCCTGTGTTCCCATTCGTTGCGGAGTGTCTGTTCTTTACGCCTATTCATGGCAGTGTTTGAGCTGCTATATCAATAGATGAAATGAACTATGTTATTGGTTATCTTTCAGGGATGACAGTTCCGAAGAGATGTCAATCTCGGGATTATTATTATTATTACCATTATCAGTCATTATCTCTTTGTCCATGTTTCACTAATTGATTCATGATTTGAATAAACGTGCACAAAGGACATGCCCCTCATTGTCTTCTTGAATATTCACTACTACATATTAGTTGCTTCGCGACGCTAACACGCAATAAAAAAACTATTACATATTTGTAGTATTGTATTTTGACAAATTTAGGATTCAGGATACCTGCGTTTTTGTGCCAGTTGAAGTGGTTAACGTAACATACATAATCGGAAGAGGTAGCAAAAGGCAACGTAGGATAAACAATAATTCACAACATTAGATGAATGTTATATCAACGTAGAAAAAAGCAAACGTCAACGTAGGATAAACAATAATTCACAACATTAGATGAATGTTATATCAACGTAGAAAAAAGCAAACGTCAACGTAGAGATAACGTTATAAAATTATGTTGATTCTACGTCTTTTTGAGCGGATACTTTCTAGTAGAATCCGCGTTGCGCACTACGCAGATTCTACAATGCTATTGTAGATTTGCAATGTTATTTCAACGTTGATTCTACATCACGTGATTGACTGGGTAGCTAGCTAAGCTCTTAGCTTTTGGAGAGCACAGCTTGAAGTGCACGGAAATCACCACTAAGCTAAGCTAAGCTAAGATGCTCACGCTTGCAAATACAGGTTGCAGTGCATCAGTGCAACTTGTGTTCAGTGAATTCTGGGAAAAAGCTTATTTTTAGAACCTGCCATTTTTGGGGTCAATACACCCAATAAATACACCCAATCTTTTAGGTGTAATATGTGACACCCCTTTTTACACCCATCATTGGGATGTGGCATTTACACTCATAAGGGTTTGAGTTAACTAACGCTCATTTTACACTCATAGGGGTGTAAAAAAATTAATGTGTAGAAACAAGTATACCTTGACAGAATGGCGTAAATGCAGGCTAGCTGGTGGATAAATTCCATGATAGGCAAGCCTGAGCGATGGGCAAGGCACGTAAACAAACACGAAGGCTCAGACGTGCCTTTGTGTTTGTGTTTGTTTACGTGTCTTGCCCATCGCTCAGGCTTGCCTATCATGGATGTATACCTTGCTACTCCTATTTGACTTGATCAACAAAGCAACAAGAGCAAAAGAAAAAAAGTAGAGCAATGCTTTTCCATAAGAGAGAAAAAACCCTAAAATTATCTTGTAGAGCTGCTTTGGCATATGTTATTTTTTATGTTACCGTCAAATGCCAAACAACAACACCTTTAATGCGATATGAGGAATGGGGAGTTTCATCGCCAGCCATGAAATGCCATTTACAATGTAATGATCCATTTCAGATCATGTATGCTGACACTGCAGATGGCTTGGAAAAAGCAAAGGAAGAGCTCGAAGCGCTGCCCCATGACTCCTACAGAGCATGTGTGTAGAAGCATTCTTGCAAAATGAACAGCAGTGGGTGATTCCCTTTCGAAGAAGCATCCTAACGCAAGGCCCGACATGTACAAAATACTGCGCAAAAGTATTTAAAACAAGATCCTAAATACTAAGCATAAAAAGTATTTAAAATAGAGTACAAAATACTCAAACCTGAAAGTAATTTGAGTAGATTACTAAATACTCAAGTATTTAAGAAATCGTTAAAATACTTTAGTATTAGCAGCAAGTGCGCAGTAGTTAACGCGTACTCTGAACGTGGTCGTACAAGTGAAAGGAACAAGCTTCATCCGCCATACTTAAGCATATCCTTTATTTGCAATATCTTGGTGTCAAGCAATGTCTTGTGTAATTTGGTGAACTCAAGTAAAGTTTGGTGATATGTTCTGACCCAAAACTTCGTAACCCCTCCTGTATGGCTGCTCGGGTCTTTCAACTTCTGGGGCGTGTTTATTGCTTTGGTGACCAAGGAAATAAATGCCATGATTATTTTGTACCTACTCCCCTGGGGATTCACCTGGGAACATAAATAGGAACAGTTTTCTGATGAAGGGGTCGAGTTATTGGCAAGCAATGCCAAGCATGGGAATACTATGCTATTGGGAATCATATCATATCATATCAAGCATGGGAATCATATCCCATCCTATTGTACAGGAGGATAATTGACAGAGGCATGAATTCCCAAAAAGCATAAAAAAGAAAAAAGAGGGAAGTTCCAGTGAGCTGAAAATCTTGACACTGCGGGGAAGTATACGGGATACGGCTTGACGAGGAAGGAAAATGTTTCGAGTACTGAGCAGCAACTAGTGAGAAGTATTTTGAATGCTTTAAGAATACTTGTCGCAAAAGGTATTGCGTAGAATATCAGAATATTTTGAGTACGTACAAGTCTGCGCGAGGCCATAACACCAACAACTTTGGCGATGCTGACACTGCAGATGGCTTGGAAAAAGCAAAGGAAGAGTTCCAAGTCCTGCCCCATGACTCCTACAGATCACATATACAAGCATTCTTGCAAAATGCAAAACAGCAGTGGGTGTTGCTCATTGGAAAATGCATCCTGATGTGAGGCCATAATACCAACAACTTTGTCAATTTTCTGTCATGCCAGCACATCACAGAAAAATTTGGTACACTAAAACACCCTAGACGCCACTGTGTTGTTTCCAAATACATATTTATTATACTTTCAGTAGATGGAGTGTTGTGAGAAATTAATACGATGGAGTGAATATTGTGGGGAGCTGCGCAGACTGGAACATTCATTCTGCAGCGGACAAAACATTGAAATGCACTTGAATCTTACTATTACAGATGCCAAAGAGGACCGACTTATGTGAAAACATAGCATGACACATTAAAGACCCATTGCAGCTTCTGCCCTGTGAAGACTTTGCTGTGTATTGCTACCTGTAAATGCAAAACCACAACATTCAGCTTTGGATGCATGAGCTGCAGACTGGTTCTAGCTTCAAAATCATCTTAAAACGAGCACATGGTGTGTGCACGTGCAATACGAGAGAATGATGAGTACTCTGACTTCAAGATGCGTAATTAGCAATCTTGGGAAAAGTTACTAAAAAGTACAAGTTACAGTAAGCTGCATTATCTGATATAAGTTACATCATCTGATTCAGAAAAATAAGTTTCAGTTGCCGTACAGTCACTCGCACAATCACCAAATGGCCCATGGTAACTGGACAAGTGCTGCGACCTGCAGTTTATTGGAACGTGTACGCGCAGTTTCAGGTCACAAGCACACAAAAGAAAAGGCTGCTCAGGGTACCTGGTGCATAGTGACCACAAGTAGAGGACCAGATGCCCTCTCAATAAGCATGACATACACCTGGTAATAATTCGTATATAGGCTCTTTTATTCACATGGACGACAACAAATAAAAAACAACTCTTCTAGACTGCTAGAATCTAGCATCCAGGTACAGGGAAGACATACATGAGCACTCCCATCGTCCCCCCTTTATTTGGGGGGGGGGGGGAAGCTTGCAATACTACTCGCGAAACCACACAAATTAACTACATCCTTTCAATCGTCGACTGAGGGCGCAAGAATAGCAGCACACTTAAATTCTACTTAAATTCTCTCGCCAAATGTACGGAACACAGTCGAAATGAAAATAGTAGTTCCCTACATGTTTCGCTATACGGAATACTTTGGCCATATTCAAAATCCCACCAAAGCAAAAAGACGTGTGGTATGGTTAGTGGTTGTACTACCTACTGTCAATAACCTGAGGCCAGACGCGAGAAATGCAATTAAGAAAACGCAACGAATTTTGGATTCTATTTCTTGCGTCTTCAGCGGACGTTGAGTTTATTGACACTTCCCAGTAAACCACAAACACCTGTTAGACGTACCAGAAATATCTAAACATCTGAGACCGAAGGATGCGTCTAATCAATATATATTATACGTACAGTTAGTGCGTTGTAAACGGTGAGTTCTATGGGACATTCATTGTACCCTTGTTCTAGACGTCCTCTGCGTCCTTTTTGCAGATGCAATGAACGTATAATGGATGGTACAAACTTGTGAGACGTTCACGAAACGTTGGTTCGACTATCAATTTAATAGCAATTTTTGCATAGTGCTAGAAGAAAGCGAATCTATCTTGTCAGAACGTGAAAAACTGGAGAACAAGTAAAAGCAAGTAGATGAGTAGAAATCCAGCGAACTGGTAGAATATAGGAAGGGAGTTGCCTCAGGACAGAAGCCGCCGATATTTCGAACAGAGACTGTTCGTCTTCTGGGCACCGTCCTCATCATTGGCATGGTATTTAAAGGGTTAGGTGTGACGTGTTTAAAGGTTCATGCGAATTGTGGGTCAACAGCCCGGAGGGAAGAAAGGTTCCGTACGGGCTTTTACGGCCGGAGTGAATGGCTGATTTGTTAGAGTGTGGAGGGGATTATGTGAACGTAGTGATTTAGGCTACAGACCGGTTACAGAAAAATGGAAGGTTCACGAACACGTGGACGAAACGGGACAACAGGCAAGAATTCTCAAGCATAGCGAAAGATAAGGAGGTTAGTGGTTACGTGGGGAAAATTCCAGACCAGCAAAGGGTTGTTTTTTCTTTTTTTTGTAATGCAAAGTTGCGGCATGCAATAAAGAAAGTAGAAAGCAGTGGCCATGCAGAACATAACAGATGATAATGGAGGTAGAAGGGAAAAGCCTATTTTATTTGTGAAGTGTTTCTAGGGTGCCTTGTGATATGTTGATACCGGACGGGTGAAGAGCGTTGAACTTGTATATGAGATAAGACTCCCTATCACGTCTGTCACGTGTGGATCTAAACCCGGTTTCTGGAATATACAGTTTAATGTTGTCAAAATTGTGACCAGGAACGTTCAAGTGTTCGGCGACTGCTTTGGGGAGTTTGTTGGACGTGTCGGTTCTGTGTCCGGTAAGGCGGTTGTTCATTTGTTGGCCGGTTTCACCAATGTATTGCATAGAGCAGTCACCGCATTCAGTGCAGTATATGACATTGGAGCTTGTGCATGTGAATGCGTGGTTAACGGGATGGGTGTAATTGCTCGCAGTGCTTTTGATGGAGTTAGCGTGTTGAGCGTGCTTGCATGTTTTGCAGCGCGGGAGGTTGCAGGGTCGTGTTCCCGTGTACGGGGTGCTCGTTTTGCTGATTTTGGCATTGGCCAAGGAGTCTGCCAGGTTTTTTGCGCGTCGGTATGTCACCTGTATGGGATTTGTGAATATATTGCTAAGTCGGTCACTGCTTTGGAGGAGGGGCTCGTGCTTCTGTAGAATGGCTTTGATGTTTGGAAGTGCGTTGGAATATCTTGTGATGAAGCTTATTTGGCACGCGTCAGGATTTTTTCGGTTTTCTAGAACCTCGTCTCGTCAGTAAAAGCAAGGTTTTCCATTGTTCGCTTCCTGCTCTCTGCAAAGTATTTACGTAGCACTCTTCCACCAACACAAAACACCTATCAGTTTGACAGCTTCACTCAGTAGGTAACCTCATCATAGGCAATAGCCTGAATTACAAACACAATATTTGTCAGGAAGGATTGTCAGAAACGTTAGCGGGTAGTTTGACTGATTGCAGACGTACATATTCATTGCAGAAAGGCGTCCTTGTCACCGTTACAAACGTTCTCGGCCCCACTAAACATCCCGCAACTATTTGTATTTTAGTATATGTTTCATCCAGTACGGAAATAGCGACTACTCACAAATGCCCAGGCTCTTTCGGGTGGGGTACGGCCACGGGTACGGCATTTGCGCTGTTCATACACACAAAATACCCGAAAAAGTTTATTTGCAATTCGGGTGTATATTAGACATCACAGTGCCTCACAAACACGTCCACAGGATGTGACAGATGTCCAGCAGGTACTTCCAGGACATGCATTTACACAATCATGGACGAGCTTCCGACGATCCATAATGGAATGGAATGTGGACATGCCTGGATATCTACTACACTGTGTACCATCCTCTGGATGCTCATTAGAGTTTTTGGTTTATTGGGTTGGGTGCGTCCTAGTTGATCAATGGCTTACACGGCTCGCGCTGCATACACACACAAACACACACATGCCAAACAACAGGAAACACCACACGGAACAGAGACTGACCGCAAACTTTCACCATTGCAACACTGTAGTATACGAGAAGTACTTAATTCATCTCCCACCTTCTGTGCTCCTTGCACCTCCCTTCGCAATAATTCAGTTCGCATTGCAGTTGGTAAAAACACACTGGCCGCCATGCTGGCCGCGATGGCGACTCCGTCCGTTTCTGGCTGCGGTTGGTTTTAACGCTGCCGCAGCGTCAACCAATAGGGATGCAGCGCATTCTCCTATGCGTATACTAGACTACGTTACGGAATTTCGCTGCCCGGTCGTGTCGAGGTCCGGCGAAAATAGTGCTGCAACTTCCTAGTGCTCGGAAGGCGCGCGAACGTGCGAGATTTTGCAAAAGTGGCGAGCACAGGCGGGATCTGGCAAAAAAAAGTTACTAGGAAATGACCACCCGAATTCGCTATATGTGCGTGTGGTGAGCACAACCATTAAAACATTACACCCCATTGCGCGAACATGATACAGTCATCGGTGTCACTTTTTCGACCATTAGGGACGAAAAGGCGTGCTTTCCTATTTAGCCCCTGTATCGCCCCTGGCGGTGATACCCGTCAATCATCATGATAAAATAAAGTTGTGTAAAATAAAGTCACCGTACTATGAGTACGAGTATACGGTGAGGATTCTGTAATTAGTGCTCCACACATTTTGCAAGTAATGCTGAAAGCGACATCTATGCAGGATGAGAAGTAGAAACCAGGAGACAAAGGACAACAGGACGAAGTTTCATCTGTACCATCGGCCAGCTCAATCACTATTTGAGACAACAACCCTAGGCATGGTCATAAAAGCGCGCGCAAAGAAGATGAGTGCGTGCTTGTAAGTGCAGCGTTTTCGGGTGCAATTTTGCTTTGTAGAAACATATTCCCAAGACGAATATTATCGAGAGCGAACTGAGAATGGCTTCACGTTACCTAGAGCAGAATCAAGAGCATGGTAAGTTGTTCGCATAAGTATGCGCGTTGTGTTTTTATAGACAAATGCAACAAAGACCCTGGGGCATTCGGCACGATGTCTTCGTCCTGCCGCCAGGTGCTTACTATAACGAAGAACAGTTCAGAAAGTTTTTTTCTTCCTAAGGGACTGTCGCACGCAGCGGCATGCAAACCGAAACTTTGGTGTGGGATTTTTTTGGTGTGGGTGGAAATTTTCGCCGTCGTGAAGATTGTCGGCCGTGTGATACATGTATCACACGGCCGACAATCTTCACGACGGCGAAAATTTCACTTCAGACAACGTCATACTTTGCACGCAATTTGAACAAACGTGCAGCAAGAGTAGACGACGGTGAAACGGATGTCCCTCGCCCCCAAAACGGTCAAAACGTCACACAGAATCCCTGCGGAGGAACCAATCGCCGGACACGGAAGACAATCGCTTCCGCTTTGGCTCGAGGTTCCCGCTGTGTTTTGCCGGGCAGAATTGTGAAATCCCGTTTGTGCCGTGCCGTACAAATTATTATATAAGATCGAGGTATCATTTGCAGACGCTGGAACTGGAAGTGCAGAGTTAAACACGTACGGAGACACGAACACACACCGACTCAGCTGCAAAACGCCAGTGCGACGCTTGGATAATCTTTTGTGGTTATCTCTGTGTATTTATCTTAGCGCTTCCAGTTATAACTCAACACCAACAGTACTAGCACACAGTTTCAACAGTTTGTAAGCTAGCCCTTTGTAAACTGGTCACTTCGCTCACGGAGTGTGCCCACATTTGACGGATGGAGACATCGTTAATACATCGCGGACTGTGAAGCAAACAGGTATGTGTGCTTTCTTGTTCAACAACAGTCATATATAACAGGACATTACACAACGTACATTACTATAATTGAAGTCGTCGTACTCCTCGCCCACTGTAAATCCGTTTTGCAGTCACCTAGCTAAGCCTGCGAACGTACCCCAACCGAACTGTAGTTTGCATATTCCCATGTTTTAAAGGGCACACTTACCTAATGTACACGACGTAAATAAGGAGAATTAGTTGAGGCAGGCCACAAACATAGACAACACAAACAAATTAGAAATCAGGGGGAAAAGAAAATAGGAAATCAGGAGGATCCAAGTTCGAATTTTACGTAAGGACCTTTTTTCCGAAGTTATTGGTTGTTTGATATTTAGCTAAGTTGAACATAACCTCTTGAATCTCTATTGGCATTACATTTGAGCTGTTGGAAAATTTATGCAGTCAGAAATCACAAAGCATCACCTAGGATGTAAGAGATATTTTTAGAGCTACGATGTTGCACTGGATCAAGCGGAATATCACAGATGCAACTACTGTCATTGCTGCCGTAAAAATGAAGCATGTACCAAAGAGAAAGGGTGACACAGACACAAGACTAAACCAATGAACTGAACAGGTTTAGGCTGGTTCTTCTTGCAGTTCCCTAATCATTTGCAGCACTTCCCTACTGTTTCCCGCGCTTCGCCAGGCCGTCTGCTAATGTTATCGGGAAGCAGATAATGAAAATACAGAAGACGAAGGAATGCACATGTACAAATTTATTGACGCTGTAAACATATAAACAAGAAGCAACATGTGAATGGAAGTAAATCTACACGATTATTACAGAATACTGCAGAATAAAGAAATAAAGAATAAATACTGCAGAACAACAGAAAGCGTGATTATCATATTATACAGTCTTTAAGGAAACCTATTCGCTTTGAAGAAAATATATATTATTATACACATACATAGTAGGTAATGAAGCGCAGGAGCCATTAGCGTCATCCTAGCACAACTGTAGAATTTTCAGGTGGCAGGGGCTACATGCTTGGAGATCGCAGGGCCAGGAACAGCTGTCTATTTTTGAATGAAAAAATAAAAATAACCTGTTAACGATATGGTAAAGCGGAGCATAAGCAACGTTAATTGACTTAATACGCTATATAAGACATATGCTATCGTTACGCACCGACATGTCGACTAATGACAAAATTCGGGGAGCCAGGTATACGGGATACATGCTGTTTTCCTTTTCCTGCACACCAGTGTATTACACATCAGACGCATTCAAATAGCGGCACAAAACGCAACTAGTAACGCGATAGAGAACAGCACATCAACCAGGTCACCGGAAGAAAGTGATGTAATACGGGACATGGCGTACCTCAGTTATGCAAACTGTTAGCCGGCAGTATTTAACGTCTGATTACTGACATGCATCATACGTTTGGCTTCTGACCTTTCATTCCATCGTCCTTCTATAGCTTCTTCGAAATCCAAATAGCCAAGAAGCTCTTGGCCTCGGCAGTTATCTTGCACATCGTGAGATGGCGATCAGGCAAGGGGCCTTGAAGGCGACCATTATCTGGACACTCCGCTGGCGTGGGTGTCAACACCTCTCTTTATCTTACACCGTGATCCTCATGTAGGCATCTGGAAAATCGGCTTCAACTTTCACTCTGCCATCATTATTTACGCGAAAATGGTTTGTTTCGTCGCTAACGTTAGGCCGAGGTAAGACCGTCACACCAAGAAAATAGCAGGAAGGACGACCCTTATCCGTAAGATTTCGCATTATATAATTTAATTTTATTTATGGATATATCTTTGCTCATTTTTGATTCGATCTACTTACGTACGTACGTGATTTAAAAATTCATACCGGCAGTCGTCTGCTATACGAAGAAGCTGTTGTGCCGCTCTCCTGGCCAATCACTTCTGCAGCAACCATTTCTGCAATTCTGAGCCTTCCCAACATGCCTCTCTCCATGCAGATGGCGTTGGTAAAAGTGGGCGCAAAATCCGTCGTTTGGTCTGTCCGCAGTGATAAATGTTTCAATCCGAATCCCCATCAATTTTCTCCAAAATGGTGGCACCCAGTAAATAAGGTAGATGGTTAGAGATCCAGCGAACCGGTAGAGAAGTCCGAAGGGAGTTGCCTCAGGACAGGAGTCACCGATATTTCGAACAAAGACAAGAAGAACAGTCTCTGTTCGAAATATCGGCGGCTCCTGTCCTGAGGCAACACCCAGTAAATAAGGGTGAGGTATGAGAACTGGATGGATGTAATAGTAGACAACTGTATTTCGACCTGTGAATAGCTAGATACCTCAAAAAGTGGGTGGAGCCTCAGGTATAGGCAGGTCCCATTAATCGTCAGACTCCCTTTTAATACACGGCACTGCCTACCAGAGAACGCGAGCGCCGCCCCGCGGCGGCGAAAGGTTCCAGCAATTAGGGCCATCACAATCGAACGAAGTTAGGAAAAGTCTCTTTTTACTTGTCCTCAGTGTGCAGCACAGGGTTGACACAAACCCGCCATTGTTGTAACTACACTCAAGCGGGTGCTTTTGGCAAAACAGCCATTTTGTCCTGGTCGCACGTCATAGAAAACGTCATTTTGAGGTCATGTGACTTATTTTACATGTCGTTTTGCCGCTTACCGACATATTTCCGTCGTCATAACGCCAAGAGATGAACGTATTTTGCCAGAATAAACTATGCGGTGCTCATTCCGCAACATGGTAGCCCATTTCTCCAAGGGACAGTCCGGGAAAACCGGAAGGTGATTTTTTCCAACTGCCACGGAGGCTTACATGCTCTGTGGAAAGTTTCAGCTCACAAAATGGCGTGGTTTTCGAGACACCGAATAAAAACTATTCTTCTGAAGACATCCGGTTTCGTTTTTGTCCATCACATACTTCTTGCCCCAAGGATCCTCTATGTACGTCAGCCGTCACGTGAGCATGACGTCCACAGGGGATAAAGTGGAGCGGAGGACTGCGCCGTTCCTGGGAATGCAGAGACGTGTTTTTTTCTATGAGTGTACTGAACAGAAGGCTGCGTCGTGATACCTATGTTTACATTGAAGCTGCTATGCATTTTGCTCTGCATAACGTGTAATTGCTACTCAGAATCATCATAATGGGCAAATGCTAGCACGCAACAACCAAATATCGCGCAAACAGGCATGCGCAAGTCACGTGCCGCTCTTTGCTCTTTTGCATTGCTCTTATGCAGGTCACGCGAGAGCTCGTTGCGGCCTTTACTCAGGGCCAACTGCGGCATAGAAATAAATCGATTATAAATCGTGCGATATGATTTCTTCTGAAATATTTTGCACAGTTGTTGTGAGAAGTATTAGAAATCATAAGACGGTGTTTCCCAGACCTATGTTTTCGACCGGACTGTCACTTTAAGTACATCGTATCGGCTCAGTGAGTCTTAACGCGCAGTCGTCATCACATCTTTAGAAGTCGTCAACCATACAAGGCCTTATGTGCAAAACTGCGCGTTTGACTGCGAGATTATCGGATAAAAATAATTACGGTGATCGAAAGACATCCAAAACGTTCCGACACAACAATCAAACAACAATCGCATTGTTTACAAACGGTTCGGCCGCCGATCACGGGCACCGCCATCTTTAAGGTCACATTTGCCTTGACGTTTGCTGTGACGTGCAACCAGGATCTGTCCAGGATGCATTGCGTTCGCCCAGCATGCTTTTGTCTACGCGGCAATACATTGGATGCCACCCCTGTAGTGAGCAGGGATTTTCTGCTGCTCGGCTACGCCGCTGCTTCTGGGCTGCTGCCGTGCAATGCTATGGGAGCGCTCGTGTCGGAGCAGCTCGGCAGCGCCGCTACTGTTGCTGCTACCGCTGCTGCTCAAATTGCGGTTAGAGCAGCCCGGCCTTAGTTTCTGATACAAGCTCCCGTTTTTGCACGTTTCGTAGTAGCATCATCTTGCTATTGAAAATATAATTTCCGCCAGTGTCTGTGCGTGCGCTTGATCCATGATGGCTTATACTTTTGGTAAACTGCATAAATGTCGATATAGAACGAGATATTTTCTGGTAGTCTTATAACAGTTCTTATCCACTCCCATTTTCAGCACTTTCATCGTCCATGGTCGGGAACTCCTCACAAGTTCCCGCACAGGTAACTAACCAGGACCCAGTTCCAGAAGTAAAGGAGGCGGGCCCATTAGAACAAAGCGACAAGACATCGGCACACCTACCCGTCGTTACGCCGACACAGGGCAAGTCATCAAGCAGCAGTAAGGCATCTAAAGTAAGAATACTGAAGTTTTTGACGTGTGGATTATCCATTGATGCAAGATACGATTTTCGAGCATTGATCCCAAGTATGCTGCGAAATTATTTGTCATTGTCTCCTTTCGCTCACACAACGGACAATTACTAGAAACATGTAACAAGGTGAGGAAAAAGATGAAGAACAACGGCTTGTGCTTAACAACAGCTGTACAGTACACATAAAATACTGTTACACTGCTACATCCGCCCTACCGCCAATTTCAGAATATTCAGTTCTGCAGCACTCTGTACATTATTTTGGCGATGGTACATTCTATTGTCAGAGGCATCTTGACCTGAAGTGTGAGGTCAACGACAAGACAGGACGGACGGTAGAATACATACAAACGGTTCACGTGTGTGAGTCGTTTGTGTGTGTTCCTTCGTCCGTCCTGTCTCGTCGTTCCCTGAGACTCAAGGTCATGTTGCCTGTGACAAGACCACATCAGCTTGCTTGCATCCTGCTGTAGACTTCAACATATACTATGTTGTTGCGAAGTTGAACAGGCAACTGTTCAGGGTGAAGGCGCAATCTCGACAGAGTTCGAATTAGTTTATTCCTCGCGCGCTTTGTGGTCTAACTAACATCATCGCAGTCTGACTAACATCGCAGCATCTAACTAACAGCAACATCGTCAGTGTATACACTGATGATGTTGCTGCCACAATGTTTAGAGATGACAGACTTGGCCTGTGGTGCACATTTGTCAATTTTAACAAACGCAACTGGCAAGGCGTAGTTTTGTACCCAGAGATCTCTAGACCTACATTACGGGCTCAGCAAGCTTCCACTACGCGACGCTGCTGGTGGACAGTGCCCCGAAGTACTTCAGAAGCATGCACGCATGGAAGCATGCGCATCACCGTGCGGTGTTGAAAACAGGAAGCAGAGGGCTGATCTGAGATATACTCGCGAACCCACTTGCGCGAAATAAGTGGGTTTGAGTGACATAGAAAAATCCGGGAGTTGCGCAAGTCGTTACCCAACAAGGAAATGGAAAGCACAAAGGGGGGACAACAACACCTTCATGTTGTGATAACGACTGTGGACAAGGGGGGGGGGGGAGCGTCGGGGCCACATGGTAGGAAAGACAGGAGTGAAATTTGACGCGACCAGATGAAGTCAAGGCAGGACAGCATGGGAGCGACGCCGTTTGTAGGGCTAGGGAGGAACGAGGAGGTCTTTTTGTCACGTGACGCTCCATCCGTTCGCCGTTCCCGCCATCCGTTTTCGCCGTGCGGAGTCTTCTACACATCTGAGTTGGCAGAGAGGTATTAATTCCCGGTGACTGCGGAAACAAAGCACGCACTGCAGCTCCAATCAAGATATGTTTTGTAAATACAACCATTCTATGCTTTTCTTACCAGATTTTTATCTGTTAAGCACGGTGGAAGCTGCCGTAAAGCTCGAGAGCTGTACCGACTTCTCATGCTTTTGTATCGAAAAGCACAAATACGATGGGAACGCAATCTGTCGCGAGGCAGGAAAGTGCCCTTTTCTCCCTATCCGATATTGACTCTATCTGGTCGCGCGCCGTCGCCTGCTTCCATGGGAAGTTTTACCCGATTCCACGCCAAATGATCCAGCGGACCTGCTCGGCCCTCACAAAACTATCGCGAATTTTTACGAAAATTTGTTTAGCAGTCCCTAATAGTGCAAAACGACCACACCACGAAACATTTCTTCCCAAATCTCAATGTGGCGGGTGTTAGACACGAGCAAAGTTATAGAGGTAGGTTATAGAGGTTAAGGGGTTAAGAGGTAAGATATAGAGGTAAAGCGTATAGAGGAAACCGTGCTTTACACAGCGACAGCGTTCAAATCCCGGTTGTAAAGGCCGGAAGTTTCGCAATTTTCCTCCTACTTCGTGTTTTTTTTTTTTTGTGGAAAATCAAACCATTAAATTTTAATGAATATTTTTCCCTGACAAGGCCTCGTGGAATACTTCGACAGGAAAAATCGCAAGACACGTAACTCTTGTAGTCATTGCAGGAAAAAAGAGGAAGTATGCGATTTTTCCAAATTTCGCTACAATCGAGCGCAGTGATTTCCCCAGAAATTCACTGCTGGGGGGGGGGGAGGGGTTGCCGAGCTTTCAAGGAGGGGGGTGCTTGGTGCAGGTTACACTTACGTAATTTTTCATAGACACGGAAAGAATCGTGGCACAATGGTGACATATCTGCACAGCTTTCCCGTTTTATTTGTACATGTTATTACATTAGAACACAGTACAGTAGAATACAGATTCATTATGAAAGGCCTTTCAACATTAAGATGCATAATCACACGACCGGCAAAGAAAAAAGCCTAGCACATTGTCTCACGAAGCTCAATGAACACCTAGCAACCAACGATGAAAACCTTAGACGAAAAAGGCAGAATACTTCGCTTGATTGAGTTGGGCGCAAATGGTTCTTGATGATCCATATTGAGTTTGCGTGTCCGCACGCATTTTTGCTCGTATATGCGCGGAATATATGCATTGAACAGTCAGTTTCAAATGATTTTGGAGAAATGCATGGTACGATCATCTGCATGACTGTGGTCCTAAACCCCAAGTTTGACCGTACAGGATGTAATTCGCTGCGCCGGACTCACTACCAGAACGTGTTGGTGGCCGAGCTGGGTGGGGTTTCTGAGAAATTTCAGGGGGAGGGGTGTTACAAAAATTCAGAGAGGGTGTACACCCCCCCTGAGGGGAGTGTAGGGAAATCCCTGATCGAGCGTAAAACACGCAATGAAGAGGTCGGAAGAGACGCCTGAAACCAACGCAGTTTTATAGAGCGAGCCTTCCTCTACAACATATTAAAAAATCTCGAGGGTGTTTTTTCGTATACAGGAGAAAATAATTTTGTTGTAGTAGAGGGTATTACAGCCACACTGACCCACGTTGCATGTATCCGGTAGGATGCTATATTTGTTTCTTGGGCTCCCGTTTTAATTCCTCGTATTTCTGATTTTTTTCTGGTTGGTTTTCAATATGACAACCACCCGGACCAAAGGAGCATGGCTCCAGTTGAGCGCTGTGGAGTTTCAATTCACCAGTATGAATATTATAGGTGTGTAGATGCATGTTCACTTGATGAAAGTTCCCTTTATCTGTCACATTTAAATGCTGAACAATTCAGCAAAAATATTAACCACGAAAAGTCTAACAAATTATAACGCTAGAGGAAAAGACGAACGTGCAAAAAAGTCATTTACATGGCAGTACTGGAAACAACGGAATCTCGTGGTGGTGGTTCATCTTCCATGCTGTCCTAGGTTCCAGTGAGGCTCACAGCTATATAAAGCTTTGCACCATGCGCGTATGGAAGCGTATACCCGCGGATATCCGCAAGAAACTTCTGGGTTCGGATGAAATATGGACGCTTGTCGTGATCTGCGGATCGGACGCGGATGGCGCCGGCTCAGGAGCGGGTCAGACTCGGATAAACCGCGAGATTGCGCCATGAGTTTGCTTCACGCTAGGTACTGAACATGGAGTACAAGGTGTACGAAAGCCGCTCGCGCATCTGGGAGAGGTCTCTGGCGTCTCGAGTCGAGGTGCGCACTCGGCGCCGATCTTGCGTTTCACTTGCAATAAACTCTACTTATCCTGTTTGGTGCAAAATGTGCTGCTGTGCTTGGTGCCGTATAATCTTTCGTGGAAGCTAAATCTTTGCTTGGTGTCGTGTATCCTTTGGTAGCATCATGGGCGCTCAGGACCTGTCCTCGCTAGAAAAGCTATGCCGCTCCGGGGTTTTCATTGTCAGAACGAAAGAGAGGAGGTCGCCCGTGTGGATGAAGTTTGGCGACAGGTTTTTTTGTTGGCCTTTTTTTTGCTTTTTTGTGCTGACGGGAATAACGTTTATTTGTTGGGAAATTTGCCTGATATATCGAGCATAGGAACTGAACTATTGCTGCGTGCCGTGGGAGACGCGGATTTTTCGGATGGGATGCGGATGTCAAAAAGCTCATCCGCGCAGGGCTTTAGCTCACATGACAAAAAGGATTACTTAGACCATCACCGCTAATCCCCAATCTCCGTTGCCCGTGCCGCGCACACCGGAAACAATGCTATAAACTTAGCCACCCAGGATTGCAATACGCGTGTTATGCTACAAGCAAAGGTTATGGTAACCTTGCAGAAGTCTGTGCCACAGCATATTGCTTGCTCATTAAAACCCAACCAGACCAGAGAAAATTAAAAATAAAACGAATTAAAACAGGAGCCCAAGAGAAAAATATAGCACCCCACTGGATACACGCAACGCGGGTCACTGTGGTCGCAATACCCTCTACTACAAAAAAAATATTTTCTCCTGTATACGAAAAAACACCCTCGAGATTTTTTTAATATGTTGTAGGAGAAGGCTCGTTCTATAAAACTGCGTTGGTTTCAGGCGTCTCTTCCGACCTCTTCATTGCGTGTTTTACGCTCCATTGTAGCGAATTTTTGAAAGATCGCATGCTTCCTCTTTTTTTCCTGCAATGACTATGAAAGTTACGTGTCTGGCAATTTTTCCTGTTGAAGTATTCCTTAGGGCCTTGGCAGGAAAAAATATTCATCAAAATTTCAGGGTTTGATTTTCCACAAAAGAAATCGCGAAGTAGGAGGAAAACTGCGAAACTTCCGGCCTTTGTATACCTGCACCGATTACAGCACCACAACCGGGATTTGGACGATGTGTAGAGAATAGTTTCCTCTATACGCAGAAAAAAACCGCACAGTTCTAGGTGCTTTCTATGAGCCGCACCTGCCGTTCACGCCTGGCACGGTTTTCGCCAGCACTGCGAACTTTGCTCGTGTTTAGCACCCGTCACATTGAGATTTGGGAAGAAATGTTTCGTGGTGTGTCGTTTTGCACTATTAGAGACTGCTAAAAAAATTTCGTAAAAATCCGGGATCGTTTTGTGGGGTCCGAGCATCCGCTGGATCATTTCGCGTGGAATCGCCCTCCTGTCTTTCTTACTCCGTGGCGGAGAGGTCATCTGAAATATAGGTCGAAGGACGTGAATTAATGGTTGCCTCGGTTTCCGTGTGGATGGTATATAGTGAGTCACTCAAAGGTGAAGGAGCTGCGTCCAAGAGTCTTGCGCAAGGCATCCTTGACCGTCGAGCGGACGAGTCGCTCCCAGGACCCTCCCTATCCGGAAATAGCATTGTTCGGGTTAGATGATTGCCGTAACTTGATCCGGGAGAGAGAGGGAGCAAGGAAGTTAAATTTTCCAACTTAAAATTTTCAAAAATCTGTAGAAACAATTTTTCTATTTTTTTGTGATGTTCGCCCATTTTAAAACGTCTCCGGACGAATAATTATGCATTTGAGAATTAATCCATCAATGAGCACATTATTAAGTGGATTATGTTACTGCAATCCCAGTGATATTGAGTTCATTCATGGTATACACACTGGAAATGAAATGCACATACACAGGAATACTTTTTCTAAAGTCAGTTAATAATTCAAGTCATGAAATGATTTTCGAGAATTCCGGGTACTCCTGCAGGAAGCAGTTCCCATGATCCCTCTCATACACACATCGACCAAGGTATATTTAAACAGGTAGCGTAACTCCCATAGGCCCCTGTGTCTTCAGAAGGGCGCCATGATAGAGACGGTCAGCGCCATCGATCCGTTGCGCGGACTACTACGATTGTAAATAAACGACGTCAGAGACGACGTCACTAGTATGAATATTAAGTAGTGCATAATTATCCATGCCCGGCCCACTTCGCTTGCCTTGTATCCCCTTTTCCGCGCCCAGTCAACAATACCAGACGAGAACTCAGAAAAATAAAGCATATCGGATTTAATTAATCATATCAATTCCAAATACATACAGTTATCACATATTTTGACAACTCCAAACAGAAACGCATCGTGATGACCATAGAGAAATTAGGAAGGCTCACATAAGGCCCATTTCTCACCTTGAGCTATACGTACACCTAGTGATTAGACGTTTGCATTTATTCAATAAGTGGCCGTTATAGGTCCATTGCAACAAAACACGACATCGTTGGTGCACAGTTGGTTCCTGCTAACACTCACACCATCATGGCCGCTCGTCCCATAACGAAATCTTTTTTTCCGCGGGCCCAGCAACATGGGATCATTGGATTCATCTGTTCACTCGTGTTAATCTTGGTTTACAGCACGGAGATGTGAACGTCGCTTCCTGTTTAACCCAAAGAGTGTACGAACTCCGTATTACGATGCACGGACATACGGTACTGATACAGAGACGCACGGATAAACAGACCCAACTGTGACACATGCGCAAAGGAGCAGGATACGGAAATGTACTGGAGTGGTAGATGATCTCGTATATGTGCACGAGCGGGGCAACAGAAAGCTTTTTCTACATTGAAATTATGAATAACCTATTAGTACACACACAAGCCACGCCCATGTTGTAAAGTTTTTCTGTTTACAACCGTACCTCTACTGTCAACACCCAGGATCGCTCGCGCCTCTTGCTGGTGGCCTTGCCGATGGGTCTGACTTGTTATTTCCCCTTGTTTTCGCTACCAGTTTAGATATACCTTGCATCGACTTTTAACTGTATTCAGTGCATCGGAGGCGCAGCTACCACGCAAAAATAGCGGGGCGTGACCGCCGTATACATCCCTTCGAAGCGGGCTTACGTCATCAACGTCCAGTCCCCGCAGCCAACTGTGGACGACCTGGAACACACACCCCGCGGGACCAAGTGGGTGCATGGTTTCGGTTTTGGACAACAATGACGTCGTACACCTGCCGTCGAAATCAGTAGAGATATGGCGAAATGCAAATTATCAGCGATGGAGGAAGAGATTATGCGAAGCATACAGCGTCTAGGAATCGTTCCGTACGCAGCAGCAGAGACATTAGTGAGTTTTAGTATACCGTTGATAAAGTATCGTGCCTATCGGAACCAATCGCAGTGGTGCGTGACTCAGAATCTTATCCACTGATTGGTTCCGGTTGATACGGTTCGACGCAAGCCACGTTATCAACGGTCTGCTAAAACTCTCTATTTTCTGGAGAAGCAGCAGCGTAGAAAGGAAAACGTGCTCCGGTAATCATGCTGACAATCAACGGCTACATTACACTACTGGTAGGATTCTGTGTCAACGATTAGATACGATCTTCGCTCCCGGTCAAATTAAAACATTTACGGCAAAGTTTGCAAGTTTGCGTGCAAATTTTGCAAATTCGCTCGCAAACGACTGTCCACGAATCGTCAACAGCCTCTGTGTATGATGTCACAGCCAGTTCGCCGCGCAGGCGTATCGTAGCAGCCGCCGTTTACGGCCTTGGTTAATATATTTTCGTCGCGCTGCGCTGACTTTGAGACAGAAATCTTCACACACAGAGAATGGTGCAGATTTTAGCCCACACGATAATTCTTTTGTTACTTGATGCTCTGTTTCGTCTTAAAACTGGCAAATTTAACTATAGTTGGTCGTTTCCTTGCATCGTGGAAGTGTGCCACTCGGTGGGCCCGTCCAATCTGAATGGTGGTTACTGTAACGCCAAGGGTAGTGAACCAGAAGTTGATGATTTTACTGTCTGCCTGAGACCAAGATTCGTTTGCATCGTTCTGAAGACCATAGAAAAGGAGGTTTTCACGCCTCGCTCTGTTCTCGGGGTCGTCTAAACGATGAGTGAAGTTAGCTACCGTGCTCTCAGTTTTCCTGAAAGTTTCCTGAAGGGTTGCAACATGAGATTGCAGAACGGGCAAAGATGATACATCTTTGACAACGTTTTCGAGTTTGGTTGTAAGGTCATTCAGCTTGGATTCCGTCTCGACCAGCTTCGAGTGAATGGCTTTGGCTTCACATAGCAGCTCTGAGTTCTTAGCATCGATACTAGCGTCGTTACACGTACTCGGATCTGGGTTAGGCTCAACGTCACGAGACAGTAACAGCAGCAGGGTAGTAACATGTACACAATCGTAAGCTGTGCAAACCAGTGTCCGTGGGCAGGGTACCACCAACAGAAGACTACTCGATCTGCGCGTGAACTGAGAACAGTTATTCTTCACCTCCGTAAATAATGCGAAGCAGTTAGGGAGAAGCATGTTGGTGGCACAGGCCTTCCCAGCGACGTCTTCGAAGAATGCAGAAGCATTTAAAGGTAGGTACTGGTGGCACCGGTATCGTTGGCTGGATGGTGTCGATGCGGTTGTAATCCAAAGTGTTGAGTGGTAATGGATACCAAGTTCGGCGAATAATCAGCACGTGGCTCTCGACCATTCGAAAAGGAGTTCCGGGTATGCGATGAAGCGTGGAAATCCGAGCTTCTGCGAGGCACCGGTTTTGGCGGGAATACCGAACAGGAGCAAACAGCAGATCTGCTTGAATAATGCGAAGCGGTTAGGGAGCAGCCCAGCGGGTTTAGATTCCATCACCTCCTAATCTTACATATGACCCTGGCTATCACCAACGAGCGGACGCTTGTACCCACTCGGATATGCCACTAGTCGCTCAGTGTCTGCGCAGCGCGTCTCACGTGATGTCACGGACTCGCAACGCGCACGCTGCGGAGTTACAGTAGTTACAGCGTAGGCTGTGTGCTGCGGAGCATTCGTTTAACTAGAATTCGCAGATGTGTCGCCATTCCTTCGGGAGATGCACAGGCAGTGCCCGAAGATAAGGATCGCAAGCGGCCGATAATGCCAGGATGCGGCGTGCGACAAAGCGTGCCGCCATTACACTCGGCCAGATTTTCAGAAATGCGCACCAAAGAGTAGAGTGACTTCAACATGAGGTGAACGCGTTTACAGGCGAAACCCGTGTTTTCTCCACGAGGCTCATGGCATCGTATGGTCGGGTTTGCCGTTGCGCCGCACGCAACCATGTACGGTCACTACGCAGGGACTGCCCTTCGTCTTCTGCAATACTATCGCATTTCGTACGCCTTGGCAGTGCACCAAAGAGTACAGTCATTTTTTTTAATAGTGCAGGCCTCAGACGAGGAGGATTGATCAGCACTTTATTTGCACACGGATAGAAATAAGACTTCTTTCAAGGAACATGCAAAGTGTACTTTAGCTGGTTGAAAACCGTTCATAATTTGTCTAGTGGAGCATAAAATGCATCCACGTATACTATTTCGGCTCAGCAAGGTTTTATTACAGCGCAAGTTCATTTTAAGAACGCCGCCACGGCGCAGGATTCGCAGACAGCGATCTTCAGGCCATTCCGGTCTTTGCCAACGATGCAATTTGGTAGCGGTCACGCGCAATTTTTGCCTTTACCTCACATGATCCTCTCTGCTTCTCGCGGGGTTTCCTGCATTCTCCAGCAACGGTGGATTTCATTTCAACCAGTACCAGGGGCGCGTTGTTGGCACTCTCCGGTGATCGCAGCTCATCGCCTCTGCCAGAGCAATGGAGCGTCCACGTGACCCTCGTCGTCACGTGCAGTGAAAGCGGCGTTGCTGGCCTCTTTCACACCGTCACTGCGCTCCTCGGTAACCGTCACCGGGTTGAGGGTGACAGACGACGGAAATCTTCGCGCCGTGCGTCGCCAGTGAGCGTCGCCAACCCAGAAAAATGGCGGAGCTCTACGCTTTCCTCGCTGATGTCGGCATATGTGAAGAAGTCGTCCGCGTATTTCGTCCTCACGCTGACGCACGGCCCTCTCAGACGATCAGTTTGTTGCACACTTCCGGCTTTCCAAAGATGCAGTACGAGAGGTGTGCAGCGCCGTTTCGGAGGACTTGAAGCGACGTACGTCTCACCTCGTTTTTTTTTTTTTTTTTTCATTCGAACCGAGGTTGTTGTCATCGCCTTCTAAACAAAGACACTGTTCCTCTTACAGCGCAGCAGTGGCGCTCCACTACACTCTCCGTGGAACAGAGAGTACTAATAGCACTGAGGTTCTATGCGACGGGTGCCTTCCTCGATAACATTGCGCATGAAGAATGCATCAGCACAACAAAGCGACCCGTGTCGAAATCAATTCATGATGTAAGCTGGGCGATCATAAAGGACCTGGAGGAACGTGGACGTGAAACGAACGTGAACGAAACGAACGTGAAAAAACATGGGGTGTTGATCAACATAACTAAAAGCTTGTTTTGGGCTGGTATAACTTGTTTTCAGTTAAGTATGCTTATTGCTGCTTAATTTCTTGTGCTACTTGTATATTGAATTTTGATTTGTAGCACTGGAGAGTCACGTAGCCACCCATACTCGCAAAACAAACCTATAAACAGTGTGCATACACAAAATGGCCTCGATATGCTGAAACTTTGTTAATATACATACACAGGAGCTGTTGAAATGTCACACATGTTCGGAGAGGTGGATTGGCTTCCTGTGTCACTGAATTCAGGATGGACCCCTTTTAGCGGGTGTTTTTCTATAGCCATATGTACATTTGGGGCGACGCATAAAGATGTGTGTGCATGCTTTGCACTACCTTGTCTCTAACATCTTTTTTTCTTCCGTTTCTCAATTTCTACTCTTCGTGGGTACATCAGCATGAAGATGTATTAGTATCGCACCTTATCTTGCTATGACTACCAAGGTGGGAACTTACATGCTTACGTGTCCCTCTGTCGTTCCCTGTTTAGTACATGTGCGACGAGCTCTGTCAGGGGCCCGACTAGGGCCCGACAGGGCCCGACTTCATAAATGACTAGCTCTCCTGACTTGTTTGAACTTTTTATCTTGCTTCCGCACAGCGCGCCGACTCACACAAAGAAGCAGGCAGCAGACGATCCTTATAGCAGCACGTCATTGGCCGACTAATCGTATTCGCAACATATTTTGTGTTACTGACTTTTAATTAGAGTGTGAAATTTAACTTTTTTTTTGCAAAACGAAAAGCTATGTGTTATCAAGTTCAGAACACGCCTGATACGCAAGAAGAAATTAGTTTTTGCACCGGTACACAAGCGTCGGGTTTCAAGAGTAATGTCACCGGAGCGTCGCGGAAAGGAGGGCCGGGGAGGAGGTGAATGACGTCGCGTTGGAATGGTGTTGTTTGGCGGCTGGGAGGGTATTGTCATCCTGCCAGCGTCGCAGTGACGATGACGAGCTGCGAATTCGAACGACGTCGCGATGACTTGGCCGACAGCGCGCCCATGGTCTCCCACGTTGAATTCTGGCGCTGTACTTCGCTTCTTCTTCTACAGGCCCGGTTCTGCCTCTTGTCACACATGATGTTTCCCTTCGCTTGTACTTGTCTGTCATCATATCTGTATCTACAACTGCCTTGGACAGGATTGCCTTTCAGATTTCGTGTTATGTAGCTCAGCAGTAAACTGAACGTCTGCGTTGACCTGTTGTACGGAGCGCTTATTCACCGATACGTAGCGTTTGTTCCACGTACGATGTTCCGCGGTCCCTTTTAATCCTAGCAGTGACACCAAACATTTCCATGTCTTGAAGAAACCTCGAGGACGCCACACATGTTTCGCGCGGTGAGGAGGTTTACAAATTTAGGGAAAACGTCCACCGCGTGTACGAAATATCAGTGCTTTCCTTTCTAGTTTTGTTTTATGTTCGTTGGCGTCAGATAGACTGCAAAGTGCACTAAGAGGTTCTACATGCCAATTTTTTATGGATCACACGTAATGTTTTTCTTGGAAACCAAGCGACAGATTTTAATGCTAGTGGTCTCATTGCAAAGAGGAAGCCGGAATGCATTCCGTCTTGGGCTTCAAATTGGGAGTAGATTTACACGTAAGGTGAGTCAGCCTATTTGTGTGGGTGTCTTGGCTTGAAATTCGAAATTCGAATTCTTGGAAAATTTCGAACTTGACCTTATTTGTTTTGTGGTGGCCTCGCACCATTTTTGTGGTCTCAATCGTATTTTCCAATTTCTACTGCGAGTTGGAAGGAACCGCGGATCAGAACCAATGTAAAAAAATATAGGCGACTGGAAGGCGTTGCGATTTCCAGCGCCAGCTATTGGTGACTTTTGCTGACGCTGAAAAGAATTTTGACATTGCCGACAAATGCCGCAACACTTGTCGTGCCGGTCTCCAAATTTCTCTGTAAAATGTGTGTGATATGTTTCTAGAAGGATGACTAACACTGGACACAGTCTTCGGCATGTTTTAAACTGTTCTTCATTACAGTACATATCTGTTTACAATCTAGTCTATTTATGTACTGCATATGATGTCTTTATGGTCTGAAAAACGCATTGTCGTAGAACGTCTGTGCAAACCTATTTGTGGCACTAGCATTTTCCCTTGCCTCGGCAGTCTCGCGGCGTCTTCTGAAGTAGTTCTCGCCAGATCTCACCGCTGGGTCCTGGCGTCGAATGCGGCGCAACTGTGTCTCTCGGACTGCAACGCTCGGGCGGGCCAGTGCTCGTCATGAGTTTTCCAGCTTGCCGGCTAGTTGTCGTCGCCCTTCCTCTTCTTCTGCACGATCCTTGGGCGACGCCTCATAATGTAAAGCGACGGGCACAGGCAGCTATCATTAAATGCAATAGCATATATGTCTTGAACGCACTTTTCGGGCGTCGGTGCTTCTAAATTGCACATGTCCTTCTTAAAACTTCTGATGGGACTGCAGTCTTTGAGGAACACGTCTAGGTCACTCAGATGAAACTTGGTCGATGTAGTCGCATGTTACAGCGATGCGTCTACATTGACCAAGTCTCTCTGCATGATGGACACTGCTTCTGTGGACGTCATCCTGATGAGCTGACGCGATCGCGCTGTCCCGGTATTTCTCTGCACCACTTGTTGGCAGCTCTTCTGAAAAGTGTGCGAATAACACATTCCTGAGCTTGTCGCAGTTTTGTGCTCGTCTTGAACGAGATTCCTTGAATTCTCCACCTTCACGCCCTGCGGTGTCTGTTGCAAGTGTGGCGGCCCGTGGAGGGCGATGAAGAGGTGCCTCTGCTGCCACGCGCTACGGCGCTGGCACGACAACTTTACCGGCACCGTCCTAGCGTGAGGCCACGTTCATCTGCACGTTGGGACATTCCATCATCGCTGGTCAGGACTCATGTAGGGGAACACCACCTCCTCTACATTTGGTGACCCGAACGTGATTTGAACACGTTGCCGAGATGCAGGCTTCGGACGAAGAGCTACGTCAGCTTAGACGTTCTTCCACCACGTTGTCCTTCGCCGAATTGCCCCTGCCCTGATCCCTCCACAAGTTAACCTGTGACACATCGACAGGGCGCCAAAGACCTTTCGTCACAGCACCATTCAGGCAGCTGGTCTTTGACAGCCTCCATTCCCTCTCGCATCCTGGTATTCGAGCATCGCAGAAGCTTGTCACGTCACTGCTTTCCATGAATGCCGACGTGCGGTCATGGACCCGCAGCTGCCTTGTCCGTCAGCGAGTGAAAGTACATCGGCGTACCAAGACACCGTATGATGCATTTCCCCTGCCGGACATACGCTTTTCACATGTCCACATCGACCTCGTGGTACCCGTGACCCGCCTTCCTGCTGTTCCCAAACGTGTTTCCTGGAGCCGTCCGTTACGCCGCCCTGCATCTCTGGACGCTTGAACGTCTCCTTTCCCGGGGGGGATGATGTAGCAATCACATCGTCAGCCGCAGTCCACCAGCGCGCGGTTTACGTCAGCGCTAGCCAGTACGAGAATCAAAACATTCCTTTCAGTTCATCTTCACCAATCAACCAAGCCGGTCATTAAAAAGGCTACTTTCCCTCCAGACTCTCTTGTCGTCTCAGCCTCGACGCAAGCTATGCTGAATTCCCTCTTTGCTCGTTTCAGACACAAGGGGGTCTACTTCACACCCTGGACTTTTGGGAAGGTCGGTCTGGGCACTTCTGGAACTTCTCTCACTGACAGATAATCTTCGGACACCGAAGACAGCAGTGTACCACCATGGCTTCTCGATTCCAATGTAAACCACTCGTCAGAGAGGTTCACCGTGATGAACCGATGACCTTCATCTTCGGAGTTCGGAGAGATTTCCGGCGAGTAGAGCGAACGCGTCATTCGCTTTTTCTACACTTTCTCCAAAGACATCAGTCCTGCTGAGGTTGCAGTCTTCCTGAACTTCCTCGTAGACAGCCCCAAGTTGCAATGGCATATCTTCATTTTTCGTTGAGCGTGATGCCTTGTTCCCCACTGCAGCGTTGCTCATTGCCTTATGAGCCTCTCTTGGCTTCGCCGCAGAATATGCCTTTTCAGGGCTGCTGGCTTCAGAGTCAGCTCGCGTCGGAACTATGCTGGAGCCCACGGTCTCTGCACTGTACCGGACTCCATTGTCGGGATTTCCTTGTTATTTCGGAAAAGGAATCGCTGCAGAAACATTAATAAGTACAGAGGGAATCGTCTCGTCGCCAAGGTCAATCATGCTCCCAGTACCGAATTCATTTAAAACAGTTTCGCTGTAGCACACAGTGCACGCAACGGGACCCAGTGTAATGTAATTTGCGGACGTAATTTGCTTCCACGCAGTGTTTAGCAAATAATCTGGGTTGACCCAGATGTTGTTCAGATGTAGAACTCATTCGTACGTTTCATCCTGTTGGAGTTTTCGTTAGGGTACTGTCTGTCAACCTCCCTGCCGACGCCTTCCCTTCCACGGACTCCGGAGATGAACCGTGAAGTCCATCATTGCAAGCAAATGACACAGAAAGAGAAGAGAACAATGATCACAACATGTACTAAACTGAGGGCACACATAACAAACTGGTTGAACCATGTGTCTGTCCATACAACTGACAACAGAAAAATTAGGTTGCCAATAGAAATGTAATGTCCATTTAAATGTAGAAATGAAAATATCAAAGTAAATATGCAGAAACATGACGGTGCATTGGCAAAACCGGCTGGGCAATATTGGTTGCCAATAATGGTACAATATGGAACTGGGTTGCAATTGCAACATTTGGCGCATATTTACAATATTGGTTGCCAATATTGGACCAATATTCGTGTGCTGCTTGGGGCATTCTTTTCTTCTGTCTTGTTGCAAAGAAGTAAAGAAAAGTTCGAGGGATTTCGGGGCTTGTAAGAGCGATACAGACGTCAGTTTCCCCGATGAAGACTTCCTCGTTCGTGCAGACCACGCTGCGTGTCAATGCGCTGAGTGATGTACTTTGGCAGTATTACTGGAAGCCGAGCGTTACAATCGCACCAAGAGCATGCAGTTGACGCGTCATGTAACGAACGCCACCTGTTACAATAATGTCCTTAACGCGTTTTCTTTACTTTTTTGAGGAGTTGACGTCCCGTATAACCTCAGCTATAAGGACGAATCGCGTCAGTTTGACAGGGAAAACTTTATCGGAAGGAATGTAAATATTTTTGTGCGAATGCCTTCGGGGATGAATACAGATATCTGTAGCAAATACTCTGGTACCGCCTAATATTTCGGTATTCACAAAAGAGGTAATGTAATAGTGCTGAAGGTAGATCATTGATTGGTTACGATGAGCTGCCACATTTTTTTTCTGCGTCTTTGATGTAAGCAACAGTAAGCGCGGGCTTCTGGCATCGTTTATGTATACAGCTGCTAATACTCTAATGCCCAGGCTGTCGCACAGGTGGGCAGTCTTCTAGGAGTGGATTTCAAGTTGAGAGGTGGCGCTACGGATGCTGGGACTTGGAACTTCTGTTTTTTAGTTTGGCTCAATTGGAGGAAAGCAAAAGTTTATAAAATCTGGCTTAAACGAGAACCAAGATGTGTTCGCCTGGGAACGCCTTCCCCTTACTTTAACGAATACTTGGTACGAACTTTTCTTATGGCAGAGTTTAGATTTCGTGACGTTTAGATTCAGTTCCGTTTGGCGCGCGCTTTGAAATCGTGATCTTTTGCTGTGCGAAATCTTCCGTTACAACGTCGTCAATTTGGCATTTCAGATAACAAAGATAACAAGCAGCATTTCAGATATCGTATAACAAAATGTACATGTAGTATTTTACGCAGCAATCTTCTGCAGTCTAAGGATCACATGCATGTAGTCGTTTCCCTTTAGTTTGAGACGAAGTTGTGACTTTATTGAAATTCTTCTTGAGTTTGGAATGTTATCACAGCCATGCACAATACAACATGGTAAGTACAGAGCGCAGCATTTGGTGAACAGTGCTTAAACCCCTTAGTTCAGTTTTCTTCTGCGCTGACGACATTTCTCCAAAGGCGCAGGATCCCAAGGTACGCGATACATTTTATGTCCTAGTTCCGCAGGATCAGTGCGGTTAAGCGCTAAAAATCCGCTTATCTTCACGTTGAAAACACGCTGACGCTATGTGACTCCAGCAGAACTTGGGAAAAGAGGCGTAAGTCCACGTGACATTGCAGCTTCCCTTACGTCATCTTGACAGGAAGCTGCAAACGACCCATAATTATTAAAACCATTGCCCATCGAACACCATCAATCCTGTAACGTGTCAACCTGTCAGGGAGCACTAGATCTTTAAGTTGACACGTTACACGATTGGTCGAGATACGCACATGTTCAAGGCTCATTGGTTTCAATGATCATCGAAGACTCCCCGTGAGTGAGGTGGAAGAAGTTCACGAGAGACCGACCTCTCAAGCGGGCTTTGATCATTTTAATAACCTGTCCGTAATCATCTCACCCCTCCTTCAGTCTCAGCAGCGCTGAGACTGATCGCTGTTAAGAGCCACATTTTATGATTCTTACTCTCTGTGTGAGCGTGTTTCCCGTATCGCCATCCGTTTGTGGAAATAAGATAAAAGAGAAATCAATAGGCGGTCACGGTTGTGTACGTGAAGGGCACCATAGGTGTGCAGGAGTGAACTGAGGTGTGTGCTCTAGGGCAGCTTTCAGATATATAAAAATAATACGAAGATTTACGAAACATTACCTATTCACTATCAGTACGCGAATGGCTCGCAAGAACAATAAAACAGAAAACCATCATACAGGAAAAGACCTTCAAAGGGAAATCGCTTTAAAGAAAAGACATAGAAGGGTTCCGACAGCCCTGAATCGAACTGGAGACCTCTCAGGAAATACCGGAGGGGACGGGTTTAATGTTGTGACTTCAATCGTGCGCAATACAGATTGTTTGCAGAGTCGGCCGCGGACGGCGTGACAAGGCGAACGTTGCACCCTCTAGTTTCTCATGAATCGTAGATGCAGCGGGACTGGTATGCCCTCTTAACGCAGGTCTCACAGCACATGAAAGGATGTGTTAAATTATTTTGCCGTATTGCACATAAGCACAGAGACGCCTGCGACACCTGGTCATCGTTTCTTGTGAACATGGCAACTCTTGTCCACTACGTACCTCAACTATCTCCCCCTATTTTCCTGGAAGTTCACGCCTTTGATAATGTTCTGCATATAATGAGTCAGCCATTCATTGTTGTCCCATCCGGTCTTGTTGCCCTGTTGTTTCTGTCAGGTGTCAGGAGTGCCAAAGAACGTTCGGTATATTGTCACACTGGTCGTATGAAACAATGGTCGTCTCAACATGCAGGAACTAGCTAACCAGGTCCAGAGCACGGCAGTTCCGCAACGGGAGAGGAAATTGAGGGTGAAGGCCGACACCGAGATTGGAGAGACAGTGTTCGCCTGCGGGAGTACAGCTGAGCTCGGCGAGTGGCTACCATCCAGAGCCCTTCCACTTCGCCTCGAGGACGTTGGCACGTAAGCAGATAGCATACTCGGTTAATCTCGATTTTTTCAAGCACATTGGATATTCGCTTCGCCGTACAATGGACGCGGAGGTAATAGCATTCCCACACATACTTTACACGATGAGTTCTAATGGCGAAGCATCAAGGATAGAGGATGAATTAAGGTCCATATTCCCCAAAGACTTCCTCCGTATTCCTCATTCCCCGAAGAGGATTTCTCTACATCCATAAGAGTGAGGACCCGCTGGCTTTTGCTGATGCTCGGTGATTGGCGTCCCCGCGGACCCTGGCCCCCAGTACCAAGGTGTTACCTACCGTGCCGAGGGAAAGCAAGGTGAAGAGATAGAAACATTGAACGGTGGCGGACGTGGTCTTGGTTAAGCCCCGGCCGATGGGTAGCAACAATTCCAGAATCCTCCCACATGTATGGGTATGAAACATGGTGGACTGTTTGGATTCCCTATTTCCCTGACACTCTTATGTGTAAAAGTCGTATTTCTTCTATGATCGGTGCCGCTATAGCGACTCCGGACCGAGGCTTCGAACGGTATACAGAAGCAGTTCACTTTAAAGTACATTGCACTTTCAGCCATCAGCTCACATAAGGAAAAAAGCTTACCTCTTGGGAAAATATCACTATTATTTATTCGAAAAGCGGTGATGTCGTTGTCAAGAAATAACACAGAAATGAAAACGCTCAGATCCAGATACCTTGTTCTCAAATATACACACGAAGAATATTGTAATACCATCCTCAATGCTCGCGAGATGTTAAGCCAAAAATTTCCGCATCTCTAGAACTGTCGTAGTGGTGTGTCGTGGAACTAATTGATGTTCCAATGTAGAATGTTCCTGTTATACTTACAGGAATAGCTAGTAATAGATGCAAGGAAACCGAAAATCAAGAGAAAAAACAATGAATATATAACAACTATAACAACATTGTGTTGACTTTCGATAGGCCAACTCTACCTGAAAAACATAAAGTGGGTACCTATCAGGGGAGGGGGGCTGAAGTGCTCCCTTATATCCCAAATTTTCTCCACTGTTTGCAGTGTAACTGATTCAAACATGCAGCCGGCGCCTGGCCCAGGTCTTCGTAATATGCACGCTGTAGTCAACACTGTGGCTACAAATGTAAGGAGTGTGAAGGGTTTGATCACTGCGTTAATGGCGGCGGTAATTAACACTCTTACTCTATATCTTCTTCCAAATAGAAATTCGAAGAATATCAAAGTGACTTAGCACATTAGTTATCCCTAAGCTCCAATGGAATTGCCGGTCTACTTCCTAATCTAGATGATGCCAACGATTTTTTCGAAAGCACAACACAACATGTTTTTATCTTCAAGAAACATATCTAAAGACAGCTACACCAAATCAACTGCACAGACACAATGTTTTTCAATAGATCCATCGGGAGCTTCGTATATTCTTTATGCTGTTGTAGTCCTCCACCTAAAGTGCTATAGGACAGACAGGGAACATATCTGTCATTCCGACGCACTTTTGAAAGTTATTGGCCAGGTTTGTGAAAGCCTGGAAGTTGAGCATAATGTCCTCGACCAACACTTTGAGAGCATATCAAGTTCTTCCCACGAGAGTCAGCTCTTTCTTTTGCTTGAAGGAATTTGGTAGCCCAAGTACCTAGTACGGGTTCGTCCCATTTTCGGCATTTTTTTGCCAATATGGGGTTCGCACGGGCAATATGGTGCCCATATTGCAGATATTTTCCTCACATTTGCATCACCAATGCTCAGCCCAGTGTTGTGTGCTGCCTGGGCCTAAGCAGCACGGCAAGATTGGGTGTCGAAGTGTGTGAAGTGCCCTACTCAAGACGTCGTTACATGCAACAACTTCCCGCAGAGGATACACATTGTTCGATACACTCAACATCTGGCAATCCCACAGTAACATGCCGTAACTCAGCTGATAAAGCTGGTGCAAACAGCCGTGGTCGTTTCAGTCAAATCGGGCGTCCTACAACACGCAATGCGCATGCGCCGCACTCGGACCAGTTGGCTTCATTCAAGCCCCCCCCCCCCCCCCCGAAAATGTCAGTGGTTATAGTCACTAATCACAACAGAAGCTGTCATCACAACAGAAGTCAAGTAAAAAACGAAATGCCTTATAGAAAGGGATATCTGTTTTGTAACCCTACGTGCATTGAAGTTACTGCAGATGCAGTGCGAGTTGCTACGGTATATATCCGTCGCTGTCATGAAAGTGTTTAGCTCCTTTGTACCCTAGGAGCGGGTTGTAAGTTTTTGGGTCGATGGGGTAATTGCGCCAATAATCCGGGTGGCTACCGTGGTACAGGGAGCATCCCAATAAGGCTACTAAGGGATGACAATGAAACGATGGCTAAGAAGCAAGCGAGTTGGTGAAGTTGATGCATAATGTAAAACCCCGAGACTAGGGGTTTATCCCTTCGTGTTCCATAGTCTCGGAGTTTGACATTATGCATACTAAGGGATGCTCGCATGTTTTCTGTAGTGGGGTAGCTGTTGGATTATCCAAATCTAAGAGCAAGAGGGTTAGCTCAGGCCAGACTTGTACGTATTTGGAGTATTGTATTTAAAATACTGTATTTTAAATACAATTTTCGGTATTTTGGTACTCTACTCAATACTTTTTGTTTTGTGTATTTGTACTCTATATAAAATACATTTTACGGTATTTTCTACTCAATACTCTAATTACATATTTTGGATCTCCCTCTCAAACTTTCTGTGTCTCGTCTTTCCATTATCCTGCGTGTTCAGTGGAAATTTCCTGAGTCCCTCGGACTTGACCCGGACATTGGCCCTTCTTGGAAGTCTCAATTTAGAGATCTTGCTCCGTATGTACTAATCATTTGCGAATGAAGGTTCTATTATGTGTGCCCTAATGTGGTAACGCCGAATTCTGTCCTCGCCGAGCAGGGACCTGGTAGAAGTTTGATTTGTTCTGGGTCACATATACTTAGTGGAGTTATATGATATCTCTTTGTCATCTTTTTGGGACTTCTGTTTAGACGACTCCTATCATACAGGGACGGCTTGCATAGTACGCGGGTTTTAGGTTATTCATGTCACATAGCGGCGACTCGCCGCATTGACCAGTGACTGGTGACTTTTTGAGTTCAAGGATAAGTAGTATCTTAATTGTATTTCAAATACTTTTTCGAAGTATTTCGTACTCTATCTTAATTACTTTAATTTTCATGTATTTATACTCTATCTTAATTACATTCTAACGTCAGTATTTATTACATTATCTTAAATACATTTTTGAGTATCTTGTACATGTCTGGCTCAGGCCTCCCTCTCTTGTGCCACCACCATCTCTCCCATCCCTCCCTCACCCACCCTTCTCCCTCTCCTCGGTGCACCGAGTCGCCACGCCGAGCAGGCTGACTGCACACCGCACTTTCCTCCCATATCACCCCGCCACTATATTTGTGGGTCATATATAGGGCTGCGATCCCATGAAGGCTTCTGAGCGATGTTTCGCATGGGTAGTTCTGTGGGAGTATCTGGATCCTTGAGCAAGAAGGGACTGCAGCCGTTCTTCATTTTTAGGGAGAGGCAGTATTGTCAGCCGCCTGAAGCTCCCATAGACGCAATGGCCCAGCGAAAATGCGGGCTCCCAAACTCCGTGATCTCCAGGAGCCACTCACAGTGCTCCCGCGAGAGCAGCGTGGGAAAGATCTTGGGTGAAGTGTGCATGCGCAGGCCGACCACCTTTCCTTACCTCCTTCCCTTCTCTCCTCGGGTTTCGCGTCTGCTTTCGCTCCGCCAGCTTCGTCTGTTGTCTTTCGGCGCTTGCTAAGGGCGTTTATGCTTATTCGCTTGGAGGCGCTCAGAGCGGATATGTCGTCGCGGAGCTGACTCGAAGGTGTATGAGAATTGGCTCAGATCTGCTCGCTCTGTGTTTGGATATTCGCTCAGAGAACCTCCGAGACATCTCGCTTCGCTCGGAGCTTGGAGGGAGAACTCACAGATCTTTGCCACAATTCCTGAGCTAGAAGATGGCGGCTATTTTGTAATTTTGAAATGGTTTTCATCTAAACCATCTAAGCCGCCTTACCTCCCAAACCAGATTGTGGAATTAGTCATAAGCGCTTAGATTTTGCCTCTAGTGTAAAAAATGTAAAAGTAACTGGATGTGAAACATACCGAACAACTTTATGTGACACAGGTTTTGATGCAGAGTCTGCGCCTCTTCAGACAGCATATGTATAACATGGAATGGCATGCGATTAAAACGGCTAGAGGGAATCAGGATAAGTGCGTGCGTGTCTGTCCGTGGGACGCATGCAGTCCGGGTCTTTTGTTACACGTGTTACGGGTCTTTGGGAACCATGCACCCCGGGTATCCGTGCCGTGTGTCCGCGCATTGTAATACGGAGTTCGTACACTTTTTGGGTTAAACAGGAAGTGACGTTCACACCTTGGAGCTGTGCACCAAGGTTAACACATGTGAACAGATGAATGCAATGCATCCCCTGTTGCTGACCCAGCGAAAAAAAAAAGGGTTTCGTCACAGCGAGACCAGCCATGATGGTGTGAGCGTTAGCAGGAATCAGCTGTGCACCAACGATGTCATGCGTTTTGCCACTTTTGGAATACGTGCAAACGGCTAATCACTACGTGCACATTTAGCTCTAGGTGAGAAATGGACCTTAAGTGAACCTTTCTAATTTCTGTGTGGTCATCACGATACCCTTCTGTTTGGAGTTGTGATAACTGTATGGATTTGTATCTGATGTGTGTCTTAAACCTGATATGATTTATTTTTCACTGTTCTCGTCTGGTGTTGCTGCCCTGGGTGATTAGTATGGTTCGGTTAGGAAAAGGGAATACAAAGTAAACGAAGTGCGCGAACGTAAACGCGGCATGCCTGATTATGCACTGTTTATTATTCATGCTGCTGACGTCATCCCTGACGTCATTTATTTACAATCGTTTTAGTCCGCGCAACGGACGGATGGCGCTGATGGTCGCTATCGTAGCGTCATTCAGAAGAAGCAGTAGCCTATCTAACCCAAAACCTACAACGCGCTCGTAGAGTACAAAGGAGAGAAACGCTTTCGTGACGGTGACGTACATACACCTCAGCGACACGCAATACATCTGCAGTAACTTCAAGGCCCCTAGCGTTACAGAACAGATTCCCTTTCTATCGACATTGTGTTCTTACTTGGCCTGCCGCTGCCATTGTCATTGGAGACTATAACCACCGACATTTTCGCTCGAATGAAGTGACCGATCCGAGTGTGGCGCATGCGCACTGCGAGTGGTAGCACGCGCGATTTTGCTGAATCGACCACACGCTCTGAGTCGTTTCGTTTTACTCCGCAGCTACGTCCGGTTGGCATTGCTTATTTGCATTATTTGACCGATTAGCATCAGTTTATTTGCCTGTTTTGAAAACCCAATTTTTCACACGATCGGAGCTCAAACTGTGCAGACAAGATGCAGAATGGTGTAAAAGCTTGTTAACACCTTTGTTAATTTCACCTTCTGGTGTTACCGAAGATGTATTTCTTTATACTCCTTTTGAAACACGGATATTACACTTTTCACTAGAGTTCATAACATAGAAAAAGGTGAATATTTCACGAAACACCCTTTTTGTGAGAAAAGGGTGTTTCAGAAGTACTATGCATATTTGCTCCTCGCAATATCTCTTAGTTGGTTCCTTATGCGAAGAGTCAGATGGAATTACCCGCTATTCGCGACATCAGCAATTCTTGGGGGTTGGTACCAGCTATCCCTGCAAGCCAGAAAAGAAAGCAAAATGAGTTTAGTTTGTCTATATGTGGGTTTTATTGGGCCCTTTGTTCAGGATCGGACCAGACAAAAAATGTTTTCCCCAGTGGATTCATGTGGCGACCCTGACCCTTCCTTTCATTTCCTTTTTTTTATTTCCTATTTTCTCTCCGTCACTGAAAATAGCACCTACGACCACATAGACTTCAAGATGATGATGATGAGCACAATGATGTTGTTCTCACAAGGGCGACATATTTTATTCTTTATGGAAACCGCATATGTTGCTTAGAGATGTGTTAACTGATTTCATGTCTATGGTGGTTGTAGAAAAATAATGGTTAAAGTGCATGCCACATCTAAATGACTTCGAGACCATAAGGCCAGTAGTCATCCGTCTTAGCGCCCGCCTTCGCCACAATATTTGATGTGTATGTAGGGAACTATGCACACCACTGTTGTGTCCGGGTAAAAGGACACGGAAGGTGGATGAAGAAATATAGGTTTTTGCACGAAGTCTTCTGGTATATAGGAAGCATAGTAACTTGGACGCGGATCGACTGATTTATGAAGACATAACAGCTACATTGAATGATGGAATACTTTTCAGGAAGGTGTGGGAGTGTACGCTCCGAATGCTTGATACGAAAGCGGAGTTCCGCTACATCATCGGTATACTTGTTGGGAGAGAGAAAATCATTGTGCGCCGTTGGGAAACCGCTATTCATCCGAGAAATGTCACCGCCACTCAGCTTCAAGAGATGCAAGAAGTTCATGTCTTCGGGAGATACGGTAAGGATCTCTTTACCCTTAAAGCGACAAACCTAAGCTGAAAAATTAAGTGTTTGGTTTGTCGCGTTTTCGGAACCCTCATCGTAAAGACCTCCCAATCTGCTAAATCTACTAGTCTTTCCATCCTTATGACTCTAACTTCTGAACCGCAATAAAGAAACCTCTTCATGCAGCGTGACGCGACGCGGCTACACTGAGGCCCCAAAAGTGCGTTACAGAAATGCTTTCGCATTTAAAGGGACGGTCTCGTACACCCCGCCCTTTCCTAAAGTGTGCCATTCGATAGCCCTTTGTTGAAAATGGAATACTGCGAATTTACCCGGCAACACACGTTACAGTTATTAAATAGCCGAATTAAATTGATAAAGATAGCAGAGCATGCCGCGATCTGTGTTGGCAGCAACAAGAACGGCCACTGGGGACCCACTGGGGAGTAACCAGAAGTTACTGGGGACCGCGGCAACTCTCGCACATTTTCTTTCAGTTCTTAGGTGAAAAACGCACATTCTGAGAAGGGGCAAATATGGCGGTTTAGAACAACTCTGTTCTCAGAGACAAGTTACAAGCCGTAGGACAACCCCACCCACAATCACAAATCTGAAGTCGCCGGCCATCAGTGCGCGCGGTCGCATTACAGCTCCGACCAAAAATATATTACGCGCGCTTCCATTACACTCCCCGTTGCACACTGATCATGTTTCGAAATGAAGAGTCACTGACGACGTACATGGAGAAAGAGTGCTCATTAAGTACTCGCGGAAAGAAAACACGTGACTTGCTTCCACGTATCCGATTATACGCCACATTATCGGAGACCCCACAGTCAATGATCGGACTATATTCTCCGCTCGCGGAGTTATGTGCGTGAGTGTCCCCATTTCAAGAGCAAAAGGGATGACTCAAGCCAAGGTGCTTCTGCAAGTTACAATTACCATGACAACGACGACGTACCCGCAGGCCGACGTCATGCGTGACGTGAGAGAAGCGCAGGTTTCGTCGTCTGCTATTACGGCACGTTTCGACAAATTCCTGGAAAACGACTTGCACTGTAAAAAATTTCACCGTAAAAAAAACGGGCAAATGCAAGGAAAGTTGGCTGCCAAACATTGGCCGTTTTTTTTACGGTGGCCCCGTATAAGTTGTGCCCGTGAAAAATACTGCATTGGCCAGTAATTTTAACAGGCATACGCCGTGTAGCATTACTGTGCTGTGGTCGTTAAAAAAACTGCATTGGCCAGTAATTTTAACTGGCATATGTAGTGTACCCTTACCGTGCTGTGCCCATCCCTGGAGCCCCTCTTTTTTTTTTTTTTTCTACATACAGTCGTAGCAATGAGAGCAGTTTAAGTAATGACGATGCGTAACACATTGTGATGTTTGTCACATCGGGATTTATTTTCTATGTACATAGTGATGAAAATGCGCCAATCACCTCTGGCATCAAAACCCTGCAAAGAGAAAGGAAATTGTTACAGGGAGCAGGGCAATTGACATGCAGTTATACTCACCGTTTATTTTTTCAAAGGAAGAACATTCGAAGGAACCATGTGCACCCATCAGTCAGCTCTGGCGTCAAAACTCTGCAAAGAGAAAGGAAACTGTTACAGGGAGCAGGGCAATTAACATGCAGTTATACTCACCGTTTATTTTTTCAAAGGAAGAACATTCGAAGGAACCATGTGCACCCATCAGTCAGCTCTGGCGTCAAAACTCTGCAAAGAGAAAGGAAACTGTTACAGGGAGCAGGGCAATTAACATGCAGTTATACTCACCGTTTATTTTTTCAAAGGAAGAACATTCGAAGGAACCATGTGCACCCATCAGTCAGCTCTGGCGTCAAAACTCTGCAAAGAGAAAGGAAACTGTTACAGGGAGCAGGGCAATTAACATGCAGTTATACTCACCGTTTATTTTTTCAAAGGAAGAACATTCGAAGGAACCATGTGCACCCATCAGTCAGCTCTGGCGTCAAAACTCTGCAAAGAGAAAGGAAACTGTTACAGGGAGCAGGGCAATTAACATGCAGTTATACTCACCGTTTATTTTTTCAAAGGAAGAACATTCGAAGGAACCATGTGCACCCATCAGTCAGCTCTGGCATCAAAACACTGCAAAGAGAAAGGAAACTGTTACAGGGAGCAGGGCATTTGACATGCAGTTATACTCACTGTTTATTTTTTCAAAGGAAGAACATTCGAAGGAGCCATGTGCACCCATCAGTCAGCTCTGGCATCGAAACACTGCAAAGAGAAAGGAGATTATACTCACTGTTTTATTTTTTCAATGGAAGAACATATGAAGGTGCACACAAAACGCGAAGACGGCACGGAACTTCTTCTGGCAGCGTTCATAAGGACATCTGATCATGACCCTCTCGTATGTGCTGCTTCATATGTGACACTATCTCTATATTCGTAGTGAACTGACGCGAGCACGAATGGACGTGACATACTTTCGTGGTTTTGGAGAGCAAATCGATTCGAGGCGACCGTCCTGATGTGTTCTTGTAACGTCCCAAAATGTGACATCTGAGTGTTGCATAGTTCGCCGCCGTGTACACACATAATGCATGACAACACGGTATTCTGCTCGCTTCATGTACATGTCTACAGTGGTCAACGTAGCCCATCAGAGTGTTAAAAACACAAGGGCACCTTCCGCAACGATACATTACAATAAGAGCGCCTTGATCACCCTACGAGCCAGGACGCATGACACACGGAGATCTGAAACTAGGGAGAAGCCTCACAGCAAACGCCACGATTTACTGGTGTCCCATAAGTTCAACAAAAACAAGGCATACGGTGCACCACGCTCAAATCGCAAAGAACAGGATGTGCGAACAGAAATGTGCTTACCTGGCTACGTGCATTCACGAGATTTACAACGACCACTTCGTCCTTCTTCCTCAACGATCGTCCGCGCACGATGTTCGGCGTCCGGCTGTTGTTAGAGTCACTAAATAAGCTACGCTTATTTAGTGACTCTAGCTGTTGTGAATGACGGCAATGACCCGTACTTGGCTTGGCCTTGCCTCCGCATTGAAGCTTTTGGCCGGCGCATGATGATGGCGCCACCGTTTTACGTAGTTTTCGCAGTATTTGTGATTACGGTAACACGCCGTCGTCAGATACTACTAAACGCCCGTAGAAATCACAGTATTTTTTTACAGTGTGGTTATCCCGAATGAAACTTTGACGGTTGTATGTGTACAGTACTAGTGAAGGTAGTTTTGGCTAAGTTTCGGAATCGCCTCGGCTGTACGAGACCGTCCCTTTAAAAGGCTGTGGCATTTGCTTTCTTGCAACCTTCCGAGCCAACATGATAACTACGGAGTAGAAAGGAGGAGTTCGATCTCCACAGCTCTGCATGCAATAAAATATGGCCCCTAATTCACCGCATAGTTTTGGAATGCGACGCGGTGCTCGCGTTCCCTGGGAGACCGGATTCCGAAACCTATCGCCTCGACAATGCATGCGTTTGTTAACGTTTTCATCAAAAGAACGGTACGTAAAAATTATTTGACATTGCAGATCCACATATTGTGCCCTCACGAGCATAGCTGGGCGAACTCACTCATGAGGGCCCTAATGAGTGCCCCTCACCCTCACCTCACGCCTTTGAGGTGAGGGTGAGTGAGGGCAAGCCCGCGATCAGGCCATCCGTGAGTGCACTCATGAGGTCCTTACCGTCATGAGGTCTCCTGTGAGTGCACTCATGAGGTCTTACCCTCACGAAGTTCCATGTGAGTGCACTCATGAGGTTTTGTCCCTCATGAGACCTCCTGTGAGTGCACTCATGAGGTCTGAGGGGCGCCAGGCCTGTGTGAGTGAAGTCACTGGTGAGGCCTGAGGGGTGCGAGGTCAGTATGAGTACATTCAGAAATGAGGTTAAATGACGCTTACGAGACGTGGGCATGGTTCCAGCGATCCAGCTACCGGCAGGGTGCACTTTAAGGGGCTGGTGTGCACGTATTTAGCAGTTTCGTCTATGTCGCGCTGGGAACACAGCCACGCCTCCTGAACTGACGGATTAGTTGGTGATATGGTTCCAGCGACCCAACTACACGCAGGGTGCACTTTAAAGGGCTGGTGTGCCCGTTTTTAGCAATTTCGTCCACGTCGCGCTGGGAACACAGCCACGTGTCCTGAGTTGACTGATGACTTGGTGATATGGTTCCAGCGACCCAACTGCAGGCAGAGTGCACTTTAAAGGGCTGGTGTGCACGTTTTTTGCCAATTTCGTCTACGTCGCGCTGGGAACACAGCCAAGTGTCCTGGGCTTTGCTGTGTTCCCAGCGCGACATAGACGAAATTGCTAAAAACCGGCACACCTACCCTTTAAAGTGCACGCTCTCGGTAGTTGCGTTGCTGGAACCATACCACCAAGTAATCAGTCAGCTCAGGACGATTTGCTGTCTTCCCAGCGCGACGTAGACGAAATTGCTAAAAACGGGCACACCAGCGCCTTCAAAGTGCACCCTGGCGCTAGTTGGGTCGCTGGAACCATATCACCAAGTAATCAGTCAGCGTGGGACGCTTCGCTGTGTTCCCAGCGCGACATAGACTAAATTTGTAAAAACGTGCACGCCAGCCCTTTAAAGTGCACCCTGCCTGTAGTTGGGTCGCTGGAACCATATCGCCAAGTAATCAGTCAGCTCGGGACGCTTTGCTGTTTTCCCAGTGTGACATAGACGAAATTGCTAAATACGTGCACACCAGCCCTTTAAAGTGTACACAGCCGGTGGTTGTGTCGCTGGAACCATATCATCAATGCCTTCATAACTTAATTTGCGCTCGTCTGGTATGCGTCATTTGACCTCATTTCTGAATGCCCTCATACTGACCCTACACACCTCAGGCCTCACCAGTGACTTGTCTTACACAGACCTGGCGCCCCTCAGACCTCTTGAGTGCACTCACAGGAGACCTTATGAGGGTAAGACCCTCAGGACTTGCGTTTGTGAGTGCCGTGAGGGTGAGGACATATGCCCGTGAGGGCCGTGAGTGTGAGGGCGAGTGAGGGCATGTGCCCATGAGGGCCGTGAGGGTGAGGGCGAGTGAGGGCCTGTGCTCGTGAGGGCGGTGAGGGGGAGGGCGAGTGAGGGCATGTGCCCATGAGGGCGGTGAGGGGGAGGGCGAGTGAGGGCATGTGCCCATGAGGGCCGTGAGGGTGAGGGCGAGTGAGGGCCTATGCTCGTGAGGGCGGTGATAGTGAGGGCATGTGCCCGTGAGGGCCGTGAGGGTGAGGGCGAGTGAGGTTTCACCAAAATGCCCACCTATGCTCACGAGTACCTCATTTAAAGGTGCAGTAAAGCAGTAGAGGCTCAGAAGATTTTTCTATTCGATAGCCTGAGCCCTAACTACTGTTACGTCCCAATTTTCGTCCCAGTTGCGCTCATATCTTTTAAGAAAAGTAAAATTGAAAATTACGGGCAACACTGTTTCGAAGAGGTCACCACCTGCGCATTGCTCGTCATGTACAGCGGCAAAATTATGTTGCATGCGGATAACACTGTGTCTAAAACTAAAGAAATTGGCTACGTGTCGACGCAGACATCATGGCGTGCAAGTCAGTCGGGTACACAGATCACTGTTGCGTGACGAATAGGGGATTATTTGCCGCCACACGTCGCCCCAAGCCGTTTTTCCTGAGAGTTTAGATAAAGTCACTGAAACCCTAGTGCAAGAGGAACACAGTAAAATAAGGACGGACAACACAACACTAACCGGCAAACCAAAATTTATAACCGGCAAATATGAAATATACAAAATATAAAAAAAACAAATATGAAAAATATAAAAATATAAAAACCGGCAAATATTTCATTCACATTCAGAGCAATATACGCTTAGATACCTGATCCTATGCTAGCAGACGACGCATGCTATGGGAGCTAGAGGTGGACGTGCCTCGCCCTAGAAATCTCTTTAGAAGAGCGACTGTCAGAACCAGACTAACATACTGTGCTTTTCTGATGGTTTTATCTAAGGAAAGGGATAAATGGAGAAGACTTTTGAAAGGAGACGGTGGAGATAACGCAACGCGGAAACTGTGTAAATAGGCCATCGTTTCTCCCTCTCCTTCCCCTCTGGGAGTTGTTGGTGTTTTCGTCTTTGTATGCGTGTCCCGTGTCTCTCGGTTCTTCGCTCTTTCATCATCATCATGCACCAGTTAGTCTGCACCCTCTCCCTTTTGTTGAAGAGCTCGATGTCTCGACGTCCCCGCTGGTGTCCCCTCGACAAGAAGAGCGATTTGTTACCTACGTTTACCTGTGCAGCTGACGCGTCCCTATACAGGCTATCTCGTCCATAGTTGACGTGTTTTCAAGTGTTTCCCCTATGTAGAAGTGCTGTAGTAGCTTCGCATTGCTTTTCCGTTAAGTTATTGTTCATGTAATTCATGCAATGTCCCACCGCAGTAATTGTCCAGCCCTCATGAAAGACCGCTCCCCCAGAAGACGTGCAAATACGAGTTTCCGCCTTTCGGTGGTTACCGAAAAGCACCGATAAATGTACGCGGGTAAAATTTTCTCATGTTCGCTGGAAACGGATTTTGCACCGATAGCCACCGTAAATGGCCTCCTACGGCTGCTCGGTTTTGCACCAAAGAAGGGAATCACTCAAGTAACTGATGAACTCCACTTCCCTCAAAAGCAAGAAAGCGGAGGAAATGCGGAACCTAATGTTGGGAGACTCTACAGTACTGTATGCTAAGTTGACCTTTCTGTCAGAAACCTCATGCATTCTTGTGGAAATCATGAAACTGATTGAGTCAGAGAGTACAATAGTAACTGATGTTTTGTGCATGCTTGGACTGCGATTGGAAGCGAAACTGCAGACGTGGTGTGAATCAACACCGTGTTCGAATTTTGGAACAAGAACAACAAACCCTCTAGAGACGATGACGGAGTTACATCGGGGGCAGTGCGTGACAGCATTCAGTAGATTTTACGAGACCGTGCGCACGAAGTGGGTATCTACAAGAGAAAGGAATCTGCCTCAGAATGGACATTTGAGATGACTCCTTCTGGTACAAAGTCAGGGTTATTGATCCCACCAACAAGTCCGAAGTAGGCCGTAGTGCTGAGCACATTCTTCACGCTTTTAAGTGTGTCGTGTCATCCAGAAACCTACCACAACTCCAGGACGAACTGGGGTGAATATCTTTTGGTGACTGTGACCCCAACAAGTGACTTTTCTATTGACGGCTTCTGGGCGGCGCACAAGGAACAGTGGCCGGTGCTATCGGCCGCAGCGTTGGACTTGCATGCACTTCCGGTATCAAGTGCTAATGTAGAACGCGCGTTCTCACAGCTAACATTTTTGCAGCGAAAAGAGCGGTGTGCGATGTCTGCCGAGCCTCTTAACATGCACCTGGCCGTTATAACTCTTGTAAAATTTGAAAATAAAGTACTTTGTTACAGTACGTATAGCTAGCGCCAGTGTTGTGTCAAGCCGATTTTCACCGAGGGTATTGATGGTTAAAATATTTCCATGTAAAGCCACCGCTTCGAGGTGAGTGGAATAACCACCGTTTTTTTTTTCGCCGTTTCTCTAAAAAAATAAGCACCGAAAACCGGAAACCCTAATTGTATTGTACAGTTAGATCAGGAAAGATGTGTGCATAGTATACATTTTCTTTTGCATAGACTGTGTGCGCACATGTAAACGCACAACTTACGAACATCCCCGCTTCACAGCGCTCCCAGGGACAAACCACCTCCCGTTCTTTCTCCCATCGGTTTACTAATCCTCGATTTCCGAACAATGAACACACGTTTCGGTGACGAACCTTGATGTCACCACCATTTTTTACTTCGATTAATGAACAGGGCAAGTACAGTCGACCACGTTATACAGGGTAAACAAAGCAAAGGAGCTCCCCGTACCCCGCTGTCAAAGGACAAAATAGGAGAACATATTCACCTGTTGAAGTTAGACTCATGGTCATGGTTGCTCGTGGTCATGGTTGCCTCTGCCATATGTTCACGTGATAACTAGGAAGTATGATCCACGTTTGTGAGGCACGGTCAGTCTGTCACTTATTCGGAGCTGAACTCTAAAATGGACGCATATTGAGAGCCATTGGAGTGCATCCAGGACAGGAAGGACGATTTAAGGTTTAGCGTTCGTAGCATTCGCGTCCCGTCGGCATATTTCGAAACTCTGACCGATACAGAAGAGCGGCGGCGGCGGCAGACAACCCTGAAAACCCAACGCGTCGCGTTGGCTCTGGATGCTGCTGACATGATGGCGGCTGTAGGCGGTATTACGTTTTGTGGTGTTGAGACCGCTTACAGTAGTTACAGTGGGACGGATGGGATGAGTGAAAAGAAACAGATAGATTTGGCTTGCTGGTTGACGTGCCCTCAGATTACACGTTAAGTAATGTGCGAGTTCTTCGAACATTTATGCACCTTGTGTTTGAAAGCGTGAGTCGATGTTTTCAGCGTATGTGAGCGATGTTGTGCTGCTACTTCGGTGGCCGTTTGCATTAATACACCGCGAGAAAGTTCAAAATGTTCGAAGATAAAAGTGGGAAAGAAACTGAAGATAGGTCCTTGCGGCGTGTAAAGAAGTTTAAAGCGTAGAAGTGAACCTGCAAAAGCAAAGGGGCCGTGCTGAAGTCTGTGCCTGGTGCATGCACAAAGACAGTGTCCGTGTGTGTGTGGGTACATACCTATGGTCCTTCTGACCTGTAGCAAGGGTTGTTACGTTTTCAGGTTATATTCCTTTTGTCTTTTTTTTTCTCACAGTGAAAGTTGCGTGTAGTGTTCTTCAGTATTAAAATCCAAATAATGTGCATGTGCATGTGCATGTGCATGTGTGTGTTCACGTTGAAACCTGATTGAAATTCTGGGCGATACTTGGTTTAACCCGAATTCTTCAGACTCTGGGGTGGAATCGGGTATAACACGTAATCAAACTGTATTTATGCATTTACTCTATTTACTGTATTTCAGTGCACTTCATATATCCTTCTGTTTATAAGCTTTTATGACTTCAATGTTGATACTGCTTGATTTTGTGGTTTCATGTTGGCAAAAAGTCAAGTACACTTGCATTTCATCACTAAATGTTGTGGATAAATGTACGCAGGTTTTTATATAGCTATATTTTGGTTGTTATTCAATGTTTCCGACTGCTGACAAGTAATCGTGGCATGAACGTGAGAAAACATTATGCATAATATACACAGGCGTACCTAAAGAAAGCAAGTGCACCAAAATAGCAACGGGCACAAACTAAAACGAACGAAAGGCATACTTCTACAAAAGCTACCAGTCAAAGCAAAAACCATAATGAAGCCAGTATCGCTGCATTAGTCATTTGGTGATGAGGAATGGCATTCACATTGTTTACTGGAGAGAGAAGGGATGCTTTGACGAGTGGGAACATTTAAGGTATAGCTGGTTGTGTCTCACTTGATAACACCCAACCAGAACTGACCAATTTGGTCATACATTTATTCCTGAAATGTTCGTTTTCTTCTTTTGAACTGCACGAACTGAACACAAGTTTTAGTTACGTTACTTGTTTTGAATGAGTTCATTACTAAGCAGCTCAGTAGGACATTACTTTGGTAACTTTGTGACATAGCAAATGCCCACATTGCACGTTCCATGAGGAATATTGAAATCGCCATTTGTGGTGCTAATTATAGTATCTGATTTTATTTTTCACTGTGTATTTCATGGTTGTGATGGTCTCTGTGTCTCATGGTCACTCTGATCTCTGCTCATGACTGTGATGATAATGGTCAAACAGACAAAAGTGGCCATACCACAGGACAAAAAATCATGAGTTTCACCTGTCACCAGTTTATGCAATACCTCATGAGTAGTAGGAGGGGGTGCCGAGAGAACGGGGATTACTCAGAGACATGGACCCCTGACACCTGGGCCGATTGTTTTTCGCGATTGTTTCCTGCGGCCGTCGCGTGGGCCGAGGGTTGTCCGTGCACTTAACGGAGGGCGGCGCGTGGCCGGAGGGCTGCGTGTGCGCCTACCCTCGCACATTTTTCAACCTGGGCCGACTTCACTCCCAAATTTTTCCCCGCTACAACAGGTGTGCAGTATGCGGTTTACATGCAAGCATAGACATGCAAAGGATAGCCATACACAAAAGTACAAGTGAAAATATATTTATTAAAGCCAATGCTGTCATGTCAATCTGTGAATGGGGAAAATCCAGCCGCAAAACCTGAAGCAAAAGAAACACAATACAATACACGTAATAAAGAATATACTTATTACAGGTATGATGCAATAGCATTGAAGAGATATCACACATCAAACACAATATTTTTTTATTAATGCTAATCATCATGCACACAAGTTTTCAATAGATCAGAATTAAAATGGAGTAGCACATTTAATCAAAGAAGACATTCTTAATCAATACAATTACAATCAAAATTACCAGTTTTATTATAAAAAGTCTAACATTATTATACGTGAGCACCATAGTGGAGTTTTAATTACAAAGTTCTGATAGATGTACGTTACTTCAAGCACAATAGCTAAGTTGAATATTCCAATATGGCACAATTAATCAGATTCTTATGAAGTGATCGGTGGTCGGCACGTTGGCGGAGGGCCTTCGTTTACCATCGCGCATTTTTCAACCTGGGCCGACTTGTCTCGCGTATTTTTTCCGGCGCGCGGTGAGTGGCGCGCAGGTGAGGAGCTGTCCGGTTGCTTACCAGCGGGCCAAAGGAGTGAGCGTGCCCTTATCGTTGTGCATTTTTCACCCTAGGCCGACTTCTTTGGCGATTTTTCCGCCTGGGCCGACTTCGTTATTATTTTTTTTTCAGGTGGCGCTTTTGCGCGTTACATGCGACAACGACCAGTGCCAAGACCGCGGGAGAATTCCCCTACTCCCTGAGGGCGGAATCTTGACGAAAATGTAGGGGAACTGTATGGTTAGCGGCTTCCCCCTCTTTTCGAATCCACTAGTGGGTCCTGTATGAAAAAGACAAGTTTCGTTTGTGTATTCACGCTGCTTGTTTAGAAAATATTTGCCTGAATTAATTATTGCTTTGACTTTGTTTCAGATGACCACTCGACTGATATTAATAAAAATATTCTACTAGTTGGGAAGGTATTTTTGAGTTGTGTGTGTTGATTTCCTCTCTAGAAAACTTTGACATTAATTTGCATTTCAGATGTGTTGTTTGTTTGTGGCTTCCGCGTGTAGAAATTATAGTTGCAAAGTTATCATAAAAAATGATGTAATTAAATTTGATTCTCGTTTTTTGAATGAGTATTGTTTCTATCATTGAATAAACTTGACTTTCTCTCTTTGCTTCAGATGTCCACTCGATTGATATTTTGTGAGTTGGGAATTATGTATGCATGATTTATTATTTGTGTCTGTTCATTTCTTGATTGATTAACAATAATCTGAAATACATTAAATTCGCAATGTTTCTCGATTTGATTGAGTATTGCTTCCGCCGATGGTAGCATAATATTTCTCGCTTGCTTAGATAATGTTTGTCTAAAACCAATTTGCAGTGATATTAATGTCTGTTCCTAGATTTTGCTTGCTACTGTTTGTTTTGGTAGAATTCTCATTCTGTTCTTGAGAATTGAATAATGCTAACGTCTATTTGCGCTAGTTGATCAATAAAAAAATTCGCCTCTGTGCAAACTTGATCAGTCCTAAGAACATCTCCCTTTGGAGGAAAGAATGTGCAAGAGAGAGAGAGAGATAGTTCCCCACCCCATAGATTGACAAAGTACATGCGGTTTCTTTGCTTTGGGTTGTATAGAGGGAGAGAGAGTGACCTCCACCAGGCTCAAGTAGCCAGGATAGCTGGCTTGGCTGTAGTGTGTGTTGGATACCTCCATCAAGGTAATGTCTATAGTGTCTGAGAAGGATGAAAATTGTATATTGTTCACTAGATTAGGTCGCAAGGATGATTTTATGATAGTTCAAAAGATAGATTATTTCCATTTCAAGTTATTAAATTTGTAATGTTTCTTGTTTTGATAGTTTGTTATTATGGTTTGTTGTAGTTTGTTGTTATTTGGTTTGTTATGGTTTGGCTATTATTTTCCTGCATGTGTGTGTTGTTTACATGTTGGCAGATGCGCCGTTTAGAGTGTTTCTCTGCTATTCAGCGTTAAGTCCATGCTACTCACAGTATTAAATTTGTAATGTTTCTCGTTTTGATAGATTGTTTTTCAATTATTTTCCTGTGTGTATCCCTTGTTTACGTGTTGGATGGTGCATTGGTTTGGCTCTCTATTAGATGTTGATTGTGTTTCTCATTATTTCCTTGCATGTATCTGTTGTTTACGCGTTAGATGATGCGCCGTTTAGAGTGTTTCTCTGTTATTCAGCATTAAGTCTGTGCCAGTCACAGTATAAAATTGGTAATGTTTCTTGTTTTGATAGTTTGTTTCGCTATTATTTTCCTGCATGTGTCTGTTGTTCACGTGTTGGCAGATGCGCCGTTTAGAGTGTGTTTCTGCTATTCAGCGTTAGCTTTGTGCTAGTCACAGTATTAAGTTCGTAATGTTTCTCGTTTTGATAGATTGTTTTTCAATTAGTTTCCTGTATGTATCTATTGTTTATGCGTTAGATGATGCGCCGTTTAGAGTGTTTCTCTGTTATTCACCGTTAAGTCTGTGCCAGTCACAGTATAAAATTTGTAATGTTTCTTGTTTTGATAGTTTGTTTCACTATTATTTTCCTGCATGTGTCTGTTGTTTACGTGTTGGCAGATGCGCCGTTTAGAGTGTGTTTCTGCTATTCAGCGTTAGCTTTGTGCTAGTCACAGTATTAAGTTCGTAATGTTTCTCGTTTTGATAGACTGTTTTTCAATTAGTTTCCTGTATGTATCTATTGTTTACGCGTTAGATGATGCGCCGTTTAGAGTGTTTCTCTGTTATTCACCGTTAAGTCTGTGCCAGTCACAGTATAAAATTTGTAATGTTTCTTGTTTTGATAGTTTGTTTCGCTATTATTTTCCTGCATGTGTCTGTTGTTTAAGTGTTGGCAGATGCGCCGTTTAGAGTGTTTTTCTGCTATTCAGTGTTAGCTTTGTGCTAGTCACAGTATTAAGTTCGTAATGTTTCTTGTTTTGCTGGATTGTTTTTCAATTAGTTTCCTGTATGTACCTTTTGTTTACGTGTTGGATGACGCATGGGTTCGAGAAACATTACAGATTTAATACTGTGACCAGCACAGCATTAACTCTGAAGAACAGAGAAACACAGTAAGTTTCTTGTTCTGATAGATTGTTTTTCAATTATTTTGCTGCATGTATCTTTTGTTTACGTGTTGCATGATGCGCCGTTGAGAGTGTTTCTCTGTTCTTCACCGTTAACTCTGTGCTGGTCACAGTATTAAATTTGTAATGTTTCTCGTTTTGATTGATTGTTTTTCAATTATTTTCCTGTATGTATCTCTTGTTTACGTGTTGGATGATGTATGGGTTTGGTTCTCTAGCTAGGTTTTGTGCTAGCTGTTGATCATGTTTCTCGTTATTTCCATGCATGTGTGCTGCTCACGTCATAAGAAACTGATTAATTGTGTTGTGTTGAAATATTCAACTTAGCTTCCCATATTCTTTATTATGTGTATTGTATTTCTTCCGTTTCATATTTTTTTAGTTTTTCTCATTCACAGTGAGTCATAGCATAATTCCTGCCATTATTGGCTTTAATAAATATACTTCATCTTGTACTTTTGTGTATGGCTATCCTTTGCAAATCTATACTTGCATGTGAACCACCCACCGCACGGCTGTTGTAAGGAAGAATACCTGTGAAGCTGGCCCAGGTGGGATGGCAGCATCGCTTGGGTGTGTTGGCTGTGTGCATGTCTATACTTGCATGTAAACCGCCCACCGTGCAGCTATTGTAGCGGGAAAAATACGTATCAAGTCGGCCCAGGTGTTGTCAGCGTGCATGTCCCTTATTGCATGTAAACCGCCTACCACACGGCTGTTGTAGAGAGAAAAATTATGAATGAAGTCGGCCTAGGTTGAAAAGTCGTGAATGAAGTCGGCCCAGGTGTGTGGGCACCATCGCTTGGTGTGGTTGCCGGTGTGCATGTTGCTACTTGCATGTAAAGTGCCCACGCGCCACCTGAAAAAAATGCGAACGAAGTCGGCCCAGGCGAAAAAATCGCCAAAGAAGTCGGTCCAGGGTGAAAAATGCGCGACGGCCCGAAAAACGAAGGCCCTCCGCCAACGTGCCGACCACCGATCACTTCATAAGAATCTGATTAATTGTGCCATTTTGGAATATTCAACTTAGCTATTGTGCTTGAAGTAACGTACACCTATCAGAACTTTGTAATTAAAACTCCACTATAGTGCTCACATATAATAATGTTAGACTTTTTATAATAAAACTGGTAATTTTGATTGTAATCGTATTGATTAAGAATATCTTCCTTGATAAATGTGCTACTCTATCTTAATTCTGATTAATTGAAAACTTGTGTGCATGATGATTACCATTAATGAAAAATATTGTGTTTGATGTGTGATACCTCTTCAATGCTATTGCATCATACCTGTAATAAGTATATTCTTTATTACGTGTGTTGTATTGTGTTTCTTCTGCTTCAGGTTTTGTGGCTAGGTTTTGCCCATTCACAGATTGACATGACAGCATTGACTTTGATAAATATATTTTCACTTGTACTTTTGAGTATGGCTATCCTTTGCATGTCTATGCTTGCATGTAAACTGCATACTGCACACCTGTTGTGGCGGGAAAAAATTGAGAGTGAAGTCGGCCTAGGCTGAAAAATGTGTGAGGGTAAGCGCACACGCAGCCTTCCGGCCACGAGCCACCCACCGCTAAGTGCACGGACAACCCTCCGCCCACGCACCGGCCGCCGGGTGCGGGAAAAAAAACGCGAAAAAAAGTCGGCTTCGGTGTCAGGGGTCCATGTCTCTGAGTAATCCCCGTTCTCTCGGCACCCCCTCCTACTACTCTCATGCACATACCAGATGCATCACGGAATTGTTTATTGGAGACAACCATTGACTCCAATTTGATTGACCAATCATAACTAGACTTGTAGCTCCAGAAGAACATGTCGGAGTTAATTTGGTTAGGAATAGTGACAAGGTGTATTTGACATGGTCATGTGATGCCTACAACTTGCTTTTCATGTTTCGCTGGGGCCACCCCTGGTTGGGTCTTACTAGGAGCTCTCTGTTTTGTCAACTAACACATGACGTGTTGCTCTTGTTTTTATTATTTAGGAAAGCTGTCATACAATGGTCTCAACATGGGGGCCTCTAGCAAACATAGAAACTTGCTAACTTATCAAACCGAGATGAAAAGGTCTCTAGGTTCACATATTTACTGATCAAGGCAAGGGAGTGGGTTAACTAAAAAATAATCCAGTGCGAGTGTTTGCACCCACTTGACCCAATCTTGATCATACCCACACCATCACATGCCGTATGTACGTACGCACATGAATTGAGCTTTAAGTGCAACATGTTGCTCGCAAAGGCACTGCAGCTCTGTAAAACAGTAACATGCACTGCCAGGCTATCAAGTAAAAGGGATAATTTATTCATGTCACTCGAGTAATACTACAATGTCGCACAGCAGTGTCGTTTCCACAACCCCCCCCCCCCCCATGTTGCAGGATGAATTACTTGCTTGGCCTTCATGCATGTCGTTGCACTTGGACGGCATCAGTGAAGTCTGTAATTCCGTGTTGTACAAAAACATTACAACTGTCTTCCCCATGTTTTGCCGCTAATAATGGCCTTTTAATATTTCAGTTTGCTGTGCGCAACCCAACATATCAGTTATGGTAGCACCGCATCACTAGGGTTACAACTCTTTGTTTTTTCCTATAGGCTGCCAGAAAACACAAACCTGCAGAAAGTTTTGCAAAACACCTGCCAGAAAGTTTTAACACGATGAGATTTTTTGAACAGTGTTGATTTTTCTGAGCCTAAGAGCATGGTGTTGATGAATTTCAGGTCCCACTCACTGCTATAACGTTCAGATGGTAAGGGCAAACTCGAAGAACAAACAGCCTCAACAACACAAAGACTGATTGGTTAGTCGTATAAGGTCACCAAGGGGGTGGGGTGATATGTTTATTATATCAAAAAATAGGAGGGAAAGGTTAGCCTGCACTACGGCGGCTTGCTATTCCCAGGAAAGAAAAGAAAAAGAAAGACAAGCAAAAAGAAAGCAAACAAACAAAAAAAAAAACACCAAGGGCAATGTGAGGAACATGTACACTATTATGGGTATCAGGTAACAGTTGTGTTAGTGAGCTTGAGGACATGCCTTGAAGCGGGCCATCGCTGCTCAAGCAAGAGTAAATATGATGAAAGAAAAGCAGTCACTGAAAAGGTTAGCCAGCTGTAGGACTCGAATCCACATCAAAATGTGTTCCAGCCTCAGAACATCGACTGTCTCATGTTCAAGAGTAAATATATTGCGTTTCCCAATGTCTGATGCTAATGCCAAACAAGCACAGTCCAAGTTCAGGGCACTTAATAAGATAGACCTCAAACAACCGACAACAACTTGTCTGGTACCTGCTACATTTTAATGTAACTACTCTCTCATTAATTCGAGCTCCGATAATTCATACTTTTGCATAATTCAAACAAGTTTCGCGTCAACTCCATGTTTAGCCCAGATTTTTCAGTTTATTGAACAGCTTCTTAACTGAATGGGATTTTTGCCTAATTAACACTTTTCATTCCCTTGTGAAACACTCCTACTAGCAGAGGATGGCTTCCGCACGTTGCCGACGCCACCTCTTGAGACACCCTCCTTTGAACATCGTGCTCACCTTCAGATGTCTGTCTGCTAAAGAAGGCACTGTTAGTGCTTGGGCATTAGCTGACATCAGGCATTTAGTTTTGAGGGCCGACGTGTTAAGCAAGTAACCATTGACATGCTTCTTTTGAATATCTCTGCAGTTAATAACTTATGCCTTCTTTCTGTGTCTCTACTCATAATCACACTTGTATAGAGGAAAGGCTATAAAGGGTGAGCTGCAGCATATATTTAGAGTAATTTCTGACAATTTGAACAAAAATATGTGATTACCTGGGATTTGAATTAATGAGTCTGCTGTAATTTGGTGTTCTACATAATGTCTTGCAATGATGCCCATATGAAAAAGTTGCCTGCAGTGCCAGTCCAATCGTTTTGCTTTGTTATGTTGCCCTGTTCTGATTTGTTTGTTTATGCTCTCAGGGCAGAGCAATGTGATGTTTGATGAACTTAGGAAATTGCTTCTGTACTGCGCCATTTTTGAAACTCGCGAAAAAGTAAAGTTTACGAAGACTCTTCTGCAAATCGTGTAGGTCATGCTTTGTGGTAAACAAGCCTGATCAATGGACGTACTCTGAAAACAACATGACAGGATGCAATCTTTTCGTGTTGTCTTCAATATTTGCCCATTGCTCAGGCTTGTTTACCATGCAGTTTGTCCACCAGCTTGCCTGCATTTATGCTGTTCTACCAGTGATTGTAGGTCGTGTTATTGTCATGTAACCAAATTATTGTTTGTTTGTTTCTGTCATGCTTCCTGCTTATAAGACCAGGTAGCACTTGTCTTTGCTATACTAACTGAAAGACAGATGAAGAAACACTTACAATGTTGTAACACAATTGTGTTTAATAAATCCCATGTCTTGCACCCATAGCAACCATTTTGTTGAGTGAAATGAAAGCCGACACATGCTGTGTTATATTTGTTGTTTATTATACTGCATAGTCGTCTTATACGTGGTCGCAGACACCCAGCGCTCATCCATCATACCGGGTACAAAGCACACGTTTTGTAAAAGCAAGGGATAGCGATGTAGGGTTTTTACCAAAAGCTCTGTTTTTTCAATGCAGTCACCTCTTGACCAAGCACAAGCATGCGTGATGACAATGCAAACATCATAACCACCAGATCTATCAACACAACCCATTTGTTTACATGGATATAAAGTATGTGTGTACGCATGCAGGTGTTGGAAGGTGGGTGCTGGACAAGAGACTCTCCTCTTTATCTCGGGGCTTTGGAGGATCGGTCCCCCTTTTCGTGCGTAAAGATCAGACAGGGCACCTGATATTCTTTCATAAGTCATATTTTTACATGATTTGCATGAATTTTGATTACTACAGGTAATGTCCTTTAAATGAGAAGGATTTGTTATATGGCATCGATATGTTTACTAGTAGCATCACTACCCCTCTGATACAAAACACACCTAAATAATGCCTCACATCATGTGAATCAGATATAGAGCCTTCCAGAAGTCTGCTTACCACATTTTACAATTTTGCAGAGTAGATTTCAAAAACTGCAGCTGGTACATGGAATCAACTGCCGAAGCGTAAACACCCCATTTAATTATTACTCTTATACTTTTGTTCTCCACGTCCCATTTCTTTTGGACTTCTTTCACGAAAGTCCCCAGTTTGAACAATTCGTAACCAGTTGGTGATATTGGAGAGCTTTCTTATCGGTAAACATCCTTCAGGCATCGGCCATGAGCTGTGCAGTGAGTGGCTTATTTGCATATGCTCACTAATTAAATAAATATCCTAACTTTTGAATTTTACTTTAGGCACTGTCGGTACGTAGCTGGGCGTGCTTGCACTACACTTCTGCTGAGGTCCTAACCTTGAGGAATTTCCTTTAGCGCAGCCTTGCTAGTGCTTGTGTCACATCCTGCTGACGTAAACTTTCCTATAAGCGAAATGCACTGCCAGAGCTGTGCCAAACTAAATGCCTCAAGGTTAGGATCCTATCAGAAGTTTCGTGCAAGCGGGCCCAGGAACTTCGGCAAAAATATTCAGAGAACGAAACGCATTGAGTTTTTCGAGTGATTGGTTGGAATCTGTTTACATATTTCTTGCGTGAAGCAGTGTACAAATGTGCTCTTTGGCTGCTGTCAATTGTGTGTTCATCCGCGTGGTTCACACATGGGGGCAGAAGTTAAGGATCAGATGGAGGAGACACTTCGCTTTTCGTTCTTTTTCTCTACCGAACTGGTGCACAGCGCTCGTGTCGTCTCATGATGCAAACGTGCTGTCTCACCTACGGAACGACATCACCGCTGTCGCTGTTTACAAGTCAGGTAGAGAAGGGTTCCAAAGCGTGCCTTGTGGCTCTTCCTTAAGCGGCGTTCACACAGGCCAACTTTCTGCAGCAAATCGAACCAAAGTTTTACGAACAACTTCGAGGCGGTGTCATCTGTGTAAACGCTGCCTTATCCTTCGTCACAAAAATGTCCAAAGTAAAATTTACATGCTAGAATTTTCATTGAATTAGCGAGCACATGCAAATGAGCCATTGCCTGCACAGTCCATGGCACCACACTCTCAAGTTTACGGATTTCAAGTGCTCCAGCTTGCACTAGTGAAACCCAACGTAAGAGATGCAAAATGTATTTCTGCCAGTTTGGATCGAAATACATGTGTCAAGTGTGAACCACACACACACAGTTTCCTCACTATAGGTCCTCTATGCCCACTCCGAAGAAGAGCTGGATGCAGCGACAGCCAGCCTTCAAAGTTAGTCCCACCCAGGGTACACTGCAAGGGTCAAACCAATGCTTGAAACGAAAGAGGAGTGGGTGCTGCTCCTCAGCAATACGATTGCAATCTCTAATGTCTCTTTATTACAAATATCCAATCATTACATTATTTTGTGTCATATACATTATTCTTTGTTTGACACAATATCGTTTTCCTTCACTACAAGTCAGGCCACATCTGTCGTTCGATTGACTCGCCTGCAAATTTGTTGCTGATGATTGCAAAATATAATTGAATTTACAAAAATTCCCCAGAGCATAATAACTATTTTGGGATTTGTCTACTAGCGTGTGCTGACATTTGTAACTACTTATTATCTGTATGGAGATATGATACACTGAAAAATAGATAGCCTGTTTGTTTTCCTGCCATCAGTGTATGTCTCAACCTTAGCATTATGCACGCTACAGCAACACATAGCATCACACACCGTATTGACAGTTCAGTACAGTGGATCAATTCTACGCAGTCTGTTTACTTACAGCACATGAATTATCAGTGGAGCCTCCTAAATGAAAACTGTTTTGACGCAAGAGACCAATCATGTGCTTTGAACGTGGGCTGAGGTAAATAATAAATCGGACAGGGAAGGAACGACATTGCCATTAACAGTGCAACTGGACATACTGTTGCTTGTATGGCAGTTTCCAAACGTTCAAATTAACAGTGTTTGCCCTCTTGCTTTTTATGGGGTAACACATTCTCCGAATGTCCGTCTAGTTAACTATAATTTCGTAACGTTCCGTCTCATCTACAGCCCGAAGGGTAGTCAAATTTGATCAATCCTTGCTTGTAATCCAAAGACACAGTAAATAACATCAAAATTACCTGTGTGTTCCAACCTAACCTTGTTCTGCAGCACATTTCACCATCCTCCTTGTCCTCCGCCCTGCCCTGTGGGGGATGTGTACAAATTTACAAATAGGCGCCGTCGGCGTCCGTACAGCAAACGCATCGGGATTTCAGGGTTTTCTGCCGGCGCCGCTGCCGCTCTTCTGTATCGGTTAGTGTTTCGAAATACGCGTCCCGTCGGCACGCTCCGCTGCTATACTCAGCTGCGAAGCGGGAAGGCTGCCTTACAGTGGGAAATTGCGTTTATGCCACATAACAGCAAAGCAGAAATCTGTCACCGTCTAACACGGAAGGACACCATGTAAAGAACACCTGCAATCATGGAAGGCGCTAGCAGGATATAAATCTAGTGCACCCTAGCCAAATGAATTTTAATGCATTGCGCCTATGGGGAGTTCGTCAATTTTTCCACAGGGCCCATGTCCAAACCATGATCTTTCGACAAAGAAAGTCAACTTCTTCAAATGTCATCTCTTTTGACTGAGTACGACCTCCAGGCCACATGCCAACCGCAGCACGACTTGTATGTGGTAACCCACCACAGGGCCTTCAATACTAAACTAATTCCCAGTATTATCGTAATACGCATGTGCCGAGACTCTACGGTCGGTCTGAAGAATTTCGAAGGGCGAACGGCATTCCTTATTGGCCTCCAAAGGACGCACACACTAGACAACTTTGCCACATTGAGTGATTACTATAAATATGATACCGTATTACATTATATATGGTTTTTATATTAAACTGTACAGCTTGATAAAATTGTAAATTTGACCTATCACAGTCAGGGGCAGAACCAGACCCGCGCTTGGGGGGGGGGGGGGGAGGGGTTCGTTTCGTTGTCGAAGTGGCGTGTAATTGGGGCGGGGATAGGAGGAAAGCTAATGTGTAACCTAGCGTTTGTTGGAGGGGGGCGGCCGTCACTGATCACAATGTATGTTACGAAGGCTGTTTTGTCAAACCATTGCCGCTTCTATACTAGATGCCTGTCACGTCGAGCGCGGAGAGTGCATCCCTGCCCTCTCCCCTTTTATGCGCGAAGCTTCCGCTGCATGGTGCTGCCTTCTAACTGACGCTACAGCTAGCAGACGGCACGTTCAGTCAAAGCAACGGCTGCGAGAATTTGCGGCACGTATCCAGCTTTTTTGGAAACGTCAGCAGTGGTATGGACAAAGACTAATTAGCCGAGGAGAAACATGAACGCACTTTGTTATCTTGTTTTTGTGTCTAATATTTAGTTCACACGCCGCAGAAGTACCCAAGCACAAGACCATGCGGTACTGGACGCTTTGTAGGTGGTGCCAGCGAAAAAAAGAATCGAATGTGTAGTTTAATCCACTCCCAGCTGACTTGGCTCTGAGAGAACAATTCCTGAAAGCAGTATCTAGGACGAACTGGCAGCTGAACTCCACTTACAACGACTCGGCCGTCTGCATACAGTCTTTAGACTGGACTTTCGAACCGACAGAAGAGGCGCATATTGAACCCCGGTGCAGTGCCAAGAATATTTCATATATCCATACTACAAAGTCAGCTTAGAACATCTTATCAATACAAACATCAATATCATTTTTATACCAGATGATATTAAGCCCCGAAGTTGATAAAATTGGCCATTTGGCATTCGTGAGTCCCGTTGTGGAAGCGATTTTGTGAAACGCAACCTCTCACGGTGCAATAGGAGAAAGAGGTACGGGGACTCCGCGATCTTAATTTCACATATCCATGCTACAAAATCAGCTTAGGACATCCTTGATATCATTTTTATATCAGATGATATTAAGCGCCTAAGTTTATGAAATTGGCCATTTCGCATTCGTGAGTCCCGTTGTGGAAGCGATTTTGTGAAACGCGACCTCTCACGATGCAATAGGGGAAAGAGGTACGGGACTCAAACTCCGCGATCTTAATTTCACATATCCATGCTACAAAATCAGCTTAGGACATCTCTGATATCATTTTTATATCAGATGATATTAAGCGCCGAAGTTGATGAAATTGGCCACTTGTCGCGTCGTCCTTCCGTAGCAATTCGCTATAACTGGTGAGTGACACTGACCAACATCGAAACAAAGTCGTCATGCACACGGGGTTCACTACGTGATGCACCAGGTGTTTCTGACAGCTCGACGCACACCTACGCTGTGTAAAAGGATATTTAAAAATTGAGGACGACAATGTCACAGCAAGCAGTCAGGGGCCATAACATAAGGCCAGATTTAACTTCACATACTGCCCACTCGGACGATAAGTGCTTCATGTCACTTCACGAGGAGAAAGCTAGAGATGACAAGGATGAATCAAAATTACGATTTTTCTCACGTATACCTATATCAAACATTACATTGTAATTTTCCCCATTCGGTGTTCTTCAATCGTGCTCAAATAAAATAAACCAGGTATCGCGGTGCCTGCAGGATCCCCACTCCAATAAGAAAATGTAGCAATCTCCTTTATTCAAATTTTTACCGCATTTCTATTACCTTTGAGGAAATCGGAAAGCATTATGCCCCCACAATATTTCTGGTTGCTGTTCGTGACGGCAACATATTTTCTATTTTCCAAATTCCACATTAGCAGGCTCTTACCTCCCGTTTTGGTTGCATGTAATGCGTTTATTGTTTTTGCATTTATATTTTCGCAGCTATTCGCTCGGTACTGATAGGATAATTGCAGGCTGTAGATCCCTCGCAACCGTGCCTGTTCCCATTACGGTATGGACCAGCTCCCGTGGCATAGTGGTTAGGGGGATCGCTTTCCACGCCAAGACTGGGAGGCGACACGGGTTCGAATTATGTCACCGGCTGTGCTGTCTGAGGTTTTCCCTGGGTTTTCCGAAGACTTTCCAGACGAATGTCGGCACAGTTCTCCCTGAAGTCAGCCCAGGACGCATACTAACCCCAATGTCCCCCACTCCTTCCTCCTGTCCTCTTTCCATCTGTCCACGTCTGTACGCCCCTCACAGCCACAGTTGCTTCGCGGCGCGAACACGGAATTTAAAAAATTACGGTATGAAACGATGTTTTGGGCGTAGAATTTACTTCGGTGACTTTCGTTCCGCATCATCATTAAATAAAGTTGTTGGTGGAGATTTTCATGATAGTGTGTTAGTGACTTTGACTGGTAATTTGCAGTGCTAGTTGGCAGCTCTTGAAAAGCTGAGAACCTCTCGCAGGCAAAGTCGACGGCCGCTGTTTAGTGATCGAGCGTGTTTGCGACCGCTGGGTTGAAATTGGTGGAGGAGTCTTAGACGTCTGCATATTTTCTAGCTCTGCGCTTTCGGGCACGTTATCGTCGTTGATAATGAATTGTGTAACAAACTGAGATTGAAGAGTAACGATTGAAGAGGAATATCTTTGTGCTCAAGGTAAATGGCCAGCCCGTACGCGCGCCGGCAGGAGAGAATTGATGTCTCCTTTCCCAGGGATTGACACAGGGAGAGGGAATGAGCAAAGCTATGGAGAGCGTTCGCGGAAGAGCAGAAGTCATTTTGGAGTCACGGCAGTGCTTGTTGATCTGGAGTGGCTTTTCCTGGCGCGCGCTAGAGAAGGTGTGTTTCACTAGTCGATCCGGTTTGGTTTCACTGGTAATTTGAGATGAAGCCGTTCCACGATGGGGTTCTCTCTCTTGCCCTCTGGAGGAAGCTCGAATTCAACCGAAACCCAAACGCGGCATTGTCGTCAGTTTCGTATATTGCAAGGTCGAGCGACAGCGAGCGTTCAGGCGAATTCACTCAGCTTACCAGATATGCGCAACGAATTCCGTCAGGAGCTTGACAGGAGTACGTTTGCTTGTCGTTGACAGATTCGAAATGTTCGTGCCGTATTTCGTTGCTCTGTAGCCGATTCCCATAGTAGTGCAGTAGTATATGCCAGTGGTTCACATGCATCATGCCTGCATCATGCATGCATCAGCCTTCGTAATACCATCCGAAGACGTAGTGCAAAGACGACGCATTCCGCGTCCAACCTCCTCAACCGCAGTAGAACTCTATGATTTTTTTTTCATAGTTAACTTTAGCCCGCGAGAATGGACAGTGTTCACCTCAGTGTTCAACTCTGAGCTGCAAGCTATTGAGAACACGGACATACTAGGTGAGTCCCAGGGATTTCCCTACACCCTCCCTGCATTTTTGCAACACCCCCCCCCCCCTGAAATTTCTCAGGTGACCCCACCCAGCTCGGCCACCAACACGTTCTGGTAGTGAGTCCAGTCATGCAGATGATCGTACGATGCATTTGTCCAAAATCGTTTAAAAGTGACTGTGCAATGCATATATTGCGCGTATGTACGAGCAAAAATGCGTGTGGACACGCAAACTCAATGTGGATCATCAAGAGCCATTTGCGCCCAACTCAACCAAGCGAGGTATTAGAACGTTTTCACCGTTGATTGCTAGGTGTTCGTTGACAAGATGGTAGTCTCTTAACTTTGTCGGTCGTGTGATTATGCATCTTAATGTTGAAATGCCGTTCACAATGAATCTCTATTCTAATGTACTGTGTTCTAAAGTAATGACATGTACAAATAAACCGGGAAAGCTGTGCAGATATGTCACCGTTGTGCCACGATTCTTTCCGTGTCTAAGAAAAATTCCGTAAGTGGAACCTTCACCAAGCATGACCCCCCCCCCCCCCTTGAAAGCTCGGCACACACCCCAGTAGTGAATTTCTGGGGAAATCACTGGTGAGTCCGCACCCCAAGTGATTTTGTGGTGGTGTTTTGGTGTGTTAATGGCTGTACGAAACCGGACACAGACTGCTTCTCCAGTGTGTTCCGGCCCGTCGCGGTGCCGTGGGGAATGAACAGTCTGACAGCGCCGCAGAAGCAGTTGCCTCCTCTAGGAGAACGACGACTATTGCACTGGTGGGAGGAGACCGTCCTTCCATTATAGTCGACGTCTAGTGGCACCCCTAGCTTCCCGCCAGTGGACAACTGACATTCTTCCCCCATCTATGCTTGCAAGAGTTGATTGGGACGCTCGCTTTCCAGATGCCACAAAACACCTCTCGTCAAGACGCTACATTAATTCATCGGATGCCACTCACTGTGCCTTTTACAACTCAGTTGCGTTAACGCTTGCGACAAGTTCGCTCTCCAAGATGCCGTCACTCACAACCTTGTCTATTGCCCGCACAACCAACCTTTCCGAACCACACTTTCAGTGTCTCTAAATCAGTTGTTACGCCAGTGATATTTCTGCCCAGATTTACAGAAAATGCGGTAAATAGAGGTATGGAAAATAGGAAGTGCCTCGTCTCAGAGGGCAGCGTTCATAAAGTGAGGAAGTTCTTAAATCGAGCGTTGAGTGTATATCAAGCGCTTCTTAATTCTCCGCGGACGTGCTTGCAATTTTGTTTTGGTATACTAGTGAGGTCAACCAGCGGTATACTAAAAAATAAAAAGTAAACGCTAGGAAAAAAATTGGGACCCACAAACGTGAAACTGCAAGACATCGCAGAGTTTAATGCAGCTTTTAATCCTACACAGGCGGTGAGCAAGAAAAAGTACAGCCTGGATGGTTGACGTGGGAAACTGCGACGCAGTTCAAGTTCTACAATGATCCAATCATCATCTGGACGAAGCGTTACAAGTCACGAACGTTGCTGTATCGTGTTTCAGCATTCGAGATCACCGACTCCAATCCTTGTGTAAGGGGATTCCTGAAACTTTCTCACGTTTATTGTGAATATCCTTGTTTCGAATTGACTCTCGCTGTTTTACCGGATTCTTACGAAAAATTGTCCGAGGATCGTGTGTAATACACACGATGAGTAAACAGAAGCTGCCATAACTCTCATCAGCTCACATTTCCTCCTGGCCCATCGACATGAAGGCTTTCTGTGCCCGACTCCTTCATATTGGTGACCTGAAGGGAGAACATTCCTCAAAGCATCATTATTGTTCAGCACCCAGCTAGCGCAGTGCAGATTCCTGCGCAGAGACCACTTCTGCGCTCATCTTCAAGCCCCTCAGTTCAAGCGGTGAACATCAAGATTCCGCCATTCTGGCCCGCCGATCCGGCCCTCCGGTTCGCGGACATCGAGGCACAATTCGCGCTCCGCGGCATCACACTCCAGATTACGTTCGGATCACCAATATGAAGGAGTCAGGTACAAATAACCTTCATGTCGAAGGACCAGAAGAAAACTGATTTATTCTGACCGTCCGTGCCGGCTGTGCCTCGGCTCGGCTCACGCCTGGTAGCGATGGTGCTGAATGCGCCACACGTTTTTCCTTCGAAAACTGCACTGCATACCTATTTGCGATGTGCTACGCATACTACTATGCGTATATGCACACATGCTACTATACGTATAAGTTGAACAGCCAGCGCTAGCCCTGATGGGTTACCGAAGTTAACCAAATTAATTAAGAAACATATGCAGATGGTTTAAATTGGAAAGTTCTAGACCTAATCCCTTTGGTATCCATTCAGTAAAAACAGGAACCGCAGCGAGCTCCCATAGTGCGCATTGAAAGCTGGGAAATATGCAAAATCTTCGCGCGTCCTGTGGAGTTTTATTTTAGATGCGGCCATTTTTTGTCCCCCTCTCTGCTGTTTTCAACCCCCTCAATACACTGGTTGCCGTTCACAAAGCGGGATGTAGCCCTGCTTTGTAATGCAATGGAATCGTTGGTAAACATAATATTCGTTGAACTCGAAAGTTAACAAAGGAAACATGACAATGAAAAAATGGCTAGGAAGCAAGCGAGCTGGTGAAGACGATGCATAATGTAAAAACCCCGAGACTAGGGAACACGAAGGGACAGACACAACACGAAGTCTCAAACACAGCTGAAAATTTTACTTCACAAAACAAGAAATATATACAAACAGAAGGGAAAGGAACACCAGTTCAGAACAAAATAGAAGGTCATTTCGAGGGAACGAGCAGTCTGTTCAAGGCCGGACCGAGGATTACGGAAGGTTTGCTGACACAGTTCCCACAAGAAGTTAAAAAAGGGTCTCTCTCAACAGTCTCCTGTGAGGGTCCACTTCGGATGCCTTTACAATTGTTTCATCCCATAGAGGGAAGCAATCTGAGCATTCTTCCATATGTTTTGCAATTTCAGAGTTTGAGGCTTTATTTTTTACTTTTAAAGAATGCTCTCTCAAACAATCATTTAAGCAACGTTTTGTCTAACCAATATAACAGAAACCACAAGCTAAGGGGATCTGGTAAACAACGTTTGAAGAACAGGGGACAAATTTATTCCGGTGATTCTTGCAAACAACGTCAGGTTTGGCGAAAGGCGTGAGGCGGTCAAGACGGAAGTTGTTCTTGAAAACGATGTTGATTTGAAACTTCTTCGCAACGGCTAGCAAGTTGTGAGACACTTTGTGAAAGAAGGGTAAAACCACCCGTTTGGGGACAGAGGGCTTAGTTTCGGGTGAACCAGGAAGCAAGGTGTTTAACAAAACATTTAAAGCACCAAGTAACATGTGATGGGGGTAACCAGCATCATTCAAACGGAGAAGCTGACTTTCCACAGAGGGAATGATATGATGACAACAAGATTTTTTTACGGCATTTGATAGGATACCTGTGATCAAACCCCGTTTTACAGTTTTAGAATGACAACTTGAAGCGGGCAAAATGGGTTTAGCTTGAGATTTGCCGTAAGACCAGCAAAGAGCGGGTTGTAACAAGAGTCTGATATCAAGAAACTGAATCACGCCGACAGCGGGGAACTCACTGGTAAATACAAGCTCTGGGGCTGCGGACACAACTACATTTTTACACTGATCAATAACACTCTCATTGGTGGAAATGAAAATCAGATCATCTACAAACCTTTTTACAATGACATCAATTGAAGACAGAGAGGATATAAAGGATAAAACAGCGTTGTCAATCACACTCAGGTAAATCTCGGAAAGAACAGGCGCGATGCTCGAGCCAATACAGATACCAGTTTTTTGGGTGTACAGATGCCCGTCAATACTTATGGCAGTAGATCTCAGATAAAGTGCTAGTAAGCGCAAAAATTCAGTCACAGATATACCAACTTTCGATTGAAAGCGCACCAAGTTATCTTCAAGAAATCTGCGTACTCTAATCAACAGCACATTCTCTTGCAGTGAATAGTATAGATCCTCGATGTCTAAGGAAAAAGCAAATCATTTCTTTCCATGAAACAACTGTAAATCCGAAATAAGCTGTTCAGAATTTTTCAAAATTAAACCGCTAGGGACAAAAATAGAGGAAAATCCATTTTGCAAAAAGATCGAAACAATTTTTTTGCCAGGTTTGATTCTCATTGATTACGATTCTAAGCGGCATGTCCGCCTTGTGATCCTTGAGCAAGAACTTTACAGCGAAAGTTCCACGGGAAGCAGAGCGTATACAGTTACATAGGGCAGTCAGATCACTGTCAAGAAGAATAGAACAAATCGACTTCTTGATCTTGCCCAAAGCATGGTTATACGGTTTCAAAACGTTTCCAATAGCTGCCGACCTCTTAGATGCAAAAACACTTTCAGGTAGAACAGCGAATTTTGCAGACTTATCAGTTTGCAACAGACATAAGTTCTTCTCAGACATTTCATTACGAACTAACTTAACAGGAGAAAGATTACGGTTTACGGGACGGTTGTTCGAACCCAGAGTGTGCGAAATGTGGTTTACTGCCTGAGAAATGAAAGACGAGGATAAGGAGGGATCAGTTATGACAGACGAAACCTTATAAATGCAAGCAGCTACATCTAAACTTGAGGGAGTCAAGTTTAAACAAAACTTAGGGCCCTTTGATAAAATCGCAGTTGTGCGGGCAGACACGGGAGCACAAGTAGGGTTTACAAGGCACAAAGGCGGCGCTTTTTTCGGGAACCGGAAAAAATGTCCCCGGAAGAAATGTCCCCAGAAAAAATGTCCCCGGAAAAAATGTCCCCTGAGAAACATGCACTTTTGGTACGCGTGGAATTTTTGCGCAATCCCCGGTTGCGATATTGCCGGCCTTGAAGTCCTCGGATTCAAAATAAATACCAAGATATCTAACCACTTATTAAGTGTTTTTACTTTGAAAGCTTGGGCCACTTTCACTTATGATTTCGCGTAGAGAATACACTGCAATCAATTGTAACGTTTGTTGATACAACGTGCACACTTGGCTGGGATATTCTTATTTTGTTTCTTTCTTCTTGTACTAAAAAGTATATCCTGCATGACGTCACACTGACTCGTGTGCAATCAGAACGCCGGGATTTTCCGACTGTAGATTTTAGGCCTGATGACACAGCTATCCTTTCAGGTTTGAGGGAATTAAAAGCGGGACGTACATTTTTCTGTACCAGCTCGCGTGGAGTAGCGGTTAGGATGATCGCCTTCACGCCGAGACTGGGACGCGGCGCGGGTTCGAATCCCCGTGCCGGCTGTGCTGTCTGAGGTTTTTCCTGGGTTTTCCATCGGACTTTCCAGACGAATGTCGGCAAACCTAGCCCTGAAGTCGGCCCTGGACGCATACTAACCCCCTGCTGTCCACGCCTGTACACCGCGTACAGCAAGAGTTGCTTCGCGGCGCTAACACGGAAAAACATTTTCTATGCTAATTCGCACAAATGTGAAGTGTCGCAGAAAGGCGTACGCCGCCCAGTTTCAACAAATCAGGAGAGAAGATGTCATTCGGAATGGCTAGGAGCATGTCAAGTTCTTTTTTTAAAAGTGCGCGGATCGACGTGCAGGGTGATGTGTAAAAAGGGAAATAAAATGCGGGGGTGGGAAGCAACAAAATTTACAGGCAAAAATGTATTTCAATATGCCTAGCGGTGTCATGCGTTGGGTCTCGGGAGCCCTAGACTGTACAGGCAAGACACAACGAAGTAAATTCACCAAAACTGACCCTGGTCACCGGCAGCGACTCCCTAGGCAAAGAAATGCTACGTGTGAATAGTAATTTTAAAACGGAATTGAATACGAATAAATTAAGCGACTCGTTGAATAACCGTAATTGAATACATATACAGCATATATTGGAATATAAACATGTACGGTATGCGTAAGTATAGCGCACACTCTGTTCTATGCCCTCCATGAGCCGGCCTTACGTGTGCAACTTCGGGACTATTCAAATATATTCGGTTTAGAAGAAACATCAATTCGATTTGGAATTCGAACATTGAATTCCATATTTGATTCGGAAATGGAATATGATATACGATTACTCGCTTCGGTGCTCAAAAATTCACACCGTCCTATATAGTAAAAAGTCAACGTCCGAAGTCAACCAGTCCACGCGTACCAAAAGTGAATTTTCCTCAGGGGACATTTCTTCCAGGGGACATTTTTTCCGGGAACAATTTTTCCGGGAACAATTTTTCCGGGAACAATTTTTCCGGGGGCATTTCTTCCGGGGACATTTCTTCCTGGACCCGCTTTCTTCGGACTTGGCTGATGAGCAGGCGCACGAAGGGAAGATCTCAATGCAGCAAACTTGCAAGAGAAGGCAGAATTGCATAGCGCGGTCCACTGAGCAAACTCGACGGTGTGACGAAAGTTTGGCCCCAGAAGCAGTGCCCATAGGGTATCCGCCGATGAAACAAGGCTCACTCACAACAGTTCTGTGTGACGTCAGAAGCTTCTTTTTCCTTTGCCAAGGTAGGTCCTGGGGTTGAAGGTGGCCACAAATGGACAAAACCAGCCGTCTTTTTCGGAGCTGGAGGCCCAGGAAGCAGAATTCAGCTTGGGTGGTAGCAATGCAGTGACCAAGTTTACAAAGTGTGAACAAGGCTTGGAGACGTAGGGTATGAAGACTAGAAGACGATGAAGAACCAAGAAGCAGATGTTCAGTATGAGGGACGAAGCTAGCATGTGGATATGACAATTAAAAAATGGCTAGGAAGCAAGCGAGCTGGTGAAGACGATGGAACAACCGTCCCGTAAACCGTAATCTTTCTCCTGTTAAGTTAGTTCGTAATGAAATGTCTGAGAAGAACTTATGTCTGTTGCAAACTGATAAGTCTGCAAAATTCGCTGTTCTACCTGAAAGTGTTTTTGCATCTAAGAGGTCGGCAGCTATTGGAAACGTTTTGAAACCGTATAACCATGCTTTGGACAAGATCAAGAAGTCGATTTGTTCTATTCTTCTTGACAATGATCTGACTGCCCTATGTAACTGTATACGCTCTGCTTCTCGTGGAACTTTCGCTGTAAAGTTATTGCTCAAGGATCACAAGGTGGACATGCCGCTTAGAATCGTAACCAATGAGAATCAAACCTGGCAAAAAATTGTTTCGATGTTTTTGCAAAATGGATTTTCCTCTATTTTTGTCCCTAGCGGTTTAACTTTGAAAAACTCTGAACAGCTTATTTCGGATTTACAGTTGTTTTATGGAAAGAAATGCTTTGCTTTTTCCTTAGACATCGAGGATCTATACTATTCACTGCAAGAGAATGTGTTGTTGATTAGAGTACGCAGATTTCTTGAAGATAACTTGGTGCGCTTTCAATCGAAAGTTGGTATATCTGTGACTGAATTTTTGCGCTTACTAGAACTTTATCTGAGATCAACTGCCATAAGTATTGACGGGCATCTGTACACCCAAAAAACTGGTATCTGTATTGGCTCGAGCATCGCGCCTGTTCTTTCCGAGATTTACCTGAGTGTAATTGACAACGCTGTTTTATCCCTTATATCCTCTCTGTCTTCAATTGATGTCATTGTAAAAAGGTTTGTAGATGATCTGATTTTCATTCCCACCAATGAGAGTGTTATTGATCAGTGTAAAAATGTAGTTGTGTCCGCAGCCCCAGAGCTTGTATTTACCAGTGAGTTCCCCACTGTTGGCGTGCTTCAGTTTCTTGATATCAGACTCTTGTTACAACACGCTCTTTGTTGGTCTTACGGCAAATCTCAAGCTAAACCCGTTTTGCCCGCTTCAAGTTGTCATTCTAAATCTGTAAAACGGGGTTTGATCACAGGTATCCTATCAAATGCCGTAAAAAAATCTTGTTGTCATCATATCATTCCCTCTGTGGAAAGTCAGCTTCTCCGTTTGAATGATGCTGGTTACCCCCATCACATGTTACTTGGTGCTTTAAATGTTTTGTTAAACACCTTGCTTCCTGGTTCACCCGAAACTAAGCCCTCTGTCCCCAAACGGGTGGTTTTACCCTTCTTTCACAAAGTGTCTCACAACTTGCTAGCCGTTGCGAAGAAGTTTCAAATCAACATCGTTTTCAAGAACAACTTCCGTCTTGACCGCCTCACGCCTTTCGCCAAACCTGACGTTGTTTGCAAGAATCACCGGAATAAATTTGTCCCCTGTTCTTCAAACGTTGTTTACCAGATCCCCTTAGCTTGTGGTTTCTGTTATATTGGCTAGACAAAACGTTGCTTAAATGATCGTTTGAGAGAGCATTCTTTAAAAGTAAAAAATAAAGCCTCAAACTCTGAAATTGCAAAACATTTAAAAGAATGCTCAGATTGCTTCCCTCTATGGGATGAAACAATTGTAAAGGCATCCGAAGTGGACCCTCACAGAAGACTGTTGAGAGAGACCCTTTTCATAACTTCTTGTGGGAACTGTGTCAGCAAACCTTCCGTAATCCTCGGTCCGGCCTTGAACAGACTGCTCGTTCCGCCGAAATGACCTTCTATTTTGTTCTCAACTGGTGTTCCTTTCCCTTCTGTTCGTATATATTTCTTGTTTTGTGAATTAAAATTTTCAGCTGTGTTTGAGACTTCGTGTTGTGTCTGTCCCTTCGTGTTCCCTAGTCTCGGGGTTTTTACATTATGCAAAGGAAACATAGCATTTTTTAGTCCATCAACTTGTACTATTGCAATAGGAACACTGCCATTTTTTCATCGCATCTGCGAGAATTTTACATATGAAAAATTGTCGCTTGAGTAAGCGCACGTTGCGCTTAGCCTTCGCTTCGCAAGTTCCACGTGGAATGGGGTAGGGTAATGCACCACCGCGGTGAAACACCCCATCTCATCGTCATCATCTATTGTTGTTGTTGTCGCCTGAAGTGAGGCGTTGTAGAAATAGTGGCTTTTCTTTTCTATTTGTCTAGCTCAGTTAATCGCATTAGTTTAATTAACGCGTGACATTAGCACAATCTGCCGTAGTGCGTGGAAGTCAACGGTCTCACATTCTTGTGTGCTGCAGACTATTCTTAAGAGTTTACCTCCTCTAGAAGCTAACAGGCAAAAAAGTCTAGCACTCGCAAGTGAATAAGATAAGTATTTAAAGAGATTGAAACATTCAAATAATTTATTTTAACATGCTTTCGGACGGAGTCCGTCATTCATCAGGTCTCCGTCCGAAAGTTTGTTCTTTAGTAAAATAAATTATTTGAATGTTTCAATCTCTTTAAGTACTTATCTGACCCCCTCTAGACATAAGTGCAATCTTCCTTTCTGTGAGACCCTGTCAAGTTCGAGCGCCACGAAACAGCGCCATCCTCTCACATTGTTATTGTAAATATATTGTTTCCACTTGATCAGTATCAATGGGAAGGGAAACTAAAGAGCCTTTTTAGCTTTTGTAATAATCCCGGATCTCCCAATTAGTCTGCCCACCAATCTGGAAATAAGTAAAGTGAATCCAGCAACCAGGATACTTGCGAAAGCTGAGGATCGTTGTTGAAAAAGAAAGAAACAATTTCTCACGGGTTCAGGAGTTTTGACAAATGGAGAAACATCGTGCTAGCTGCAACCCGTTGCATGTCAAGCTATTGAGACAGTCTGCCTGAATGCGAACAACGACACGTGAGTTATGTGGTAAACAATATACACGTTTTACCCTTACGAAGAAGCGCCTGCTCGAAAAACTGGACACACTCTTTCTCATATGTAGCAATCCTACGAGAACGCTTGACAGAAACATGAATGCAAACGGTCGCAGCGTCGTCTGCTAGCATGACGGTGGTGAACCGGACAAGTTGGTATGAATTCAGGTGAGAAGACAAACACTGTGCTAGACTTCCAACAAACGGAAAATTTATTGATAACCAAACGGGCTCCTTCCGTTGTTATCTTTCACGTGTCACAATTCATTCTACAATTCAAGCCCCTTTATAGTGAAATGCTTCCACAATCTCTCTGGTGCGCTGATCCGCTGAACGCCCTTTAATCACTGTGTTATAAAATTGTGGAGTGCAACCGCACTTACTGCAGTGGACGGCCAGGTGGCCTGATGGGGTTCCTTTCGAGGTGGCAGCGTGTTCTCTCAGCATAAATCATCTTACTAAGTATGCCGCATGCAAAATGAATGTGATCTATGACATCCCTCTGTCATGTGGGAGATCGTACATTGGACGAACACGCTGCCACCTCGAAAGGACGCCATCAGGCCACCTGGCCGTCCACTGCGTCGTCTGCTAGGGCTGAACGTCTCCTGAAGCATTTGCGCAGTTTCTCCACCAGGGGAACGAGAAGCAGCGTCTCTATGGGCCTGTTTCACGACGTTTGGGGCACTCCGAACCGTATTCTGCAGCGCCATTTGTGGTCGTGTAGCCGGAGGTTTTTCCGTACATAGCCATGTATCACATACATGGCGGCTCTGAAAAATCGTGGCGCTAGGATTTCCACAAAGCAGATGGCGTTCCCGGTACGGCAGTAAGGCAGGGAACACGCCAGACACGACCGTCCAGTAAGGACGCTCGACACTAGAGGAGGGCAGTTGGCGCTGCGGTCGCACGACGAAACTTTAGTGCAAGAGGCCCATAGGCGCTGCAGAGCGCCTATACTCGCAGACACCGTTGCTTATGATTACTTATTCTGTTCGTTTATTGGGGCTCGAGCAAGTTGAGAGCAGACTCTTGGGGGGCGAAAATACAACGGCACGGCTCTCATGACGTTAGCCCCGTGGCAATGACTCCGGTTGTAAAATTCGGAGATTCAAAAGCAGAGAAGCTCGAGAGTCGACTCCCAGAGACTCTCTTCTCGATGGGGGTCAGTGGAGTCGACGACGTATGATGAGTCTGACACGAGTCTGACACGTCACGACTCCGACACTTGTCACCCCCCTCCGCTATCAAAAAAGCTTCCCAGATTTCCCGTTCCCTGCTATCGGAGAACCTGGCCTTTATCTGCGTGTCACCGAACAAAGGCAGATAACCACAATCACTCACATGTAAAAAAAAATACCAGAACGTGTAGATAGATTATACTTGTGCTCTCTCAAACGAACATTTCAACACCTTCCTGTTTGTCCCAGATACATGGACCCACATGACAATGGAATTTCATACACAACATGAGAAACACAGCTAACAAATCTATCCCTATGCTTGACACCACATTCTTTCTTCTCAACCCCCCGAGCATCGTTAATTATTGCAGGTAGGGAAGACAATTTTCTTCCCCCTCCAAAATCCACTTTAACCCCCTCTTTTCAGAGAATTTTTTTAGATTATGCGAGACTTTATGAACATAGGGAATGACAGTGGCCCCGGAAAAACACTCTTTCAACATCCGGCTCTCAGACCCCAGGGACTTCAGAACTTTATCGCAGATCCCCACAAGCAAACCAACAGGGAACCCCGCATTCCTTAATCTGTTCACTTGTGCCTTAAAGCTGATTTCAATCTCATGGAAGCAGGGTCTATCTAGGGAGGCTTTTAAACAACTCTGTGCAACGCTTCTTTTCACCAACTTAGACTGGTTAGACGAAAACGGCAAGATAGGCTTGATGGACCTCTGTTGACAACGCCAACAGATGTGCTCCTCCTTCATAATTAACAACAAATCTAAATACTGCAGCCTGCCCTCATTCATCCGTTCCACCGTAAACTGAAGATCTGGGGCAGCACCCACATAAATACTCCGTACATTGTCAACAAGTCCAGTTCCCTCGTTGGCTACAACAAGGTAATCATCCAAGTACCTAAAAATCCGTGTAAACGGGACCTTTCCTTCCTTAAGTATACATTCAATTTTGGAATCCACCTCAGCCACATAAACTGCTGAGAACTGGGGCAATCCTAGACCCAATGCATACACCCTTCTTTTGCCTGAAAGAACAGTTGTTATATTGTACCATGGTGGAACTAAGGTATTCCTTTAACAACCACAAAAACTGGGGTACAGTACAACCCGCAGCATTTTGAAACCTGACCAGCCCCACCCTGTCAATCTCCCTTTCAACAGCATCCACAATTCCCGACGTAGGAAGTGAGTAGAACAAGTCCACAATATGAAAAGACCAACCCATCTTACCCTGCCCGATTTTAGCCACTCCACAACCTCATTTGAGTTTTTTACCAGAAAGGGATCCGAAATTGGCAACTGGTTTAGACACTTGCACAGGAACCGACTTGTGCTGCCCCAGATCTTCAGTTTACGGTGGAACGGATGAATGAGGGCAGACTGCAGTATTTAAATTTGTTGTTAATTATGAAGGAGGAGCACATCTGTTGGCGTTGTCAACAGAGGTCCATCAAGCCTATCTTGCCGTTTTCGTCTAACCAGGTAAGTTGGTGAAAAGAGGCGTTGCACAGAGTTGTTTAAAAACCTCCCTAGATAGATCCTGCTTCCATGAGATGGAAATCAGCTTTAAGGCCCAAGTGAACAGATTAATGAATGCGGGGTTCCCTGTAGCGGACGCTGGACGACGACAACGACGACAACGATGGCCACGCGCGTGGAGCACCCACTTCTCAGTTCCACCGGCGCGGCCATGGAGATAGGCCACCGTCATCGCCTCTCCGTGGCATACCATCATCGCCGGTCGGGGCTCATGTAGAGAAAGACCATCGTCCTCTGCATTTGGTGACCCGGACGAAGAACATCACGTCCGGAGCAATTCGGCCCTTCACCATCCCAAATTTGTGACGACGCCATCGAGCAGCACTACCTCCGGCACACACGGGCCGCCTTCACTCCCCTACCACATCTCGGTACTCTTCACTCCTCTTCTCACGCTCCTCACTGCCGACCGCGACACTCGAGCCTTGCGCTCACCTGCCGGTCGCGGCAGTCGCGGCAGCCGACGCCTCGGCACGCTTCAGCCCGTCTCCGCACCTCACTCACTCCACCTGGGACTCTCTCGCTTCGGCTCCCGTGCCGGTCGCGGCACCCCAGGACCACGCCACCGAGCGCCTCACTTTCTCTCGCTCGTCTCTACCTGACGGATCGCTGTTCCGGTCTTCATCCTCTGTGAAATGCCGCCAACGTGTGCCGTGCCCCTGTTCGACCACACGTCACCACGTCTGCACGTCTACGGTCGCCCTCAACTGCAGCTTTTCCCAGACGCGTTACCGGGACTCCAGCTCTTGCGATGCGTCCACAACGCATCTGACTGCCGGGGGACCCGTGTAGCGGACGCTGGACGACGACAACGACGACAACGATGGCCACGCGCGTGGAGCACCCGCTTCTCAGTTCCACCGGCGCGGTCATGGAGATAGGTCACCGTCATCGCTTCTCCGTGGCATACCATCATCGCCGGTCGGGGCTCATGTAGAGGAAGACCATCGTCCTCTACATTCCCTGTTGGTTTGCTTGTGGGGATCTGCGATAAAGTTCTGAAGTCCCTGGGCTCTGAGAGCCGGATGTTGAGTGTTTTTCCGGGGCCACTGTCATTCCCTATGTTCATAGTCTCGCATAATCTAAAAAAAAAAATTCTGAAAAGAGGGGGTTAAAGTGGTTTTCGGAGGGGGAAGAAAATCGTCTTCCCTACCTGCAATAGTTTACGATGTTCGGGGAGTTGAAGAAAGAATGTGGTGTCAAGCATAGGGATAAATTTGTTAGCTGTGTTTCTCATGTTGTGTATGAAATTCCATTGTCATGTGGGTCCATGTATCTGGGACAAACAGGAAGGTGTTAAATGTTCGTTTGAGAGAGCACAAGTATAATCGTACTGGTATCTGCACGTACTGGTAATCTTTTTTTACATGTGAGGGATTGTGGTTGTCTGCCTTTGTTCGGTGACACGCAGATAAAGACCAGGTTCTCCGATAGCAGGGAACGGGAAATCTGGGAATCTTTTTTGATAGCGGAAGGGGGTGACAAGTGCGTCAGCAGCGCTTCCATTGGGTTGACGACGAAGGAAAGGGAATTTGTGAGCTCTTTTAAGAAACGGTTGTTGTCGAAAAATAAATGTTGTTAGTGCGCTAACTGTGTGTCCATCGTTCTTGTGTTTTTAGCGCTTTTATTGCGCCATGCGTTACCAACAGGCCAGTCTGAAGTTTTAAGGACGTACGATGACTCTGACACGACATGACTCGGACTCGCGAGAGTTGAATAAACGAACACTGCCTGGCGGATGCATGCTTCATCGCCACGTAAATGATACGTTCGTTTATAGGACATGAGCAACTCGAGAGTCCTGAGAATCGACTCTTGGTTGGCGAAAATACAACGGCGCGGCTAGTAGTAACCGAATAATACAACTTAACGAGCAACTTCATGCATTCCTCCTCTCTCACCCCCTGCCACCCCAATTTTGCAATTTGCACCCCCAGCCATTTTTTTTAATTTTCGATTTTTCCACTTAAAATCGCTGATACACGCATAATATGCGATAATAGAGCGTAGAATATAATTTTCAATTAATAAATTCAATTACTATTCATTCGAACGAGAGTATTCGAGTTGTATTCTCCTATAATGAGGCACATGAAAAGAAGCGCACATACGCATAAATACACTTTCTAAACTCATTTAATAATTCAAGTCATTACTATACAGATTCAATTCATTAATGTGTCAGTCCAGGATCGGTAACAGCATCAGCCCATGGGCGCCGCCATTTGCAAAGCGTCACACCAGGCAGGTCGGAAAGCATCACGTCAGGTGGCAGCTCCGCTGTCATCATGGGGACCTCCGTGGAATGCAGAAAAAAACAAAACAAAAAAGTGCTAACGAGGGGAAAACACCCGCGAAAACAGGCACATACACACACAAGATTTTCACCATCGCGAACATGTGCGGGCATGCACCAACGACAATAGCAACAAGGGAATTGCGAACATGTTTGGGCATGCATAACAACAACAACAAGGGGAAGACTTTCTGCTAATCGCAACAATGTAAATCGCAGAACATACACTACTCCAATACACGCTGTCAAGTAATCGCAATTAGGGGGTAGGTAAACACGACAACAAAAGAGGTATTAAAACGACAACTCACCGGCACCGAAGTATTTCCACACACATCACTCAGTCAAAAACAGTCTTCGTCCTAAAGTCGCTCGTCACGAAATCCGTGGCGAGGAGAGCACCAACAGCATGACCACCACTCAGAGATCCACCCGAAGCAATGAAGCGTCCGTTGATTTCTCCGCCAGGACATCAGGAGCTCTGCACTGCCATTGGTCGTGACGTCATCCATTCCAAAGGTCGTCCAGAAAGGGAGCTTCGCAAATCCCCCACTGTTATTCATTAAATACATTAACCAATTAGGACGTCATTGTTTATGGAAATCTTGCATTAAAGCAAAATCCAGACGGGTACGCACCTACACCACAACCGCTGTCCTAGCTACCCCTGCGCGAATGAAGCACCAGACACCGCGCTGTTTGACGTCATCATTTCCTCCCATTGCCTGAGGCTGCTCCTGTGAGTACCAAACCACCGCCGCAACGGTCAACGTTTCAAGCTTCGCTCTTGCTATCAGGACTGAAGAATGCGCGCCAGACAGGATTGCTCCCAGGTATTAATCGAATTTACATCGCCATATTATTTTCTTTACTGCGCTATTACTGATTTCATTCTTACATTAAAGATTACAAAAACTACTACTACTACGAAAAATGCCATTGCTCCTGTTATTGACGATCATATAAAATTACTGAAATTTTTAATAGTCATAAATTATATTCACTCATTAAGGGAAACACCATCCATGCGCAAAGGCTAGAGAAAAAAAAATAACTGAGCCTTGCAATTAAGCGCTATTTCCTCGAAGACTTACTAAATGACTAAATAAACATATCAAAAAGCGCTTTTTCTACTTTCAATCATTAAGAACCATATCAACATTTTTTGTACAACAATTCAAGAAACTAATCATCTCTCTCTTCATGGACGCTGTTGCTTCTGTGTAAAAGAACTGTCCCTATTGAAGATGAGAAAATAATAAGCGAGCCTGGACCACTCAAAGTGATCACTGGGCTTACTCAATGCGCGAAAATCATATTTTCTTTCTTTGCTCTTTATATAATTATATATATATATAATTTGCTATTGCTAATAATATGATATTGCTCTTTAAAAGTAGCGCACTATCCACAAAGCGCGATCTCAGTTGTCTCGCGGCGTAAACCCGCAATTATTATTATTATCCATAAAGCGCGCCAAGTTTTCCTCGACCCCCATTTCTGCTTGCTACATGATGTGTCATGCAGTGACGCAGGGCAAGAATGAATAAATTTAGCATATGAAACGGATTTTCACCATTCCGTTTTGCAGCTTGCTTCCATGAGCAGACACAGAACCCTCCCTTTTTTATTCACATTCGCTATGAACTTTAAATATTATTACTTGAAATGCAACAGATTGCAGCAAATTCGTCTCACAGAGACGGAAATTTTCATTGAACGCTCAGATACCCGATTTTCTGCGCTACGACTGCAAAATTAAGCACCATCATCAACACATAAGTCATAATGCGTGTCATGCCTTATGAAGCAATGTGCCTACTGCCAACCATGACAGAACACACACTCCCGTTTCTACTGTCCGAGAATTATTGAACCGCGTAATAGTACGCACCCTGAGTTTTACCACGAGATCCAAACTTGAACAGAGCTTCAAGCCCGACAAAAGCTAACACTGACAAACAACAACTGAAAACAACAGTTAATAAACACACCCATTCGTTTCTGCTGTCTGAATTCGCGCTAAATGCGTGAGCGATTCCAAGAGCAAGCACACCGTTTTAAGAAAGCCTAACAAATGTAGCTCAACACAGCCCTCGCCACAATAGCCGGGTGGGAGGCGGCACGAAACTAAAAACGACTTCTCTTTCTGATTTTGCTTTTAAAACATGGTTAACTAGCAATTCAGCGTTCCAGTATTTCTTACTTCTCATTCCTTCCTGCGACTTCCGCGTCCTGTCATGCCATGAAGCATGGCAAGAATTAGTAACTTTAGCATACAAAAGTCATTTTCACCATTCCATTTCGAAATCTGCTTCCATGAGCAGGCACACAACCGTCCGTTTTTTGTTCACATTGGCTATGAAAATCCAATAATCATACTTACTTCCAACAAATTGCAGTGAAATCCAGATTCGATTCACGGAGATGATAATTTCTACCCTCTGCGTTAAGCGCCCAGATACCCGTATTGCTGCTGGAATTGTAATAGCTATGACTGCAAAACTCATCACCCTCATCAACATAACAGTTATAATGCGTGTCATGCTTTATCGAGCAAAGGGCATACACAAGAATCGTGAAGCATGTCAAGATACACGCTAACAAACAACAACTAACAGACACACACATTTCTCCTCTCAGAAAAATTATTAAGCAGCATAGTACGACGTACTCTGAATTTTACCGATAAAACTAAGTTTGAACACAGCTACAAGCACGACAAACGCGCAATCTATCAAGCACCTACAACAATAACTGACGGTTAACTAACAAACACACCGTTTAATTCTACGCTAAAGGCATGATGATTCGATAAAAACAAAGCACACCGCTTTATGAATGCCTAACTGATGTAGTTTTAATACGGCCCTCGCTGCGATAACAGCCTGCAAGGCTCATAAAATCGGTGCGAATCCTGGTAAATTAGCGCGCCCAAAAGAAGCAGTTCACCTTGCCCGCAATGCATTTCCGCAAAGAACTCTATTAAAAAACGCGCGCGATAAACTTTATTTTTTAAACTAATATTTCGCGCAATCGTACCTAACTTCTTCACTCGACTGACAGGAAGAGCCACACACAAAGAACTTACGTGCCATGTGGGGTTCCCGCATAAAATACGCACGCACACAACAACTACAATAAATGATGACAATGAGATAGGATGGTGTGGTGGGGTGAGGCACGCACACAGACACACATACAGACACACATTTTTCATTACACACAACGAGTGTCGCGATTCTTCACAGTCACAGAAATCCATATTATTTCTCTAAGTCAGTAATTATTCATCGCAAAACACTGCCCATATATACTATGTATGCAGCAATGAAACAATAGAGCTTCGGCTCGGATGTAATAGGATTCACCGTCTGCCGACGCGTACGAGAGAGAGAGAGAAAAAACAGAAAAAAAAACAGAGTGAAAGCAAGCCAGGAACGCGCGTTGGCTATGGCTAGGCGTACAGAAAAAAAGAAAGCAACGGTGTCATCATGCTCATATGCAGCACCTCTAATACACCACCCTGTTATTATTACTATTTTCAACAACATCAACACCATAATACAGATGGGCTACACGAAATTCTGATTCTTTCCTTTTACTTATATTCGTTTGCACCAAAATAATTTGAAAGAATAATATACAGTGGAACAGGAAAATGGAGAACAGAATTTCAGCATACGCTACACGCTGCAGCTCTAAACCATTTTTAAAGCAAACCAGATTGTATAAGCATGCTATCTTTCCCTAGATCCGTGGCCCGTGAGTGGCTCAGGAATAAATATAAATATATATATATATATATAATTCCCAATCATTGACTGCAAGTTTCAGTACTAGACAGCGCAGCGGGCTTTGCGACCCCTCTGCTCCCCTTGGGTCCATCTAACAAGCCCAAAACCTTTCTCAATATATCCTGCAGGTACTGGAATAAAGATTTATGGCAAAGAAAATCATCTGGCTGCATGTCGTATTTTTTTAAAATAAGAAATGGTAAAAACACTCGCTCTCAGCGTGTTAAACGCTATATGTAGGAAATAGTAAAACAATATCAGAGCACTTTTTCTTTGTTTCGTTATTTCCAAGAGCTCATTACTTTGTGCGAGCCATCGAAAAATTCATCGAAGTTCTGCTTTGCTGCCGTTAAAGTAGCACGAAGGCACTCTCGAATAGCAAAGTGCATACTGACAAGCATAAGAAATGCACACGCTAACGACAACAATAACTACTAACAAACACAACCCTTCATTTCTGCTGTCTGAATTCGCGGTAGAAGCCTATAAGCGCTTCCACAAGAACAAGCACAGTGCTTGAAGAAAGTCTATAACAAATGTAGCCCAACGCAGCCCTCGCCACAGTCACCGTGTTGAAGGCCGTCTTTTCTTTCTCATTTTGCTTTAAAAACGTAGTTTAAGCCTGTTTTTCGCACATAACATTTCTGCTTGGTACATGACGCGTCCTATCATGTAATAAAGCAGGGCAAGAATTACTAAATTTAGCACACAAAAAAATGTTTTGCGATACCGATTCGCAATTCGCTTTAATGAGCAGGCACATCCCTTCCCTTGTTTGTTCACAACTTCACAGCGCGCATGGAATTTAAACACTATTACCTAAAATGCAACAAATTACTGCAGATTCGTCTCACGGGGAATGGAATTTCGACCCTCTGCGTTAAGCGCTCAGATACCCGCCTTTTTGCTCAAATAGCAAAATAGCTATGGCTGCAAAGAGTAAGCACCTTCAACAAGTTCATAGTTCCTGTCATACCTTATCGAGCAATGTGCATACCGGCAGGCATGACAAAACACAGAACAAACACACCCATTTCTGCTGACAGAACTGAGCTGTACATTGAGGCACGGAGCAACTCGGGCAAAACAAAGGCGCACACATTCAGTGAGCAGTGACTTCTTCTTGAACAGCATAATACTACATACTGTGAATTTTACCCCGAAAACTCAGCTTGAACACAGCTACGGGCATGACAAACGCACGTGCAAAAGAAAAAACTGACAAACACAGGCTTGCAGTGATACTGTCAAAAAACTCGCGTCAAGTGAGTGCCAGCATAACAACAAGCACTCCGGTTCTTGCTGTTGTTGTTGCTCTTAACTAACAAATGTAGCTTGATGCAGCCTTCGCTCGGATGACGGCGTGGAAGGCTCATAAAATCGATTTGAATCCAGGTAAAATATCGCGTCCACAACAAGCACTTCACCTTGCTTGCAGGCCACCCTGCACCCATCTCTTTCCAGAAAACGCATTAAACTTTATTTTTAATCAATATTTCGCGCTACAGTACTTTTCTTTCACACAAAAGGCGTACACAATGCAGATATTACTTACTTACTTTTCAAGTGACGTCCTAGCTTCACAAATACACACTCCCACACACATAAGTAGTATAGGTTAAGACGGCATAATAACCGTTACGTACAACGACATCCTTGTTCTAATCCAAGATGGCCGGTTCTAATCCAATTCTAAGCTAAAATACAGCTCCAAGCCAACAGAATCCAGTTCTAAGCCAACACAATCCTCTTGTAATCCAACACAAGCCAAATCCAAAGCCATCTGATTGGCCACCATTAGCCCCGCCCACTTTACGTTGATTGGTCCACGCGATGCCCCACTGATCACTGATTGGTCAATCGTAGCTCTGCTCCTTTATGCCAATTAGTTGGCTTGGCTCCGCCCACTTCACGTTGATTGGCGCACACCGAGCCTACTGATCGTTGATTGGTTGATCGTAGCTCCACCCCTTTATTCTAATTAGTTGGCTCCGCTCACTTCACGTTCATTGGACCAGGCTAAGCCCGCTGATCGTTGATTGGTTCACCATAGCTCCGCCCCTTTTATGTTAATTACTTGACTACGCCCACTTCACGGTGATTGGTGCACGCCGACCCCGTTATGCTAATTAACGGGCTCCGCTGATTGGTCCTACCCTCCAGGCGCTCCGCCTTCATCAGCGCGACGGCAGCCCCGCTGCGGCTTTATCTCAGATGTTCAAACTTACCTATCGACTGGCTCCGCCCACTTCATGCCGATTGGCCCGCGCTATGCCCACCATAATGGCTATCAGTCCTGATTGGCCTACTGAACATAGCCTTCACCGACGCCAGCCAGATGGTGCGCGGATCGCTCGGCAGTGGCTTCAGATGGTTCTAACCCAATTGGGTGTCTCTATCTCATACATCCAAACTGACCTCGTGCCACCAGATTGCGTGACTCAGGTTCATCAACTCCACGCTGTTCCACTTTGAGGCGTCACACGAGCGAGAGAACTTCGTCGAGATGTGCTGCCACATATTCGCTCCCGTTTCACCACAAACAAGTTGCGGGACATCATACGCGAAATCTTGGATGGGTACCTGTCGGCTTACAGGGAGCAATCACAGCGCGAGCTTCAGGAACTATGTCAGGAAGAAATAAGAGTCCTGGAGACGATCATCAGTCGCGCTAGGAGCTATGGATGAAAATAAAGATGCATCACACCTCGCTACACAGTCTGCTCAAGTTATTCCACGATGCGCATGCAGTTCGAGCACTCCGCTCGAATTCTCATCTCCGGCGCGTCCATGTGTGGGAAGACGGTGCTCACGCAGAATATAATGAGACACCCCGAGTTATTTAGCATTCCCCCGCAGAAGGTACTCTACGTACGAAAGTATGCAGCTGGCTGGGAAAAGGATTTCGACGGTGTGGAATTTATGAACAGGATACCGGCAGATTGGGATGAGCGATATCCCACTCTCATAGTTATTGACGATCAAATCACGGAAGAGGGGGTTCTATCGGAGGTAGAGTCGCTGTTTGTGCATGGCAGCCACCATAAGAATGCGTCCGTGATCCTGATCGCACAAGCCTTGTTCTGTCACAACGCCGCTTTTCGAACGATATCGCTGAACGCCAGTGATATCATATTGTTCCCGAACGCTCGGTCCATACAACAGATTGAAACCTTCGGACGTCAGGTATACGGGAAACAGGGGCTCCCCAAATTACTCGACGCATATAACCAGGAGACGGAGAAGGCGCACGGCTATTTAGTTCTGGATCTTCACTCGCAAACACCTCCCTCTCATAGCCTGCGAACGGGTATTTTGCCGCGCGACCGGCAGTTCCTGTTTATGCCCGCGAAATGACGGCCGATCTTAGAAGACATCTCACGCTCCTCGAAGTATTGGCCACCAGGAAACCGACGCACCGCGCAGAGTTACTTAAAGAGCTCAGCTGCGACGACATTCGAATCCTTTGGAAATCTGTCTGAACATTCTACGTGGAAATATCCCACTTTCGACAGAACTTCATAAAAACCTGAAGAAACACAAAAAATCATCTGCTTCCTTGCTTACAAGTCACTTCATAAGTGCCCTCGGCAGTTGGAGAAATATATTAGGCAACAACGAGGTGGTCTCATTCCCATACTTCCACTGCTCCTCTCAGGGCTATCAAGTCTCGTGGCTGGAGTCGCCGGGAGAGCGATATCCGAAGCCATTGGTCATGGCTCATAGAATAGAAATGGGTGAAGTTCTGAAATCTAACGATTCGGACGACGTAAAGGTGGGCAAAATATTGGAAGCCCTCTATTACTTGCTGAAGCACGCTCACTATCACTCTCCTCCCCCTCCTCCTACTCCTCCTCCTCCTTTGGAACCTATTCATTTGGCACCCGAACCGGAACCCAATCAATTATTTTTTAATCTTCTACCTTCCGGCGCTGATAAAGCACGCGCGAAATCTCTGCTAAAAGAATTGAAGGAAGTTTTCACCTGGCAGGCGGATAATGTACTAGTATATAGAGGGAAGCGAAGCAATCGCTCAAACATTGTGGCCCTTGTGAGCTACTCAGCACGTCGTAGCGCGCTCATCAAGAAACCCAGCTGGTACAAAAAAGTATCGAAAATTATAAGCACTCTGAAAATGCACCGCATAGCTCGCTGGAGCTAATATGGGGCCCTAGAGAAAGATCAAGGAGAAAGGGTTAGGTGGAGTTGATCGGTACCGACGCTATCACAAGCTCACGCGTGCAGAAGCCATCGAACAACTGAAAAAACAAGATGCTTACACCCTTCACAAGCCAGTGAAGAAAAAATTTAAGCGGCGCTCCATCATCGCAACTCACATGAGGGATTTATATCAGGCAGACCTTCTGGATATGTGTAAATATCACAAAATTAACAAGGGCTTCAGGTACATCTTAACGGTCATAGATACGCTATCGAGGGACCTGTACATGGTCCCCATTCGCACAAAGCGCCCACAAAGCTTTCCAATGAGTTTTCCGTCATGGAATTCCGAAGAATCTCCTCACGGATCGCGGAAGCGAATTTTGGGGTTCCCCCATTCGTCAGTATTTTGACTCGCTATTAAATCACTATAGCACGCAAAGTGGAATGAAGGCGGCCTCCTGTGAACGCGTGCAGAGAACAATTAGAGAAAGAATAGCCAGGCATTTCACTAGTACGGGAAGTTTAATTATATCAACGGGCTGCCGAAGATAATTGCAGACTATAACGACTCGGTACACCCCAAGCCGAAAAACGTGAACGCCGCAAATGAAGTAGCTCTGTTCAACAGATTGAATCGTAAGACGACCCCGCGCGAGAGGAAGTATAAAGCAGGGGACCAGGTGAGGCTCGCGTTAGATCGCGGCGTGTTCGCAAAAGGGCTACGATCAAAGGTAGATGGCCGAAGTGTTCGAGGTGTCGCGAACTACAAAGACCGATCCATCCGTAGTGTACGTGAAAGATTCGATGGGAAAAGAAGTACAGGGATCATTCTACGAGTAGGAGCTGCAGCCTATCCACCATCTTTCCTCGTACAATAAGCAACTCATATCCGCGGTGATTAGAAAGAAGAAAATTAACGGGGTATTGCACTACTTGGTTCGTTGGTTTGGATATGCCAAAGATCACGACTCTTGGGTGCCAGCCAGCGATGTCAGAAAATGCATTTTACGTGTATCTGCTCTCGAACGCCAGCATGGACCAGCACCCGTCCAACACGTTCAATGACTTCACGATCGCGCAGGATAAGCCTTTACACCTGGATGATTCGTACGTCGTCGGTGTAGAGGGATTTTCCATTCCCAACAGCTTCCTGAACGTGAACCAAGCGCCTGATAACGCTATCAACGGAGACGTGGCAAACAAAACAGCTCACGTTCGAAGACACGGACACGCTATTGAATAAAACATTCCCCGAGTATGGGATAGAGTGGACATACGAGGAAGATCACAACGTATTTACGCTACTGTCGCGCGTGCGCTCGGTGAAATTAATCGACAGACGCTGCATCGCTCCTTTGGGATCGTCGACATCGATAGAGATCATCTGGAGGGTGGTAGAGTACGCGCTGTCCCAAACGTGTTACCGCTCGCGGAGGAAAGAGTCGTTATGATGCGAGTTCGCCGGGTGGTAGTGATCAATAACGATCTAATTTTAGAACGCCGATCGCTAATTACCGACACATTCAATGAATTCTTCAGAGCGACGAAGGATACAGAATAAATGGTGGAATACAAAGACAACACTTACTCGCGCTCTCTCCTGGCGAATTTCAACTTGTCGACCGAGTTCCTGGACCTCATTCAGGTGAAGCACATCCACGTTGAAGGATCCCGAAAGCGCATCACGTGTAATCCCATAGAGAAGACGTACCGCATCGACATAACCCAGTCGAGAGACGGAAAGTCGACGCATTTCACTTCCACCAGATTACTACGAAACACCCGAAGCTCTCGTGAGCGCCATCCATGAGCGTCTGCAGCCGGAGGCTTCCCTCACGTACGATGCATCGACGAGGAAGTGTGCATTGAGCTTGCGGGGAAACGTGTCGCTTACATTATCCGATTACTTTGCGTACCTACTGGGTTTCGGCGGGCCGAAAACCGTATTTACCGAAAACGATACGGGCGTCGATGAAGTGACCATAGATCTTCCCATTAACTGTATTATGATATACACGGATCTCGTCACGCCCTCCGTAGTGGGAAACGGGCGGCATCAGATACTGAAATTAATTCCATTCGTATACGATAGAACGAAAGACCAACTGAGTTTCAGCTTTCTTCCCATCCAGTATTTTAAGTTAGTGCAGCGCGAATTTCCTCAATCACTGTCTCTATACGCGACGACATGGTCGCAAGCTACCGCTATAAAATCGCGGTAGATCGACGCTGACGCTGCACTTTAAGCATGTACACTAAAGCGGTACCAATCTACGGATTTGGCGTTCCGACGGTATACAGGTCGCACCTGTACCAGAGGGGAGGCAATCTCTTTTCTCAGCTCGGACGTTTCGCTATTCCACTCTTTAAACGCGTATCGCCCTACATAAAAACGACGGCTGTTGCGGCGCTAAGCGCGTGGCCAAAAATCTGTCGGAGGGAGACCCTTTCCGAAGTGCGCTTAAAAGATCGGCGAAGGATACGGGCCACGAAATTCTCCGAGACCTCGGAGGGGCCGGGCGAAGAGGAGAAAACCGGACGTCTTTGACAGCATAAATGACGCTGGTTGCGCGGCCACAATTCAGTTGCGAGATGGACACGATTACGTCGTACATCCCGACAGTCCTCTGTTGGATAAGCCGGAAACGCAGTTCCGTGCCGGGAGCGCAGTGGCATATACTGAAGGGAGAATATGAGGTATCTACCCGGTCGCTGAAATATCCTCCGTCATAGAGTTCCAGCTTTCGAATTTGGGACATCACTATCTCGATTTGAACTCCGCGTACATAGTGACGAAAGTCCGCATCGTGCGTGACGATGGTTCGCTACCGGAAACACAGGGCCTGCGATCGGACGACCTACGATGAGGTATACCCCGTCACGCATTGCCAGCTCGGTTTTCAAGAACGTAGCCGTCTTCTTGAATCAGACCATGACTACGAATAATGATTTGTACAGCTATAGGAGCTACCTGGATATTTTGCTTCACGCCAGCACCACGGAGCAAAATACCGTGCATAAAGCGGGTCTGTACACGCAAGAAGAAGCGCGTCAATCGGGAAAACAACATTCGCGCTCGTGGACCTACCGAAAGATACAACCTCACACGGGGCGGCAAGACCATCGACCTGGTTTCCAAGATCAACTCGGACATTTTCCTGCAGCCTAAGCTACTCATATCGGGAGTGGAAATTAGGGTTGTTTTTTATCAAGGCTCTGACGAATTCCGCATTATGAAGACTGATCAGGAGCAGCACACGCATAAAGTGGAAATCATGAGTGCCGCCTTGTACATAAGAAAATCACCGTGTCTCCCAGCCTATTCCTCAGGCACGAAACGAATTGCAGCAGCGCAAGCTCTCTACACACTGGCCGGAAGTGAATCGCGTATTCGTTCGCTATTAGTTGGCAACCGGGATGCATGCCCTGGCAGATTTATTTCCAGAGAAGATACCCTCTGAGGTGGTGGTCGCATTCGTGCCCACCCTAGCCTACCAGGGAGCATTCAGTTGGGACCCGTACCGATTTTTCAACTGCGACATTGAGTCGGCGACGCTCACCGTGAACGGGACGCAGCGAATAGACACGTTCGACTTCAACAATAACCTGAACCACCCGCTACTTCAAGCTACTACACTTCTACCCAAGCTACTTCAACCTCTTGGAGCAGCCTGTGTGGGAAGCACGTCTCTACGAATACGAACCACTCGTTGGAAACAAGTTTCTACTGTACTACGACCTGGATCCCGATCAATCTTCCGTCCACCTGTCACCGATCATGCGTGGGAAATGTTCGTCTGCAACTCAAGTTCGACGTGCCTTGGCCGAACCACGACCGTATTGTACTGTCCGAGAGTGTGAGAATCATGTCCATCGATAAGAACAGGAACGTCACACTGGATTAGCGATGTTCGAGCAAGATAACGAGAGACTCCTGAAGTACGATTACACTTCGGCAATCTTCCGCGGTGTATACGCCGAGCCGACCGTCTGCCCGCGCTAGGATAGACTGGGTATAATCGTAGTGAACCCCGATCGGCGACCAGCAAGCAAGCCGGGGGAGCACAGGATTCTGTACGCGGAAAATGAAGGATGACCTCATCTACTTCGGCTCCTTCGGATTGTCACCCATCGAACCCGAGCTGAAAACGCCTCAACCGTCGATGAATATAATGATGTCTGTATTCAAAGCCTGTATTCTCCAATGTGTGGTGTGTGCTGTTGTATCGTGGCGACATTGTTGACGAAAGGGAAACCACTGAAGAGCATTGTATCCCTGTTTTCCGATAATCTCGCCGCTAATGACCTAAAATCAATAAAGATGCTACAAAGGTTGTTTGTCGCTTAAAAAGTGTGGTGTCCTTTATTCTCATATAGCTCCCCACAAACTATACTTGCTTAGTCAATTAATACGCGCTATAGCTCCCTATCATATCATTCTATCAATAAAGGCTTCCCATCATATCGCCTATCTTTCTAATCCATCACAACAGCGCAACATTTTTCTACTCTTAAATCAGAAATACATGTATTTTATTTTACTGCTGATTACATATGGAACGCGGACTTTCCGCTGGTCTCGCGGTCACTTCATCGCGTGAGTAAAGATGATGTCGGGCGATGCGACTCTTTCACCATCCCTGAATCTCTCCTTCTTCTCTAGTTTCAGATCTGGTAATTCTGCATTTCTTGCAAATCTTTGTCTGTGAGTCGCTTAAAACGACTGAGTAGGTACACCTTTATGCGTTTATCGTTGTCCATCAGGAGTTCCACGTACACGACTCCCCGTACATAGTATCCACTTTGCGTAAGTCCGACACGTCGAGCTTTTCGTTCTTCGGAACAATGCTCATTTTCTGAATGTCCCCATCACCAGGTTTCTTTAGTTTATCCAGCTTCTCGAAAATAGATGACATATCTCGCTTACTTCTCAGTGCAAGTTTCTACGCACGCCAAATGAACTGAAAATGAGGACAACTATTACCTAACTTTCCTTATCTTGAAGACAATACTGAAACATACCTTTCTCGTGCGCTTCACCGGGAGTCGATCGACGGAAGTAGCTTCACAGACCTCAAATGAGGTGTATATATCGCAACTTTTATATAAAGCACCCCTGGAGGAGCGCAAGGGTGGTGCGCTTTTGTTTACACAATCACGCAGGAACAGCCCCGATGCGCGGCGCTGCGTGCGAAGGACATGTGTAACCTCTTCAGCGAAACTGCATAAGCGAACCCATTGCTTTTGGTTACAGAAAGTTTGTTTCGGCAATGAGCAGGTGGTGACGTGGGCTCATAGGGATATTTTCCTCAGGTAGACTTGTCTCATCAGGCACAACAGTTTACTTTTGGCTTTAATACGCGCGGCCTCGGAAAACATGATTTACGACGTTCAAACTGCGAGCTCTGATATAAAACAGATGGCCCCAACATGCAGCCGACTCATCCTCAAGGTGACCCAATTTCTCGGAGAAAGCAAAATAGGTTTATACACCTTGAAACATATGCAACCAAAGAGTTCTATACACCATAGAGTTCTATAAGTATAATCTCATTTCGGCCATGACGTGAGGAAGTGCATTTTGATATAAAACAGGTAGCCTCAGCGTGTTGGAACACATGCAGCGGACTCAGACTCAAGATGACCGAATTTCACGGAGAAAGCGAAATCCTGTTTACACCACCTTGAAACAAGTAGTAAGTACTGACCCACGTTTATCCGGAAACGCACATCTTCGTCTGGAACGCCATTAATTAGCAATTAGAGCTAATTGGGACCCCCACATTAATCAGCACCCTCCAGGGAGCCATCACACTAATTGGGGAATGTCTATCTCGCGTCCAGACCAGTTGTGCGTTTCCGAGATCATCGTGGACTAAAAAATAAAAAAATAGGCAGAAAATAAAATAAAAAGATAGAAATAGAGTGGAGAGAACAATTTATTCGAAAATCAACGATGCCGCGGCGAAGAAGCCGCTCGCAACACCCGAGTGACCAGCGCCCGCCATGTTGGTAGTTTGCACCCAGCAGTTGCAGAGATCGACGACAGGTGGCCACTTAGTTGCACGGCATCACACCAGATGGCGCCACCATCATAGCTCTAGACGAGAAAGACAGAACAAGATACTAGCGGCAGGTAAAATGACAGCACTGCTAAGCAAGTCTAGGCATGCGAGGAGAAAAGGTCTCACCGCTACTGCAAAAACAGCACGGGCAGAAAACAGTACACATCGGGGAAAAAGGCTTACGGGGGACGATCGCTTAGGCCTAACCACAACACTATGCAGCTAAACATGCGTCAACACGAACAAAAGGCTTGCTCACAGACCGCAAAACCAAGTCTAAACATGCGAGAAAAGGGCTTAACACACGAGCGCGGGTTCAATCACTCGTTGGTCACCGCTAAACACGGCAAACATACGAGGAAAGAGGCTTACGGGGGCGATCGCTTAGGCCTAATCCCACCACTACGCGAGCTAACCACAAGAGCGGGAACCACACATCGCTAAACATGCGTCAACAGGCTTGGACACCGCAAAACAAGTCTAAACATTGCGAGAAAAGGCTTAACACGAGCGCGGTCAAATCCTCGTTGGTCACGCTAAACACGGCAAACATACGAGAAAAGGAGCGCGTCAAATCACTCACCTTTTCCCCCGCGGCAACTTCCAGCGCGGAGAACACACGTCTGCTCTCTACGAGATCCAGCCAGAAACTGAGCGAGAGCGCGGAGCGCACGTCCGTCTTCCGCGACGGTCCGAGAGAAACTGAGAGAGGCGACGCGCAGCGGCAGCTATGGATGCGCGCGCGCCCTCTGCTCCACCCGTCGTGCATGCGCGCGCGCTGCTAGCTCCCTCTGTGCCGGCCGCGGGTGTTTTCGGTTTTGGCTCTCTGCCTGCGCGCCGCGCGCGCGCTCCTAGCAGCGAACGGGTGGCTCTTTCAGTTTCGCTTTCATTCTCCGTTCTTTGCGCGCGCGCGTTTATCTGTATAAAGGCAGCGCGCCACCGCGCTCGCGTCATCAATACGTGAAGATGTTCAGCTACACTCTTTACAAAATTGTTCCGTACCCACGCTTCTTGGGAAGAAGAGGAGAAGGAATGTTTCAACGGACGAAAGTCCCCGCAACGAGCTCGTCATCACTGCTTTTCGCTACGTGATAGACATGGTAGGCTTTGGCAATATAGGAGAGATCTCGCCGGCGGCCGCTGCAGGAGTTGGTGCGTCGGATCTACGCCCGTTACAAAGAACGTCTGCATAACGGTTCCTGACGGACCCCTGGGACTGATGAGCGAATTTGTGAGCTTGGCCAACGCAGAATCAACTACATCGCTGCAGACATCGGTGGACCTTCTCGCTCGTGCCGTCGCTCCATATTAAGCACGCCAGCGGAAGCAGCGACATTTGCACGCAGTTACAACGCCAATTTGGTCATTGATATATTGAAACTACGATTGGTTATTGACATGCAACGCATTAAAACAGTCCGAATAACCTTTGACGAGACTCTGCATGTTCTTTTCACTGAAACATCTATATTGAAACATACAAAAAGAGTTGGTCAATAGATGGCCTGCCCCTCCCTCCTTGTCTGATCATCTCGTAATGCATGCGTTCGTGAGATCAGACGTCGCCGAAAAGGGGAGAAATCTTCATCGCCCCAGCGCCGTCATTGCGCGGGTCACTGTGTCAGCACGATGACAGGAATGGTAATTCTTTTGTACCACCCCTTCCGCTACCCACTGCCACGATGTCCCGTGCTTCTCCTGTCTGCGATGAGAGAGAGAGAGAAGGATGTCTCGACTAGAACTTTTATTCTCGATTACATGCGCGTGCAGCTCTTTGTTCCGCCGGTTAACTCGGATGCCTGACGTCGACGGTCTCGGGCCCTCTTCGGGTTTTCCGGTGCAGCCACAAAGAGGGAGTACTATCGTAATGCGATACGCATCAAACACTGGGAAAGCTTACCGTATTCGCAGCTCCCATAAGGGAAGGAGTGTACGGCATCCACGAGATAGCGTTTGTCGTCGTAGGGGACCAAGCTCTTCTTGAGTCTCGAAATGGTGTACATCGTTTGCTTTATACTCTGGATGGTGCACTGCTTCTGAGAGACCGCC